>NC_090444.1:566113205-566760478 GCF_031143425.1 Pleurodeles waltl
TGGAAAAGAGCCGTCAGTCTACTTAGAGGAACTTGTTAAGCATTTCACAACACCAACATGGACAATCAGTAATTGACATACCTCAAAAGAAATCCAACACCAATTTATAAAAATAAAGCAGACTTTTATATTAATTTAGACACCAAAATGAAGTCGCTACATTGTAGATAATCAGAGTTATCAATTTTAGAGTATCAGATAAAGCAGTAATTTACAAAGCTGTTAAACTATATAATTGTGGTCAATGGGAGAAAACACAGTATGCAATCAGTCACTTGTGGGGTGGATTCTGTGGAACCCACCTGGGGTTAAGGTCTTGCAGGTCCCTAGACCAAGTTTCAACAGACAGTATTTTGTTACCTTGCCTTGGGAGTCCAGGTGAAGAGATGCTCTGACTGTCCTTGGTGGTGACAGGTTCTGCGGGTGCTGTCAAACTTGCAGCACTTGATAAACCCACACTTGGAGATGGAGCTACAGTCTACCTTCAGAAAGTAGAGACCTTTGGGGTCCCAGGACCTAGATTCCATAGCTGGAACTTCACTACTACGTCCAGCCGCTCCAGGGGCAGAGGTAGCCTTGTAGCTGTTAATCATGGGAGGGTCGCACTGAAGAAGCTTTGCCACTCACTCGAAGTCACCTTCTTCAGGATGCAGGATCTCAGCAGTGGGGTTGTTGCTGACATCGGTCACTGTTGCTTGGAGTTCCTCTGGAGTCGGTGATTTCTCAGGAAAGGGTCAGTTATCAGACTGGTGACCAATAAGCGTTGGCAGAGGCAAAAGTAGTCCACAGGCACTTAGTTGGCTGGAGGTCGACAGGAGTAGTGTAGCAGCTCAAAACTTGGCATGAGCCTCACTACAACTTCCGGGGTAAAGGTCACCATTCTCTCTGGGCTCACCCTTGAGGGGCCCAACAGGCTGCCCTTCTTGTGACACAGCACGATGATTCTTCTGCAGGTTGCACACATTGTCAAATAACCACAAAATATTTTCACAAACAGAAAAATATAACATTTCCCACCCATACAAAAGAAAATATATGTGACTTACGGTTCAATAGTTGCAGATCTGCCTCTTTATCCACATGGTCAAAAATAATGACACCAAAAACTGGAAATATATTTTCCAAAAAGACCGAAAAAATGCAAAACTGAACAACTCTAGTAGAAGTCCCAAGTAGCAATCCAAAGTATCTAGAAACTAAAAAAGAACTTGAAAAAATGCTTACAAAAATAAATGCTTCTCGAAACCCGAAAAAAGGAAATTACAGTTAGAAACGTTAGTTTATTGAAAACCAAAGTGATGTCCTTAAAAAAGGTAACTTCCAGTGCCCATATGACAGGCTTGTTGACAAATCCCTGTATAGTAAATAAGAAAAGCTACTCACAAAACACATTACAGTCTCAAAAATGCATATACAGTACACGTAATCATCTTAAAATAAGTAACATAACACAATTTAACAAAATAAGTAACATAACACAATATAACAATACATTAGTAAGACAGAGGGCAAGCACCCCAAACTACACAATAGTGAAGAACAGTACTATTTGTCTGCACCTCCCCACTAATCCCCCTACCCTCAAAACGCTTAAACAAACCTGAAAAAAGATGTACCTGTTCCTACGAACAGCAGCATTTATCGCAACCTGGATCCTGGAAAATAGACTAAAAATAACACAAATTGACTGCAAAATAGAAAGTATTGGTAAAGAAAAATGGCCACAAATTGAAACTAAACTCCACATACAAATGAATGGTAAAAAACGAACTTTTGAATTAATGTAATAATATTAAAACATGTTACAAATATTAAACTTGAAAAACATGTCAAGAGAAATTATAAAATGTTTAAAAAACTGTAAAGAGTAAATTAAATACTGTATAAAAGTATACAATTATTCAATATATACTGAAATTTGTTATGTTAAAATGATGATGTTGAAAATATGTATATAAAACCATTTAAGAAATGTTATAAAATGTTAAGCAATATAAAAGAATTGGAAAATGTACAACAAACAATACTATTTGAATATGATTTACATATTTTTGTAGTATTTAAAATGTACTTAAAATGTTTCATTCATTTATCTATAAATGTAAATTGAAATATTCATAAATAAACTTTGAAAACAAATAATATTAGAAGACTGTGTTGCATTTCTTTATTCTCTAAAAATATGTAACTATTAATATTATTTATTACAAAGATAACTATTTTTATTTTATTTCTAAACAACAACAATAGTCATTAAATAAAACAAACTGTTTCTTCTACAAATACAAGTTAAAGAAAGAATTTCACCAGAAGGGCCTCATTATGAGTTTGGCATTCTGTGCACCTCCAAGGCAGCAGCGACAGTCCAACTACCATTGGCGTGGTGGTTAGACAACTGTATTACGATCTTGGCAGAACCATAGAGCAAAGACTGCCGCAGTCCCACCTTTACCACCAGGTACTGCTGATCGCCTCAGTGACGAGGCAGGCCAAAGAGGCCAACAGAGCCTGTGCTTCCGCCAGAAAAATGATGATGTTGCACACCACCAATGTGACTGTGGTGGTCCAATCGCCACATCCCAGCAGGTAAAAATGGAGAGTATAAAGAAAGCAACTCACCTGCAGACAGTGTAACACGTCCTGTGCCGCCATGGAGCCCATCACACACGTCCTGCCGCTGCTGCTGCTCATCGAATGTGCCCAAAATCCACGCCACCATGGATAAAACAATAGTAAGAACACACACCTGCCTGTGTCATGTAGCTTAACAACAGATCGTCGTGCCATCATTGACATGATATGGGGTTCAAGCTACAGGCACCAAGTACATGTGTCTTTGTGTCCACAGTCAAGATCATTCATAAAGACGGACCCATTCACACCCCTCAAATGCCCCCTTGGGCTGTTCATTAACACTGCACAGCCACACTCTACAAACACACACCTCTGCCCACCTCAGACATAGGGACAGTGAAGTGTACACAACATTGTGTCACACAACAGTAACATCACAGAAACATCACACATAATTCACAGGACACCACACATTGATTACATGCCATGGCCTGTCGTCAGACTGAAGACACATATGCATGGATGTGTCATTTAACTCAAACACCCCTCCCATGAAACAGCCCTGCAATGGACCCACACATCACTGACATTGAAACTCAACGGAAGGACAGTGGGATGCACAATAGTAAGAGAGACAAATATCCAAACCTCACAATGCAAATAATACCTGCACAATAGGGATGGGGGCAGGCATCAGGACCACTCATGGACGGATACTGCCCTAGAACACATATCACTTTGCACATGCCCCCAAAACAATATTTACGCAGGAACTGGCTCTTCATGAATCTCAGGGACAAACAATAGTAGAGCCAAGTGACATGCCTATCTGCATATTGTGTAAGTGCAAGTCAACAAAGTACACACTCGAGCTTCCACACATGAGACTAATGTACAATCCATATCAGGGGGACACGTCTAACACCATACATTCTGACATTGGACAACACAAGATGAAATACTTTCCATATCAACCACAATACAATGCAATGACACCCCAATTGGCTTAACACCCACATATCCATAACGTCAACATCTACCCTTGTCCTGGGTAACACCAGCACTGCCCCCAAAGTCAGATATCATAAACCACAGCAAATGGATCAGAATTCAAGGTTAAGCACACACAACTGTAGGCAAACAACACAGGTTACTCAGGAACAACATGAAGGTAGAAAAGTAATTGCAGGACAAATGTGTACCAAAAAAACAACATCTTGGGTTTATTCATTTGAAATGAAGAAAATCAAAGACCATTGACCAGTCCATAGTGTCCATGCACATTTTTGTGCCCACACTTCACTCCGATCACTGCCACAGAACAGCCACAGGAAGAGGCATTAAATGGGCACGCAGGCACCTCAGGGATCATCCCTGCGTGGGGTGAGGTCAGATTTGCGATGTTTGGGCTTGGGTTTGGGGGGTCTTTTTCTTTGGAGGGGTGGGCTTCTTTCTGTGTGGGAGAAGTATTGGCGCTTGCAGGTGGGGCTGTGTGACAGGGGACGACTTGTATGTGGAAGGGATGGGTTGGGATTTGCGTGGGGGCCTCTTGTGTTTGGGAGGGGGTTTGTTGGTAACAGGGCAAAGTCAAAAAGAAAGCTCTCTTTGAGAAAATGGGTAGGGTCATCAGAAGGGGTTGGGAATTTGAAGGTTAAGGGGAGGGAGTAGTCATCTTTTGTGTAGGTATAGATATCTTGGATGTGTGAAAGTGTGAGGTGTGCTTCTCTTTGGGTAGTGTCTGGTGTGTGTGCGTGAGTGGGCATTTGCGTGTCTTGGGAGGCAGCTGGGAGGTGGCTGATGTTGAAGTGATGCTTGTTTGTGTGTCTGTTGGGGTGGTGTCTGTGGCTATGCTGGATGTGGTGGATGTGTCTATGTGTGATTTTGGGTGGTGTCAGCAGGTATGTCTGATGTGGTGGATGTGTCTGTGTTGGGTGCTGTCTGTGGGTATGGCTGATGTGGTGGATGTGTCTGGGAGTATTGAGCTGGTGTCTGGGGGTATGGTGTCTGAGGTGTGTGGGTCCATTGTTTATGAGCTGTTGTTTGGCTGTATGGTGGGTGTGGTGGACGTGTCACTGGCTGTTGTGGTGGTGTCTGTGGGTATGCTGGATGGGGTGAGTGGGGCAGTCGGGGTGGTGGGGGTGTCTGGGAAGTGGTGGCTGATGTGTTTGTGAGTGAATGCTGAGTGCCTGTGTGCCGGTACGTCTTGTGGTGGTTGTGTCGATGTGTGCTGCTTGTACATGTTGAGGTGGGTGTGTACGGATGTGTCTGTGTGCTTGGGACAGGTAGGGGAATAGGGCATTTGGATTTGGAATAGGGAGGTTGGGGGAGAAATGTGAGGGGTGAATGGCTGCCATCAGCGAGGAGGCCAGGGCCTGAAAAGATCTGTAGGCCATACATGGCACTATGAATGTCTTCCAGGAAAGCATTGGTCTGCTGACGTTGACTGGCCAACCCCTGGAATGGCATTCACAGTGGCAGTCTGCCTTCCACAGATACTCCTCAGGAGGTCAATAGCCTCCTCATTCAGGGCAGCAGGGGTAATAGGGACTGGGGTTGAGGTGCCTGCAGCAAAGGAGATGCCCACCCTCTTGTGTGAGCGGGCACAGCCAACTGGGTGGGGAGCAACAGGGAGGGTAGCAATAGAACTGCGGGTGCCAGACAAAGATGTTAAGGAGTAGGTAAAATCGGATGATGACAACGTTGATCCTGTCTCCTCCGTGACACTCCCCTCTCTCCCTGGGCCACTGGGTCCCTCCTTGTTGATGACTGGAGGTACCGTGGCCAGATGCTTCCCCACTTGGTGGTGCCCTGTCTCTCTCGCTTGCCTGTGCTGATGCTGCAAATACAAAGAGGAAAAGGGTCACCACATGTTCCTGATCACACTTGAATAACAGTTGTGATTAGCATATATTACCAGGACCTCAAGCAGGCCCCAGCAACAAACTACATCAAAGTGCTTCCTACCTGTACCATACCATATGCATGCATGCCATCTGGAAAGTCAGGATGTCAGACAACTATAATAGCATGGCTTAAGTTGTGCAATCACAGTAACCATTGAACAAGTAGAAGACCATTTCACCTTCAATGATTTTCCTCATGGAGCATACCTCAGTTACCTGCTGTCATACAATAGTAGGCCAATGCCAATTTGATTTCCACAGATCCCACACAAGGTCATGCATACATCTATTTGTCACATACACAATAACACAGCAATAAGAAAAGATGCTCCAACATACTGACGTGTTGCTGATAGCAGTACAGTAACCTGAAGAAGGTGATTTGAAAATACTCATGTCACACTGGAAACATATACACAATGCACACTTCACCATGTGTAATTTGTCCTAATAGATTCATGGAGGTAGTACTGATGTTGCTCAGACATGCTGCACATTTGGCATGGAAATGTACACTGTGGACAAAATGTGCAAATGGTCAGGGAGATATGTCTCTAAAATCCACAACACAATGAATCAGCAAGCCCCAGGGAAACCGCCACTAATGTATGGCACCCTTTACAATGACATACTCTGATTGCACCAGTACATGCCATTAGTCCTTTGTATGTTGGAGAAGCCGAAAGATTTACAAGTACTTGTAGAAAGCCCTGAGCATGTTGCCCAATGGGAAGCTGCATCACTGTCTCCATTTTGGTCCTGCAAACTCAGATGTTCATTGATCAATGGTTATACCCAACCACATGTGATTCCAACATAACTGCAAAACACTCCATGATGCATGCCAACAGTCAGGTAACAATCCTCCCCATTACTCATCTGCAGTGCACTTTTCCACATAATGCCACATCAATGGCATGGAGCTACACATTGTGTGGAAAAACTCTAGTCCTATCGATCATGTTCCTCATCGCTACTGCAGTTGTACATGTCAAATGACATGCTATGATGGGTGAGGGTATGTGTGAGCTAACAATCAATGGTGACACACTCCTGTCTGTTGCACCACATGAAATGTGGCCCCATTGCAAATGTCCTATTCCAAACACAGTTTGGCATGCACATATATGTGAGGGAACACAGAAATCATCTCATGAACACAGGTACACCATGCATGAAACAGCAGTGTACACATTTTGACAAAAGAGAAAGGGACACATGCTAACATGTAGGCACAAGGAATGTTGGCAATAGTGGTGGTACATAAATCATGTTAATGGACATTCCCCGCTTACCAAGGTAAAATCTAATCTGTAGCACCAACAAAGGAACAAAGTATACTCTGTCACATTTATAATGGCTACCTTCACATGACAGACAGTAGTGAGGCACCAGCACTCGTAACGCACTGAAGACAAGTGGCCTCTTGGGGCAGATGCCAGTTTACTCATTTGACAAGGCACGTGGCTGAGGACAGTGATCCATCAGTTTATTGTTTGGCATGTAACACTGAGGCAAAGTGGTCTGCAACATTGAATTTAGACCCACTACAATAACAAACATTACTTGACTGATCAATATACACAGCCATGTGTTGTCCCTTGTGAGTAAATTATTTGTTGTTAGTACCCAGTTGTGTCCTAGGTCCCTTGGCTAACAGGCTCGGCACATCAGTATACACCACATTATATATACACAAACAGTTACTCATCTACTATGTCACACATGGCCCATCTCTAATCGTTTGGGAGATATGTCAGAACCTAACACATGAACTTGGCAATGTGACAGGCAGGAATATGCCTGGTACTCATCCCCTTGTGGCTGCTGTGCTCCCCTCAAACACCCATCATGGTCTGGGTATGCCACCACCAGGATGCAAGACATTGGGGGGGTCATGGTCTGATGTGCACCCCGCACACATTGGGAGGACAGCCCCAGCTCGATCTCCACGATCTTCTAGGCACAGAGTCTCAGGTCCTTCCACCTCTTGTGACAGTGGGCGTACCTTCCAGGCAATGGCTCTCCAAATCTCCTTCTTCTGATGGGTGTTTACCTGTATGGATGCAAGAGACAAATCAAGCATTTACAATGACAAGTTTTTGCTTAAATGATTGTGTCACACACGTCAAAAGACAAGCAAAAAATGATCAATTGGTCAACACACCACAAATGTAAAGCACACATGCCAATAAATACAGGGACATGACTACACACTTTTGTATCAATCTACAGACTAACCCTCTACCCTGCTCATGGCCTAAAATGACTAAGCAAGCCTACTCATATCAGGTAGCCCAGGTTCCAGCAACATGTACTGTGATGTGATTTACAATGAAACACTAACCATCAATGTGGCTTCTGAAGGGTAAACTCCTTATGCTTGTCTGGACGAACACATTTACACGCTGCAAGATTGACTCAGTGCATACAGTTCCTACAGGCAACTTCTATAGTACAGACTTCACCCTTCCCCTTGAGTGACAATGAAGGGGCTGGCATGGTGGGTACAGAAAGTGTCTTCCCTGTGCATGTGTGGACATGCGACCTACCAAATGCAGGCTCATGCCACTTTAGGGTTGGTTTCTGTGGTATGTACCTATACCACAGAACATTTATTTGGACATAAGTGTCTAAACTACAGAGATGGCATCTAACATACAAAGGTATGCATTGTACAATGTCTGCTATGTAACCAAGCTATTGAGTCACATGCCGTGGCCGCCCAAGAATCTACACACTGTCTGCACTGTGGGTCTATCATTTGTGCAGTAAGCCTGTACAGGAGAAATATGATTTCTGTGAATGTGACAAGAAAGCTGTGGGAGTAAGGGACCGGTCATGAGTCAAAGACGCACATTGACAATTATGCAAAATGTACAAATGGACTAGTTCAGGGATTTACCTCAGTACCCATTCCTAGTCTAGTAAATGAACTGAGACATTCAGGGCAAGTGTTGCAACTAGAGCCTCATATTGGTCACATGACAGGCTCTGCTGGTGTTCAAGGAGTAGGCACAGTGCCACTGTTGCATAGCCGCAGTGACTCTCCTGCGGTATGGAATCTGTCCCATATTGGGAGATGCATTTGTCAGTCCCTGGTCTCTGCATTCTGAGCATACAGAACCTACATGACACCCATATATCCGTCGCTTCCATGCATGACAGTACATTATGTGGCCATCAGTGATGTGGCTTGTGTGGCAACCTGAAGGGCAGAGTGAGTCATGATATGCCTTCCAGACAACAGTTTGGCAAGGCCAGATGTGGGGTGAAAGATCTGTCACACAGTACACATTGCTTACAAGATCCTCAAATGACTCAGACAAGATGCATACACAGCTTATGCTGTCATGCACCTACATGCATCTATACCATTTACAACTTGTTAGAAATGGGGTATTTGGTTGCCAGTCAGGTTACCCCCTGTTCAAGCAAGGACCCTCACTCAAGTCAGGGTAAAAGAGAATCACCCTCAGCTAACCCCTGCTTACCCCCTTGGTAGCTTGGCAGAGCAGTAGGCTTAACTTCAGAGTGCTATGTGTCATGTATTTGTACCAACACACACAGTAACTGAATGAAAACACTACAAAACGACACAACACCAGTTTAGACAAATAGGAAATATTTATCTAAACACAACAAGACCAAAACGACAAAAATCCGACATTCACAATTCAAGTTATGAATTTTTAAAGATTAAACTAAAAAATAGCGCTTAGAAACACAAAATGCTTCGATGAGGTGTGAACATGGCGTCGTGACGGAGTCGTTCCCAACAAGCCGACACCAGCGGCGCCAGACATGGAGTCGTGTAGACCCCCAAGTACAGTACCTTTGGTGAAGAGTGAAAACAAGTCGATGTGCGAACTCGGGGATCGCGGCGTCTGTGCGAAACATTGAATCCGTGCACTTCGAGCGGCGTCAGTTACGACGTGGTGCTGTGACTTCTACGGAGTCACAGACTTCAGCAAGGCTGCAGCAGCGTCAGGCCTGCGAAGATCATCGCATTCCAGTGAAGGTCACTGCATCGGGTGCAGGCGGCGTCACCAGATTCAGCAGCGGCGTCAGTCCAAAGTCGTCCGAAGTCGATTTCCTTGGATTTCCACCAGCTTTCCTTTCAAGGGCCCAGGGACTGGATAGGGCACCACTTGTCAGAGCAGGAGTCTCTCCAGAGACTCCAGGTTCTGGCAGAGAGAAGTCTTTGCTGTCCCTGAGACTTCAAACAACAACAGGCAAGCTCTAAATCAAGCCCTTTGAGATTTCTTCACAAGATGGAAGACACACAAAGTCCAGTCTTTGCCTCTTACTCTGGCAGAAGCAGCAACTGCAGGATAGCTCCACAACGCACAGTCACAGGCAGGGCAGCACTTCTCCTCAGCTCTTCAGCTCTTCTCCAGGCAGAGGTTCCTCTTGTTTCCAGAAGTGTTCTAAAGTCTGTGGTTTTGGGTGCCCTTCTTATACCCAATTTCTCCTTTGAAGTAGGCCTACTTCAAAGTAAAGTCTCTTTTGAATGTGAAATCCTGCCTTGGCCAGGCCAGGCCCCAGACACTCACCAGGGGGTCGGAGACGGCATTGTGTGAGGACAGGCACAGCCCTTTCAGGTGTAAGTGACCACTCCTCCCCTCCCTCCTAGCACAGATGGCTCATCAGGAAATGCAGACTACACACCAGCCCCCTTTGTGTCACTGTCTAGTGTGAGGTGCAACCAGCCCAATTGTCAAACTGACCCAGACAGGGAATCCGCAAACAGGCAGAGTCACAGAAATGGTATAAGCAAGAAAATGCTCACTTTCTAAAAGTGGCGTTTTCAAACACACAATCTTAAAATCAACTTTACTAAAAGATGTATTTTTAAATTGTGAGCTCAGAGACCCCAAACTCCACATGTCCATCCGCTCCCAAAGGGAATCTACACTTTAATCAGATTTAAAGGTAGTCCCCATGTTAACCTATGAGAGGGACAGGCCTTGCAACAGTGAAAAACGAATTTAGCAATATTTCACTGTCAGGACAAATAAAAAACATTGCTATATGTCCCACCTTAACCATACACTGCACCCTGCCCTTGGGGCTACCTAGGGCTTACCTTAGGGGTGCCTTACATGTAAGAAAAGGGAAGGTTTAGGCCTCGTAAGTGGGTACACTTGCCAAGTTGAATTTACAGTTAGAATTGCACACACAGACACTGCAATTTACTAGGGACTTACTAGTAAATCAAATATGCCAATCATGGATAAACCAATTACATACAATTTACACAGAGAGCATATGCACTTTAGCACTGGTCAGCAGTGGTAAAGTGCTCAGAGTTCAAAAGCCAACAGCAACAGGTCAGAAAAAAATAGGAGGCAGGAGGCAAAAAGACTGGGGATGACCCTGCAGAAAGGGCCATTTCCAACACAACTGTAATAAACAAACAAACGTAATTGGGTGGCAGTAAAGTATCCTTGCCCAGTTATGTGCATCCAACACAAAGTGGATCTAGAACCCCCCAAAAAAACATCACACAACATAATATGAATAAACTCAACATATAGTACTGGTCGCCAGTACCTGCACCATGTACATCCCATTGATGTCACACAGACTGCAACAAAAGTCACACAAGCAGTGTGACTGGCACACAGGGGCACATTGTAGCCTTTGGGGGGGGAAAAGATAGGCTTGAACGGATTCAATTGTACCAATGAGGTACTTACCTGCTCTTCTGGTGAGCAATAGAGCTTTCCATACAGGGAAGGGGCCTAACTCACAAGCCTCTCCTGCTCCTCTTGAGAGAAGGCAGGGGCCCTTTCTCGTGCTGGAAGGTAGCATGGTTGATCCCAGAGGCAGCACACAGCAGCTGAGGTGGTGGAGGTGTTGCTGACAGCAGTGTCAGGTGTAAAATGACTGATTTTGCACAATGCAGTGTACATGTACATCACATGTGTGGTCATCACTGCAGACGAACACAGCCATTGGGCTGAGACCACCACAGGCAACAACAGTAGCCTATGGCTGTGTCTGCCGCAGTTGGAACCGCCTACCGCATGGATGACTTCCACCAGCAGATGGGGGCGTTCCTGATGTCCAGTGGAGTAGGTCAGGCATCCACCATTTTTGGTGGCTTGAAATGCTGTGCATGCCTCTGTAAAATGTGTCACAACAATAAAAGTTTCATATCATTAGAAATATTTTAAATCTGTCTTGTTGTGTAGGTTCAACTACATAACCACCACTGTAGTGTGTTGCAGGGCACAGATGACATATAACGGCGGTGCATGGTCCACCTCCGCTGACGGTATTTTTGGCAGTCGGAAAATACAGTCACATTTTGAGGGGCAAATGTGTAGCAGATCATTGGGTGTCACCCAAATCCATGTTGAGAACACATGTGTTGACAACCATGGGGCTCACATTTGACCCTTCTGTAATTCAGCTGTGATGTGTTCTGGGTGTCATGCCTATCCAGTCAGAAATGTTTTTTCACATGATATTTTTGGCATGCATCATGTCTCTGTGGACACACTGACTAATGTTACAAATCATGTTTTGTCACTATAGGTACCCTCGGAGAGGGAGGATATGGCAACCTCATGTCTACCGCCCACTGCCAGACCTTCAGACCATGAAGGAACGCCACATCATACAGTTATACTGTGTGAATAGGCAAACAATAGCGGACTCATGCCGTCAGTTGAAGCCAGATCTGATGCCAGCTAACAGTAATCCAACCTGCATACCACACATTGGACAAGTCATGTCAGTATTGCACTTCCTGGCCACAGGGTCCTTCCAACATACAGTGGTCCTATCTGCTGGTATATCCCAATCTATGTTCAGTCTGGTGTTGTTGGATTTCCTATCAGCAATGTTGAAACATATTGACAGTTATATCCGGTTCCACAGGCATGAGGATTTGGCCAATATGAAGGGAGACTTCCATGGTTTTGCCTGGCCCCCAAATTTTGGTGGGGCCATAGATGGGACACAATTTAGCTTGGTGCCACCGCAGGCCACTGAACAAGTCTATCTCAACAGAAAGAACTTCAATTCCATCAACGTGCAAGTTGTCTGTTTGGCGGATCTTCACATCTCAAATGTGTGTGCCCGTTGTCCAGGATCAGCATGATTCCTTCTTAATGTGGAACAGTACCTTCCCTCAGCTGATGACACAACTGCAACCAGAGAGGGCCTGGCTGGTTGGTAAGTCACACCTGTCAAGATTGTGTGTGAGCAATGTCAGGTGCTACAATCATGAAGTGAGTGACTCATTTTTGCACTTATGTTCCATTCATTAACAGGAGACTCAACATATCCAAACAGTCCATGGTTGTTGATGCCGCTGAGGAATCCTATGACGCCAGGGGGAGTCTGCTTCAATGAGGCTCATGGAAGAACACGGCAGCCAGTGGAGCGGGCTTTTGGGCTCCTCAAGGTCAGATTTCACTGTCTGGACAAGACTGGTGGAGCCCTCCTGTACTCACCTGAGAAACTGTGTCAGATCACTGTGGCATGGGGCATGCTCCACAACATTGCCCAGCAGAGGAATATTCCATATATCCCTGAGGAGGGAATCCTGACATGCCAACTGAGGATGACAATGGTGAAGAGGAAGGAACTGACTTGCGAGAAGATCTCATTCACAGCTACTTCTCATGAGTGTAATTATGACATGTGATGCTATGACTGTAACTGTACAATGAATTGTAGTTGTGTGAATGTGTGGAGTTGAGTGTTTTGGAAACAGCTAGGGAGCTGATGCTCTGCAATAATCCGCCAAAGGCTCTTGACACATCCCCACCTTGATGATGTTGCTTTGTTTGTGTCAGGTTCCTTGCAATGTACTTTGTTTTTCAGATGCTTGCCATGTGACTTGTGTCATGTGTATGGTTTCAAGCCTATACTCCTTGCTTTGTTCATTATACAGATACCTTCATCATGACTTCATGTGAGCATTTCGGAGTTGTGACATTGGCAGGTATGTGATGCTGTTCTGACAAACGAAGTAGACATGGATTGTTCAAGGTAACGTAGGTCACAGAGTTTGCATGTTTGAAACCTGTACCAAGACAGCTTTCACAGTGTTTGGGTGGAAGGACAGAAGTGCCCATTGGACTTGCTTTGGGTGCTCTGGGGGGCCTGGGGCACCATCTGTGTCATTATGTGGGCATAAAATATGTATTCCTAGCTTACAGCCAAGTAATTATCCCTTCACATTGGACAAACACTCTTTTTGCATGACGTGTATATAGCTGTAGATGTGTTTCATCATTATAGGCCACAGTGCCTGTGCTCAACCCTGACATATGTTTGAGACATACCACCAGATGCATTAGCATTGGATTATGATGGGGTTGTGATAAGAGACTGTTGTACTGCCATCTGTCTGTATCTTGAATTCTGTGATGTTGGATTACTTTGGTGTGGTTTGTTATAAGGCTGACGCTGGTGACACCAACCACATTAATGTTTGCCTATTCTACAGGACAATGTCTGACAAATCCCTTCCTTCTGTGGTCTGGAGGTCTGAACCTATAAATATGTTCATTTCCTCAGTTTGAGTAAATCAGTTATGATTTCCAATAGTTCTGACATAATGACAGCCTGTGTGCTGAACAGTGTAATAACATTTTTACTTTGACCAGACACTTGTATGTATGTGTTTGTGTGGGATGGTTGTAAGATTAAGCTGGACACTGTATACCTGCAACATATCCCATCTAGAACGAGTACCTTTGATCATCATTGCATGTTTCACATTGTCTGACAGACTACATGACTAAAAATGAAATAAAAAACAACAGACAATGAGTCAGTGATGGGTGATTTTACTGTGAAGCTACGACTAACAGAAAATATACGTAACATGACCCAATAAAAATCCAAATGTGAAGGGGTCAGTCAGGGTGCATTAAATCATTGGAGTAGATACCACACCATTGGGAGTACAAAGTCCAGAGTTCTCCTCCCATTAGAAATGGTAGGTGGTTCAGGATCAGTCCAGAGTGAATGTGTGGCACATAAAGGAGTTCCTTAAGGAAGAGGTTTATTGCTGGGAGTGGTGGGTGTCTTGCCATCCGCACCTTTTGGATTCTTCGATGGACATCCCCGCTTGCGGGGGGATTAGCTACTACAGAGGCAGGGGTGTCTGTGGCTTGGTTTTCCTCTTGCAGGGCCTTCCTTCCTGCAGCTGACCCTGATGTTGATAGCCTGCTGTCAATAAGCCAAGTGAAGGGGTAGACTGGTTTTAAAACACCCTGCTCAGGATGGTGTGTATGTCCCTCAACAGCCCTGTTAGGGAGGCCATGTTGGAATTGTGGGCCATCATCTGCTCGCGCATGTCCCGATGCATATCCCTCTGTAGCTGCTTTATTCCCTGGAGTTCAGTCAACACCTGGCCCATCACGCCTTAGGACTCCTGTTAGACCCCAAAGACATAGCTGATGGTGTCCTGGCAAAGAGCAACCCCAGTGGCCTCATCCATCTGTCCCACACCATCCCTCCCATGCACCCTTCCCCGACAAGCCTGTGCCCCTGCCACAGGGTGCCCTCTCCAACTTGCTACTGGATCCTTATTGTCCAAAGTGTTGTGCTGCACCTCACGATCTAGGACTGGGAGGCACAAGATGGTTGACACTGTACTAGGTACACAGGTTGGGGCAAATGGTTGCCTAGAATGTTGAAGGAACATGACTGGGAGGTGACATTGTGGGCAAAATGAGGTTCACTATTGCCATATATTACCAAGTTGCCCAGATGGTCAAGAATCATCCTCTATGTCCAGAAATCCAGGAGTGTCAACATCACTGAGGGCTTCATTCAGTGGGGTAGTGGTTGTCTGTTCCATGGCCTCTGTGTGCCCAGAGGCAGAGCCACCTCTTATTGTAAAACATACATTGTTACTGGTTGTATTGCAACATCTACCTCCAAAGGTTTAGTATTACAGTAAGCACATACTTTGGACAAAGTTAAGTTGTGGTTAATCTAATCGTGTCAAGTAACCATGTTATTGGATGATTTGACATGACATGTGTGATGCATGCCAACCCAATTTGACCAAAGAAGCTGATGAGATGTGCAGATCAATTGCACTTTGGAGGATGGTCTGAAAATGACATTTTACCACCAGTGCAGCCAACACAGTGGAGAGGCAACATATGGCTTTGACCATTTTGAGGCCTAGTTGAGTGGGATGTAGGAGGGCCTAGGACTTCGTTGTGTATGTGACTGTTTATCATGTGCACAGTTCTGTGTCAATGTGGTGGTTGCTACCAATCTGGTAATGTGTTTTAACGCGTTAGGAATACTTGTTGTACAAACTGGGTAAGGTGTCATTCCTGCCCTCAATAGTTTCATAATGGATGTGCAGGTCAGGATAGAGCTAGGTAGACAGGCACAACTCTGATTTGAGCATGATCTGTGCCTTGTCACTCCCAGGTGAGTAAACTTAATTTGGGAGTTGACAAACAGGGGTCTTTGGACAAGAGAATACTGGACTGGTGTTTGGAGTTACAGAAACAGGGCCTGCTGGGAGTTGCAGTCAGTTTACTCTCACTGCTATACCCACTTGATAAGTGTTATCCCCCCAGGTGTGTAAACTTGATTTGGGAGTTGACAAACAGGAGTCTTTGGGCAAGAGAACACTGGGCTGGTGGTTGGAGTTACAGAAACGGAGCCAGTTGGTATTTGCAATCAGGTCACTCTCTCTTCTACACACACAATACAAATGATATCCTCCCAGGTTGATACTTCAACTGAGAGTTAAGATACAGGGGTAATTGGGCAAGTGAACATGGGATGGTGGTTAAAGTTAGATAAACAGGGCCTATTGGGCTTTGCACTCAGGTCACTCTCTTTACTTCCCAACACTTGACAAATGGAGTACTCCCAGGAGAGTAAACTTCATTTGGGAGTTCAGTAACATGTACTGGGGCAAGTGAACCCTGGGCTGGTGTTTGGAGATACTGAAACAGTGCCTCCCGGGAGTTGCAGTCATGTCACTCCCTCTACTACATACACTATTCAAATGGTGTCCTCCAAGGTGAGTACACTGCAATTGAGAGTTAAGTCACAGGGTAATTTTTCAAGTGAACACTAGGCTGGTGGTTGGAGTTAGAGATATATGGCCTATAAGGCTTCACAGTCAGGCCACTCCCTCTACTTCCCAACACTTGACAAATGGTACACTCCCAGGTGAGTGAACTTCATTTGAGAGTTCACTGACAGATGTATTGAGCCAAGTGACCACTGTGCTGGTGGTTGGAGTTATTGAAACAGAACCTCCTAGGAGTTTCAGTCATCCAACTCCCTCTACTACGCACACTATACAAATGTTTTCCCCCAGTGAGTACACTTCAATTGAGAGTTCACACACAGGGGTATTTGGACAAGTGACCACTGGGCTGGTGGTTGGAGTTACTGAAACAGTGCCTCCTGGAAGTTGCAGTCAGGTCACTCTCTCTACTACACACACTTGACAAATGTTGTCCCCCCCAGGTGTGTAGACTTCATTTGGAAGTTGCTAAACAGGGATCTTTGGACAAGGGAACACTGTGCTGGTGGTTGGAGTTACTGAAACAGGGCCTGAAGGGAGTTCCAGTCAGGCCACTCTCTTTACTGCACACACTTGACAAATGTTATCTCCCCAGGTGTGCAAACATCATTTGGGAGTTGACAAACAGGGGCCTTTGGACAGGAGAATACTGGGCTGGTGGTTGGTATTCCTGAAACAGGCCCTGCTGGGAGTTACAGTGGCGTCACTCTCTCTACTTCCTAATGCTTGCCAACTATTGTGTATTACCTATGTGTATGGAGGCTGCATCTAGGTTTGAGCATACATTTACATTTGTGGACATACCATGGTTCCTGGAATGTGTTTTTGTTATTGGGAGATTTCCAGGCACCATTTGGACAAATGGCATGTGTATCTGTGATGTCAAGTCCAACATTACAGATTGACAGTGTTAACACTCGGATAGTCTGGGTATTGAATGTTGGTGAGGTACATGAATAGGACAGTGGAAAAAGCTGAGCTGTGAGCATGCATGACATTGAATTTTTGTAACAGTTTTTGGCCCTCATTTCAACCATGGCGGTAAATCCCGCTTTCCGCCATGTTGAAGATGGCCAACATACAGTTGCGGCGGCATTATTCCCCTACAGGTATTACGATCCACATCTCGGAATCCACCACAATACAGTCTCCCACACAAGTCCACCACACCAAAGGTCAGTGATAAACTGGTGATACCAAAACCTACACCGTCACGCCAACAAGAATACGCCCACAGTATCACGACCCATGAATCAACGCGGCGGTCTTTCAACCGTGGTAATCCATTGGCGGTACACACCGCTGCGCTCATAATACACACACATTTACAAAACACAACCACATTGGACAATTCAAAATACACACACCTGATACACATACACACACCACACTCACTACACTATAAAACACACACCCAAAATACCCACAAACCCTTACAACGAACAAATTTGGAAGAAGCCCAGAGAGAGAGATTATCAAACACAACACCAGCATCCACAGACACACAACACCATCCCTCATACAACATCCACACACCTCAAACAACACACACCAACACATCCCCCCACACATCACAACAGACAGCACCTCACACATCACCCACACCACATCATGGCACCTCAAAGACACCCCAGGTTTTCTGAGGAGGAGCTCAGGGTCATGGTGGAGGAAATCATCTGGGTAGAGCCACAGCTTTTCGGATCACAGGTGCAGCACACCGCCATTGCAAGGAAGATAGAGCTATGGCGGAGAATCGTCAACAGGGTCAATGCAGTGGGACAGCATCCATGAACACAGGATAAAATCAGGAAGAGGTTGAACGACCTACGAGGGAAGGTATGTTCCGTGGTATCAAGACACCAGATTGCTATACAGAGGACTGGCGGTGAACCCCCACCTCCTCCCCCACAACTAACAACATGGGAGGAGCAAGTCTTGGCAATACTGCATCCTGAGGGCCTCGCAGGAGTAGCAGGGGGACTGGACTCTCGTAAGTCATATCTTTATTACCATGTCACCCCCACCCCACCTGCATGCCATCACATACCTCCACCCATACCCTCACTCCCATCACTCCATCATCTCACATATGTCCCACTATCACAACCCACACATCTCAATACCAAGGCCCAGCATGCAACACCTATGCATGGACCACCGTCACCAAAGCATGTCCAGTACAGATACCCACATAGACCCCAAAACAACTATTACAAAAGGGCAAACACAATTATGCAAGCACAGGAGTAGAGGGTACCTACCCAATGCACAAGATGGCACACACAGATACTAAAACTATGCATTTACACCCCTACAGGACCCATACCCAATGTCACCGGACAGGAGGTGCCAGACATATCCAGTCCCCCCACAGAAGAGGCCCACAGTGATGACAGCAGCTCTGCATGCCTGGATCAAGATGACCAGCCCGGCCCATCAGGGACCTCTGGACAGTCGGTTCCCCTGCCACTGTCACAAGCCACCACAGAACCTCCCCCCTCAGGAAATACCACCACAGCACTCACCCAGCGGGCCCATCCCTCTCTCCCCAGGACACGTCAATCCGCAGTGTGTCCACCACTACAGGGAACCTAGGCAAACCCACCAACCCAAGAAAATCAGGGACCTGGGGTCAGTGGCAGTGGGCACACGGTTCAGGGCACAGAGGCACAGGATACCAGAGAAGCTGGGAGGACTGCTGTGCGACAGGGGGAGGACAGGTCCCGGGAACCGACACTCCACGAGGCACTCTCCAACATCATGGGAGCATACCACCATTCCCAGGAGACATTGGGCACGGTACTGGCCAAGTTTCAGGAGACCCAGCGGCTGCAGGAGGAACACTACCTGGGGATCAGGGAGGACTTGAAGTCCATTAACACCACCTTGGTCACCATTGCAAGAGTGCTGGCAGACCTTGTCAACACCATGAGGGACACAGTGGGACACAAACGGGCCCCTGACACTAGCCTGGATGATGAACAGCCCTCCATCTCTGCCGGCGCTAGTGGACAGGAGGCACCGCCACAGGACCAACAGGCCACCAGCACCCCACCCCCTGCAGATGGAGAACCACTCCAGGAACAATACAGAGAACATTGCCAAGACCCCCGCCAGGAAATAAGACCCTCCTGAATGTCAACCTTCTGTCCCACTTTGTCACCCTGTCCACCTTAAACTGCCATTGCTCCCCTTCCTATGCCCAATTGGACAATGCACCTGTGAGACCAAGAGACTGGACTCTGCCATGAACAGTCCTCCACCATCACCCCAGCCCATTGCACACACCCCTCCACTTATTAGCACAGAAATAAACACCCTTAAATCATAAAACAATCTGGAGTCAGTCTGTGCTTTCAAAAATGTGTAGTTGCAACATCTCTGAAATATAGCAATGTACTTTTTCACATACCAATGTTACACAGCTGTAGGCCAGCAGTAAACATAGCAGAGGGCACAAATTGGGACCCAGATCTGTGAAATGGAAAGCCAAAGTGACAAGTCAGGGTCCATACACAGAGGTAAAAAGGCAGATTTATGCTAGGTCCTACAGTAGTATGAGATGTGGGAAGCAGTTCCATCCTCTTACCTGTGTCTCACTGGAAGTATTGCATGATGATGTTGTTTCGGTTGTCTACATCTTCTTCTTCTGCCTCCTCTTCTTCACTGTCCACAGGCTCCACAGCTGCCACAAGACCACCATCAGGCCCATCCTCCTGCAGAAAAGGCACCTGGCGTCACAAAGCCAGGTTGTGCAACATACAGCAGGCCACGATGATGAGGCACACCTTCTTCGGTGAGTAGTATAGGGATCCACCTGTCAGATGGAGGCAGCGGAATCTGGCCTTCAGGAGGCCGAAGGGTGGCTCTATTATCCTCCTAATTTGCCCATGTGCCTCATTGTAGTGTTCCTATGCCCTTGTCCTGGGATTCCTCACTGGGGTCAGTAGCCATGACAGGTTGGGGTAACCAGAGTCACCTGCAAATATCAAGGGACAACTGTTAGACATCCTCCAAACATCAGGGAATCTCCCATACCCAGACAGCAAATGAAACTGTGTGGGGACTTTAGGCTCACCTATTAGCCACACACGGTGCCTCTGGAGTTGCCCCTGGAGTTGCCCCATCACATAAGGGATGCTGCTATTCCTCAAAATGTAAGCATCATGCACTGAGCCTGGATACTTGGCATTCACATGGGAGATGTACTGGTCTGCCAAACACACCATCTGCACATTCATAGAATGGTAGCTTTTGCGGTTTCTGTACACCTGTTCATTCCTGCGGGGGGACAAATGCCACATGTGTACCATCAATGGCACCAATTATGTTGGGGATATGTCCCAGGGATGGTGGATAGCTGACATCAGGTCAGGCTCCAACTGGGCACACAGTTCCAGGATTGTTGCACGATTAAGTCTGTCAGTAATAATTATGTTTCTGTCTTCCATTGTCGACAGGTCCACCAGGGGTCTGTACACCGGAGGATGCCGCCATCTCATCATCTGCCCCAGCGGACGTGCCCTATGGAGGAGAACGGTGAGCAGAGGGTCATACAACACGTATGTTTCACAAGGCTGTTTAGCACAATAGTGAAATATTCTTTGTGTGCCTTTGTCTGTCCGTATTCCTGGCCTAAATAGGTGTGACGCAGTTATTTGGCCTGCCATGTGGCCCCCTGAAATGACGGCTGCCTGACCTGTAAGGTGGGACAAGAGGAAATGAGGTAACTGCACTGGCGTTGTACACCATCGATGTAGGCGGTCCAAGACCGCAGCACAATTCAGCATTGGTTATCATTGGGCCCTATGGGTTCCAGGAGCCAATGACGAGGTACACCAGTGGTGACGGAACGCACCGCCGCGGACGTGACTGCCATTTTCTATCAGTTCCCTCACTTGATACGTGACCTTCAACAAGAGAGGACCTACACTGCAAGTGCTGCTGTGACCTGTGTCTGGAAGCGACAATGGCTACAGTGTCTGGGGAAAGGGCCCCTGCCTTCACTGCAGAGGAGTTGGAGAAACTGGTGGATGGGGTCCTCCCACAGTACACGCAACTGTATGGTCCTCCAGCCAAACAGGTGAGTAAACTGTGTGATTGTATGGAGTGTCGTGGATGGAAGAGACGGGGGGACAGGCCAGCATGTGAGGATGGTGTGTGTCTGTATTTCTGGGCCAGGGCTGGAGGTTTGTGGCCAATGTGTGAGAAGAACTGTACGGGAGAGTAACATCCATTTTAACTTCACTTTTCCTCTAGGTCAGCGCCCACCAAAAGAAGGGTGATTTGGCATGCCATCATCAAGGCAGTGCAGGCCCTGGGGGTCTACCATAGACAGAGCACCCACTGCCAGAAAAGATGGGAGGTACTGCGCCGCTGGACCAGGAATACGACGGAGGCCCAGCTGGGGATGGCCTCCCAACACGGAAGGGGTGCCCGTCGCACCATGACCCCCCTGATGTACCTGATCCTGGTGGTGGCATATCCGGAGTTGGATGGGCGCTTGAGGTCATCACAGCAGCCACAAGGGGGTGAGTACACTCTCATTCAGCTGACTCTGTGCTCATTACGAGGTGTCTGGGTGGGGGAGGTGGGCTGTGGGTTCCCCTAGGCCAGGGCAGATGCGCAACGGTAGATCCATTGATTTGCAACCTCATTCCCTGTCCAACCCCAAAGGTGGTATTTGCCCTCTACACCTAGTCAGGCTTGTATGGCTTCCAGCTGTGCATAATATGGTTCTCGACAGAGTCCCCTATGGGCATGCGCTTTTCCCCTGCCCTGTCAGTGCATGGCTTAGTGCATAGAGCTGCTCCCTGTGTGTTGTGTCCCCCAACGGTAGTGGTGTTGCATGCATTGACCATGTATCTCTTCTGTCCCTCCCCCCTTTTTGTTTTGTCACCCTGTCCTCGCGTGCATTAGCATCATCTGGTGGAGCAGCAGTGGCACCGGAGCAGGAGGGAGCTGCATTCCACATGGCCCTGGAGGGTGAAGTAACGGAGTCCGAAGGCACCAGTGGGATGGAGAGCGAGGGGATCTCCACGATGGGGACAGGAGCAGACACCAGCGACAGCGACTCCTCCTCTGATGAGATCTCCCTTGCGGTGGCGTGCCCCTCTGTGCTCACTGCATCAACAGGTACAGCTGCCACTCCCACACCAGCACCGCCCTGCCAGCAGCCGCTCATTGAGTTTCCCGTGCCCGCTCACCCAGGAGGGTGGGCATCTCCTTCGCCCCAGGCACCTCAGGCCCTGCCCCAGTCAGCCCTCCTGCCCTCAGTGAGGAGGCTATTGACCTCCTGAAATCCCTCACTGTTGGGCAATCAACCATTTTGAATGCCATCCAGGGTGTTGAGAGGCATTTGCAGCAAACAAATGATTACCTGGAGGGCATTAATTCTGCCCATGCGGCCCAACAGAGAGCATTTCAGGCTCTGGCCTCAGCACTGATGGCAGCCATTGTCCCTGTGTCCTGCCTCCCCCCTCCAACTTCCTCTACCCAGACCCAATCCCCTGTACCTCAGCTTATCCCAAGCACACTATCAGACCAGCATGCACACTCATCAACACCCAAGAGTGGACAAGGCAAATATAAGCAGCACACATCCCACCGGCACTCACACAAGCACCATTCCTATGCAGACACACCAACATCCACTGCCTCCACTGTGTCATCCTCCTCCACGTCCTCCTCCTCCCTCTCTGTCTCGTCTCCACTCACACCTGCATGCAGTATATCTTCATCCACTACCTCCATCACCAGCACGCCCATCACCACACACTGCTCACGTGCACTCACCACCCCCACTACCCCTGTGTCCTCTCCCAGTGTGTCTTTGAGCCCTCCTCCCAAAGTACACAAATGCAGGCACACACCCACCCAACAGCCATCCACCTCACAAGAGCCTCCGGCCCATGCACCTTCCCCCAAATTCAGCAGATGTACACCTCCTAAAACCACTACCTCTTCCTACACTCCCAAACCCCCTCCATCTTCCTGTCCCAGTGTGTCTAAGAAACTGTTCTTGGCTAACATTGACCTCTTCCCTACACCGCCCCCCCATCCTTCCCCTAGGGCCAGGCTGTCCAGGTCCCAGCCCAGCACCTTAGCCACCAAATCCTTCAGCACAGTGGTCTCAGCAAGTCCGGTACATCGCAGGAGGCACCCTTCAGGGCTGCCAGTGTGCCACCTAGCAAGGCCAAGGAGCATGCCATTTCGCCACCTGCCAAGGTGATGAATGTGCCCACATGCCAGAGGGAGAAGCCGCACCTACCAGCAAGCAAGGGCTCCTCCAAGCCAAAAGGGGACAGTGGCAAGGCACCAGTAGTGACATCAAAGGTGGGGAAGGGACACAAGCCGAAGAGCAGGTCAGGACAGGGCACAGAGGCTCCGGCTGAGGGACCAGAGTCACCCCTTCTGTCAACCACAACATCAACCAGTATGGCAGTGGACACCGCCACCTGCACCGCCACCTGCACCACCACCAGCACGCCACCAGCGCTGCCACCTGTACGTCTGCTGCCTCAGCAACAGTCCCCAGCATCATCCCCAGTGGGCAGCCGTCCGAGACTGCACGAGACGTCCTGCTGTGTCCCTCAACAGGTGCAGACACATGCACCACCGCCAGGACCTCTACCACAGACACCGCCGCAAGCACCGCCACCAGCCACGCGATGTGCTCAGACAGTGCCATCACAACTGACATGGCAATCATCCCCATTGGCCAGCCGTCCTGGACCTTGCACAGCGTACATGAGGCATGACTACCAGTAATGTTTGTACCAGCAGGAGGCAGGCAAAGTCGCAGCAGGGTGGAGTGTGTCTCTGCCTCCATGGAGTATCATACTACCTGTTCCCAAGCAATCTCGTGGCACACACACCCAGGTGAGGGAAAGGGACCTACCTCACTGGTTGATGAAGCACTCTGGGCACAAAGCCCCTTCCAGAACCAGTAGAGATTCACATCCACTACCTCTGTCCTTGGCAGGATGAAGCACTCAGGGCACAAAGACCCCTCCAGAACCAGTGGAGATTCACATCCACTACCTCTGTCCTTGGCAGGATGAAGCACTCTGTGCACCAAGCCCCCTCCAGAACCAGTTGAGATTCACATCCACTACCTCAGTCCTTGGCAGGATGAAGCACTCTGGGCACAAAGCCCTCTTCAGAACCAGTGGAGACTGTTATCCACTTGTGACACTGTGGCTTTGCACTCCCCAGGATAAAGCAGTGGGCAAACCACCCACTTGAGAGACTTGAGAGACTGTGGCTTTGCACTACCCAGGATAAACAGTGTGCAGCCCACCCACTGGAGAGACTTGAGAGACTGTGGCTTTGCACTCCCCAGGATAAAGCAGTGGGCAACCCACCCACTGGAGAGACTTGAGAGACTGTGGCTTTGCACTCCCCAGGATAAATCAGTGGGCAAACCACCCACTGGAGAGACTTGAGAGACTGTGGCTTTGCACTCCCCAGGACCAATCAGTGGGCATGCAGCCCCTTCGTGGAGCAGTGGTGTCGTCCATTCATCTGGCTGAGGTGTCCCCCTCCCCCTGAGGTGCCTGTTTATTTTCCATCTGATGCCCCTGCAGTGTTCTCTCCGTTTCGAGTCAGGTATCTTGTGTGGGCTTCGCTCATGCATTTTGGGACACTGATCCACGGACAATGATTTAATTAATATCCGGACTTGTGTAGTTGATGTACATATTTGTATATACTGATTTTTTTATTTGGCCTATCTGATATTTAATTAATTACACTTGTTACAATCATTTCCTTTTGTCCTCGCGTTCTTCCAGGGGATAACGGGGTGTATGTGTAATGTTGCTGCATGTATTTTTGTGTATAGTGTTGTGGGTGAGGGTGGGGGTGGGGGTGTTGCGTGTTGCCTGTGTGTGTCACTCTCTTTTCCTTCCCCGCTCCCCTGTGTGCTAGGTGCAGTACTCACCGTGGTCATCGCCAGTGTCTTTGCTGCTCCTGATACAAGAAGAGGTAGACCAGCATGGGCAAGATCTGTAGTTCGGGCTCCATGGCGTCCTGGTTGTTCGTAAAGTGTCGAAAGGTGAGTGGTTTCTGTTCCAAGTCCTGTTTCCGCTGTGCTTTTGATGGCGTTGGTACCGCCCCGGAAAAGGTGGCGAAACGGCGTGTTGCAATACAGTGGGCGAAACCTTGTGTTCCGCCTGTCTGTTGGAGGTTACCACTGGGGTGTATGTTTCTACTGCCATGGTGGTCAGAGTGTTAAAGTGGCTGTCTCTGTTGGTGGTTTCCGCCATGGTCGTGATTCAATTTTTTTTCCGACGGCCTGTTGGCAGTATTACCGCTGCTTTAACACCGACGGCCAGGGTTGTAATGAGGGCCTTGGTCTTGTAACTTACCAGACTCCACTCCACCAGGTATTCCTGTCAAGCCCTCAGGAGGCAGGATGTCCAAAACACCTTCTTCTCACAGGGAAAGAGTATTAATGGTGCACTAGGAGGGCCAACGCCAGTGTTCTTGGCCTGCAGCTAGGGCCTGGAGACCAGGTAATGGACCTTGCCCCTGAGTTCATTCCACCGCTTCCTAATCTTCTCACCTCGTCGACAATCCTGTCCCACATTTCCATTTTCCCACTGGGAGAAGTATTCTGTACTTGTGCTAATAACAATTGTGGCTCTAGTCTTATGATTTCATCCACCATGACTCTTAACTCATCTTCAGAGAAACAGGGATTTTTTTACTTGTGACATGGTGGACAAAATAAGAGGGTGAGAGTGACTTACTGAACAGGGGAAATGCAATAGGGTGTTAATAGACAAAAGTGTGTGTAGGGTGTTCTATGGGATTGTGGAAAAAGAGGTGCCTAATCTCTGTAAAAATTGATATGTGCTGGTCATGGTTCTTTGGCTTCATATGGAAATACAAAAGATTGTGGTCTGTGTAGGGGTTTGTTTATTACTGGGGAATGTGTGTCAGCTGTGTTGTTTTTGAATTCATCCAATGTGCACTTGTAGGTTACTTTGCTGACCGCGAACTGCGGTGGTTGACCGGCATTGGTGGACTGCCACTGCGACTGTGTGATTGTAATATGCACGGTGGTTAGCCGCAGTGCTGACGGTGCTGGAGGTCGGACCGCCTAATAACAAGCCGCTGCGCTGCCGGGGGTCTACCTTTTTTGCTTAGCGGTCGGTGATCCTGCCTGTATAACTCGTAATACAGTGATCTGGGGGACTGCTGGCATGGCAGTCTTTTCAGGACCTCCAACATGGCAGTCTGCCGGTCCGAATGCCAAACTCGTAATCAGACCCAAACGTTTTAAAATGAAATAATCAGACTGCAATGCAAACAGTTTTTAAGAAAGTGTTGGACACTAAGAAAATGGCATTTACTATTCCAACTCCAATCTAAATCAATTTGTGGAAGAAGTTTGACATTAAAAAGTTGGCATTTACCATTCTTACTCCAATCTATACCAATTTGGAGAAGGTTTTGAACACTAAAGAGATGGCATTTATTATTCCTACTTCAATCTAAACCAATGTGGGGAATATATTGGAAACTAAGGGGTGACATTTACTTTGCCCACTCCAGTCTATACTAAGGACCAGATTTACAAGAAAATTGCACATCAATACTGATGTGCCGGTTTGCATGCGTCACCTCTGCCCCACCTAACACCATGTGTTTGCTGTATTTATAATACAGTTGCCCATGGCGGTCGTTAGGCCAATAGTGTCAGAATTGTTTACGCTATTGTGGTGCTTTGATCAACTTGCATCAAAAATGTTGACACTAGTGGAGCAAAGTCCAAGGAGGCCCATAGCTTAATGTCTGCACCATTTTAAAGCCTGCTCTGAGTAGGCATTACAAATGATGCCAAAAATGGAGCAGTGAAATTTTTTAGATTTCACTGCCCCATTTTAGAAGGCCTCCTAACGCCAGTATGCCTCCCTTGCATACAGTGTGTATGATGCAGGCACAATTTGGTGCAAGGGGTCACGAAGTGGTGCAATATATGCAAATATGCCGCAATGAAAATTGCCTCCTTGAGCCACATTAGTGTAAAAAATAATTAGGCTAGTGTGGTGCAAGGAGGCACTAGGGCCTTGTAAATCTGGCCCTAAATTGGGGAAAGTATGGACACTAAATTCCCCACTGCAATCTATACCAACTTGGAGATGCTGTTGGACTCTAAAGGGGTGACATTTACTATTCCCACTCCAAACTATATCAACATGGGGAAGATGCTGTACACTGAAAGGATGACATTTATCATTCCCACTCCAATCTATACTAAGTTGGAGAAGGTGTTGGACAAAGAAAGGGTGGCATTTACTATTCCCACTCCAATCTATACCACTTTTGGGATAGTTTTGAACACTAAAAGGGTGACATTTGCTATTCTCATTTCGTCAATACCAAGTTGAGGAAGGTGTTGGACACTGAAAGGGTGACATTTACTTTTCCCACTCCAACCATTACCAATTTGGGGAAGATACTGGGCACTAAGGAGGTGAGAATTACCATTTCCACTGCATTCTAAAACATTTTACGCAAGGTTCTTCAGATTTCATTACTCCATAGTCACACATAATATTTTATCTATAAAAGAAACTAAACTTTACATGAAAAAGACAGTAACAAAACTATAAACTGAAAATCATAATCCAAAACTAAAAATAATAAAAATCAAAAACTATAAGAACATTTTAAATAAAAATATAAAAGTATATGTTTCTACAATAACCTTATAATTTTCTACACACAATTTGTTACAAATATTTCAATTATGAAAAATACACCTTTCACAAAAATTATAGAAGTTATAATCATTATTTTAAAAATTAATCTTAATTTACTTAATTACATTTAATGTTTGTATATTTGTATTTAAAAATATATAGATTTAAATATTTATAAATTTACAATAGAAATGTAATGAATTATAATTAATTTATATTTTATTGATTTACAAATTATCATTTATAAAAACTATTAATAGACCAAACTAAACAAACATTTTACAAGATTAATTTGCATAGCATTCAAATAATTAACATTAAATATACTTTAAAATATCCACTTTTTAAAAACCTCCCCACTTTTGTCCTCTAAAAACTCAATATCCTGATGCTAAAAAAATTATAAAACCATTATTTTTATACATTTATAGATCTAAAAAGACACATTTCCACAATTTCATGATTAGTAACTTATCTTACTAAAAGCACAAATTAAAAAAATCAATAAACATATAAAGCAAACACAGTACAATAAATTAAGTACATAATAACACAAACGATATTACATACAGCTATATTATCTAAATAAATAGATATATTTACAACGATATTAAAAACAACACATAAGGAAATATATTTACCTTCCATGTTCCTGTTGATGATGTTTTTGACATCTCGATATTCTTGAAACAATATTTTTGTATCACAATATTTTTTATTTGTTCAAACATCACAGTGCACACGTAGTCAAGAGCAGAAGATTGGAGAGACAAGGTGGGGGTGTGGGGTGTCAAGCCTTGGATACGGACACAGATCCTCTGAGAATCCTAGCCACCCATGAACTGCTGCGGGCATGTTTGCTTGGTGCGGGAACATCAAGAATATGTGATCAGGATTGGCTTCTGCTGCCGGACCGGTGTGTTGACAGACTCTCGGGCAGTAGGTGAGGGAAGTTTTAGATAAACACTGTAACTGCTGACATGTCAATGGGCATTTAGTACTAAGTAAGATACTGCACAGTGGGTTGTTCCCAATGATCGGGTGAGTATCTTTCCCTCACCGTCGAACGAGAGAGATAGTAATGAACAATGTCGTAAATTAGAATACTAGCGCTGATCCCCAGTATGCCAAACAGAATAGAATTACACAAGCAGCAAAAGCCAGATGGAAGACAAACAATAAATAGGCAACAAAGACAAACTTCCAAGAGGCACAGGGCAATATTGAACCTGAAAAGGGGCATCGAGAATGGAGAAACAAGAAGTGAGGGAATGTAAAAACGTGTGGACAAACTAAATTGGAAGAGAGAGCCAATTCAAATATAAATCATTTCTAGGCATGGAAACATGAGTGCATGGCTGTTAAAAATGGGCTCTACCACTGCTGATCTGGAAGTGGAATCTTGAACTAGGAAATTCCCTCCAACAAGGTAGTTAGCAGTGTAGTGATTCCCGGCTGCCGTTGCCTATTCTTCCAGTGTTTCCAGTCCCTTCCTTGTTTTAACATGCTGGAGTGATGCAGCAATAAGTATGTTGCTAATGGTAGATCCAAAATGGTCTTATTCTGTGGAGGTGACTCCACGTCCAATTCCTGACTTGCTTTGAACTGAAACTCTGACAGAGTGGAAAAGCACTTCAAACAACTCTGCCCATATTTCTGGCAGGAGGTGAGGCATTACAGAGAGAAATACTAAAGATCATTTTGGGCCAAGCAGCAGGTCGGATTCAAATGGATGTAGGTACATAGTGTGAGCGGCAAAGTAGGTTCATTAGTAGCCAAGGCTGAGATTGGTAGTAAAAAAATGGGGATAAAAGGGCATCCCACCCAAGGGTCTCCCGCATAGAGAGGTGGGCCTTTTGGGAAGCAGAACGAGATTAGACTTCAAATGAACCTGGCAGATTTTTGAAGTTTTTCATTTAAGAGGAAAACGTCCCTAAGAGTCAATGTAATTTTTTTTTAATCTGGCGTGTGTCTCTACGAATGCTCAGGCTAGGGCATATTTTTCTACGTGCCAGCCTCACAGGTGCCCACGGGTGTTATTACCCAACATGCCTCATCCACAGCATCATATGTCAGCACACACCCAATTTCACAGTCCTTGATATTTAAAATCCCAATGCTTACTGGGGCTTGTAGTCTTGGTTTGTGTCACTATCACCATTTGTGAATCACAGGTGTAAATTAAAGATTCGAATATGGAAAGCCTAGGGGCTTAGTTACATAAATATCCCAATGGTTCCAATTAATACTCAGCGCTATGTAGTATACTTATTTATATTTAGGATTATAATATATATTGCAGGGTACCCTACTGTGCTTCATTTTATTATTTTTTCTAGCCAAAATCAATATTTTTTTATTTGTCTGCGTTGACAAGTTACGGATATTGATTTTGCTACCTCAAAAACGAAATAACGGACTCAAAAAGAAATGGAGAGAAATATAACCCCTGTGCAAAGTAGCACCACCGGCCATTTTAAATAAAATACAAACAATTGCGTCTTGACCAGGTGAAGTGTTGTGACAACCCTAGCAGACAGAAGGACCGCACATCCCTCCAGCTGAAAGGAACTCGGGTTCAAATTCTATATGTGCATATCGTCAGGCCATGAAACAGTAGCGTGGATTCTAGCTGATTTACATTGACTCGGAGAACATTGTGCTTTAGGGAGACACACAGGCAGTAATGCTCGAAGACAGATTGGTTTGTGACATAGGGGGATGACCGTATGCAACACAGATTGCTTTTTGAGGAAGATCTGACATTGGAAAAAGCAATTACCATAACAACTTCAGTGGAATCAGCATGTAAATATTTACAGGATTTACAGCAAACAAAGCAGAAAACAGAAAGCTGCGCCTTAAGCATTCATCAAATGCACAGCGGCATGCAAACTCCATCTCTGGGCTTCATTTGTTTTTCTGTGATATCAGTCACTTTAGTAGCAAGCGATAGTCTTCAAAGAAAATATGCAATATCGTAAATATATGTGTAAGTCAAGATTGGACAGTCAGAGTAACCAAAGGAAGTGTGATGAATAACACGAAATGTATGAGCTGGAGAAAAATTAAACAAATCAGTTTAGAATGGAGGTCTATGTTGAGTGCAGGTGCTTTATGAATTAATCTGCTTTTGGCAAAATTACATAGCTGGACACAAACGTTCAAAATAACTATCAAAGGCTTCAACTTGTGAAAGGTCAACAGCCCTGAGTACCCCAAAACGTCTTATTTTCCTGCCTTAAATTGAAATGGCTTCTAAATTTGACAAACGTTAGGGCAAAGGATTGGGCTTCTTAGCCCCAAAGAACAGTGTATTGTAGATGTAATTAAACCTTTTTTGATCATGAGAAACGAGTATCTTTTCTTTTGTGCAGTGCTGTCAAAAGGATTAAGATAATGGACTACATTGATTAAAAACAAAGTTTTTCACATCAATTATATTGGAAGACGAGATAATGAAGTTTAATGCTAAACGAGCATGATTAAAGCCAAAAAGGTCTAGATCGTACTGTGATTTATAAGACAGGCCTATTGGCTTTGCTAATGTTTGTCGATAGCAGGGAGACACAGAGCATGCTTAATAGCAGCAGTGGATTAGCAGCAGGATTAGAGCAGAGCCACAGTGTACAGTGATAGGATGCTGCAGGCTAGTGGCAGAGAAAATGAACTCTGGCACTAGTGGAGAGGAGCCGCTACAAGCATTCGCTTTGTTGCCAACATACCCGCAGAAGGGATGAGAAGCCGCTTGGTCTACTCATGGTGTGATCAGTGTACAGAGGCATGACATGGGAGACGGTTGCTGTATGACTATATGGACATTGACAAAAAGAATAAAAACAATAACATATTCAATATTTTATATTCTACTCTGGTTCACACAGATCACACAATCATTTATTTTTTGTTACTACATCAAAGTTTTCTTATTATTTTTCTCAGCGATGGAGTGCAAACATAACATAAAAATGACTGATCCTGGCATTGAGGTGCAGCTTCTAGACAGCTACCTTAGGGTCAGGTCCACACACATCTGCTGACAAAAATAATTTCCAAAACATAGATGCAGTAACAAAAGATGATTGGTATGTAAATAGATTGAGTATAAGAAACTAAATGCTGACTGTGTGCTCACTGACTGTCCCGTGGTCTGATCTAAGATGTAATTGTCAACTCAGTATCTGAAGGATCCTGAGCCAAAGTGACTGAAGAAGGCCGACCAAAAGTCCACTCTATGTATATTATATTTGCATTATTTTCAAAATTGTCTTGGCTTATGTCAAATTGAAAATGCTAGTGGAGTAGTCACATCACAGTTTTTTAAATATATTGTGGAGCTTTGAGTTTTGGAGATTCATTTGTGCCAATGGTCAATGGTACCTATATTTACCCAAGAGCAGGTTCATTGCAACTGACTTTGCACCTATGCCCCCTTTCACAAAGCACACAGAAAGTAGGTCTTTTACACGTTTAATGTGTGTTCTCTCTAACACAGAACATTATAAATATAGCAAAGGTTTTAAATATAAACTTAATATATAGACTTGCCTTCACATTAGATTCCTGGCATGTGCATGAGAAGCAGCTTTCATGTCATAGTCTCAAGGGAATGAATGATCAGTAAAGCTCTAGCAGAGGCTGAACCTGTAGCGTTGGATCTGAGGTCTGGTTAGTCAGACGAGCAAATTGGCAGGACCTCAACATTTGTATTTTCATGTTTCACTTTTCCATTGTTCCTCTCAGATAAAATGCTTTCTTGCTGATTATGATTTGCTTTGATTTTCTTAAAATTTCTAATGCACAACAATTACCCATAGGCATCAAGGTGCTATAGTTACAGAAATCTGATTCAAGCCAACAGCAGGTCACCTATGTATGTCAATAGGAGCTGCCTAAATAGTATACAGCTAGGTCTTAAGTGCCTTTCTGAAAAGCAGGAGTCTATTTATCTAAGTCAAGGACTGGGGGAGAGAGTTACACAATCTGGCAGCAGCAACCGAAAAGTTTCTACCCTTCATGTCTCCTTGTGAATTCTAGGCACAATAACCAGATCACGATGGGTTGAGTGAATATAACTACCAGGGATGTACCGGTGGAACATCTCCCTAATCCCAGCTGGACTGCTTGATGGAGAGCCTTATGCACAATACAGATAGTCTTAAACTTGATCCTCTTACTATTGGGAAGCCAGTGCAACTCACGTAGTCCTGCAGAAGCAGAGAGACACTTTGGAATGTCAGAAATTGTCATAGCAAGAGTGTTCTGCACTACCTGTAATTTTTCATGGGTACCAATATTTGAGTCCAAATATGAGGCATTACAATGGTCCATTCTGGACACGACTAAAGCCAGAGCCACCTGTTTCCCTGCTGAAACAAGAATAAAGGGGAAGACTTTATTTAGCTTCTTTATAAGCCAGAAGCAGGTCGCTACCATACAACTGGCCTGTTTACTAAGCGAGAATTATCTATCTGAAGTGGGCGTTGAGGGGACTAGCTAAGCAGAGCAACACATTGGTTGCAAATACAGAAAATGTTTAATGAACCCTTAATAACCTTGATTATCTTGGCTAAACAACTAGCCCCCCTTCATGAACAGCTTTCTAGCCATGCTTACTATCAACGAGCCTCATGTCGCCAGGGAAAACATTTTACACATCTCCAATAAGACTTTCTCACTCCTCTCTACCCTCTGTCAAGACAGGCTTCTCTCAGAAGTGTTCTCTCATTGAGCTTCATTTCTTTACACATCAGAAATCTCCCACTGCAGCACATATTTGTTCCTGATTAGTCACTCCAGCAAGCCCAATGGCCTCTAAAACAAAACCCTAAATGTGTCATCCTAAACACAGGGCAACCTACATGCGGAGTTACAAAGATGCAGCAATGGGTACATGCTCTGTCATGTACTTGCACAGACCCCATTTGTCTTCTGCTTCACTTCAGATGATATTGCAGCCACTTTACATAATGGCATAATTCAGCAGCACAGGCATCCTTAGCATTTCTCTAAGGATGGCATAGAAATCCATCCGATACCTAGACACACTGTTGCTTGAAGCCAACACTCACAAACTACCCTCGTAGATTCATCTGCAAATATGGGCCACTTGGCAGTGGTACAAATACGTTTTACTATGTTTAACTTAACGAAACGTTTGGAAATGTTTTCCTTCTCCACTTCACATAGTGTACATCTTAAACATTTTCATATTGTACTTGTATTCAGAATAAGAATGCAAATTCCAAGATCTAGGCAAATCCAAGGGTGGTCAGGGTCCACGCAAGCCCGCAATGAGGTATTTAATCCGAAAGAAGAAAAACTGACCTTGGATACACTGCCGTGATTGATGCAAATTCTACAAATTCACAAGACCTATCCTAATAAACCTATAAGTGTCCTGATGGTACAAATGTGACTAAATTCGTGTACATTGTCTTCCAGCAAATATTCTGGAAATCTACATTACTGCATTTGATGGGCAAACTATTTTTCCCCTGTCTAATTTTCGTAAATTCGTTCTGCTGTTATTCAAAACCTTTCATTTTTATGTGACAAAACCTTTTATAATATGTGATGAAAAGCAGAAAGGGAGCTCTGAGTAACCACCCATTTTAAGTTGTGAAAAACGTTGGCTATATGGTTTTGCAACGTTTTCTTAAACTTTTTTTTGTTGTTTTCCAACGAAGCAATGGGTTAGGGCCTAAACAGTTTTTTTCAAAGGGATATTTAGCCAATGCATTCATTATGTACAGCTATGGTTAGAAAAGGCTAGTATTCCTCGTTTTTTGACAGAGAAGTAATTATGTAGCCCCACCTGCTCCGACAACGTTTCCCTGCTAGAGCGAGCCATCTATATAGTCTGCAAAGTGCATTTTCAATGTTGTGTCCAGTCCAGTTGATCGCACATAAGATCTTACTACTTCCACTATACCCCTGAATGTGTGAAGAAAATATATGGTATCCCTATATTCCCCTCTAAACATTATTGTTGTGTTCCTCCTTCAAATAGGTTTAAATGCAAAATAATGTACATACCAAAATTATGAGACATTGAGAACGTTTAGGTCAAGGCCAGAACTCCATATTTCCATTTTTGGCATCATGAAACATACGAAATATAAAAATAATCGTACTGTGGGAAGGGCAGTTCTTAGTTTGTGCTTGTATCCGGTGTGGAGCACGGCACATAGTTTTGAGTTACTGCGAGCAAAAGACACACGGGAAAGACGGAGGAAGAGAAAAACAAAAAGCGTCCGGAAGGGGAAAAGTAGAAAGCTGCAAGAGCGAGCTGAAGGGGCCCGGGATGGCTTCAGGATTGCTCTGCCTCAGTATTCCATGTTTGCACATTTAGTTGCAGCAGCCGCATGTTTAAGAGGAGGGCTTTGGGCACCGGCACGTTTTTATTTACAATTTAAGCACTGGGGAGGTGGCTATAATAATCGTTTCCTCAGTCACTGAATAGTGAATCATGGTGACGAATCTAGTGGGACTATATCAGAACGAAATGGTAGTCGGTTTTTGGGCCTCTGGGATGATCCTGATACTCCTCCCCCTACTTTATGAGTGGGCATCCCTTTAATTTCTTCTGTCAATAACTGGCCCCACCTTTTCGCATAACAGGTTCTTGTATGAACATAACCTAACGGAACAGTCAGGTTTATCAAAATGGTGATGCAAAGCAGGAACATCCTAATTATTTTGGGGGCCCTGGCGCAAACGTATTATGAGGGCCCCTGTTCAAAACATCTTTGAACTTTATGCTTGTTTCAGTTCTTTCGTGCCCTCTTTGGCTGATTCAGTGTCAGTTCAAAGGAACACTGGTCCAAATTCTAAATGAGTTTACATTTAATATTCAAGTGTAGTGATGTGTGCTCAATATTGTATCGCAGCAGCAGCTCACTAATAATGTTGCAGTTAATCTCCGTGATCCTCTCTCTTTTCCTAAATGTGGAATGCTGTTTTGTTCCAAAACCACATTTCTCAGCAAAATGTCTGTAATAGACTCCCACACATCATCCACATTAAAATAAATTACAAGAAAACGGTATTTAATACAATTTTTTAAAGAATTATTTAAGGTCATCAGCGCAGAACAGAGCTGGCTCCATAAGGGTGCCCCCTGAAAGGCTGGGTCTCTGGGTCAGCACCCACTTTGCCCATGCCTTAAAACATCTCTGATCCATGCACATAACTTGTATCAGATTTGTGGTTTCTTGACAGCCAAAGTGGGGTGCCCTAGACAACCCCTGATGAGCAAAAAATTGCGAAGTAGGGTTTCCAACCCTGCTTTTGTGGAGCAACTCATTCTGGAGTGGGGTTCTTAGCCATTGAGAGCATCAGCGTTTGAAGTGGGGGATCATAGACCACACACTTTTGGGGAGCAACAAGATCAGAAATGGGACTCCTGGAAAACCTTTGAGGAAAAACAAGTTCTGCTACATTCTGCAGTACTAGGAGGATGACAAAGAGTGCATAGTTTGCACATTCCGACCACTCACATGTGTTATGCTGGGACCGTAGCGTGGATGTGTGTAGCTGCTCTGATAAATGGATAAAGCTTAAGTTGTAGAGGCCCTGCCTTTCACATTTGATTGAAAAGTTGGAAAGAGCTGGTGGTCGATAGAGTAAATATTGCAGCCAAAATTTACACATGTAATCTGAGCATGGATTATGTGCCATCCATGTTTCAAGTGGTCATCATCTAAGCATGGATTCCCAGACCCAAAGGCCCGTATTTATACTTTTTGACGCTAAACTGCGCTAACGCAGTTTAGCGCAAAAAAAATTTGCGCCGGCTAACGCCATTCTGAAGCGCCATGCGGGCGCCGTATTTATTGAATGGCGTTAGCCGGCGCAAGCAGACCGGCGCTGCCTGGTGTGCGTGGAAAAAAAACCACGTACACCAGGCAGCGCCGGCGTTGGGAAAAATGGCGCTAGGGCGTCTTAAAAATGGTGCAAGTCAGGTTGACGCAAAAAATCGCCTCCACCCGATTTGCGCCATTTTTAACGACGCCCAGACGCCATTTACATGACTCCTGTCTTAGTAGAGACAGGAGTCATGCCCCCTTGCTCAATGGCCATGCCCAGGGGACTTATGTCCCCTGGGCATGGTCATTGGGCATTGAGGCATGTAGGGGGGCACAAATCAGGCCCCCCTATGCCAAAAAAAAATATTAAAAAAAAATATATATATACTTACCTGAACTTACCTGAATGTCCCTGGGGTGGGTCCCTCCAGCCTTGGGTGTCCTCCTGGGGTGGGCAAGGGTGGCAGGGGGGGTCCCTGGGGGCATGGGAGGGCAGCTGTGGGCTCATTTTGAGCCCACAGGTCCCTTAACGCCTGCCCTGACCCAGGCGCTAAAATCCGGCACAAATGCGGGGTTTTTTGCCCCGCCCACTCCCGGGCGTGATTTTTGCCCGGGAGTATAAATACGACGCATTTGCGTCGCAGTCACTTTTTAGACGGGAACGCCTACCATGCATCTCATTAACGCAAGGAAGGCGTTCACGCAAAAAAATGACTCTCTTTCCTCATACTTTGGCGCTAGACGCGTCTAACGCCAAAGTATAAATATGGCGATAGTTTTGCGCCTAATTTGCGTCTAAAAAAACGACGCTAATTCGGCGCAAACGGAGTATAAATATGCCCCAAAGTGTCTGCTTTCAAAGAAGCTGATTCGTCCAGAATAGTGTGCAACAGATTGTTGGGTAGAGGCATTACTTTTGTGGTGGGTGAAGTTCAAACACCATTGCCCTTGTAGTATTTGAAGTATTCTTAGGCCCGTATTTATACTTTTTGACGCTAAACTGCGCTAACGCAGTTTAGCATCAAAAAATTTTGCACCGGCTAACGCCATTCTGAAGCGCCATGCGGGCGCCGTATTTATTGAATGGCGTTAGCCGGCGCAAGCAGACCGGCGCTGCCTGGTGTGCGTGGAAAAAAACCACGTACACCAGGCAGCGCCGGCATTGGGAAAAATGGCGCTAGGGCGTCTTAAAAATGGTGCAAATTCGGCGCAAAACTAACGCCATATTTATACTTTGGCGTTAGACGCGTCTAGCGCCAAAGTATGAGGAAAGAGCGTCATTTTTTTGCGTGAACGCCTTCCTTGCGTTAATGAGATGCAAGGTAGGCGTTCCCGTCTAAAAAAATGACTGCGACGCAAATGCGTCGTATTTATACTCCCGGGCAAAAATCACGCCCGGGAGTGGGCGGGGCAAAAAACCCCGCATTTGCGCCGGATTTTAGCGCCTGGGTCAGGGCAGGCGTTAAGGGACCTGTGGGCTCAAAATGAGCCCACAGCTGCCCTCCCATGCCCCCAGGGACCCCCCCTGCCACCCTTGCCCACCCCAGGAGGACACCCAAGGCTGGAGGGACCCACCCCAGGGACATTCAGGTAAGTTCAGGTAAGTATATATATATTTTTTTAAAATATTTTTTTTGGGCATAGGGGGGCCTGATTTGTGCCCCCCTACATGCCTCAATGCCCAATGACCATGCCCAGGGGACATAAGTCCCTGGGCATGGCCATTGGGCAAGGGGGCATGACTCCTGTCTCTACTAAGACAGGAGTCATGTAAATGGCGTCTGGGCGTCGTTAAAAATGGCGCAAATCGGGTGGAGGCGATTTTTTGCGTCAACCTGACTTGCACCATTATTAAGACGCCCTAGCGCCATTTTTCCCAACGCCGGCGCTGCCTGGTGTACGTGGTTTTTTTCCACGCACACCAGGCAGCGCCGGTCTGCTTGCGCCGGCTAACGCCATTCAATAAATACGGCGCCCGCATGGCGCTTCAGAATGGCGTTAGCCGGCGCAAAATTTTTTGACGCTAAACTGCGTTAGCGCAGTTTAGCGTCAAAAAGTATAAATACGGGCCTTTGAGCCCACAGGTCCCTTAACGCCTGCCCTGACCCAGGCGCTAAAATCCGGCGCAAATGCGGGGTTTTTTGCCCTGCCCACTCCCGGGTGTGATTTTTGCCCGGGAGTATAAATACGACGCATTTGCGTCGCAGTCATTTTTTTAGACGGGAACGCCTACCTTGCATCTCATTAACGCAAGGAAGGCGTTCACGCAAAAAAATGACGCTCTTTCCTCATACTTTGGCGCTAGACGCGTCTAACGCCAAAGTATAAATATGGCGTTAGTTTTGCGCCGAATTTGCGTCGAAAAAAACGACGCTAATTCAGCGCAAACGGAGTATAAATATACCCCTTAGAGTCAGGAGATGCATGAAATGAATATTTTGATTTTTGTCATGCTATCAGTGGCTCAATAGAAACATTTCATTTATGGAATTTCCATGGCAAACAAAGAAGCTGTATGTTCCGAAAAGGGTTCTAGCCAGCCAAGCTGCTCTTATATTTTGTAGCATATGCAGAATCCGGGACTATGACTTCAGCTGGGTTATTTACAGTCCTATGGTTGTTTTATATAAGCAAAGGGTTAGGACCAAAGTATAATGCACAATGATCATAGAAGGCACCAGTAATGTGAAGGAAAAATCTATAGTCTGTTCATATACATAAAATACCACAGGCCAACACAAGAATAAGTAATCTTCGATACAAATATGTGTAACATACATATTTATGCACATTTGGTGTTTCTACACTCCAATAAAGATGTAGAAGACAAATATCTTTTGAAAAGTGAATGTAGATTGTAGTAGCACTCAATGAAAGCAGTGCATGCCTTCAATAAGACTACCTTTCATATGGCCCCATAGGATTGTAATATATGGATTCCTTGCATCTTTCATTTTGTTTTTCAGTCTGCATTTAGCAGTAAAATACTGATCAATTTTCAGTACACCAATATGCTTTCATTTGCACAGTTGCATAGCTTTTTCAGTGATGTACTCACCAAACAACATGAAGTTTTGAATTAATGAAAGATCTGAAAACTAACATATCCTAGTTAGGTTGTAACATATGCATGATAAAATACTCAGGTGCCCATGCCCCAGAAACCATAGGTTTCAAAGACATAAACATAGATTGTGTCAGCCTCCAAAAAAAGGAAAACAAAACTTTTCAAAGGTTTGTGTACGCAGGAAGGCACAGTGCTATTGTGGTAGACCCATTCCTTTTATCTTTGATTTTGTTTTTATATTCTAGCTTGGCAGCACATCTGTCACCAGAGAATTATTGTGGTCTGGGTTGACATTGCAGCTGTCACCGGTCAATTATGTGAGAATCACCAGGATAGGTACTTTGGCTCTGCCCACATGTTGGGAGCCAGGAGTACACAGTAGTACATTAGGTAGAAGTTGTCTGCTTCTACAAAAAAAGTGCCTGCCCTCCACACAGCTGTGATCATTTTGTTCATTTATCCAGCTACATGAGCTTGAACTTTCAGGGGCAAATACATGATATTGCAATGTTATTAAAGTGTCTCAAATAACTAGACAATTGTTGTTGTTTTTTCTGGCAGCTGAGATGGGAGGAAGACAGACAATAGCCTACATGGAGTTTTAGATCTGGCTTGATGCAGCTCTCATCTGACATTTTACCCTGACCCAATATTATTCTTCAGTGATTTGCTGCCACACAAATACATATTTATCCGTATGCTACCTACTTGTAATGCTCCACATTACCATGAAACATTCCTTTAAAGCCAGACCTGTTGGCATTGCCATTGCTGGAGTCCAAATACGTCTGTTTGCCCCATTGAAAAAGAAGCTGAAATATTTTTACTGCTCAATTATGAAAAATATTTCGGAACACCTTGATCGTTTAATTGTTTGGACCAGACACCATATATGATTGTTATGCTATTCTATTGCACTTACAAAAATAAGAACTTTTTAATTTGTGGTTATATTGTTTACATTTATTCCACAATTGCACTAGAACAGACTCAGGGACTGCTCGGCCAAGGTAACTAGAGTTCAAATGGACCGCCCTGTCTCTTCACCCTTGCTGCAGTGGAGCCGCGCCACGATCCAGCCTGTTCGGAGGCTCAGATAAACCGGACAGAATTCATCGGAGATTACCACACAGCTCCTGCCAGGCTGGGCTGCGGCGCAGGGTAATAGATATTCCGCAGCACTAAATCCTAAAAGGCCCTGCTACATCTGTCAAGCATGCCCTGGAAAAACACCCTCAGTTCAGATGTTATCACTGCTCCGCCTGCACCAGAAGATTTACCGTCCACCCTGGAGGTTGCTTTAGCAGCATGGCATTTTCAGGGGCAAAACAACACGGAAGAAAGATGAGAGAAAAAAGCAAATTATTCTTGCTTAGAGCACAAGGAACAGAGAGAGGCAGGTTCTGCTTCTCGCCTTGCGCCTAGCAGGTCCCATGTCCCACATTAAGGAGATAGTGATGTTCTAAACTGATTAGTTCGGACGTGTTAGATTTCCTGGACTGTGACACAGTGCGGATGGTCTTTCGAGCAGTAGCTTGTTTCAAGCTAAATCTGAACAGCAAACCCAGCAGGGATCCATAGACAGTAGATGGGAGATGCAAATGTGCAATAATGAAGTTTCAGTCTGGCTGCTGAAAAGCTGAGCTGACATAAAAAAACGTGCTTTCACTCAGCACGTGCCAGGATTGACATGCTCACCTGGGGCAGGTCTTTGAAAATATGTGCAACCGCATGCTCATCCAATTTAAGTGCGAAGCCACTACTGATATTGTGTTATTTACACATTAGTCATCCGCTCATTCACTAGCATGCGAAGGGCATAAGGGCCTTAAGGAAGGCAAGGGAAACTCTAGTTGGGTAGCAAAACACAGCTATAATTGGGGCGCAGCAGATCCTCACTATCAAGGGCGCTGGTGACACTGTACCTACTGCACTAGTGTTACCTACGACCATGTGCTCCTTCAGTGGCATAGAAAGGATTCCATAGGCCTTCATGCAAGCTATCAAAGTGGGCCCCCTATCACCAGTTCCATAGTAAACAGAAAGTCGCATTGGGGTCTAGAGGGCCTATCACATTCCTGGGCCCTGATGCAAATACACCTGATGAACTATTCAATCAATCAGTCTTTTTTTGGAGTGTGCTACTCACTCGTAGGGTCTCAAGGCACTGTGGGGTATGTCCTCAGTGTTCAGTTTGAAGAGCCAGGTCTTCAGGTCCTTGAAATGAGGTAGTGATGGCGACTGTCTGAGGTGGAGACGTAAGGTGTTCCAACATTTTCCTGCAAGGTAGGTGAACAATCTTCCTCCAGCTGAGGACTTCTTTATGCAGGTTACAACTGCTAGTGACTGCTGGGAGGAGCAGAGAGGTTTGGTAAGGGAGTAAAAGGTGATGCAGTGGTTGAGGTAGCTGGGTCCAAGGTTGTGGAGGACAGCTCTTCTTCATCCAGGAGGTGACTGCTTTGAAGTTCTTCTTGGCTGTTGAGGGGTTCTCGATCAGGGAGATGAGCAGCTAGGTGTCATCAGTGTAGGAGATGATGTTCAGTCTGTAGTTCCTGCTGATTGGTGTGAGCAGGGCTATGTACATGTTGAACAGCATGGGACTCAACGAGGATCCTTGCGGTACTCCACAGCTGATCTCTGTAGATTCTGACAGCTGTGGTGGGAGTCTGACTCTCCATGTTCTGCCTTTCAGGAAGGAGTGTATCCATTGAAGGGCCTTGCCACGTATGCCTTCTGTGTGGAGTCTGGCGCATAGGGTGCGGTAAGACACTGTATCAAACCCAGCTGATAAGTCTAGTAGGATGAGGGCTGCTGTTTGGGTGTGGTCGAGGATAGAGCTTATGTCATCGGTGGCTGCGAGGAGGGTGGCCTCGGTGCTCTGATTAGTTAGGAACCCTGATTGGGAGATGTCCAGGATGATGTTGCCCTCAATGTGTTGGCAGAGCTGAGGTTGATTGCTTTTTCGGCGACATTGGCTGAGAAAGGCAGCAGTGAGATGGGGCGGTAGTTCTTGAGGTCTGTTAGGTCGGCTGTGGGTTTCTTTAAGAGCGGGTTGATCTCTGCATGCTTCCAATCCTCAGGGTAGGTTGCCAACTCTAGAGAGCAGTTTATGGTCTTGCGGAGCTCGGGTGCAATCAAGGCATTGCCTTGTCGAAGATGTAGATGAGGCAAGGGTCGGTGGGGGCTCCGTGGATGCTGCTCATGATGGAGCGAGTCTCGTCCATCGTGAGGGGGGTCCTGGTGTGCAGAACAGTGGGGGTTCAGTGGATCCGGGCATTGTGTGTGAGTTCAGAGAGTCTTGGGGTCCAAAGCTGTTGTAGATATTGGTAGTCATGCCTTTGTTCTCATTCCTATAGCAGGTAAAACAGGATACATTTCAATCACATTATAGAACTTAATATTATCTAAATAAAATGGTGCGACCAGTTTATGCTAAACCTAAGTGTTTTGAACTAGCAAGCCCTTCTTTTGTTAGGATGCCATGTACAGAAAATGGTGGACAAACAGAAGAATACATACAACAATAAGATTTGATATGTTACTGGCCTACTTCTGCCATAGGTCAAAGTTGGCCTTTTGTCTTGTTACAGTTCCCTGCTTGGGAAGCCACAAGGAACATTTGCTAGTGAAGATTCATATAACCAGGAACCATGAACCCCTGGAAACAGCAGTAAGGCACCAGAAGTTATTTGAGGCCAACCAAGGCTTAAAGGATGTCCCCCCTCCCTTGTCTTGCTAGACTACTGCTATCCATACTAGAGTAGACACTAAAGGCAAGCATCCTGAACTTCCTCTCATTGTTGTATTTCTTATTGTTGTAGTACACACAAGTGTACTTTCTCTTACTGCCCAACCCCCTTTCCTCTCTATTTTCCCACCCCAAGGCATGTTCCTTGATTCCAATATCTCCCACACTAAGTACTGATGTGGCTGGTGTTGGGTTCTCTATCTCTGTCACTGTTTCTCACTCCTGTTCTGCTTCTCCCATTCTTTGCCTTTCTTCGCCATCACCTTTCTTCCCCTTCTCTCACCCATCTCACACTACTCTACATCATTGGCTTGCCTGAATGCCAGATGCTTTTAACATTGTGTTAGCATTGCCATAGCCAATGGAAATGCTTCTGCTAGGCAAAAGGAATATATAACTTTGAGCAGAGTTTCATTCTCTACGTCCCTCTCAAGCTCCCAAAGGCAGACGAGCACCAGAGTAATTACAAGTGGGTGAGAATAAATTAAGCAAGTGACCCATTACTTTCTACTCTGGTATTACCAAACAAGGGTCCCTGGATCACTGTGCCACTGGACTCAAGTTACACCTTACTGAAGAGGCCCAAATAGGATGAAACCAATCTGGGGTTGGTTGTGTTTCCATTTAAGAAACACTTAACTTCACAGTTCAGGCTAGACTGTTCCTATTGAAGCAGCATCAAGACTGAGTGGCATATGGCTAGTTCCTGGCTGAGTTGGCATGGTGAGAAAAAAGGTTGAACAGGATTGTGGCCAGAGTAATTACCAGTGGATGAGACTAATTCAAGCAATTCATCAATCACCTTTTTTTCCCCTCAGTTTGACACCCAAATAGTGGCACATATGACCTGACGTGGGCACGTGATCATTGTACCATAGGACTTAACTGCTCCCTGCTCATGATCCCCTAAATAGGCCAAAACCAGTAGGAATTTCTCATGTTCTCTTTCAGAGGGAACATGGCCTGGCAGTTCAGGTTGGACTGTTCCTATTGGAGCAGGAGCTACGCTGGTTTGCAAAAGGCTGGTTCATGTTTGAGGTGGCAAGGTGCACTAGATTGCAGTCCATAGTAATTACTAGTAGCTGAGATTAATTGAACCAATCCACCCATTTCTTTTTTTTTTCCACATTGCATCATGCAACATGGAGTTCCACAAACATTCTACTCTTTCAAGATGGACGTCACATTGCAGCATTCCATGTTGTGTCACACATTTTGAAAGTATTATAAAAGATTTTCATGATAGCCAGTCTTTAGTATCGTCTTTGCCGCTGCTGAGACATTTTAATGACATTCGGCTTTGAGAAAGCCAATGGCAATGTCCACCAAGCATTGTCAATAATGCTTACTTTTTCATTTACCCTGGGTAACTTCTGTTTTTTCCCTTTCATTTAAGCTATCCCTTTCTTTTTTCTCTTTTTATGTAAAAACTCTTTTATGTCTTAGAATCAAGGAAAACTGTGGTATCATCTGGAACAAGTGATGTGAAATCTGCACGTTCTGTGGCCCTCTGTTGCGCTGCGAGCCACCACGGCTCGGGCGGGAAAGGTGGCTCAGGACGTGGTTGGGGCTGCAGTCCATCTTCCCGGCCGCGGGGCTCAACGCGGCCCCTTTATCAGCCTAATGTCGCCCAAGGCCCTGGATTAGGCATTGGGCCTCATCGAGTTTGGGGCGCAGTGCGGCGCCTCCTCGGATTTAGGAGTGGGCGCCCCCTACCCCTCACTTACCTGGTGACTGGCTTTTCCTTTTTGGATGCCTTTTCTTCTGTCTTCTTTCCTCTTTCTTTTTTCATTCTTCTTTCCTTTTTTCCAGGTAGGGGCCATATTCTTCTTTATCCCAGCATGCCTTTCTTCCTATCTCCTTGACTGCATGCATCAGGTTCCCTTTCTAAAACGGTGTCCTCATCTATTTCCTTCTATAGTTTTTTCCCAATCAAACATGGCGTCTTTGCTTTTCCTGCATGTCACTTCCTGTTTAGGGGTATTTAAGGAGTTGGATTCTTGCTCTCCTTGCGCTGCAACACTTCCTTTGGTGTGATCACGCTCCGGTTGTTTTCTTCTGATTCCAGCCTTTTTTCCTTGCTCGTTCCAGTTTCCTTCCAGTTATTTTCCCTTGATTGGAAGTCTGACATTTTTCCTTGTGTTTTTCTGTTCCAGGGAGTTCCAGTCATAGAGGTTTTTTCCCTTTTGGGGTTTTTCCTCTGGGACTCCTTCTGGAGGGCACGGACTGCCTTTGACGTACCATTGTCAGCAGCACTGTGGCTATCAGAAAGGGCCGCCCTTACCTTGATTAGAGTAGGATCTACAAGAATCCAGGTTATCCTTCAATTCCACCTGACCAAAGCCGTGAGCGACGAGTAGACTGTGACAGTTTGCAGCGTCCAGAGAACCAGTTTTTGTCAAGCATTATGGAAAATACTTAGACGGCTGCTGCAGAAACAAACCAGTCGCTACTCATAATCATCCAACAACAAGCCCAGAAACTGCAACAATTATGAACTGAAAATGTAGCTTTATGACAAGCCTTGGTTTCCCGAACAACAGATGTTCCCACTGTTTCTACTACTACGTTACGCTTTTCAGGGGATCCCAACAAATTGCGCAAATTCCTTGATGCCTTAAAAGTCTATTTTGCATTCCGACCTTCGAAATTTGCACAAGATAAAACAAAAGTTGGATACTTAATTAGTGCCCTGTCTGGTTCTGCTTTAGCCTGTGCGTCTCCTTTGGGAGCCTCCAATGATTCAGTGCTGTCTGACTATTCAGCTTTTGTTGCTGCCTTTAAGCAAATGATTGAACGTCCTGGACTTGAGACTTCTCCAGAAGAAGCTTTATGTGACATTCAGCAGGTTACCCATGACGTCCTACAATATATTACACGTTTCGGACAACTGGCAGCAGAAACTACCTGGGTAGCATGTACTCTTGTAATCCTCTTTCGTAGAAGTCTTCAAGAGGAAATAAAAGACAAACTTGTACATTCAGATAGAGTGGAAGATTTAAAAGGTTTAATGGAGTTAGCACGCTCCATAGAGTATCATCTACATGAACACAAGTTGGAGAAGAGAAAGAATCGTGGACCATCTCATTCAGAAAACCCACGTACCATTATTCAACGGTCCTAAGAGTCTCGACCTGAATTGAGAGGAGCTGCTGAAGAGGAACCTATGCAAATTGACACAGCTCGTGGTCCCTTAACGGCTAGTGATCATGAAAACAGACAAAGGAAAGGATTGTGTCTTTATTGTGGTGCTTCTGGTCATTTGCTTTGTACCTGCCCAGTTTGTCCTACTAAGTCTCTGGGAAACGCCAATTCCCATGCTCTGCGAGAAGGGAGGGGACGGGATTCTCTGAGATACCTTTTATTTGTTGTTCTAAAGAAGATGCAACTTCCCTCTTTCTTTTACCTATTACACTGCAGTTACCTGATGGTCGGGAAGAAAGGTCATTGGCAATATTAGACTGTGGAGCCAGTGAAATATATCTGGACGAGACATGGGCAATGGAACAAAACATTCCTCAAATATCTAAGGACATTCCAGAGGAAGTTCATACAGTTGATGGATCTCTTCTAGCTTCCGGTCCTGTCATCACCACTATTCCTACCTATGTCTGCACTTTGGAAAACACCAGGAACATGTCTCTTTTGATCTGGTCTCCTCACTTAATCATACGATCATACTAGGAATACCCTGGTTTACACTGCATAATCCTTATATCAATAGGGAAACCATTACTATTTCTCTCTCTTCCTAATTTTGTCAACCATTGTTATTCATCAGGGACATACTGGTCACCAAAGAAAATGTTATCAACAACACAAGAAGTAGGTTGTTCCATAAACTCCATCCAAGGGGTACCCAGTCATTATCTGGAATATTCAGATGTGTTCCAAAAACCCACAAAACCAGTACTACCTCCATATAGAGAATATGACTGTGCCATTCCCTTAGAACCTGGTTCCGTTGTACCTTTTTGTAGAATGTACTCTCTTACAGAATATCTACAAGAAAATCTACAGAGTGGACTGATTGTACCTTCTTCTTCCCCCATTGCGGCTCCCCTCTTTTTTGTGCCTCAAAAGACAATGGATTTACGCCCCTGTGTAGACTTTCATGGACTGAATAAGATTACCACAAAAGACCGGTATCCGCTACTTCTTATAAAATATATTTTGGAAGCATTCAGAGGGGCACATATATTTACTAAGTTAGAACTTAGGGGAGCCTATCATCTTCTAAGAATAAAGGAAGGTGATGATGGAAAGCTGCATTTCGCACACCCTTTGGTCATTCCGATTATCGGGTAATGCACTTTGGGCTAATCAACGCCCCCTCTATTTTTCAGAGATTCATGGATTTAGTGTTTTCCAACCTTTTAAATCAAACCGTAGTTATTTACCTAGATGACATCCTAATATATTCTAGACATCCAGAACATCACACCATGCACGTACTTCAAGTTCTAGACAGACTCCGGCAACACCAACTCTTCAGTAAACCCAAAAAATGTGAATTCGACAAGAGGTAAAATATTTAGGGTATCATATTAGTCAAGTCTGTATTTACATGGACCAGAGAAGGTTCAGACCATCCTAGACTGGCAGTCCCCCTCTTCTGTCAAAGAAGCCCAGTGTTTTTTAGGACTGGCTAATTTCTATTGCCAATTTATTGCAGAGTTTTATCAACAAACCAGCCAAATCGCACAAACTCTTAAACAATCAAATATACGGAATGGTATTGTTTGGCCAGAAGTTGCTGGAATCGCAATTTGAAACCTAAAGCGTGCTTTCACACAAGCTCCTATATTAGGGCACCCTGATACCATCAAGCAATTTATGGTAGTCACTGATGCTTCAGAAAGAGTTATAGGAGCCGCATTGTTACAAAGACAAAATGATGGTGGATTGGAACATCCGATTTTCTATCTGTCTTATGTGTTATCTGATTCAGATCACAATTACTCCATTTTTGAATGAGAACTTCTTGCTTCTAAAAGTAGCATGTAATGAATGGAGACAATTCCTTATAGGATCAAGGGAACCATTTGAAGTAAGAACAGACCATCACAATTTACAGTGGCTACAAAACTTGCAATGTCAGAGCAGTAGACAAGCCGGTTGGGCTTTCTTCTTTAGTCAATTTGACTTCTATATAACCTATATACTGGGATCTCAAAGTATTCTGGCAGACTCCTTGTCACGACGCTATCCTGAGAGTATCAATCCTCCTTCACAACACCTCATTGAACCAGATAAAATTATTGGACTAGTACAACCTTTTCTTGATAAAGTACAGTCTGAGTATTCAATCCTCTCTGAACTTGAAATGAAAGACCTACATCCAAATGTACGGAAGGTTAATGGGAATTACTACCATAAAGATGCATTGTTCCTTCCTTATAAGACAGTTCAAATGAAAGCACTACAAATGTGTCTTGACTCCCCTGTGGCAGGTCATTGTGGTATCAAAACCACACAGGAACTACTCTTTCGTTCCTTTTGGTGGCCTACACTAAAGAAAGACACTGACAGTTATGTGGTGTCCCGTCCCATCTGTGCTCAAACTAAAATACCCCATACCAAGCCAGCAGGACTGTTTCAACCTTTACCCGTTCCACCAGCCCCTTGGCATGCAGTATCAACCGATTTCATGTGTTCCCTACCCCCCTCAGCAGGAAATCAAGTTATAATGGATACTGTGGATTCATTTACTGAGATGGCTCATTTTACTGCACCAAAGAAATTACCCACTGCAAAAAAATTAAGTCCAATTTTTATACAGGAGATCTTTCATCTTCATGGTCTCCCTCAAGTATTATTTCACGCTTTTGGAAATACTTTTGTGAAATCCTACATATTGGGGTGGCCTTATCATCCGCTTATCACCCTCAACAAACGGGCAAACGGAATTCCTGAACCAAGGGCTCAAACAATATTTACACTGTTTTTGCAATACTACTCAGAGTAACTGGTCCATGTATTTACCCATTGCTGAGCTCTCATTTAACAACACAGCACATAGTGCCTCAAAAGTCACTCCTTTTTCTGCTCATATGGTTTTCATCCCAAATACTTTCCTGTTATTATAAAAGAATCCTCTACACTTTCTGCAATCACCTCATTTCCTCGGAGGCTACATAAAATTCTACATATTATACATTCCAATCCTCTCTCTACCAAACAACAGATGAAAAGGATGGCTGATAAGAGACAATGTGATGCCCCATCATATCAAGTCAGAGACAAAGTCTGGCTTTCTTCAAGATTTTTACCCCTCCATCTATCACAAAACAAGTTAAAACCATGCTATTACGGACCCTTCCTGATTCTCCAAAAAAAAGCAACCCGGTATCATATCATGAAACAAATATTGAGGGCAATCATATAGACTTAAGATGCTAACTGTAAAGTACAAATAAACTGACTACAAAAATATAGTGGACAAAAAGTAAAACTATTTACCATTAGAACAACTCAACAATTATAAATACTTAGCAATTATAAATATTATACATGAACCTTTAAAAAACATTTTGTTTAAAAATATATATAAAAAAGCTACATTTAGGGTCTGATTATGAGTTTGGCGATCTGTGGACCTCCATGGCAGCGGAGGTATAACTGCCATTGGCTTAGTGGTCGGACCACCGTATTACGATGCTTGCAGTCCCATGGAGGAAAGACTGCACAGTCCCACTGGCACCGTCAAAAATCCTTGCCGCCGTGGATGCAATCAATGATAAGAACACACACCTACCCGTGTCATGAAGCTCAACAACAGATCACCGTGCCGTGATTCACATGATATGTGGATTACACTATGGGCACCAAGTACACTTGACATTGTGTCCCGGGTCAGAGTCATTCACAAAGAATGACACATATATAGCTATTAAACGCCCTCTTTGACCAGGTCACTGGCACTGCACCACCATACTCCACAATAACACACGCCTGCTCATCTTTGCCTCAGGGACAAGTGTACAAAACATTGTGTCACACAACAGGAACATCACAGTAACATCTATCAATTCAACTGACACCCTCACATTGGTCACATACCCCATGGACTGGCAATAGAATAAAGATATATGTATATATATATATATATATATATATATATATATATATATATATATATATATATTATACCAAATGGTCCTAATTGTGGCGCTCATATTATGCTGGTGCCAGCGTGGAGAACGGACCCTTTCACCAAAATAATTATAAAACAAAACTGTAACCAGTTATCACGCTGCACTCCAGGAAAGTTCTCTTTGCTGTTTAATCAATTCTGTGCATCAGCAACCATCACCACTGACACGTTTCGTCCTCACGGTCTTGTTCACAGTACTAACACCATACATGCTGGCATTGACCATCACAAGATGAAATACTTACCATATCAAAAATAACACAATGCAGTGATACCTCAATTGTATTAACACCTACATTCGTACACTTGTCTTGGGTGACACCAGCACTGCCCACAAAGTCAGATGTTGCAAACAACAGCAAATGGATCAGCAAACATCAGTGTATACATTTTGTCAAATGAGAAAGGGATACATGCCAACATGTAGGCACAAATAACGTTGGCAACAGTGATGGCACATAAATCATGTCAATGGAAATTCCCAACTTACAAAGGGAAAGTATTGATCTGTAGCTGCACCCAAAGAACAATGTATGCTCCTCCACAGGTATGATGGCCACCGTCACATGACAGACAGTAGTGGGGTACCACCCCTCATCACATACTGAGACAAATGGCTGCTAGGGAGCAGATACCAATTTACTAACTTAACCAGACACATGGCTGAGGACAGTGATCCATCACTTTGTTTTCTTTGGGCTGTAATACTGAGGAGTAGTGGTCTGTTGCGTAGAATTTAGACCCACTTCAACAACAAACATTACTTGATTAATCAATGTGCACAGCCATGTGTTGTCCCTGGAGAGCTATTTTTATGGAGTGTACTCAGTTGTGTCCTAGGTCCCTGGGCTAAGAGACAAGGCTCATCAGTATCCACCAAATGCTATATCTTCACAAGCAGTTACTAATCTTGTGTGCCACACATGTCACATCCCCAATCATCAGGGGGAGATGTCAGAACCTAACACATCAACTTGGCTATGTGACAGGCAGGAATATGCCCTGCATTCACCCCCTTGTGGCTGCTTTGCTCCCCTCAAACGCCCATCAAGCTCTGGGTATGCCACTGCCAGAATTTGGGCCATTGGGGGGGTCATTCTTCAAGGTTTGCCCCACCCACGTTGGGAGGACAGGCCTAGCTGGACCTTTGCGATTTTCTGGGCCCAGAGTCTCAAGTCTTCCCACCTCCTGCAACAGTGGGTTCTCTTCCTGCTTTGGACCCCCAGGGTCCACACCTCCTGTGCGATGGCTCTCCAAATCTCCTTTTTCTGATGTGCATTGACCTGTATGAATGCAAAAGACAAATCAAACTGCAAACACACGTTTTTGCACAAATGGGTGTGCCACACACATGTTAGAAACTCCAAACATTAAATAGGCAATTTGTCAACACACCACAAGTGTAAAGCACACATGCCAATAAGTACATGGACATGACTGCACACTTTTGGAGTCATATGCAGACTACTCCTATCATGCTCATGGCCTACAATGACTAAGCAAGCCTACTGACATCGGGTAGCCCATGCTTCAGCAATGTGTACTCTGATGTGAGCCACAATGAAACACTGCGCACCAATGTGGCTTCTGAAGGATAAACTCCTCAGGGCTGATTGGACCAACACACATTCTGTAAGTTGACTCAATGTTATGTTATGTTATGATATGTTATTAGTTCTTGTATAGCGCAAACTACCCGGAGGCCTCGTAGCGCTGTTCAGACTAAAAGAAAAGATAAACTGGAGGGATTCTTAGGCTTCTATAGAGATGGAGGTACTACCTTGCAGTTAAAATAGCCAGGTTTTAATGGCCTTCCTAAATTCTGTCTCAATGCATACAGTTTCTATAGGCAACTACCATTGCACAGACTTCACTCTTAAACTTGAGTGACAATGAAAGGGCTGGCGTGGTGGGTACAGAAAGTGTCTTCCCTTTGCATAGGTAGACATGTGCCCTACCAAATGCAGACTCATCCCACTTCAGGGTGGGTTTCGGTGTTATGCACCTGTACCACAGAACACACATTTGAACATATGTTTGTAACCTACAGAGATGGCATCCAAAATACAAAGGTATGTATTGTACATTTTTTTCTATGTAACCAAGCTACTGAGTAACATGTCATGGCCCCCCAGGAATCTACACTGTGGGCTTCTCATTTGTGCAATAAGCCTGTACAGGACAAATATAAGGACCTCTCATGAGTCAAAGACACACACCTGCATTGACAATGATGGTGAATGCACACATGGACTAGTTCTGGGATTTACCTCAGTACCCATTCCTATTCTAGTCAATAGAGGCATTCAGAGCAGCATGTTTTGCCACTAGATACTCATATTGGCCACATGACAGGATGACAGGATCTGTAGGTCTACAGGGAGTGGGCACAGTGCCACAGTTACATAGCCACAGTGACTCTTCCACAGCCTGGACTATGTTCCATATTGGGAAATACTTTTGACAGGCCCTGGTCTCTGCATGCTGTCCATACAGAACCTACATGACACACATTTCCATTACTTCCATGCATGACAGTACATCATGTGGCAGTCATTAATGTGGCATGCAGCGTTTGTGGCAACATGAGGGGCACAGTAAGTCATGATATGCTTCCAGACAACAGTTTGGCAAGCCCAGATGTGGGGTGAAAGATCTGTGGCACGATACACATTGCTTACAAGATCCTCAAATGACTCAGACACTATGCATACACAGCTCATGCTGTCATGCACATACATGTTAACTAACAATTACAACTATCATAAACAAAGAAATGTCATTGTATGGCAGTAAATCTTCCTTGCCTAGTTATGTGCATCCAACACAAGTGGGATCTAGGGGCTCAAAAAACATCACACAACATAATATGAATGAACACTACATATAATAGTGGTCTCCACTATGTACATCCCATTTATGCCACACAAACTGCAGTAACAGGCACACGAGAAGTCTAACTGGAAGATAGGCACATTGTAGACTATGAGGAGGGAAAGGATGGTGTTGAACAGAGTCAATTGTGCCTATGAGGTAATTACCTGCTCCTCTGGTGAGCCATAGAGCTGACTATCCAGGGGAAGGAGCTCATTCACAATCCCATCCAGCTCCTCTAGAAAGAAGGCAGGGGCCCTTTTACCTGCCGGACATGGCATGATTGCTCCCTGAGCCTTCACACAGCACAAAGTGGTGGAGGTGTTGCTGGCAGCAGTATAGGGAGTCAAGAGACTGATTTTGCAGAAAGCTGCATATACATATGCCATGAACACTGTCACCACTGCTGACAGACACAGCCATTGGGCCACGACTGCCACAGGCCACACTGATAGCCTATGGCTGTGTCTGCCGCTGTTGGTACCACCCCTGCGACAACTTCCACCTGCATACACAGGTGGTTCCTGATGTCCAGTGGAGTAGGTCAGGCATCCTCCATTTGGGAGGTTTGAAATACTGCATATGACCCTCTTAGATGTGTCACAGCAACAATATATGTTGAGGATCATCACAAGCATCCTCAGTCTGTCTTGTTGTGTAGATCCAACTACACAACAACCAGTGTGGTGTGTTGCAGAGCACAGATGGCATATGACTGTGGTTCACGGACCACTATTGCTGATGTTACTTTTGGTGGTGGAGAAAGATTGTCACATATCGAGGGGCAATTGAGAAGCAGATAGTTGGGTGTCACCCAAATCCATGTTGTGGACATTTGTTCACAAACATGGGTTCACATCTGAGCCTTGTGCAGTTGCCAGCTGTAATGTGTACTGGATGTAATGTATTTCCACTCAAAATGCTTTCTCACATTATATTTTTGGCATGCATCATGTATGTTTCTGTGAATATAGTGACTAATGTTCCAAATCATGTATTTTCACACATAGGTACCCTGGGAGAGGGAGGATTCAACAACATCCTGTCTACCGTCCATTGCCAGACCTTCAGAATATAGAGGAATGCCATCTTCCAGCTCTACCATCTCAATAGGTAAGAAATAGTGGGTTTATGTCATCAGTTGGAGTCAGATCTGATGCCAGCTAACAGTAATCCATACTGCATACCACCCATTGGTCAAGTCATGTCAGTATTGCACTTCCTAGCCACAGGGTCCTTCCAACATACAGTGGCCCTATCTGATGGTATGGTCCAGCCTATGTTCAGTCTGGTGTTGATAGAGTTCCTCTCAGAAATGTTGAAACACATTGACAGCTATATCAGGTTCCCCCCACATGAGGATTTAGCCAATGTGAAGGATGACTTCTTTGGTTTTGCCCGCATCCCACATGTGGGGTAGGTCATTGATTGCACACATGTTGTCTTGGTGCCACCGCAGGCCAATGAACAAGTCTATTGCAACAGAATAAACTTCCATTCCATCAACGTGGATGTGGTCCGTTTGGCAGATCTCTACATCTAAAACGTATGTGCCTGTTTTCCAGGATCAGCCCATGATTCCTTTATAATGTGGAACAGCGCCATATCCCAATTGATGTAACAACTGCAAGCAGAGAGGGCCTGGCTGGTTAGTAAGTCACATCTGTCCTGATTGTGTGTGGGAAATGTCAGGTACTGCAATCATGAAGTGAGTGACTCACTGTTTCGGTTATGTCTCATTCCTGAACAGAAGACTCAGCATATCCAAAACGTTCTTGATTATTGATGCTGCTGAGGAATTCAACTATGCCAGGGGAAGTCTGCTTCAATGAGGCACATGGAAGAACACAGCAGGCTGTGGAGCAGGCTTTTGGGCTCCTGAAGGCCATATTTCAGAGTATAGACAGACCTGGTGGAGTCCTCCTCTACTCACCTAGGAAAGTGTGTCAGATCACTGTAGCATGCTCCACAACATTGCTTTGCGGAGGGATATCCCTTACATCCCCGAGGAGGGGAAGTCTGCAGTGCCACCGGGTGAGAATCCTGAAATAGCAACTGAAGATGACAGTGGTGAAGAGGGAGGAGCTGACTTGCGTGAAGATCTCATCTACAGCTACTTCGGATGAGTGTAAGTATGTCATGTGATGTCATCACTGTGACTGTACAATGAAGGAGAATGTGTGGAGTTTAGTATTTTTGAAACAGTTAGGGAACTCATACTCTGCAAAAATCAGCCAAAAGCTGATTGATAAAGAAGCTTTTGACACATCCCCACCTTGATGATGTTGCTTTGTTTGTGCCAGGTTTATTGCAGTGTACTTTGTTTTCCAGACGCTTGATATGTGACTTGTGTTAAATGTGTGGTTTCAAGCCTATACTCCTTGTTTTGTTCTTTGTACAGGTACCTTCACCATGACATCTTCAAGTGGGCATTTCTGAGTTGTGACATTGACAGGTATGTGATGCTGTTCTTACATGTGAAGTGGACATGAATTGTTCCGGGTAATGTAGGTCACATAGTTTGGGTGTAGGAGACCTGTGCCAAAACAGCTTGCACAGTGTCTGGATAGAAGTTCAGAAGTGTCCATTGGACCTGTTTGTGTCCTGTGGTGTCCCTGATGCCTCATGTTTATCATCATGTGGTTATAAAATATGTAGACCGAGGTCACACCAAGTGAGTTTCCATTCACATTTGCTGAACACTCTTTTTCATATGACCTTTAAATAGCCATAGATGTGTTTCATCATTGCAGGCCACAGTGCCTGTGCCAAAACACTGCCATATGTTTGTGTCATACCACCAGATGCAAGAGCATTGGATTAGAATGACCCTGTGATCAGGAACTGTTGTACTGCAATCTGTCTGAATCTAGGATTATGTGATGTTGTGTTACCTAGGTGTGGTTTGTGACTGAGCTCAAACTGGTGACATCAACCACTTCAATGTTTGCCTACTCTACAGGACAATGTCTGGCAAATCCCTACCTTCTGTGGCCTGGAAGTCTGTACCTGTAAATATGTTCATTTACTCAGTATGAGTCAATCATTTATGATTTCCAATAGTTCAGACATATCGACAGTCTATGACCCTCATTACAACTTTGGCGGTAACTGCCGCCTACCGCGATGGCAACGGCCGGCAACATACCATCGCCGTGGCTACCAGCTGGCCACTCGCTTTATGACCGTCAATGGAATTCCACCAGAAGGAGTACCACCGACAGTCATGGCGGCGGACGGCAGTAAGGTGGCGCTGCTGTCAGCAACAGCGCCACACCAGCAAAACACTGCCTACCATATCATGAGCAATGATACAGCCTGGCGGTGTTTTGCTGGCGGACACTGCTGCTGACAGCAGCGCCACGTCACGTTTCCTGTCGGAGGACCCCCTGCAAGCAGGTAAGTTGGTTTCTCTGACAGTAGAGGGGGATGGGGGTTGTTGTGTGTATGTGTGGGGGGTGTCTGTTTTTGTATGCGTGCATGCAGTTGTGTGTCACGTTGAATGCGTGCGTAAATGAGTGAATGTGAGTGTACGTGTATGTTGTGTGTTGTGAATGCATGTACGCTACAAAGAATGTTGGTGTGTGTTTCGATGTGTGGGTATGTATGTGTACATGCGTGGGTGGATGTGGGTATGTGTGTGCATGAGTGTGTATGGGTGCGCCTGTGGGTGTGTAAATGTGTGGGGGGCAGGAGAGGGAGGGAAGGGTGGGAGAGAACTCTGAGGAGGGGTGCGGAGAGACCCCATCAGTGCCAGGGAAGGAATACCCTGGCATCAATAGTGCCTACGGCCATGGTTTTCGTGGCGGTACGCTTGCCACGAAAAACCATGGCGGTAGGCGGGGTCATAATCCAGAGGATGGGATTGTGTCGACTGCCTGGTTGGAGACTGAAGTCTCCAGCCCAGCGGCTGTTACTACCCTGGTGGACAGAGTGGTACATTGGAAGTTTGGCTTGAGCCAAACCGCCGATGTCATTATTTAGGAAAAGGCACCGACAGCCTGTTGGCAATACCTTTCCCTAAACTACCGCCGATCGCCAGGGTCGTAATGATGGCCTAAGTGCTGAACACTGTAAAAAATATTTTTGTTTGACTAGATATTTGCATGTATGTGTTTGTGTGAGATGGTTGTAATCCTAAGCTGAAAACACATGCAACATATCCTATCGTGAACAAGTACCTTGGATCATCATTGTATGGTTCACATAGTCTGACATATCTATATGGCAAAATATGAAATGAAAGACAGCAGACATTGAGTCAGTGATGGGTGGTTTTATTGTGACATAAATCAACAAAAAAAGAAATGTGAAGGAGTCAGTCATTGAGAATGAAATCATTGGAGTAGATGCCACACCACTGGAGGGCCAAAGTCCAGAGTGCACCTCCCCTTGGAAATTAAAGGTGGTTCAGGATCAGTCCACAGAGTGAATTTGTGACTAGGTCCTTAAGTAAGAGGGTTATTGCTGGCAGTGGTGGGTGTCATGCCATTCGCACCTCCAGGAATCCTTGCTGGATGTCCCCACCTCAGGGGTAGTCAGCTACTACAGAGACAGGGGGGCTGTGGCTGGTTGTTCCTCTAGAAGGACCTCCCATCCTGTGGCTGTTGTCAATGTCAGAGGGCCTACTGTTGATGAAACAAAGGAAGGGGAAGAGTGGTTTTGAAAAGCCCTGCTCAGGGTTGTGTGTATGCACCTTAATATCCTTGTCAGGGAGACTATGTTGGATCTGTGGGCTTCCCTCTGTTCATGCATGTTCCACCGTAGCTGCTTGATTTCCATGAGTTTGGTCAATACCTAGCCCATCCCACCTTGGGACTCGTGTTAGGCCCCTGAGATGTGGCTGATGGTGTCCTGGCTAAGAGCATGCCCAGTGGCCTCACCCCGCTGGATCACAACACCCCTCCATGCGTTCAACCCCCACAAGCCTGTGCCCCTTGCACAGGAAGCCCTCTCCAACTTGGTCCTAAAATCTCAGTGCCCAAAGTGTTGAGCTGCAACTCAGGATCCAGGACTGGAGGACACAAGATGGTGGAAACTGTGCTAGGTACACAGGTTGGAGGGCAAATGGTTTTGTGTTATGTAGAAGCAACAGGGCTGGGAGGTGATGTTGTGGGCACAGTGAGAATCACTGTTGACATCGGACCAGTTTGCCCAGATGGGCCAGATCTGTCCTCCACATTCACCAGTCCAGGAGTGTTGTCATCACTAAGGGCTTCATCCAGGTAGGCAGTGGTAGCCTGTTGCCCAGTGGCAGATCCACCTGTTGATGAAAAACGTACATTGTAACTGGTTGAATTGTGCTACCTACCTCCAAAGGTTTCGAGTTACAATAAACAGGTACCTTGGACAAAGTTAAGTTGTAGGTAATCCAATTGTGCCAAGAAACTATGGTATTGGGTGATTTGACATAACATGTGTGAAGCATGCCAAACCAATCTGACTCAAGCAGCTGATGCTATGTGCAGATCAGTTGCACTTTGGACGATGGCCTGAAAATCACCAGTGCAGCCAACACAGTATGCCTCTCTACTGCTGCATATGCCTTTGACCATTTGGAGGCCTAGTTGAGTGGGATGCAGGCAAACAAAGGACTTTGATGTATATGTGACTGGAGTCAACATGTGCAAAATGCTGTGTCAATGGTCTGCTGCCAATACCAACCTGGTTATGCATCTTGAGGCCTAAGGAAATCTTTTTGTGGACACACAGTGAGGTGTCATTAATATCCTCAATAGTTTCATCTTGGGTTAGCAAGTCAAGATGGAGATAGGTAGACAGACACATCTGTGAGTTAAGCATGATCTGTATCTTGGTAATTTCCAGGTGAGTAAACTTCAATTAAGAGTTCTCAAACAAGGGTTTTTGGACAAGTGACCACTAGGCTGGTGTTTGGAGGTACTAAAACAGGCCCTCCTGGGAATTGAAGTCAGATGACTCCCTCTACTGCACACACTATACAAATAGTATCCACCAAGGTGAGTACTCTTCAATTGAGAGTTAAGACACAGGTGTATTTGGACAAGTGGCTGGTGTTTGGAGTGCCTGAAATAGGGCCTCCTGGGAGCTGCAGTCAGATCACTCCCTCTACTACACACACTATACAAATTGTATCCCCCCAGGTGAGTACACTTCAATTGAGACAAGTGAACACTGGGCTCTCTACTCCCCAACACTTGACAAATGTTTTGCACATCTGTATGCAGGTTTGTTAGACCTGACAACCTTAGGGTGGTCATCCCCTAATTTGTTACCTGCCTCTCTCCACTTTTCTGACATTAGTTTTGCTGGATTTAGGACTATGCACACTTTACCACTGCTAACCAGTGCTAAAGTGCTTTCTCCCTTAAACATAGTAACATTGGTTCATTCCCAATTGGCAAATTTGATTTACTTGTAAGTCCCTAGTGAAGTGCACTACATGTGCACAGAGCCTGTAAACTGAATGCTACTAGTGGGCCTGCAGCACTGATTGTGCCACCCATATTAATAGCCCCTTAACCCTGTCTCACGCCTGCCAATGCAAGGCATGTGTGTGCGACTGAACTGCCACTTCGCCTTGACATTTAAAAGTAGTTGTCTCCCCTTTTTTACATATAATTCACCCCTAAGGTAGACCCTGGGTAACCCATAAGGCAGGGTGCTCTGTAGGTAAAAAGCATGACATGTACATGTGTGCTTTATATCCTGGTAGTGGAACACTCCTAAATTTGTTTTCCACTACTGTGAGGCCTGCTCCTTTCTTAGGCTAGCATTAGGATTACCCTCATATACTGTTCGAGTGGTAGATTCTCATCAGAAAGGGGTAACCAGGTCCTATTTAGTATGGCCGAATGGTAATAGAAAATCCTGCTTATTGGTGACGTTGGATTTTATATTTCTATTTAAGGAATGCCACTTTTAGAAAAGTAGTATTTCTCTGCAGTTAAAAACATCTGTGCCTTACAGCCTGTCTTCAATCAACGTCTGGGCTGAGCTGGTTGACGGATTCCTTATGCATTTCACCCAGACAACTACAAAGACAGGACACTCTGTCACACTCTCACTCATCTGCACACTGAATGGGTCCTCCTGGGCTGGAAGGGTGGAGGGCATGACACTTATATTTCAAAGGCTAGTTGCCTTCCCTCACACAATGGATAGCCAAACACCCTACTGGGACCCTGGCAATCAGACCTGTACTGAAAGGGGAACTTGTGCACCTCAAAGGCATTTTCGGGGACATAAACTGGTTCTCTGACCCCATCAACTCAGACACTACCGGACCTGAACCTGCAACCTGTCAATAGGAACTGCCTGGCTGCCCACAACACTCATCTGGACTGCTTTGCTGAGAAGGACTGCTGCCCTGCTGTTGCCCTGCATCCCTGCTGACCTCTGACTTTGCTGAGAAGTGCTCTCCCAGGGCGTGGATTGAGCTTGCCTCCTGTTTTCTGAAGACTCAGGGCCAAAAAGACTTAGGCCCTCATTACATCCCTGGCGGTCGGTGATAAAGCGGTGGTAAAGGGAAACGCCCTCAATGCCGACTCCTAAACAACGAAGTCCTGCTTAACGAAAGCGGAACAACGCTTTCGTTAACCACGACTTAGTCGTTTTGTGCCTTAACCACGCATGTGCTGAACAACGTACATGCGTGGTTAAGGCACAAACAAAGGAGTTGGCTGAGAAGGACGATGCGACGAGGCAACGACTCAGGTAAGTGGGGCGGGGGTGGGGGGTTGGGGTTTTAGTTTTTGGGGCGGAATGGGGGGTCAGGGTATTTTCTGGTATGGGGCCGGGGCGGGGGTGGGGGTTCGGGGTTTGAGGTTTAGGGTCCGGGGTGGGGGGTCGGGGTAGTCCCTGGTTTGGGAGCGGGGGTCGGGGTTTAAGATTTAGGGCCGGGGGTCAGGGTATTTTCTGATTTGGGGCCGTAGGGGTGGGGTTTGGGGTTTAAGGTTTAGGGCGGGGGTGGGAGGTTGGAGTATTTTCTGGTTTGGGGGAGTGGGTGGGGGGGGTCAGGGTTTAAGGTTTAGGGCCGGGGTGGAGGGTCAGGGTATTTTCTGGTTAGAGGGTGGGGTGGGGGGTCGGCGTTTAAGGTTTAAGGCCGGGGTGGGGGGTCGGGGTATTTTCTGGTTTGGGGGGCAGGGGTGGGAGGTCGGGGTTTTAGGTTTAGGGCCGGGAGTGGGGGGGGGTCAGGGTATTTTCTGGTTTGGGGCGTGGGTGGGGAGTCGGGGTTTAAGGTTTAGGGCAAGGGGTGGGGTGTCAGGCTATTTTCTGGTTTGGGGGCGGGGTCGGGGTTTAAGGTTTAGGGCTGGGGGTGGGGGGTCGGGGTATTTTCTGGTTTGGGGCGGGGGGGGTCGGGGTTTAAGGTTTAGGGCCGGGGGTGGGGGGTTGGGGTATTTTCTGGTTTGGGGCGGGGGTTGGGGTTTTAGGTTTGGGGCGGGGTGGGGGGTTGGGGTATTTTCTGGTTTGGGGGCAGGGGTGGGGGTTGGGGTTTAAGGTTTAGGGCCGGTGGTGGGGGGTCGGGTTATTTTCTGGTTTGGGGCCGGCAGGCGGGGGTGGGGGGTCGGGGTTTAAGGTTTAGGGCCGGGAGTGGTGGGTCAGGGTATTTTCTGGTTTGGGGGCGGGGTGGGGGTCGGGGTTTTAGGTTTTGTGCCAGGGGCGGGGGGTCGGGGTATTTTCTGGTTTGGGGACGGCGGGCGGTGGTGGGGGGTCGGGGTTTAAAGTTTAGGGCCGGGGTGGGGGGTCAGGGTATGTTCTGGTTTGGGGGCTGGGGCGGGGGGTCGGGGTTTAAGGTTTAGGGCCTGGGGTGGGGGGGGTCGGGTTATTTTCTGGTTTGGGGGTGGGGGTCGGGGTTTTAGGTTTAGGGTGGGGGGTTGTGGTATTTTCTGGTTTGGGGGCAGGGGTGGGGGGTCGGGGTTTAAGGTTTAGGGCCGGTGGTGGGGGGTCGGATATTTTCTGGTTTGGGGACGGCAGGCGGGGGTGGGGGGTTGGGGTTTAAGGTTTAGGGCCGGGGTGGGGGTCAGGGTATTTTCTGGTTTGGGGGGTGGGATGGGGGGTTGGGGTTTTAGGTTTAGGGCCGGGGTGGGGGGTTGGTGTATTTTCTGGTTTAGGGCCAAAGGGTGGGGGTGGGGGGTTGGGGTTTTAGGTTTAGGGGTGGGTTGGGGGGTCGGGTAATTTTAGGGGCGGGTTGGGGAGTTGGGGGAGTTTAGGTTTAGGGGCAGGGTGGGACGCTCGGAGTAGTTTTAGGGGTGGGGGTGGGGGTTGGGGTACTTTAGGTTTCAGGGGTGGGGGTTGGGGTTGTTTTAGGTTTTGGGGTAGGGTGGGGGGCAGTTTTAGGGGCGGGGTTGCGGTTTTAGGTTTTAGGTTTTAGGTGTGGCTTCGGGGGTCACGTAATTTTAGGGGCAGGATGTGGGTTGGGGGTTTAGGTTTAGGGGCAGGGTGGGGGTTCAGAGTAATTTTAGTGGTGGGGGTACCTGAGGTTTCAGGGATGGGGTGGGGGTTGGGGTTGTTTTAGGTTTTGGGGGTAGGGTGGGGGTCAGTTTTAGGGGCGGGCGGGGGTAGTTTTAGAGGCAAGGGTGGGTGGTGGGTGTGGTTTTAGGGGGGAGAGGGGGTCGCAGTAATTTTTAGGGGTGGGGGTGGTGGGACAGGGGGGACGCATGCAGGAACAATGGATGCCTATCACTAATGCCTTTATCAGGAATGCCTTTACAACAAAAAATCGTTGTTAAGGCATTCGTGATAAAGGCATTAGTGGTAACAACGAGGTCATTGTTCCGACCTCGTTGTTCAGGCATTCGTTGTTCCGGCAGGCGTCGTTCCGACATACATCCGGCGGTAAAACCACCAACAAGCCGGCGATTAAAAAAATGAAATCATGACCACGGCGGAAACCACCAGCACATACAGCCACTATAACAAACGACCGCCACGGCAGTAGCAACAAACACCGGGCGGAAGTCAATGTACCGCCCACAGCATTACAACAGGCCTATCCACCACCTTTTCCGGGGCGGTACCAACGCCATCAAAAGCACGGCGGAAACAGTACACCGGAGGGGAACGACTCACCTCTCTACACTCAAGGAAGAACCACGACACCATGGATCCCGAGCTGCACTTTTTTCCAATGCTGGTGTACCTTCTCATACACCAGGAACACGAACGCCGGTGAAGACGACCACGGTGAGAACTGCAACTACCACACAAGGGAGGGGGGAGAAAAAAAGAGTGACACACAAACTCAACACGCAACACACCCACTCCCACCCCGACCACCATACACAAACAGATGTAACAACATTACATATACACCCGTAACCCTCAGGAAGAACGCAAGGACAAAAGGAATGGATTAAAATGAGTGTAATAGTACAGTTTTAGATAAATATGTCCTAAAACAATAAACAGTATGTACAATATATACAAAAGGAGGGCAATGCCCACTCCAAAATGTCTGTGGCCCACGGGGCCATAACACATAGGCTAAGGCCACTCTTGACTCCTGCCTCAATACGGAAAGAACACTGCAGGGGCATCAGGTCGAAAAAACACAGGCACCTCAGGGGGAAGGGGAATAGGAGGGGCACCACAGCTGGAAGAGGGAGCTCCATGCCCACTGCTTGGTCCTGGGGAGTGCAAAGCCATAGTCTCTCAAGTGGGTGGTTTGCCCATTGCTTGGTCCTGGGGAGTGCAAAGCCACAGTCTCTCAAGTGGGAGGTTTGCCCACTGCTTGGTCCTGGGGAGTGCAAAGCCACAGTCTCTCAAGTGGGTGGTTTGCCCACTGCTTGCTCCTGGGGAGTCGAAAGCCACAGTCTCTCAAGTGGGTGGTTCACCCACTGCTTGGTCCTGGGGAGTGCGAAGCCACAGTCTCTCAAGTGGGTGGTTTGCCCCCCGCTTGGTCCTGGGGAGTGCAAAGCCACAGTCTTTCAAGTGGGTGGTTTGCCTACTGTTCTGGAGGGGGCCTTGTGCCCAGTGTGCTTCATCCTGCCAAGGAGGGGTAAGTGGATACCTTCTTCCATTGGTTCTGGAGGGTGCCTTGTGCCCAGTGTGCTTCATCCTGCCAACGAGGGGGTGAATGGATGCGTTCTTCCACTTGTTCTGGAGGGGGCCTTGTGCTCACTGTGCTTCATCCTGCCAAGGAGGTGGTGAGTGAATGCCATCTTCCACTTGCTCTGGAGGGGGCTTTGTGCCCAGTGTGCTCCATCCTGGATGGGGCAAGGTCACAGTCTCTCACCTGGGTTTCACACCCACAGGTGTTGCAGGGGCCAGGATGCACTGCAGCCCATGTAGTCACTACTACATACTGCCCGCCGGCAGTGACGGATGCTCAGTGGATGGCAGTTGCGCTGCAGGTGGCGGTGCTGTCAGTGGTGGTAAGCTGCAGCCTCGGACGGCTGCCCAATGGGGCTGCTGGCAGTGATGCTGCTGGCGTTGGGCAGGTGGCGGTGCTGGCTGCGGTGCAGGTGACATGTAGCGGTGCTGGTCGCGGTGCAGGTAGTGGTGCTGTCATTGGTGGTGGCAGGCTCCAGCCCTTCACCTGCAGCCTCAGACGGCTGCCCACTGGGGCTGCTGCTGCTGGCAGTGGTGCTGCTGGCAGTGGTACAGGTAGTGGTGCTGGCCGTGGTAGTGGTAGGCTCCAGCCCTTCACCTGCAGCCTCGGACGGCTGAAGTGCCATGGCTGGTGTTGTGTGCCCCTTCCTGCATTTGGCAGATGTTGGTGCCTCCTTGCTTCTGTCAACTGGTGTTTTTTTCTTTCCCTTGCTGGCTGTGGTGCCTCCTTCCCCTTACTGGCTGGTGTCCCCTTCTTGCTCTTGCTGGGTGGCAGACCCTTCTTGGCCTTGGCAGGTGGTGCTGGCACACTGGCTGTGCTGACGGGTGCCTCTTTGGAGCCTCTCACACCTGCAGTAGCTGCAGAAACCACAGTGGCCATGGACTGGGTGGCTGAGGTGCTGGGCAGGGTTCTAGCCACCCTGGCCTGAAGTGAAGGATGGGGGGCGGGGGGAATAGGTCAATGGTGGCGAGGAAAAGCTTCTTAGAAACACTGGGGCGGGAAGAGTGTGAAGGTTTGGGAGTGGAGGAAGAGGGAGTGGTTGTAGGAGGTGTCAGCCTGCTGTGTTTGGGTGCAGGTGCATGGGCTAGATGCTGTTGTGAGGTGGATGGCTGTTGGGTGTCTGTGTCTTTCTTTTGTGTACTTTGAGAGGAGGGGTCACAGGCACAGTGGGAGAGGACACAGGGGACATGTGCATGGATGTGGGGGTGATGACTGCCAGTGAGGGGTGTGTAGTAATAGGCGTGCAGGTGATGGAGGTAGTGGATGAGGAGGTAGTGCATGCAGGTGTGAGTGTAGATGCTACTGGGAGGGAGGTGGACGACGAGGAGGAGGGGGACAGAATGGAGGCAGTGGATGTTGATGTGCCTGCATGGGCATGGTGCTTGTGTGAGTGTCTGTGAGATGAAGTGTGGTGCATGTGTTTGCCTGAGCCACTTCTGTGTGTTGGTTTGGGTGATTGCTGGTCTGAAGATGTGCTTGGGATAGGCTGGGGTTGAGGGGATTGGGACTGGGTAGAGGAAGTCGGGGGGAGGCTGGAGACAGGGACAATGGCTGCCATCAGTGAGTTGGCTAGAGCCTAGAATGCTCTCTGTTGGGCAGCCACGCCAGATTGAATGCCCTCCAGGTATGCATTTGTTTGTTGCAAATGCCTCTCGACACCCTTGATGGCATTCAATATGGTTGACTGCCCAAAAGAGAGGTATCTCAGGAGGTCAATAGCCTCCTCACTGGGGGCAGCAGAGCTGACTGGGGCAGGGCCTGAGGTGCCTGAGGCGAAGGAGATGCCCACCCTCCTGGGTGAGCAGGCACGGGAAACACACCGAGGAGCTGCTGGGAGGGCAGTGCTGGTACGGGGTGGCAGATATACCTGTAGTTGGGGTGGGCACCAGGGAGCTTCCATTGGAGGAGGAGTTGCTGACGGTACTGTCCCTCCTGTCTCTGTCGTGGTACTCCCCTTGCCCTCCATCCCACTGGTGCCCTCACCGTCAGAGGATTCGGCCTCCAGGCCCGTGAGGGACACAGCTCCCTCTGTCGCCGGTGCCTCTGCTCCTCTGCCAGATGATGCTAATGCACACAAGAACAGGGAGACAAAACAAAAAGGGGGAGAGACAGAGGATACACTTGGTCAGTGCCAGCAACAACACTACCATTGGCATACACAACTCACAGGGAACAGCCCTATGCACTAGGCCATGCACTACCTGTTTCAATGCTAGTCACCAGCCCATGTGGTACAATGCCTAACACCATTAGCTGCACACCTGAAACCCACAGGACCCTGCTCAGTAGTAGTTGCCCACCAACTTTATTGTGGTTGGAGTGCATCTGAGCTTGCCCATCATGGAACCTACCCTGCCATGTTTGCCCAGGCCTAGGGGCACCCACAGCCCACATCCCCCACCCAGGTAACACCTTAATGCGTGCAAAGTCAAGAATCTGAATCTGTACTCACCCCCTTGTGGCTGCTGTGATGCCTTCAAGCGCCCATCCAACTCCGGATAGGCCACCGCCAGGATGCAGAACATCAGGGGGGTCAGGGTATGACGGGCACCCCTTCCTCGTTGGGAGGCCAGCCCCAGCTGGGCCTCCGCCGTCTTCCTTGCCCAGCAGCGCAGGTCCTCCCACCGTTTGCGGCAGTGGGTGCTCCGCCTGTCAAAGATCCCCAGGGTCCGCACCTCCTTGGCGATGGCACGCCAAATACCCTTTTTCTGATGAGCGATGACCTGCAGTTAAAATACAGCAGAAAAGGTATTAGTCATACCGTCCGGACTGTCATACTCATGACGTACCATATCCCTCCCATCCCCTTAGGCACAGACATTGACCACCATATATGCAGCACTCTGCACAGGGCCCATCAGCCCCCCCTTACATGAGGTTTACACGCACAGCACTCCATACATTCATGCCCCACGCATCATGCTCACGGTGTACTCACCTTTTGGTCTGGAGGACCATAAAGTAAAGGGTACTAGGGTGGGACTCCATCCACCAGTCTCTCCAACTCCTCCAAAGTAAAGGCAGGGGCCCTTTCCACAGACACTCGAGCCATGGTCACTTCCAGACACAGGTCACAGCAGCACTTGGAGTGTAGGTCCTCTCCTGTTGAAGGTCAGGTAGCAAGTGAGTGAACGGATCGAAAAAGGCAGTCACATCCGCGGCGGTGCGTACCGTCACCACCGGCATAGATCGCCATTGGCTCCTGGAACCCATAGGGCCCAATGATAACCAATGCGAAGTTGCACGGCAGTCATCGACCGCCTACCGCAACAGCGCACAATGCCAGCGGAATGACCTAATTTCCACTTGTCCCTCCTCACAGGTCAGGCAGCTGCCATTTCAGGGGGGCAGAGGCCATGGCACCTAACTGCGTCACAGCAGACATTGGCACAGCAACTGACTATAGGATTCACATACTGGTTCTGTAAATGTAGAAAAGCATCATTATTTCAGTGTAGGTCCTCTCCTGTTGAAGGTCAGGTAGCAAGTGAGTGAACAGATAGAAAATGGCAGTCACGTCCACGGCAGTGCATATCGTCATCGCCGGCGTACATCGCCATTGGCTCCTGGAACTTGTAGGCCCCAATGATAAACAATGCGGTGTTGCAAGGCGGTCGTCAACTGCTGACTGCACTGGCCCACAACGCTGGTGGAATTACTTCATTTCCACTTGTCCCTCCTCACAAGTTAGGCAGCCGCCATTTCAGGGGGGCACAGGCCATGACACCTAACTGCGTCACAGCAGATGTAGGCACATCAACTGACATACAAGTTCACATACTGTTTCTGTAAAACAAAAATTGCATATTAATCTGAGTACATGTTTGAATAGGACATCCTGCTCACCATTTGTCACTCTAGAGTTTAACCACTGAGGATGAATAGGAGATGGAGACATCCCCTGTGTACAGACCCCTGGTGGACCTGGTGACAATGGAGGACAGGCACATTATCCTAGCCTACAGACTTGATTTGGCCACAATCCAAGAGCTGTGTGCCCAATTGGAGCCAAACCTGATTTCAGCTATCCGCCACCCCACAGGTATCCCCCCTCTAGTGCGGGTCCTGTCAGTGCGCCAGTTCTTGGCACGTGGTTCCTTCCAAGCGACTGTGGCCATGGCATCAGGGATGTAACAGCCTATGTTCTCAAACGTGCTGACCAGAGTGTTGTCTGCCCTGCAGAAACACATGCGCAGCTACATCGTATTCCCCCAGGTGGAGGATTTGGCCACAGTGAAGGCTGATTTCTATGCACTGGGACATATCCCCAACATCATTGGTGCTAATGATGGTACACATATTGCCTTTGTCTCCCCCCCCAGAGAAATGAACAGGTGTTCAGAAATCGAAAGAGCTTTCACTCTCTGAATGTGAAGATGGTGTGTTTGATGGACCAGTACGTCTCCCATGCCAATGCAAAGTATCCTGGCACTGTGCATGATGCCTTTATTTTGAGGAAGAGCAGCATCCCATATGTGATGGCTCAACTCCAGAGGCACTGGGTGTGGCTAATAGGTGAGCCCATGGTCCCCACCCAGTTGATGTAGGTATATGGGTGTGGGGTTGTCCCTAAGGGTGAGTGTGTGGCTAACAGGTATACCTTGATATTTACAGGTGACTCTGGTTACCTCAACCTCCCATGGCTACTGACCCCAGTGAGGAATGCCAGGACAAGGGCAGAGGAACATTACAATGAGGCACATGGGTGAACAAGGAGGATCATTGAGCACACCTTTGGCCCCCTGAAAGCCAGATTCCGGTGCCTCCAGGTGAATCTCTGTACTACTCACCCAAGAAGGTGTGCCAGATTATCATTGCATGTTGCATGTTGCACAACCTGGCCTGAGACGCCAGGTGCTTTTTCTGCAGAAGGATGAGCCTGGGGATGGCCGTGTGGCAGCAGTGGAGCCTGTGTACAGTGACAAAGAGGAGGCAGAGGATGTGGACAACAGAACTAAAATAATCCAACAGTACTTCCAGTGACACACAGGTAAGAAACTGTAACTTGTGGTGTCTTACTACCACGGAAAGGACCTTCCCCTGTAGGTCGTTCCACCTCTTCCTGATGTCATCCCTCTTGTTCTGGGGTGCTGTCCCACGCTGTTGACCCTGTCCATGACTCTCCGCCATAGATCCATCTTCCAAGCAATGGACATCTGTTGCACCTGTGATCCGAAGAGCTGTGGCTCGACCTGGATGAATTCCTCCACCATGACCCTTAGCTCCTCCCCAGAGAATCTGGGTGTCGTTGTGGTGCAATGGGTGTAGTGTTTGTGGTGTGTGTATGGGTGTGTGGGGTGATGTGTTGGGGTGTGTGCTGTGAGGTGCGTGAATGGTGTATGGGTGATGGTGTTTGTGGCTCAGATTCAGTGGGTGCTCCTGGCTTGTCTCTCTCTCAGTTGTCAAATTCTTTGGGTCAAAAAGCGTTGTGGGTAGTGTGGGTGTGTGTTTTATAGTGTTGTGTGGGTGTGTGGGTGTGGTGTGTGTATGTTTGTCAGGTGTGTGTAATTTGAATTGTCCAATGTGGCGTTGTTTTGTTAGTGGGTGTGTATTTTTAGCGCATCAGTCTGTACTGCCAATGGTTTTACCGCGGTTGAATGGCGGCTGCGGTGATTCGTGGGTCATGATGCTGTGGGCATATTTCTCTTGGCGTAAGAATGTGGGTTTTGGAACCTCCAGTTTATCACTGACCTTTGGGCTGGCGGACTTATGTGTGTGTCTGTATAGTGGCTGATTTCTATGTGTGGGTCATAATACCCGTAGCGGTACACCACTGCAGTCGTGTTATGTTTGCGGCAGTCAGCATGGTGGTAAGCGGCACTTACCGCCAACGTCATAATGAGGGCCTTATGCCCATATTTATACTTTTTGACGCAAAACTGCGCCAACGCAGTTTTGCGTCAAAAAAATGAGCGGCGGCTAACGCCATTCTGAAGCGCCATGCGGGCGCCGTATTTATTGAATGACGTTAGCCGGCGTTAGCCGCCGGCGCTGTCTGGTGTGCGTTAAAAAAAACGACGTACACCAGGCAGCGCCGGCGTAGGGGGAAAATGGCGTATGGGCGTCCAGAAATGGTGCAAGTCAGGCTGAGGCAAAAAAATCGCCACAACCCGATTTGCGCCATTTTTTTACGACGCCCATCCCCCATTGAAATGACTCCTGTCTTAGCAAAGACAGGAGTCATGCCCCCTTGCCCAATGGCCATGCCCAGGGGACTTCTGTCCCCTGGGCATAGTCATTGGGCATAGTGGCATGTAGGGGGGCACAAATCAGGCCCCCCTATGCCACAAAAATAAAATAAAAAAATACTTACCTGGACTTACCTTAATGTCCCTGGGGTGGGTCCCTCCATCCTTGGGTGTCCTCCTGGGGTGGGCAAGGGTGGCAGGGGGTGTCCCTGGGGGCAGGGGAGGGCACCTCTGGGCTCATTCTGAGCCCACAGGTCCCTTAACGCCTGCCCTGACCCAGGCGCTAAAATCCGGCGCAAATGCGGGTTTTTTAGTCCCGCCCACTCCCGGGCGTCATTTTTGCCCGGGAGTATAAATACGACGCATATGCATCGCAGTCATTTTTTAAGACGGGAACGCCTACCTTGCATATCATTAACGCAAGGAAGGTGTTCACGCAAAAAAATTACGCTAACTCCATGAAGTTTGGCGCTAGATGCGTCTAACGCCAAAGTATAAATATGGAGTTAGTTTTGCGTCGAATTTGCGTCGAAAAAAACGATGCAAATTTGGCGCAAACGGAGTATAAATATGCCCCTTAATCTCTTAAGGAAACTCCTGGTGCACCAAAAATTTACGCACAGCCTGCCGTAAACGACATACAGCCTGCCTTGCGACTGAGAAATCGCCGCACAGCCAAACCAGAATAACGCAGCCTGACTTCCCAAGTGCCTGCCTTGCAACAGAAAATTTGTTACACCGCCCTATCGGATCGACGCACAGCTGAACCGCAACAACACAGCCGATTTCCTGAGTGGAAAATCGATGCAGCACTGCTGTGGGACAGAAAATTGGATGCACCACCCTCCGGAATAACTCAATGCCTGTGAGTTCTTCCAGCTCACCCAGGATTTCCCTGCATCGTTCCTAAGTGTCATAAAGATCCCTGCATCTTAGTGAGGAACCAAGACTGTGCGCAGAAAAATTATGTAAACCCCTTGCACCATGGAAAGAAATGACACAACATCTGTGCGTGTCAAAAAATCAGACGCACAACTTATTTTTTCACGCATCACCTTCTCTGCGGTCTCCATGTTGATTATTTTTTACACAAACCAGGTACTTTGTGCAATCAAGAGACAACTGTTGATTTCTAAGATTTAAGACTTTTTAAACTTGCCAAAGTGATATTTCAACTTGTGCTTATTGAATCTTTATCGTTTTGACCTTATTTTAACCAGATAAATACTATCTTTTTTTCTAAACCTGTGTGGTGTATTTTTGTGTGTGCCTTCCGTGTGTTACTGTATGATTTATTGCACAAATACTTTACACATTGCCTTCTAAATTAATCCTGACTGCTCAGTGCCAAGCTACCAGAGGTTGGGCACAGGATAATGTGGATTTTGTGCGACTTTCCCTCACTAGGATTGTGGTCCCTACTTGGACAAGGGTGTATACCTCTGCCAACTAGAGAGCCCACTTCTAAAAAAGGCTGCATTTAGCTTTGAGCATAAATTTACATTTTGGGACATACCATGGATTATTTTGGTATTGTGATATTTACTGGCACCATTTGAACATATGCCATCTGATAGGCCTTGGTAGCTGTGATGAAGGATCCAATTATACACATTAAGGCCCTCAGTACAACCCTGATGGTAAATGCCGCCTACCACCGTGCTGACGGCTGCCAAGATACCGTGACCGCAGCAGTATACCGCTACAGGCATAACGACCCACACAGACAAATCCGCCACTATACAGACACCCACACAAGTCCACCAGACCAAAGGTCAGTGATAAATTGGCAGTACCAAAACCCACACAATTACACCAACAGGAATACGCCCACAGTATCAGGACCCACGAATCACCGCAGCAGTCTTTCAACCGCGGTAAACCATAGGCGGTACACACCGCAGCACTCAAAATACGCACACACTAACAAAACTACACCACATTGGACAATGCAAAATACACACACCACATCACTATAAAACACACACCCACATTACACACAACCCTTTCAACGGAAAAAAAAGATTGCCAACAGAGAGAGACACAAGCCAGGAGCATCTACTCAATCTGAGCCACAGAACACCATCACACATACACCATCCACGCACCTCACAGCACACACCACAACACATCACCCCACACATCACCCTACACATCCTCACATATATCACTCACACCACATCCATGGCACCCCAAAGACACCCCAGGTTTTCAGAGGAGGAGCTAAGGGTCATGGTAGAGGAAATCATTTGGGTAGAGCCACAGCTAATCGGATCACATGTGCAGCAGACGTCCATTTGCAAGGAAGATGGAGCTGTGGTGGAGAATCGTGGACAGGGTCAACGCTGTGGGACAGCACCCTAGAACAAGGCGTGACATCAGGAAGAGGTAGAACGACCTACGGGGAAGGTGCGTTCTGTGGTTGCAAGACACCAGGAAGCTGTACAGAGGCCTGGCGGTGAACCTCCACCTCCTCCCCCCTAACAACTAACAAAATGGGAGGAGCAAGTCTTGGCGATAATGCATCCTGAGGGCCTTGCAGGAGTAGCAGGAGGACTGGACTCTGGTAAGTCAAATCTTTACTACTATATCCCCCACCCTACCTGCATGCCATCACAAACTCCTACTCCTAACCTCACCCCATCACACCATCACCTCACATATACCCCACTATCACAACCCACCCATTCCAATACCAAGCCCTGCATGCCACAACAATCCATGGAGCCCCATCACAGACCTGTGTGGACACCCATCACCACAGCATGCCCATTAGAGAGAATCACCTAGCCCACAAAATCACCACGCACACAAGGCAAAGCTGACAGGGCAATGACAACCATACAGGGAAACACACCCATGCACAAGATGGCACATGGAGATACAATAACACTGCATTTACATCCCCACAGGGCCCCTACTCAACGTCACTGGAGAGGAGTTGCCAGCAACATCCAGTCCCCCCCAGAGGAGGCCCACAGTGATGATAGCAGCTCTGCACACCTTGATCACGATGACCACCCTGGCCCACCAGGGACCTCTGGACAGTTGGTTACCCTGCCACAGCCCCAAACCACCACAGAGCCACCCCTCAGGAAACACCAGCACAGCACCCATCCAGCAGGCCCATGCCACTGTCCCCAGGACATGTCAATCAGCAGTGTGTCCACTACCACAGGGACACCAGGCAACCCCACAATCACAGGACGATCAGGGACTTGGGGTCAGTGGCAGAGGGCACACGTTTCAAGGGACAGAGGCACAAGACAACAGGGAAGCTGGATGGACTACTGTGCAACAGGGGGAGGGCAGGCCCAGGGAACCCACTCTCCAGGAGGCACTCACCAACACCTATTAGCCACACCCGGTGCCTCTGGAGTTGGCCCATCACATATGGGATGCTGCTATTCCTCAAGATAAAGGCATGATGCAGGGAGCCAGGATACTTGGCATTCACATGGGAGATGTACTGGTCTGCCAAACACACCATCTGCACATTCATAGAGTGATAGCTTTTTCTATTCCTGAACACTTGTTCATTTCTCCGGGGGGGGACAAATGCTACATGTGTACCATCTATGGTACCAATGATGTTGGGGATATGTTCCAAGGCATAAAAGTCAGCTTTCACTGTGGCCAGATCCTCCACTTGGGGGAATACAATGTAGATGTGCATGTGTTTCAGCAGGACTGACAACACTCTGGTCAACACATTGGAGAACATTGGCTGAGACATCCCTGATGCCATGGTCACTGTTGTTTGGAAGGAACCACTTGCCAGAAATGGAGCACTGACAGGACCTGCTCTAGAGGGGGGATATCTGTGGCTGGCGGATAGCTAACATCAGGTCTGGCTCCAATTGGGCACACAGTTCTTGGATTGTGGCTCGATCAAGTCTGTATGTTAGTATAATGAGTCTGTCCTCCATTGTCTCAAGGTACACTAGGGGTCTGTACACTGGAGGATGTCTCCATCTCATATTCATCCTCAGCGGTTGAAGCCTAGCGAGGAAAACGGCAAGGAGACAGTCATAATCACACATCTAGTGAAATAATAATGCTTTTCTACATTTACAGAACCAGTATGTGAATCCTATAGTCAGTTGCAGTGCCAATGTCTGCTATGACGCAGTTAGGTGCCATGGCCTGTGCCCCCCTGAAATGGCGGCTGTCTGACCTGTGAAGAGGGACAAGTGGAAATTAGGTAATTCCGCTGGCGTTGTGCGCTGTTGCGGTAGGCGGTCGATGACCGCCGTGCAACTTCGCAGTGGTTATCATTGGGCCGTATGGGTTCCAGGAGCCGATGGCGATCTATGCCGGTGGTGACGGTACGCACTGCCGCAGATGTGACCGCCATTTTCTATCCGTTCACTCACTTGCTACCTGACCTTCAACAGGAGAAGACCTACACTCCAAGTGCTGCTGTGACCTGTGTCTGGAAGTGACCATGGCTCGAGTGTCTGTGGAAAGGGCCCCTGCCTTCACTTGGGAGGAGTTGGAGAGACTGGTGGATGGGGTCCCACCCTAGTACCCTTTACTTTATGGTCCTCCAGACCAACAGGTGAGTACACTGTGAGCATGATACGTGGGCCATGAATGTATGGAGTGCTGTGTATGTAACCCACATATAGGGGGGGCTGAGGCATCCTGGCCAGAGTGCTGCATGTACGGTGGTCAATATCTGTGCATCAGGGGATGGGAGGGATATGGTGGGCCATGAGTGTGACGGTCCAGACGGCTAACTAATTCCCTTTTCTGCGGTATCTTTTTCTGCAGGTCAGTGCCCATCAGAAAAAGGGTATTTGGCGTGCCATCGCCAAGGAGGTGCGGACCCTGGGGGTCTATGACAGGCGGAGCACCCTCTGCTGCAAATGGTGGGAGGACCTGCGCCGCTGGGCAAGGAAGAAGGCAGAGGCCCAGCTGGGGCTGGCCTCCCAATGAGGAAGGGGTGCCCGTCGTACCATGACCCCCCTGATGATCTGCATCCTGGAGGTGGCCTATCCGGAGTTAGATGGGCGCTTGAGGGCATCACAGCAGCCACAATGGAGTGAGTACAAATTCTGATTAATTACTTAGCACGCGTTAAGCTTTTACCTGGGTGGGGATGTGGACTGTGGATGCCCCTAGGCCAGGGAGAACATGGCAGGGTAGGTCCCTTGTTGGACAAGCTCTGAAGCACTCCAAACCCAATAATGTTAGTGGCCATCTACTACTGGTCAGGGCCCTGTTTGTTTCAGGTGTGCAGCTGATGGTGTTAGGCATTGTACGCCATGGGCTGGTGACTGGCATTGAAACTGCTAGTGCATGGCCTAGTGGATAGGGCTGTTCCCTGTGAGATGTGTATGCCAATGGTAGTGTTGTTGCTGGCATTGACCAAGTGTATCTTCTGTCTCTCTCCCCACTTTTTGTTTTGTCACCCTGTCCTTATATGCATTAGCATCATCTGGCAGAGGAGCAGAGGCACTGGCAACGGAGGGAGCTGCATCCGACATGGGCCTGGAGGCCGAATCCACCGACGGTGAGGGCACCAGTGAGACAGAGGGCGAGGGCAGCACCGTGACGGGGATAGGAGGGTACAGCACAGACAGCGACTCCTCCTCCGATGGAAGCTCCCTGGCGGTAGCGGACACCTCTGTGCCCACCCCAACAACAGGTACATCTGCCACCCCCCTCCCAGCACCACCCTCCCAAAAGCCCCTCGGCGTTTTTCCCGTGCCTGCTCACCCAGGAGGGTGGGCATCTCCTTCGCCCCAGGCACCTCAGGCCCTGCCCCAGTCAACCCTGCTGCCCTCAGTAAGGAGGCTATTGACCTCCTGAGATCCCTCACTGTTGGGCACTCAACCATTCTGAATGCCATCCAGGGTGTCGAGAGGTATTTGCAACAAACAAATGCATACCTGGAGGGCATTCACTCTGGCGTTGTAGCCCACCAGAGAGCATTTCAGGCTCTGGCCTCTTTACTGATGGCAGCCATTGTCCCTGTCTCCAGCCTCCCCCCTCCAACTTCCTCTACCCAGTCCCAATCCCCTCAACCCCAACCTATCCCAAGCACACCTTCAGACCAGCATTCACCCAAATCAACACACAAAAGTGGCTACCAGCACAACCTCCGGCACCACCACCTGCACCGCGACCAGCACCGCCAGCAGCCCCGGCGCTAGCACCGCCTAAAGCACCGCCGCAAGCACTACCACCTGCACCGCCACCTGCACCGCCACAAGCACCACTACTGTCAGCAGCAGGAGCCCCAGTGGACAGCCGTCCGAGGCTGCAGGAGAAGGGCTGGAGCCTCCCCCCCACCACTGGCAGCACCGGCACCTGCACCCAGCACACTGGGCACAAAACCCCCTCTAGAACCAGTGGAGAAAGGCATCCACATGAGAGACTGTGACTTTGATCTCCCCAGGACCAGGCAGTGGGCAAACCACCCACTTAAGAGACTTGAGAGACTGTAGCTTTGAACTCCCCAGGACCAGGTGGTAGGCAAACCACCCACTTGAGAGACTGTGGCCCTGCACTCCTCAGGACATCGCTGTGGGCATGGAGCCCTCTCCAGGAGGAGTGGTGTTGTCCCCTCTTCTGGCTGAGGTGCCCACCCTTCTCCGTCCGCCTGAGATGACTGTGTGTTTTCGACCTGATGCCCTTGCAATGTTCTCTCCGTATTGAGACAAGAGTCAAGTGTGGGATTGGCCTATGTGATATGGCCCTGTGGCCCATAAACATTTTGAGTGGACAATGTACCGCCTTAAGTACATATTGTAAATACTGTTTTTGAATTTGTAACATATATCTGACTATTTCTAATATGACACTCATTTGACTCAATTCCTTTTGTCCTTGCGTTATTCCAGAGGGTTACGGGTGTATATGTAGTGTTGTTGCATGTGTTTGTGTGTATGGTGTTGAGGTGTGCGTGGGGGTGTTGCTTGTTGCGTTTGAGTGTGTCACTCTCTTTTTCCTCCCTCCTCTCCTGTCTGCTAGGTGCAGTACTCACCGTGGTCGTCGCTGCCGACGTTCGAACTCCTGGTAGATGAGAAGATACACCAATATCGGTTTCACCTGTAGTTCGGGATCCATGGTGTCCTGGTTCTTCGTTGAGTGTCGAGAGGTGAGTGGTTTCCATTCTGTATACTGTTTCTGCCATGCTTTTGATGGCGTTGGTACCACCTCAGAAAAGCTGGCGGATGGGCGGGTTGTGATGTGGTGAGAGGTACATTGACTTCCGCCTGTCTGTAGGCAGTTACCGCCGTGGTGTGTGTTGCTACCGCGGTGGCGGTTGGAGTGTTAATGTGGCTGTCTGTGTTGGCGGTTTCCGCCGTGGTCGTTATTCAATTTGTTTTACCACGGGCCTGTTGGCGGTTTTACCGCTGCCTTAACACCGACCACTAGGGTTGTAATTAGGCCTAAGAGTGTTAAATCTCAATTATAGACATTAAGGCCCTCATTACAACCCTGGTGGGCAGTGATAAAGTGGTGGTAATATCGCCAACAGGTCTCGGACGGCTGAACCGCTATAGTTGGGGGTGGGGGCTCCGAATCAGTCCCAGCACCAGGCCTTCTGTCCTTCCTGCCTGCAGGTGCAGGCCTGTTACCCTTCCCTTTCACAGCTGGTGGTGCCTCCTTGCCCTTCCCCTTGGCAGCTGGTGGTGCCTCCTTGCACTTCCCCTTGGAAGCTGGTGGTGCATCCTTGCCCTTCCCCTTGGCAGCTAGTGGTGCCTCCTTACCCTTCCCTTTGGCAGCTGGTGCAGGCACACTGTCAGTGCTTATGGCTGGTTCCCTGGAGCTTCTCCTACCTGCAGTAGATGCCGACACTACTGTGGCAGTGGACTTGGTGGCTGAGGTGCTCGCCTCGGTTCTGACCACCCTGGCCTGACGTGAAGGTCATGGGGTAGGGAAGAGGTCAACGGCGGAGAGGAAAAGCTTCTTAGGGACACTGGGGTGGGAAGGGGGTGAAGGTTTGGGAGTAGAGGAAGAGGGAGTGGTTGTAGTAGGTGTCTGCTGTGTTTGGGTGCAGGTGCATGGACTGGATGCTGTTGTGAGGTGGATGACTGTTCGTTGTCTGAGTGCTTGCATTTGTTTACTTTGGGAGGAGGGGTCACAGACACAGTGGGAGAGGACACAGGGGATGTGTGCATGGATGTGGGGGTGGTGACTGCCAGTGGGGGGTGTGTAGTGATAGGGGTGATGATGATGGGGTAGTGGATGAGGAAATAGTGCATGCAGGTGTGAGTGGAGATGCTACTGGGTGAGTGGTGGATTATGAGGAGAAGGGGGACACAGTGGAGGCAGTAGATGTTGGTATGTCTGCATCTGGGTGGTGTTTGTGTGAGTGCCTGTGGGATGATGTGTGGTGCTTGTGTTTGCCTGAGCCACTCCTGTGTGTTGTCTTGGGTGCATGCTGGTCTGAATGTGTGCTTGGGATAGGTTGGGGTTAAGAGGAATGGGATTGGGTAGAGGAAGTTGGAGGGGGAGGCTAGAGACACAGACAATGGCTGCCATCAGGGAGGAGGCCAGAGCCTGGATTGATCTCTGTTGGGCTGCCATGCCAGAGTAAATGCCCTCCAGGAATACCTTTGTTTGTTGCAAGTGGGCTGCCAGCCCCTGGATGGCATTCACTATGGTTGACTGCCCAACAGAGATGGATCGCAGGAGGTCAATAGTCGCCTCACTCAGGGCAGCAGGGATAACTGGGGCAGGGCCTAGGGCGAAGGAGATGCCCACCCTCCTGGGTGAGCGGGCACGGGAAACTCGCTGAGGGGCTGCTGGGAGGGTGGTGCTGGAACGGGGGTGGCGGCTGTACCTGTATTTGGGGTGGGCAGAGAGGTGTCCACCACCGCCAGGGAGCTTCCAAGAGAGAAGGAGTCGCTGTCGGAACTGTCCCCTCATGTCTCCATCGTGGTGCTCCCCTCGCCCTCCGTCCCACTGGTGCCCTCACCGTCAGAGGATTCGGCCTCCAGGTCCATGTGGGATGCGGCTCCCTCCGTCGCCGGTGCCTCTACTCCTCTGCCAGATGATGCTAATGCACACACACACAGGGAACAGCCCTATGCACTAGGCAAAGCATTACCTGTCACAATGCTAGTCACCAGGCCAGGGGCCTAACGCCAATAGCAGCATACCTGACACCCACCGACCCCTGCCCAGTAGTGGATGTCTACTAGCTTGGTAGGAGGTGGTGTTCATCAGCCCCTGCCCAACATGGGACCTACCCTGCAATGTCCGGCCTGGCTTAGGGGCACCAACAGGCCCACATCCCCCACCTGGAGACCTCCCCACCACATGTAAGTAGTATATTGGGAAACTGTACTCACCCCCTTGTGGCTGCTGTGATGCCCTCAAGCACCCATCGAGCTCCAGATAGGCCACCGCCAGTATGCAGGCCATCAGGGGGGGTCAGGGTTCAATGGGCACCCCTTCCTCGTTGGGAGGCCATCCCCAGCTGGGCCCCTGCCGTCTTCCTTATCCAGCATCTCAGGCCCTCCCACCATTTGTGACAGTGGGTGCTCCACCTGCCGTAGACCAGGGTCCGCAGGTCCTTGGTGATGGCACACCATATACCATTTATCTGATGGCCTGCAGAAAAAGAAACATATAAAAAGGTTTCAGTCATACCGTTCGGCCTGTTGCACTCATAACCCACAATAGCCCTCACATCCCCTTACAACCAGACATTGCCCATCATACATGCATCACTCTGCCCAGAACCCTTCCACAACCCCCCTACACAAGGCCCTCACACACAGCACTGCATGTATCCATGCCCCTTGCATCGTGCTCACAGTGTACTCACCTGTTGGTCTGGAGGCCCATACAGCATTCGGTACTGGGGTAGGATCCCATCCACCTGTCTCTCCAACTCTGCAGCAGTGAAGGCAGGGGCCCTTTCCCCAGTGACATGAGCCATGGTCGGTTTCCGACACAGGTCACAGCAGCACTTGCAGTGTAGGTCCTCTCCTGTTGAATGACAGGTAGCAAGTGAGTGAACAGATAGAAAATGGCGGTCACGTCTGTGGCCGTGCATACCGTCACCGCCGGCATACATCACCATTTGCCACAGTAACCCATAGGGCCCAATGACAACCAATGAGGGGTTGCACGGCGGTACTCGATCACCTCCCGCAACGGAGCACAACGTCAGCGGCATTACCTAATTTCCACATGTCCATCCATACAGGACAGGTGGACACCATTTCAAGGGGGGGCAGACCAAGGCGCTTAACTGCGTCACAGTACACATAGACACCATTTGGGCCTATCCAACAACATACTGTTACAGTCACAACATGCAATGCAGTGTAGTGTTTGGAAATGTGGAATACTGATCAGCTGCTCACCGTTTTGCCCCCTAGATTACTACGACTGCAGATGAATAGGAGATGTAGACATCCCCCTGTGTACAGACCCCTGGTGGACTTGGCAACAATGGAGGACAGGCACATTATCCTCACCTATAGACTGGACAGGGCCAGAATCACAGAGCTGTGTGCCCAGTTGGAGCCTGACCTGATATCTACCATCAGTCAGCCCACTGGTATCAACCCTCTTGTGCAAGTCCTATCTGTGCTCCATTTCTTGGCAACTGGCTCCTTCCAAGTGACAGTGGGCTTGGCAGCAGGAATGTCTCAGCCAATGTTCTCAAAAGTGCTCACCAGAGTGTTGTCTGCCCTGATTGAACACATGCTCAGCTACATTGTTTTCCCCCAGGTGGAGGATTTGGCCACAGTGAAAACTGACTTCTATGCAATGAGACATATCCCCAACATTATTGGGGCTATTGATGGTACACATATGGCATTCCCCCCTCCCCCGGAGAAATGAACAGGTCTTCAGAAATCGAAAGAGATTTCAAACAATGAATGTGCAGGGAGTGTGCCTGGCGGACCAGTACATCTCCCATGTCAATGCAAAGTATCCTGGTCTGTGCATGATGCCAATATCCTGAGAAATAGAAGCATCCCATATGTGATGGCTCAACTCCAGAGGCACTGGGTTGGCTAATAGGTGAGCCCTGGTTCCCACACAGTGGATGTTGGTGTATGGGTATGGTGTGGGCTCTAAAGGTGAGTGTGTGGCTAACAGTTTTCCCTCGATATTTGCAGGTGACTCTGGTTACCCCAACCTTTCATGACTACTGACCTCTGTGAGGAATCCCAGGACAAGGGCAGAGGAACCTTACAGTGAGGCACATGGGCCAACAAGAACAATAATAGAACATAACTTTGGCCTCCTAAAGGCCAGGTTTCGTTGCCTCAATCTAACAGGTGGATCCCTGTACCACTCACCCAAGAAGGTCTGCCAGATAATCGTGGCATGCTGCATAACCTTGCCTTGAAATGCCAGGTGACTTTTCTGCAGGAGGATGAGGCTGGAGATGGTCGTGTGGCAGTAGTGGACCCTGTGGACAGTGAAGATGAGGAGGCAAAGGATGAGGATGAGGACAACAGGACAGCTATTATACGGCAGTACTTCCAGTGACACACAGGTAAGACACTGTAACTTCACTTTGCATTGACAGTTTTGTATTTGACATTGTACATGGCAAGCAGATTCTCCCAATTCTATGGCCACTTACTTTACCCTTTGGCATCTCTATTTTCAGATATCTGTGCCCCACTCTGGCATCTGGTGTGTTGACTGCAGCCAACTACAGGGTCATTCCTATGTGTACATTACTGTACAGTTGTAGTGCAGTGTTTAAACCTTGTTAAACAAATACATACTTAAATCATTTGACATACTCCACACTTGTATTTTTTCAAAGGGTGTTTATTTAAGTGCTAATAAGTAGAGGGGTATGTGCAATGGGCTGGGGTGATGGTGGAGGAAAGTTCAGGATAGAGTCCAGTCTATTTGTATCACAGGTGCATTGTCCAAGGGGGTATAGGAAGGGGAGCAATGGCAGTTCAAGGTGGACAGGGTGAAAGAGTGGGACACAAGGGTGACAATCAGGAGAGTCTTATTTCCTGGTGGGAGTCTTGGCAATGTTCTCTGGCTTCTGCCTGGATCACAGAGACCGCTTGCAGGGTGGATCTCCTTCTGCAGGGGGAGGGGCGCTGGTGGCCTGTTGGTCCTGTGGCAGGGCCTCCTGTCCACTAGCGGCAATGGTGGTGGAGGGATGTTCATCGGTGTGGGTAGTGTCAGGGGCCTGGTGGTGTGCCAAAGCCTCCCTCATGGTGTTTACCATGTCTGCCAGCACCCCTGCAATGGTGACCAGGGTGGTGTGGATGTCCTTCAGGTCCTCCCTGATCCCCAGGTAATGTCCCTCCTGCAGCCGCTGGGTCTCCTCCAACTTGTCCAGTATCTGGCCCATCGTCTCCTGGGAATGGTGGTATGCTCCCAGGATGTTGGTGAGTGCCTCGTGAAGAGTCATTTACCTGGGCCTTTCCCCCCGCCGCACAGCAGTCCACCCAGCTTCCCTGTTGTCCTGTGCCTCTGCCTCCTGAACCGTGTGCCCACTGCCACTGACCCCAGGTCCCTGATCGTCCTGTGTTTGTGGGGTTGCCTGGGGTCGCTGTAGTGGTGGACACACTGCTGATTGACGTGTCCTGGGGTCAGAGGTCAGGGCCCGCTGGGTGGGTGCTGTGCTGATGTTTCCTGAGGGAGGAGGCTGTGTGGTTGTATGGGACTGTGTCTGGGTAACCAACTGTCCAGAGATCCCTGATGGTCCAGGTTGGTCATCCAGATCCATGCGACCAGAGGTGCTGTCATCACTGTGGGCCTCTTCTGTGGGGGGACTGGATGTTGCTGGCACCTCCTCTCCGGTGACATTGTGTGGAGGACCTGTGGGGATGTAAATGCAGTGTTATTGTTTCTGTGTGTGACATCTTGTACATGGATGTGTTGCCCTGTATGGTTGTGATTGCCCTGTCAGCTTTGCCTTGTGTGAGTAGTGATTTTGTGGGCTAGGTGATTGTCTCTAATGTGCATGCTTTAGCGATGGGTGTCCATGCAGGGCTGTGAGTGATGTCCATGCATGGGGTATGTGATGGCATGCAGGTAGGGGGGTGATAGTAATAGAGATTTGACTTGCACATTTGAAAAGAAATACACATTTTGCATAAACTTTTACAGTAAAAAGGTAACAAAAATTGTAATGTTATTAAAACATGATATACATATATATGCAAAAATACATATATGTAATAGTACAATCATACAATATAATTATGCAATCAATAAATAAAACATGCATTACTAAATGTACATTTATCAAATGAAAAAACAAATTTTTCAAATATCTAAATTAAAAATAAAAACATAAAAAAAATATTCTTCTAATTTATTTTGAAGAAGTAGTCAACTAAATTTAAAACAATAAGGAATGAACAGATAAAATGTAAGTAAGAAATGTTCACAGATACTAATTTATACACTTTGGAAACAATGGAGGAATAATATAAAAAATTCTAATCCAAAGATAGTAAACATTAATAATACATATTGAGGCCCTCCTCAATCATGGTGACAGTTGAACAGCAGCACTTCAGATGGTCCGAACTCCACAATAGAACCCTGGCAGGCGGACCACCTAAAGACCGCCGTCACTGCCAGGAACAACATTCCGGACATTCTGACGGCGGCCTGAGTTGTACTTTGCAATGAAGTGCTGTTGAAAGGCTGGTTTGCAGACAGTGTGCATTCCAATGGTGAGGGTGAGCTAATGTATTGGCCTCCGCTTCCTAAGGAAGAAGAGATCAATACCGTAGCACTGTTCCTGCCGGCCAGCCCTGTGGGAACCCATAATACAATGTTCCTGCCAGTCAGCCCGGTGGGGACATTGTAATACGCTTGGGGGGGTGGACTCTACTGGTATAACAGTGGCGTCTTCCCCGCGAGTTTGGCGGTCAGCTCATCCGACCGACAAACTTGTAATGAGGCCCTGAATAATAACACAGTAACTCCATTCAAACAAAATTTAAATAAAAGCACTTAAATCAAAGAAATTCAAATTTACTATTGCCAATACAAGCTGAACAACAGTAAAATTAAATTGTTGAATGTTAGAGAGGTCAGATTTACTATCACTTTAAACTGAGCAATACTAGCTAAAGTGGTGGACATCGGAGGAGTCAGATTTACTATTCCCACTCCAAACTGAGCAACAATAGGAAACGAGTTGAACTCTAAAGGATGATACTATCCACAAGACAACCTGATCAGCAGTAGAAAAAAATGTAAGGCTTTAGAAAAATAATATTTATTATTCCCCAGTCTAAATGATAGAAACAATATTAAAATTACATGAAATCCAACAGAGTAAATATAAAAACCAACAAATCAAAACCATATCAAGCACAAAATCTTAATTCATGAAAAATATACTTTCATAAAATGATACTAAAAAATATTATTTAATTTCACAACATGAAGAACTATATATAAAAAATAAAATGTATATTATTAAAGAAACCTTGTTAAAAGTATTAATTATAATTTTATGAATAACTATACAAAACACAAAAATAAACATTAAAATTATAAATAATATCCCCTTCTGTGCCCAGGACGTAATGGTTACGTCCTGAGGCACAGTGCTGCTGTGCCCAGGACGTAACCATTATGTCCTGGGCACCGAGCCCAGAGGGAGCGCTAGCGCTCCCTCTGTGGGGTTCCCCCCCACCCCCCCAAGGCAGGGATGGTAGGGGAAGCCCTTCCCCTTCCACCCCGACCCCCCCCGTCCCCCCTGTGACGTCAGGGCGCGATCGCACGCTAATTGTCACAGGGCCTCCTCCCATTGTGCTGGAAGCTCAGCTTCCAGCGCAATCGGAAGAGAAATGCTTTGCATTTCTCTTCCGATCACGTGGGGGAGGCCCACAGAGGCTTCAAAGGGAAGGAAATGTATTTCCTTCCCTTTGAAGTCTCTCTGACCGTTTCAAAAGCCGGATTGCAAAGCAATCCGGCTTTTGAAACGCCCACTAGACACCAGGGATTTATAAAAAAAAAAGAAACTGGCATGACGGAGCGACCCCTTGGGCAAGGGTCGCTCCCCGTGGGGGCATTTTTATTTTAGGCCATTTCTGCCCCCCAGGGGGGCAGATCAGCCTATTTTAATTAGGCCGATCTGCCCCCATTTTTTTTTAAGCCTTTTCTGCCCCCCCTGGGGGCAGATTGGCCTATATTTAGGCCGATCTGACCCCAGGGGGGGCAGAAACCTCTAGGCACCAGGGATAATTTTTTTTTTGTTTTGTTTTTTCTTTTAGAGGTGGGAGCGACCCCTTAGGCAAGGGTCGCTCCCATTGGGGGCAAAATTATATTTAGGCCATTTCTGCCCCCTTTGGGGGCAGATTGGTCTATTTTTATGAGGCCAATCTTCCCCCAAGGGGGACAGAAACCACTAGACACCAGGGAGTTTCTTTGGGTTTTTTCTCGTGAATTTCACGTAAGGAGAGCGACCCCTTAGGCAAGGGTCGTTCCCCTGGGGGGCATATTTATTTTAGGCCATTTCTGCCCCCCAGAGGGGCAGATCAGCCTATTTTAATTAGGCCGATCTGCCCCCAAGGGGGGCAGAAACCACTAGGCACCGGGGAATTTTGTTGTTGTTGTTGTTTTACAGATGGGGAGCGACCCCTTAGGTATGGGTCGCTACCCTGGAGGGACAAATTGTATTTAGGCCATTTCTGCCTGCTTTGGAGGCAGATCGGCCGAAACCACTAGGCACCAGGGATCTTTTTTTTTTCGCCGTCAAACAAGGGGAGCGACCCTGTATGCAAGGGTCGCTCCCCAGGTGGGGTGGGTGGGCAAATTTATTTTAGGCCATTGATCGGCCTATTGTTAGTAGGCCGATCTGCCCCCCGGGGGGCAGAAACCTCCAGGCGCCAAGGCTAAATTTTTTTTTTTTGTTTGCTTGTTTTTTTTAAAATGGGGAGCGACCCATTAGGCAAGGGTCGCTTCCCTGGGGGGCAAATTGTATTTAGACCATTTCTGCCCCCCTTGGGGGCAAATCAGCTGATTTTAGGTCAATCTGCCCCCAACAACTAGGCACCCGGGGGCTACCCCATAGGCAAGGGTCGCTCCCCAGGGAGTTTGGGGGGGGCAAATTTATTTTAGGCCATTTCTGCCCCCCCTGGGGCTGGCTGAGCTAGAGACCAAAATCCACAGGTAGGCACTTTGCAAAAAAACACCTCTGTTTTCTGTCAAAAAATGGGATGTGTCCACGTTGTGTTTTGGGGCATTTCCTGTTGCGGGCGCTAGGCCTACCCACACAAGTGAGGTATCATTTTTATCGGGAGGCTTGGGGGAACGCTGGGTGGAAAGAAATTTGTGGCTCCTCTCAGATTCCAGAAGGTTCTGTCTCCGAAATGTGAGGAAAATGTGTTTTTTTAGCCAAATTCTGAGGTTTGCAAAGGATTCTGACTAACAGAACCTGGTCAGAGGCCCACAAGTCACCCCATCATGGATTCCCCTAGGTCTCTAGTTTTCAAAAATGCCCAGGTTTGGTAGGTTTCCCTAGGTGCCGGCTGAGCTAGGGGCCAAAATCTACAGGTAGGCACTTTTGCAAAAAACACCTCTGTTTTCAGTCAAAAAATGGGATGTGTCCATGTTGTGTTTTTGGGCATTTCCTGTCGCAGGTGCTCGGCCTACCCACACAAGTGAGGTATTATTTTTATCGGGAGACTTGGGGAACGCTGGGTGGAAGGAAATGTGTGGTTCCTCTCAGATTCCAGAACTTTCTGTCACGAAATGTGAGGAAAATTAGTTTTTTTTGCCAAAATTTGAGGTTTGAAAAGGATTCTGGGTAACAGAACCTGGTCAGAGCCCCACAAGTCACCCCATCTTGGATTCCCCTAGGTCTCTAGTTTTAAAAAATGCACAGGTTTGGTAGGTTTCTCTAGGTGCCGGCTGAGCTAGGGGCCAAAATCTACAGGTAGGCACTTTGCAAAAAACACCTCTGTTTTCTGTCAAAAAATGGGATGTGTCCAAGTTGTGTTTTGGGGCACATCCTGTCGCAGGCGCTAGGCCTACCCACACAAGTGAGGTACCATTTTTATCGGGAGACTTGGGGGAACATAGAATAGCAAAACAAGTGTTATTGCCCCTTGTCTTTCTCTACATTTTTTCCTTCCAAATATAAGAGAGTGTGTAAAAAAGACGTCTATTTGAGAAATGCCTAGTAATTCACATGCTAGTATGGGCACCCCGGAATTCAGAGATGCGCAAATAACCACTGCTCCTCAACACCTTATCTTGTGCCCATTTTGGAAATACAAAGGTTTTCTTGATAGCTATTTTTTACTCTTTATATTTCAGCAAATAAATTGCTGTATACCCGGTATAGAATGAAAACCCACTGCAGGGTGCAGCTCATTTATTGGCTCTGGGTACCTAGAGTTCTTGATGAACCTACAAGCCCTATATATCCCTGCAACCAGAAGAGTCCAGCAGACGTAACAGTATATTGTTTTCAAAGATCTGACATTGCAGGAAAAAGTTACGGAGTAAAACGTAGAGAAAAATTGCTGTTTTTTTCACCTCAATTTCAATATTGTTTTTTCCAGTTGTTATTTTCTGTAGAAAACCTTTGTAGGATCTACACAAATTACCCCTTGCTGAATTCAGAATTTTGTCTACTTTTCAGAAATGTTTTGGTATCTGGGATCCAGCATTGGTTTCACGCCCATTTCTGTCACTGACTGGAAGGAGGCTGAAAGCACAAAAAATCATAAAAATGGGGTATGTCCCAGTAAAATGCCAAAATTGTGTTAAGAAATTGGGTTTTCTGACTGTTCCTGAAAGCTGGGAAGCTGGTGAATTTAGCACCGCAAACCCTTTGTTGATGCCATGTTCAGGGAAAAAACCACAAGCCTTCTTCTGCAGCCCCTTTTTCCCATTTTTAAAAAAAAAAAATGAAATTTTCACTCTATTTTGGCTAATTTCTTGGCCTCCTTCTGGGGAACCTACAAAGTCTGGGTACCTCTTGAATCCCTAGGATGTTGGAAAAAAAGGACGCAAATTTGGCATGGGTAGCTTATGTGAACAAAAAGTTATGAGGGCCTAAGCGCAAACTGCCCCAAATAGCCAAAAAAAGGCTCGGCACAGGAGGGGGAAAAGGCCTGGCAGCGAAGGGGATATCTAACGCAAAAGGTAAATAAGCTAAAAAAAAGCAAATAAATAAATATACATATAATCAAAATTAATAAAAATGCATTCATACGCACTCTCAGATCTACTTCCATTCACCAAAACACAAACAAAACACACCAACAATAATTTATAGCAATTATTAAAATATTTCAAATGGTTAAAATACAAATACAATGTAAAAAGTATTTTAAAGTAGTAATAATGAGATAATGAGACATTTTACAAATTCGCAAAACAACCAATTATTCATTACATTTTTAAATAAAATTAATTGCAATCGTTTACAGAATTTATAAACACATTGACACTTAATAGCAGATCAGTCAAACGAAAACCTTACATTTGCCCACTAAAAAATAAAAATATATTATTGATTTTGAAAGCTACACAAACCACAATGAAATATTACTTTATACTAATTAATCAATAAAAAATGTAAAAATATTACCTTAAAGAAGTACATATTAAAGTCTTTAAATATTTTGCATAATTAATACCCTAATTAGCCAATTAAAATGTAAAAACATAACAATGTATCAAACACTATAAAATCCAACATCCCACCAATAAATCAAACAGGTACGATTAAATCAAATATATTACCAAATCATAAAATAATAAACAATTTTAACATAATTACAAGAAAGAAAATATAAATAACAAAAATAATAAAATATTTCAGACACCTGCAACATATGTTAGACAACAATATTAATTAAAATGATATTAAATAGTAAAACTAAAGCAAAAAAAGGAAAACTCTATTTTCTTACCTGTAATATTATGTCCAATGATATGTCAGATGTCACATTATTTTTACAATGATGTTAAAGACCAGCAATGTCTCTGAAATATTAAAATGGATCTCCCGTCACAATAGTTACCATGAAATAATAAACATAAATTTAGGGCCTCATTACGAATTTGACGGTCCTAGTGGAGGTTGCCAAAAGACAGCCATATTTGCAGTCTTACAGACCACCTTACAACGAGTTACACAGGAAGGACCACCAAAATCCAGCCATAAATGCTAGCCCGCCAGTACCACTGAGGGTGGGAAATAGGCCGTCCGACCACCAGCACTGACAGCCCGTCGACATTACAAGTCAAAAGACGCAATGGCGGTCTCAACCACAGCAGTTCACGGCCACCGAAGTAATACACAACACCACATTGATGGATGTGAAAACAACACAGCTAGCACACATTGCCACACTTGACACACCTGCAAAACACACTATAAAACACACACCTTCACACAACAATCCTTTGCATCTCCAATGCCAAACACAGAAGCCAGAGCACATTTAAACGATGCTCAATTGCAGAATAGGCACCGCTCCAACTTCCCCTAAGCACATATTCCACACCCTCAACACATTTCTGTTTTCTATTGCAACCATTTACACTTCCCAAATCCATAAACTCACAGTCACCTGTTATCGTGCTCCTTATTTTTTATCACCACAATGTCATCCCCAAAAAATATCTGTTTCACTGATGATGATTTAAGAGTCATGGTGGATGAAATCATAGGAGTAGAGCCACATTTATTTGGTGCCCAAGTCCAAAACACTACTATCGCTAGGAAAATGGGAAGGTGGCAAAGGACATTCGACATAGTGAATACTGTAGGCCCCACCCCGTGCACAAGGGACAACATCAGGAAGAGGGGGAACAAACTCAAGGGGAAAGGTCTATTTCATGGCATCCAAGCACCAGCTGCAGGTCCAGAAGACTGACAGTGCCCCACCCCCCTTTTCTGCCTTACAACTCATATCCTGGGAGGAGAAGGTAGTGGCCATCCTGCATCCTAAGAGCTTGACAGGAATACCCTAGGAGTGGAGTCTGATAAGTCGCAACACAAAAACATCTCCCCAGGGTCATGCTTGCTCACTGCTCACCTTTGGCACCTTCACTGTCACCCCACTCACCATCCCAGTGTTCACTTGTCCATAGACCCCTGTCTGGCATCTCAAATGTGAAGTAGACTCGCCTGGAGGAACAACATCTGTGTATAATGTGTGTAGTACAGGGATTGACAGCACTACAATTCCCAGGAAGCACTGTTCTACAATTACAAAAACCAGAACAGTGTATCCTTCTATAAATTAACTTGTTTATCAGCTCCCCTTTGAAGTGTACCAAACTGAGAGTATGACATTTGTATAGTATGCATGTAGTACAGTTACTGACATGTCTACAACTCCCAGCAGGTACTGTTATTGTCATTTCACTCAGCCAGCCCAGTGTCCTCTGCACCAAAGACCCTTGTCACTCAATTCCCAATTGAAGTCTACTCACCTGGGCGAATAACATCTGTATACCTTGTGTAGTAAAGGGATTGACAGGACTGCTAAGACCCGGGGGCTCTGTCACTGATACTCCCCTCAGTCAGCCCAGTGTCCCCTGCAACAAAGACCCCTGTGTCACAACCGTCTGTTGAAGTATACTCACCTGGGAGGTTAACATGTTTGCAGTGGGTATAGTCCACGGATTGACAGGACTGCTAAAGCCAGGAGGCTCTGTTACTGTTACTCCACTCAACCAGCCTAGTGTCCCCTGCAACAAAGACCCTTGTTTGTCAACTTCCAATTGAAGTGGGCTCACATGGGAGGATAACATGTATGGTCTGTGTAGTACAGGGACTATCATGACTACAACTCCCAACAAGCACTGTTACTGTAACTACAAACAACAAAACAGTGTATCCTCCTCAAATATAACTTTTTGGTCAACCCCACATTGAAGTCTACTCACCAGAGTGGATAACATCTGTATACTGTTTGTAGTACAGGGGCTCACAAGACTGCTAAGGCCTGGAGGCTCTGTGACTGTTACTCCATTCAGCCAGGCCCAGTGTCCCCTGCAACAAAGGCCCCAGTGTCACAATCCTCTGTTGAAGTCTACTCACCAGGGTCGATAGCATCTGTATACTGTGTGTAGTACAGGGACTGACACAACTGCTAAGGCTAGGAGGCACTGGTACTGTCACTACAAACAACAGAACAGTGTCCTCTTCTCTGACGTCTGCAATCCTTTTAAATCTCATATGATGTGTACTTACAGGAAGAGTAGCCATCTGTCGGGTATTGGAGAGAAGTAAGAGTGACAGGACTGCAATTCACAGCAAGCACTGTCGCCCCAACTCCAAGCAAAAAAACTGTGTTCTCCCCAAAATACCCCTGTGTACCAAATCATCATTGACGTGTACTCACTGGGCAGGAAACCATCAGTATAGTGTGTGTGAGACAGGAAGTAAAATGGCTGCAAATAACAGGAGGCTCACTTACTGCCACTCCAACAACCAGTACACTTGCAAATATACCCTTCTTTGGCTATTTACACATGAAGTCCACTCACCCGTGAGGGTGATTTATAACAAGTTCATGAAGTACAGGGAGTGACATGACTGCCAAGGCCAGAAGGCTCTGTGTCTCCAACTCTAAACACAAGCACAGTGTGCATCTGTTCAAATATCCTTGGTAATTATCTTGCAATGGAAGTGAACTCACCTGGGAGGATGACTTATGTATACTGTGTGTAGTACATGGAGTAACATGACTATAAATCCCAGGAGGGCCAATCCCTGTAACTCTAATCACCAGACCATACAGCATCTGTCTGTGAACTCACAAATGAAGTTTACTCACCTGGAAGAGACCAAGATAAAGATCACGATACACTCTGTGATGTGGTTAACCACCTAGATCCATCTTGAGCAGTTAAGCCAGGATAAAAATATTGTGGAGAGGAAGGACACCTTGACCTGTGTGAAAAAGAAAACAAGAACCAAAGATCTTAAGATTCAACACCTGAATGGTATTGGCAGCAGACACATTCCCAATGCACTGACCAAATGATGACTCTGATCACATTTACAACAAAGCGCTGACTCTGCCTGCATAACAGTCAACTAGGCCTTAAACAGTTTAAAGCCACATCCTGCCCAGCCACTGGATTGTCTGCACTGGTGGTAAGAAATAAGCCTATGCCCATCCTTCCAAGTGCTAATGAATTCATAATCTTGCAACTGGTTGGCTGAAATGGAATCGGTATGTTTCACAAATGTTAGGTCACTACAGTTTATACCATGTGTACCTGTCACATAAGGGAAACCTGCTAATACAATATGTTCACAGCCTTTGTTAAATGTCACTATCAACTATTGGAGGTAGATGTAAAAATACAGCCTAAAATGTTGTATCTGTCACAAAAACAGGTCGAGCTGCCACTGGGGACACCAAGACCACGGAAGAGGCTGCCACTACCCCTATGGATGAAGCCCCAGTTAGGACAACACTCCTGGACATCTAGACATTGAGGATGATTCTGGCCCATCAGGGCAATCTGGTCAGATGACACCAGTGAGCCTCACTGGGACCACATTGACTCCGCCCAGTCCGGTTTCATCAACATCGCAGGTGGCCATTCACCCCCAACCTGTGTCCCTAGGACAGTGACAACAATCTTGTGCCAGCAGTCCAGGATCCTGAGTCACAGCAACACAACTTCAACAAGGTTGGTCCTGGAACCAGTGGTAGGGGCGGTGGCAAGCATGCAGGCATGTGGGGGATAGGGTACACAGGAGGGATGCTGTTGGCCAGTGGCATGAGGCCACAGGGGATGATCCTGGCCAGGACACCATCAGCCAAGTCTTGGGAGCGTATCGAGAATCCCAAGGTGCGATGGGCCAGGTACTTACCAAAGTCAGGGAAATGAAGCCGCTACAGAGGGATTTCCATCGTGAGTCACTGGAAAAGTGGGAGGCCACAAACACCATCCTGGCCTCCCTATCAGGGGTTTTCAGGGAGATAAGCAGTAACCTGATCATGGAAAGTGAGCAACACCACACCCCTTTCTTTGGCCAAGTAACACCAGTCTCTTTCACATCAGTGGTAGTCACTGGAAGGGAGGCCCTGTCAAGGTAAGGACCCACCTCAGACACCTTTGCCACTGTAGCAGCAGAACCCCCGCAAGTGGGGATGTCCAGCCAAGACTCCAGGGGCATCAGATGGCAAGACACCAACCACTACCAGCAAGTGACCTCTTCCTGAAGGAAATTCTTTGTATGCCACATATTCACTCTTTTGACTGTTCTTCAACCATCTTCCATTTTCATGGTAGTAGGACACTGGACTTTGGACTTCACATGTTGTGGCAGCTACTAAAATGAAGACATTCACCGTGTCTGATCCTTTCACATTCCTTTTGTGTTGCATTGCATTATTTCCTGCACCTATGTCAATAAACTCACCTGTCAGAAATTCATTGCCTGCTTCCTTCTGTTCCACATTTTGAAATGTTGAGATGTAAGCCCATCTGATGCACATACGAAAGACACAGGATGGTAATGGAAGGAGGGATATTTCACAGGTAGAGCCAAGCTGAGGATAACTAGCAACACACTGATACAAGTGTCTGGTCACAAGGAATATTATGTTGTACCATACAGCACATTGGCTGTCAAAATGTCTGGTCTGTCATAGCCAAGAATAGATGAACTGCAGTGAGTGGGGCTAGATATACCACGGTACACTCCCCCAGACCACAGAAGAAAGGGTTTTGTCAGACCCCGTCCCGTAGAATAGACTAACAGAATTGTGGATGTTGTCACCAGCTTCAGTCTTGTCACATACAGACAACAGGTCTGCCAGCATAACACAAGCGATAGCACAGACAGAGAGCAGTACAACAGACCCTGATCATAGGTTCATCCCATTACAATGACCAAGCATCTGGTGGCATGACACAAACGTATGTCAGTGTTGTTGCACAGGCACTTTGGCGTGCAATGATGAAACACATCTACAGCTAAATAAAGGTCATGCAAGGTGTTGTCTACACAATGTGAAAGAAGAATGCATGGATTGCACTTGATGACAACATGTCTCAAAGCCATATGATCACACGTGTGAGACAATTGTCCCAACACACCACATCAAACCTGTGTATTGTACATTTCAGATTTCCACGCACCTGCTGTGCAAGCAAGTTTGGCACAGGACTCATGCACCCCAAATCTGTGACCAACATTACCTGGATTAATCCATACCGATTTCCCATGTCAGAACAGCATGAGATACCTGCCAATGTCACGACTCTGAAATGCCCACATTAGGATGTCAGGATGAAAGTACCTGGATAAAAACAATACAAGGAGTTTAGGTTGGAAATTCATACTTATGACCAAAAGTTCATCAAACATCAGTTGATACACTTACATTGCAATGAGGCTGACACAAACCCAGCAGATAATCAAGGTAGTGAAATGTTAACGCCTGACTTCACAAGCACTGCTAGCTCCCACTCATCTGGGATGTATAGGATATTCCTCGGCAGGGCAATGTTGTGAAGCATGCAGCAGGTCATAATGATCTTACACACTTTTTCAGGTGAGTAGAGGAGGGCTCGACCCATCTTGTCCAGACACCTAAATCTGACCTTTAGGAGCCCAAAATCCCACTCCACCACATACTGTGTTCTTCCATTGGCATCGTTGCAGCGGACTTTCCCTGGCATAGTTGGATTCCTCACCTGCGTCAACAACCATGGATGATTTGGGTATGTAGAGTCCCCTGTGATGGAATGGGAAACATGTGCGACTATGAGTCCCTGTCATCGGATTTGTTGCAGCATACATTGCACACATACAAACAGGACAGATGTGACTTACCAACCAGCCAGGCCCACTCTGGGTACAGTCATGACATCAGCTGGGGGACTGAGCTGTTCCGCAAAATGAAGGCATCATGGACTGAACCCAGAAAATGGGCACAGAAGTGAAATGTAGAGATTTCCCAAACAAACAACTTGGACATTGATGGAATGGAAGCTCTTTCTTTTGCGGTACACTTGTTCATTGCCATGCGGTGGGACCAACACAACATATGTACCAACAATAGTTCCCACATGTAGGATGTGTGCCAAACCATAGAAGTCAGCTTTGTTTGGTCAAAATCTTCATGTTGAGAAAACTGGACATAGCTGTCCAGGTGTTTCAACACTGCTGACAGCACATTCATCAAAACCAGACTGAACACAGGCTGGGACATCCCAGCAGATAGGGCCACTGTATTTTGGAAGGACCCTGTGGCTAGGAAGTGCAACACTGCCATGATTTGTGCAATAGGTAGTATGCTTGTTGGATGACGAATGGCAGCCATCAGATCTGGCTCCAACTGACGACAAAGGTCTACGATGTTTTACCTATTCTGACGGTAGATCTGGATGATGTAGCATTCTTCCATGGTCTGAAGCTCTTGCAGTGGACAATAGACAAGAGGTTGTTGCATCCTCCCCCTCTCTGGGTACCTATGTATGACAAGAAATGGTACATGATGCATGTCAATGATAAAATGTGAAAAGGCACGTAGTAAGGTGTGGACATGATACACAGTACACATCACAACTGCTAATTACACAGAAGTCACATTTTACACCCTTGCTTTGCAACACTTGTGTACACATCACGTATCATGTAATCAACATTTTGTGCATACGAAATGTCACTCGGACTGTGACTTGATGTACCAAGCTTAAAAATGACCTTTGTCGGTGGGGGGTACTGTGCCCCAACGCAAATTGCCATACGTGCCCAGAAAGTTGCAACACTTGTGTTTGAGTAGTAGGAAGTACATGGCAGGACAAGACAAGCACTCATTACTGAAATACAACCATTTTCAGAGGTGTGACGCACCATTCTGACCCATATAACACATTTCTGGCCCAGAAAATGGCAGCTGTCTGACCTACTCCGCTGGACAATAGGAACTGTCCACTAGCGGAAGTCATCATGGCAGTAGGCAATTGCAACCTCAGCAAACACAACCATAGACTAACATTGGTGCCAGTGCCAGTCGCAGACCAATGGCTGTGTCCACCGTTGGTGATGGCTGTGTACGTGGCAGACGTGACCGCCATGTTCTGCATAATCCCCCACTTGACTCCTGACACTGATGCCAGCAAGACCTCCACTACCTGAGCTGCTGTGTACCGTTGCTGGAAGCAATCATGCCATGTCCAGCAGGTGACAGGGCCCCATCCTTCTCATCAGAGAAGTTGGAGAAGCTGGTGTCTGAGGTCCTACCCCTGTATGAACAACTCTATGGTGCACCAGAGGAGCAAGTATGTGCTTTAGTGCACTCATTTTCTCCGTACTTCACCATATATTCCCTCCTCACAGATTAGATTCTGCCCATGTGTGCCAGAATGTCAATTCAAGGCCCTGTACGTGCAGCCAGTGTGGTATCAACAGGAGAGTCAATGTGCATGTATTTCCATTAAGTGCCAGATGTTGAGCTCTAATATATTGTGGCATGTGTGCAGTGAGTGTCCCTTGATCCCCCTTGTTTTGGATGCACATGGCTCATTGAGGTGACATTACAGCCAACCCCAGACATCTCTTACCTCATAGATGTTGTCAATGTAAGACAACATTGGCATGACAGCATGAGCTGTGTTTGCATGTTGTATGGGTCTGTTGTATGTGAATTGAGCAATGTGTATGTTGCCGTAGAGATTCCAACCCACATCTGCCTCTGCTAAACTGTTGCTTGGAAGGCATATCCTGACTCACCCTGCTCTTTACACTGTTATATGTTAATGATTAGACCCACAGAACCCCACCACCTGAAGTGGAATGAGTCTGCATTTGTATCTGCACATGACCACACATGGACAGGCTAGACACTTTCTGTATCCACAATGCCAGTCTCTTCATTGTTACCCATGTGTAATGGTTGAGTCTGTACCCTGGCATTAGCCTGTAGGGACTGTATGCAGAGGACCATTCTCACAGAGTGAGTGTTTTGATGCATTCATGCCTAGTGAGTCCACCTTTCAGATGACAGAGAGGTTTGATGTATCACATAGTTTATCAGATGTCAGTCAGATTGCTAGATCATGTCCCACAAGATGTCAGTTGACCTACCTAGTCAGTGCTGGGCCTGAGCAGGGTGATAGGTTGGTTTGCAGATTACAAAGTATTTGTAGTCATGTCCCTGTACTCAGTGGCTAGTATGTGCTGCACTTGGGCAGTACAGGCAAAACAGAATGTTATCAGCTTGGTGTACTAACATGTATGTGACTCAGACATTTTGGATGTGACCTGTGGACATAAAGGCCCTCATTCTGATTCTGGCGGGCGGCGGAGGCCGCCCGCCAGAATTCAGCCCTCCATAATACCGCTCCGCGGTCAAAAGACCGCGGAGGGTATTATGAGTTTTTCCCTTGGCTGGCGGGCGGTCTACAAAAGACCGCACGCCAGCCCAGGGAAAAACTCCCTTCCCACGAGGATGCCGGCTCGTAATCGAGCCGGCGGAGTGGGAAGGTGCGACGGGTGCTACTGCACCCGTCGCGTATTTCACTGTCTGCTACGCAGACAGTGAAATACTAGCGGGGCCCTCTTACGGGGGCCCCTGCAGTGCCCATGCCATTGGCATGGGCACTGCAGGGGCCCCCAGGGGCCCCACGACAATCCTTACCGCCATCCTGTTCCTGGCGGGCGAGCCGCCAGGAACAGGATGGCGGTAAGGATTGTCAGAATCCCCTCGGCGGCGCAGCGAGCTGCGCCGCCTTGGAGGATTCTTAGGGGCAGTGGAAAACCGGCGGGAGACCGCCGGTTTTCCCTTTCAGACCGCGGCCAAAGCGCCGCGGTCAGAATGCCCAAGGGAGCACCGCCGGCCTGTCGGCGGTGCTCCCGCCCCCGTTGGCCCTGGCGGTTCTCTACCGCCAGGGTCATAATGAGGCCCAAAGTCTTGTCTTTTGCATCAATGCAGGTCAACCCGCATCAGAAGAAAGGGATATGGAGAGCCATCGCCAAGAAGGTGCAGACCCTGGGGGTCCACAGTCAGCTGAGCACTCGCTGTCGCAAAAGGTGAGCAGACCTGAGATGCTGGGCCCGGAAGATCACAGAAACCCAGCTGGGGGTGTCCTTCCAAAGTGGGTGAAGTGCCCATCGGACCATGACCCCCTAATTGCCCACTTTCTGGCAGTGGCCCACCCGGAGCTTGATGGGCGTTTGAGGGCAGAACAGCAGCCACAAGGGGGTGAATACATAGCAAATTCCTGTGTGTCCCATTGCCAGGTGAGGTACTGACTGCTCCCCCTGCCAATGAGGGAAGAGCCATGTGTCACACAGTAGATGGGAGATTGTTTGTGTTGATATGTGAAGTGTATTAAACTGGTGTGCCTAGCCTTTTGGTCCTCTGATCTAGGACAAAACTGGGGTGAATCCTCAAACCACTTGCAGGGAGCTCAAATGACTGTGCGCAGTGATCATTCATGTACTGTTTGTTGTCGTAGTGGGTGTAATTAGTATCGAAGAGATTACTACTCCTGCATATTATAGGCTGTACTCTGCCATATGTCTGTGTATTTGTGTATGCAGACACAGGCGACACAAAAGCTACTTATCTTCAGTGTGTGATGGGTGATGATGCCTCATTGCAGTCTGTGATGTGTAGGTGTCCACCATACATGTGACATGGCTTACATGGGTAATTGTTTGCTGGTGTAACAAAGTACTTTCCCTTGGTAAGTGGGGAATCTCAATTGGCTGGATTTGTGTACCATCACTGTTGCCAACATTCCTTGTCCCTACATGTCAGCATGTACCCCTTCTCTTTGGAAAACATTTGTAAGCTGCAGTTTCATGCATGTTTGACCTATGTTGATGGGATGATGTCTGTATTCCCTCACATATATGTGCATGGCACCCTGTTTGTGGAAACGCACATTTACAATGGGCTAAAATGTCATCTTGTGCCACAGCCAGAAGTGTGTCACCATTGTTTTTTGTCTGACAAATTACTACATGTATATGTAATTTGCCCATGTAGAACTGCAATAGCACTTAGGGACATGACAGGTAGGCACAGAGGGGGTCATTACAACCCTGGCGGACGGTGTTAAAGACGCGGTAATACCACAAACAGTCAGACGGACAAAAAAAGGGAATTATGACCCTGTCGGAAACCGCCAACAAAGACAGCCACTTTAACACTTCGCCCGCCACGGCGGTACAGACAAGCAGCGCGGCGGTCACCGCCAACAGACAGGCGGGAGACAATGTACCGCCCACAGTATCACAACGGGCCAATCCGCCACCTTTTCCGGGGCGGATTCACCGTGGATAAAAACACGGCGGAAACAGCTTTTGCTATGGGAAAACGCTCACCTGAACATATCCCACGAGGAACGACGTCTCCATGGACCCGGAACTCCATATACTACCTGCCCTTGTATTTCTGCTCCTTCACGACCAACAGCGACATAGGCGCAGAAGATACCGGTGAGTACAGCACCTACGACACGGGGGGAGGCAAAAGTTAGGGGGACACCCACCAAACACCCCCACCCCCACCCTCGCATATTACAACATACACACCAATGCAGTCACAAACATCACAGTAACAACCCACAATTCCCCCAGAAGAATGCAAAGACAATGCGAATTTCGGTCAAACTTTGTAATGTGCCAATATACATGTCATACAAAAATAAACAAATATATGTATTCTAAAATCACTCTTATTTACATATATACAATCCGAGAAGTAGTGCAGATATGTACACAACAATGTCCGTGCACAAACAGTCCAAAAATGCATGGGCGAGGCCCACAATAGATACCTGACCAAAATCGGAGAGAACACTGCCGGGGCATCAGATAGAAACACTACAGACACCTCAGGGGGAAGGGAAGGGGTGCACCTCAGCCACATAAACGCAAAGCCAGATCCACGACGGGGCTCCATGCCCATTGATGTATCCTGGGGAGTGGAAAGCCACAGTCTCTCAAGTCTCACAAGTGGGTGGGTTGCCCACTGTCACATCCTGGGGAGTGCAAAGCCACAGTCTCTCAAGTCTATACAGTGGGTGGGTTGCCCACTGTCACATCCTGGGGAGTGCAAAGCCACAGTCTCTCAAGTCTATACAGTGGGTGGGTTGCCCACTGTCACATCCTGGGGAGTGCAAAGCCACAGTCTCCCAAGTCCATACAGTGGGTGGGTTGCCCACTGTCACATCCTGGGGAGTGCAAAGCCACAGTCTTTCAAGTCTCTTCAGTGGGTGGGTTTCCCACTGTCACATCCTGGGGAGTGCAAAGCCACAGTCTTTCAAGTCTCTTCAGTGGGTGGGTTTCCCACTGTTCAATCCTGGGGAGTGCAAAGCCACAGTCTCTCAAGTCCATACAGTGGGTGGGTTGCCCACTGTCACATCCTGGGGAGTGCAAAGCCACAGTCTTTCAAGTCTCTTCAGTGGGTGGGTTTCCCACTGTCACATCCTGGGGAGTGCAAAGCCACAGTCTCTCAAGTCTATACAGTGGGTGGGTTGCCCACTGTCACATCCTGGGGAGTGCAAAGCCACAGTCTCTCAAGTCCATACAGTGGGTGGGTTACCCACTGTCACATCCTGGGGAGTGCAAAGCCACAGTCTCTCAAGTCCATACAGTGGGTGGGTTGCCCACTGTCACATCCTGGGGAGTGCAAAGCCACAGTCTTTCAAGTCTCTTCAGTGGGTGGGTTTCCCACTGTTCAATCCTGGGGAGTGCAAAGCCACAGTCTCTCAAATTGATGCAGGTCCATACTGGTACTGGGGGGTGACTGGTGCCCAGACTGGATGAGTCTCCCCGTGAATGGTAGTGTCCTGTCACTGTCCCAGCTGCACATGGGATAAGGATGCCTGATGTGGTGGGCCATTCATTCCTACCCGGTGCATTGCCCTCTTCAGCGGTGCTATGACATGGCGTTTCAGGACTGTTCAGTGGTGCTTTGACATGGCGGTCTTTGCCCTCTTCAGCGGTGCTATGACATGGCGGTCTTTGCCCTCTTCACCGGTGCTATGACATGGCGGTCTTTGCCCTCTTCAGTGGTGCTATGACATGGCTATTCAGGACTGTTCAGCGGTGCTTTGACATGGCGGTCTTTGCCCTCTTCGGCGGTGCTATGACATGGCGGTCTTTGCCCTCTTTAGAGGTGCTATGCCATGGCGGTCTTTGCCCTCTTCAGCAGTGCTATGACATGGCGGTCTTTGCCCTCTTCAGCGGTGCTATGACATGGCGGTCTTTGCCCTCTTTAGAGGTGCTATGACATGGCGGTCTTTGCCCTCTTTAGAGGTGCTATGACATGGCGGTCTTTGCCCTCTTCAGCGGTGCTTTGACATGGCGATCTTTGCCCTCTTCAGCGGTGCTATGACATGGCGGTCTTTGCCCTCTTCAGCGGTGCTATGACATGGCGGTCTTTGCCCTCTTCAGTGGTGCTTTGACATGGCGGTCTTTGCCCTCTTCAGCGGTGTTATGACATGGCGGTCTTTGCCCTCTTCAGTGGTGCTTTGACATGGCAGTTCTGAAACGGACATTGGTGTGTGGCATGACGATTTCCACACTGGACATTGGTGTGTGGCATGACGATTTCCACACTGGACATTGGTGTGTGACATGACGATTTCCACACTGGACATTGGTGTGTTGCATGACGTTCCATCTTTGCCCAGCGGGGCAGTGGCATCCTGGCCCCGCCTGGGCTGTGACTCCGGCGGTGCTCTCTGGAACAGTGACGATACTTGAGCCCTCCTGGGCTGTGACTCTGGCGGTGGTCTCTGGACCAGTTACGATACTTGAGCCCTCCTGGGCTGTGACTCTGGCCTCTGGACCAGTTATGATACTTGTGCCCTCCTGGGCTGTGACTCTGGCGGTGGTCTCTGGACCAGTGACGATACTTGTGCCCTCCTGGGCTGTGACTCTGGCGGTGGTCTCTGGACCAGTGACGACGGTGCTGGCAGTTGTGTCTGGACCGCCGGAAATGATGGCGCACTTCTCCGCCGTGACACTCACAACAGGCTGGGCAGACTTCCTCTGGACCTTTCCCACCTTTTTTGGAGTTACAGCTGACTCACCAATCGCCTTCGATCCCATTTCACTTGTTGTCCCACCAGGAGTCTTGACACGGTCCCGTCGTCCACTCTCCAATTTCGGAGCCTTTACAGGGGGTGGGCTGCCTGTGCCTTGGCTCCGGGTCCTACTGCCTGCCCTGGTGGACGGTGCACTCCAAAAACCTTGAACAGGCACCACTGGTCCTGGAGACTTTTTGGCTGAGGCGCTACGACGGGACTGATGAATTGGAGGGGTGTGTGGGAGCAAAAAGGTCAATTTGACAGAGGGAGAGTTTCTGACGAACACTGGGATGGGTAGGTCTGGGAGTGGAGGAAGAGGAGGTGGTTGTAGGAGGTGTAGGAGCTGTCACTTTAGCTGTTTGGGTGTAGGTGCAGATACTGGAGGCTGTCGTGAGGTGGATGGATGTTGGGTGAGTGATTGCCGGCGTTTGGGTACTTTGGGAGGGGGCGTCACAGACACACTGGGAGAGGACACAGGGGACGTGTAAATGTGAGTGGAGGTGGTGAGTGCAGGTGAGCGGCGTGTGGTGCTGGGTGTACTGGTGCGAGTCCTAGTGCCTGTAGATGTGGTGCATGCAGGTGTGTGTGTAGACGAGACTGGGAGGGAGGAGGGAGAAGAGTAGGAGGGGGACACAGGGGAGACAGTGGATGTTGCTGTGTCTGTTTGGGTGTGATGCTTGTGTGAGTGCTTGTGGTGTGTGTGGTGCCTATGTTTGCTTGAGCTACTTGTGTGTGTTGACTTGTCTGCATGCTGGTCTGTAGGTGTGCTTGGGATGGGCTGGGATACAGGGCATTGGGTCTGGGTGGAGGAAGTTGGATGGGGGAGGCTGGACACAGGGACAATTGCTGCCATCAGTGCTGAGGCCAGAGATTGCAGGGTTCGCTGAAGGGCAGCCTGACCAGAATGAATGCCCTCCAGGAATGCATTACCGTGTTGCAACTCCCTTTCTACACCCTGGATGGCAGTCACAATGGTAGACTGCCCAACAGTGAGTGACCTGAGGAGGTCAATGGCCTCCTCACTGAGGGCAGCAGGGGTGACTGGGGCAGGGCCTGAGGTGCCTGAGGCGAAGGTGATGCCCACCCACCTGGGTGAGCGGGCACGGGGCGAATGCTGAGGGGCTGCTGGGAGGGCGGTGCTGGTAGGGGGGTGGCGGCTGTAGCTGTAGAGGTGGGGCGCACAGATGGTGCCGCCACCACAGGGGACCTCACATCGGCGGACGAGTCTGTGTTGCTGGTTGGTGATCCGGTGGCCGACGTGAAGCTCCCCTCGCCCTCCGTCCCACTGGTGTATTCATAGTCTGTGGTGTGGCCCTCCATGGCCATGTGGGATGCAGCTCCCTCGTGCTTTGGTGCCACTGTACCTCCGCCTGTTGATGCTGATGTACAAAAGGACAGGGAGAGCAGGAAAAGGGGGGGAGACAGAAGAAAGAGAGTTTTAGTGCATGTCATACCGCTACCGTTGGCGGACAAGACAGATGCAGCAGGCCCATGCACAATGCCGCGCTCCTGCCCTCTGCACATGCAATTTCATGGATATGGGCTACATGGCAATGCTGTAAATCTGTGCACATGGATGCCACAGGGGCAACTATAACTCAACTTGCTAGTTTTCTGAGGTGGGGTAGAGTGCCACATGGCCTACATTACGGAGGGGCCTTGCCTAACTAACTCGCCCTGGCCTACGGACACCCTCAGCCCACCTCCCCCACCCAGACACCTCCACTGCACGCAAAGTCCGCAGAATGAGGTTGTACTCACCCCCTTGTGTCTGCTGTGATGTCCTTAAGTGCCCATCCAACTCCGGGTAGGCCACCGCCAGGATCCGGAACATCAGGGGGGTCATGGTACGACGGGCAGCGGCGAATGTCCTCCCATCTCTTCCGGCAGTGGGTGCCCCGTCTCTGGTGGGCCCCCAGGGTCCGGACGTCCTTGGCGATGGCACGCCAAATGTCCCTCTTCTGGTGGGCGCTGACCTACATGACATGCACAAGGGAGGAGGAACAGTCATTACCAATTGCACCATCAATGTGTGTGGCCCCCTCCATACTCTGACCATGTGGCCCATTTATTCCCATGCTTTACTGTAGTATGACTTCTGCCCCCTTCCCTCTTCCACCCAGCCCTCTCCACCCAGGCCTAGCCCCTACAACGTGCTCCCTGTGTACTAACCTGTTGGTCTGGAGGACCGTAGAGTAGCGTGTACAGGGGGAGGACCCCATCCACAAGTTTCTCCAACTCCTCCGATGTGAAGGCAGGGGCCCTTTCCCCAGACGCAGCAGCCATCGTCGCTTCCAGACCGAGGTCACAGCAGCACTAGCAGTGTAGGTCCTCTCCTGTCGAAGGTCAGGTATCTAGTGATTGAAGAGATAGGAAATGGCGGTGACGTCCGCGGCGGTGACGTCCGCGGTGGGGCGCATCATCACCGCCGGCGCACCTGTTCATTGGCTCCTGGGACCCATAGGATCCATTGTTAACCAATGCAGCATTGCGCCGCGCTCTACGACCGCCTACCGCCACGGTTTGCAACACCAGCGCTGTTACCCCACAATCCCATTGTCCCACTTTAGAGGTCAGGCAGCCGCCATTTCAGGTGCCCACATGGATTCATTTTCAACTGCGTCACACATACTGAGGCCTACACTCAACACACATACAGGAAGGGTTTATTGTCTGGGGTAGTCTTGTGTGTGACTGTGGGTACATACCTGGAAGAATAGTGACTGTTTCTTCGCTGTTGTCCTTCGTAGGCACCGTCAGCTGGGACATATGAGAAGATGGCAGAACCTGCCGGTGTACCGAACGCTGGTGGACCTGTTGACAATGGAGGAGCGACATTTAATCGTGACCTACAGGTTTGACCGTGCCACAATCCAGGAACTGTGTACCCAGTTGGAGCCAGAGCTGATTTCACCAATCCGCCATCCGACTGGAATCCCCCCTGACGTGCAGGTGCTGTCAGTGCTCCATTTCCTGGCAAGTGGGTCATTTCAAACAACAGTGGCCATGGCATCAGGGATGTCCCAGCCTATGTTTTCCAACGTCTTGTCCAGAGTGTTGTCTGCCCTGCTGAAACACGTAAGGAGATACATCATTTTCCCTGAGGTGGAGGATTTGCCTACAGTGAAAGGTGACTTCTATGCCCTTGGACATATCCCCAACGTCATAGGTGCCATTGATGGGACCCATGTAGCTCTGGTCCCCCCGCAGGAGTGAACAGGTGTACGGGAACCGGAAGAGTTATCATTCGATGAATGTCCAGATGGTGTGTTTGGCAGACCAGTACATCTCCCAGGTAAATGCTATGTTCCCTGGCTCAGTGCATGACGCCTACATCCTGTGCAATAGCAGCATCCCTGATATGATGGGTGAACTCCAGAGGCACCGTGTATGGCTATTGGGGGACTCTGGTTACCCCAACCTTTCCTGGCTATTGACCCCAGTGAGGAATCCCAGGACCAGGGCAGAGGAACGGTACAATGAGGCCCATGGGCGGACTAGGAGGGTTATCGAGCTCACCTTCGGCCTTCTTAAGGCCAGGTTCAGGTGCCTCCATATGACAGGTGGATCCCTATTCTACTCACCGAAGAAGGTGTGCGACATCATCATCGCCTGCTCCATGCTCCATAACTTGGCTTTGCGATGCCAGGTGCCTTTTCTGCAGGAGGATGATCCAGATGACGGTGTTGTAGCAGCTGTGGAGCCTGTGGACAGTGATGAGGATGAAGGTGAGGAAGACGAAAACGACAACAGGGAGTCAGTCACACAGCAATATTTCCAGTGACACACAGGTGAGAACATTTTCTTTTTTACCATTACATTCACTTTCACACATCTACCTCTATCCTGTACCTCAATTTCACTCACTATTTGTTAACTGAGTTGTCCCCTTCCATTTCAGTTCCACAAATGTGGTAACCTACGTGTCAACTGTTTGCATCCTTGAAGGGCTTGTGATGTGTGACATAGGTATGTTAGCCTTCCAATGGGTAACCCATTTTGCAACTGTAATTGATTATACAGATTTACAAATCATTGACTGACTCCATTTTTTTAGGTGTTTCAAGGGTGTTTATTTAAGTGCACAAAAATGAAGGAGGGTTGTAAAATGGTGATGGGTGATGGTGGAGGAATGTCCATGGCAGAGTCCAGTCTATTAGTCTCACAGGTACATTGCACATCTGGGCATTGGAAGTGGAGCTGGGGCAGTTCTGATTTGGGCAGGGTAACAAAGTGGGACAGTGGGAGGACTATCAGGGTGGTCTTATTTCCTAGCGGGGGTCTTGCCATCTTGCTCTGTCCTGTTCCTGGATCTCAGGGCCCGCTTGCGTGGTGGTTGCCCGTCTGCAGGGGGTGGGGTGCTGGTGTGGTGGTCCTGTGGCGGGACGTCCTGTCCACTAGCGCCGGCGGAGGTGGTGGGCAGTTCGTCGTCCTGGCTAGTGTCAGGGGCCCCTTGGAGTGCCACGGTGTCCCTCAAGGTCTTTTGAATGTCCGTCAGCACCCCTACGATGGTGCCCAGGGCGGAGCCGATGGTCCTGAGCTCCTCCCTGAACCCCAAATATTGTTTCTCCTGCAGACGCAGGGTCTCCTGCAACTTGTCCAGGACCGTGGCCATCGTCTCCTGGGAGTGGTGGTATGCTCCCATGATGGAGGAGAGGGCCTCGTTGAGAGTGGGTTCCCTTGGCCTGTCCTCCCTGTGTCGCACAACAGCTCTCCCAGTTCCCCTATGTTCCTGGGCCTCCGTCCCCTGGACCGTGTGCCCACTACCACTGCCCCCAGGCCCCTGTTGTTGTTGGGGTGGTGGGTTACCCTGGGTGCCCTGTAGTGGTGGACACACAGCTGATTGACCTGTCCTGAGTAGGGAGGTTTGGGCCCGCTGGGTGGGTGCTGTGCTGGTGTTACCAGAGGGTGGAAGCTCGGTGTTAGGCTGTGGCTGGGCAAGGGGAACGGACTGTCCCGAGGCCCACGATGGTCCGGGCTGGTCATCAAGATCCAGTGGGGCAGAGCTGCTATCGTCACTGTGGACCTCTTCTGGGGGTGGAGTGGTGTTGTCTGGACCCTCTGGTCTGGTGACGTTCCTTCGGGTTCCTGCGGGGGTATAAGTACATGATTATTGCATGTGTGTGTTTCATGGTATGCAATGGTTGGGTGTGCGTGAACCCCAGTGCAGGCATTCCTGTGTGGGGGCTTGTGTGCTGATGGTTGGAGGGTGTTCTGGGTCTGTGCAGTGGGCATGCTTTGGTGATGGGTGTCGATGCTTAGTTATGTCATGCAGGGCTTGGGTTTGGGATGGGTGGTTGGTGTCATGGGTAGATAGGTGAGGATTTGGGGTGATAGGGGAGGGTGTGATGGTGGGGGTGTGTGATATCATGCAGGTAGGGTGGGGGTTATGATAGTTAAGATTTGACTTACCAGTGTCCGTTCCTCCAACGACTCCTCCGAGGCCCTTAGGATGCAAGATGGACAAGACTTGCTCCTCCCATGTTGTTAGTTGAGGGGGAGGAGGTGGTGGTCCGCCGCCAGTCCGCTGTACCGCGATGTGGTGCCTGGATACCGTTGAACGCACCTTCCCCTGTAGGTCGTTCCACCTCTTCCTGATGTCCTCCCTATTTCTTGGGTGCTGTCCCACAGCGTTGACCCTGTCCACTATTCTTTGCCATAGCTCCATCTTCCTGGCTATTGATGTGTGCTGTACCTGTGAGCCAAATAGCTGTGGCTCTACTCAGATGATTTCCTCCACCATGACCCTGAGCTCCTCCTCGGAGAAGCGGGGGTGTCTTTGGCGTGACATGGGGTGGTGTGTGTGATGTGTGGGGTGGTGTATGTGTTGTGTGGTGAGTGTAGTGGTATGTGGTGTTTTGTGCGTGGATGTTGTGTGGGTGATGGTGTTGTGTGCCTCTGTGTGGTGGGGTTGTCTATTGCTGTGCTCTCTCTGTCACCTTTGTCTCAAATTTTTGGTCGTAGGGGTTTGTGGGTGATGTGGGTGTGTGTTTTATATTGTGTTGTGTGTGTGGGAGTGTTGTTTGTATGTGTATCAGGTGTGTGTATTTTGAATTGTCCAATGTGGTGGTGTTTTGGAGATGTGTTTGTATTTTGAGCGTGGCGGTGTGTGCCGCCAATGGAATACCGCGTTTGAAAGACCGCCGCGTGGATTCGTGGGTCGTAATAGCATGGGCGTGTTTCTGTTGGCGTGGAGGTGGAGGATTTGTTTCCGCATGTTTATCGCTCACCTTTGGTGTGGCGGTATTGTGTGGGTGTCTGAATTTTGGCGGATTCCGTGATGTGTGTCATAATAGCTGTGGTGGTCTGCCGCGGCGGTGTATTGGCGGTCTTCTGAACGGCGGTAAGCACCTTATACCGCCAATGTTGTAATGACCCCAGAGTGTGTAACCACTCTGTGTGTATCTATGCCCTTGATGTGGATCATGTGGAGGAGTGCACTGCACATGTATAACGGTTAAGGATTGTGGTCTGACTGTTGGCATGCATCATGGAGTGACTTGCAGTGATGTTGACATAACATGTGTGTGTGTACAGTCATTCATCCAAAGACAGACACCACTGTTGCCAAGTCCAGGATGTGGATAGTGTTGTGATGTCTCATTGTGCAACAGTTTGAGGGCCTTCTGATCGTCCTTGCAAGTCCTGTGTCCCTCCAACATGCAAAGGACAGATGGCTTCAACAGAAACACTCAGAGGATGTCATTGTAGTGGGTGTCAGACATTAGTGCTGACTTTCATATGGCTTGTTGATTCATTGTTTTGAGTACTCTGGAGACATCTATCGCTGACATTTTGAACCTGACCTCAAAAATGTTCCTTTCAATGCTCATGTGTGGACTATCTGAGTGATTTGATACTACCTCCTTGACTCTGTTGGGACAGATGTCACTTAGAGAAGGGTATAGCGTTGATATGTTAGAAGAGTGACATAGGTATTTCCATGTGATCTACTCCAGGATATTGTAATGTTGTAAGCAACATTTCAGGATAGCAGAGTATCATTTCTCATTGTTGGTTCATTACATATGTGCCAGGAAGATGTGTGCATGACCTTGTGTGGGATATGTGGGAATGGACTATAAAATGGGATACTATTTTTTGCCATTAGTTGAGTGGGGTATGCTGCATGTGGGACAGCTTTGAGGATGAAGAGGTCTCCTAGTTGTTGTATGGTTATTGTGATTCTAATACTTCAGCCATGCACTTGTAGTTGTCTGAGATCCTGAATTTCCTATGGGCAACATTTGTAAATCCATATGGCAAGCATGCATATGTAATGGCCCATGTATGTGCCACTTAGGTGAAAGTTTTTGCTGGGGCTATTTGTATTTAACCACCAGCTATATCTTGACCACTGGCTCCATTTTGTGTTTAGCTTAGTTTCGCACCCTGTCAGATATTTTTCCACACACAGCTTGTGCAACATGATTTTGCTCTTTCTCAGTGAAGGATGGGTACATAACATGGAGTTGTGAAGAACACTGATGATAAGATGTACCAGGCTGAGAATGTTTATGGTAAGGCAGGGAACAGCTCAGTCTTAGAAAAACACTGTGAGAGTTGGTAAGTCTCACACGTGCTCCTTGCCTTCACTGACCTGGTGTGGCCAACGACTGAACAACATCTTACAGTATGGAAGGGGGGAGTTTCTAGAATTTTCCTCTCCAGCTTGTCTAAGGTATGTAGGAGGAAAGCTTGATGACTGGGGTTAGATAGAACTCATTCAGGGAGGGGAACTCTTTTGCACTTTTCCCATTGAGGGTCCTGTTCTCTCTTTCGGCAGTCGTCTGGGTTCTCAACTTGAAATTGGCAAAAAGATGATGTCACGGTCAAGCCCCATAGTGATGCATTTTTAATTCTTATTCTTAGCTTTGCGTTCTGAATGAATATATAATCACTATATATGTAGATATATTATCCATAGTTGAAGTAGTGTATTTTCATTGTTTTTTTCTATGGTCACTATTATTCTACTGTAGTGATTATTTTCAGAAGTGTACTTCTGTTGCTGCATTTGACCTGCACACTTTCCCTGTACAAACCTTGAGAAGTGCCTTAATACATTTATTACTCAGACTAAGGGGGTCATTCCGACCCTGGCGGTCCATGACCGCCAGGGCCGGGGACCGCGGAAGCACCGCCAACAGGCTGGCGGTGCTTCCTGGGCTATTCTGACTGCGGCGGTAAAGCCGCGGTCAGAAAAGGGGAACCGGCGGTTTCCCGCCGGTTTTCCCCTGGCCCAGGGAATCCTCCATGGCGGCGCTACTTGCAGCGCCGCCATGGGGATTCCGACCCCCTTCCCGCCACCCTGTTTCTGGCGGTTCTTACCACCAGGAACAGGATGGCGGGAACAGGTGTTGTGGGGCCCCTGGGGGCCCCTGCACTGCCCATGCCACTGGCATGGGCAGTGCAGGGGCCCCCTAACAGGGCCCCACAAAGATTTCCACTGTCTGCTTAGCAGACAGTGAAAATCGTGATGGGTGCCACTGCACCCGTCGCACCCCTGCAACTCCGCCGGCTCCATTCGGAGCCGGCTTCCTCGTTGCAGGGGCTTTCCCGCTGGGCCGGCGGGCGGCCTTTTGGCGGTCGCCCGCCGGCCCAGCGGGAAAGTTGGAATGGCTATCGCGGTCTTTTGACCTCGGGGCGGTCATTCGACGGTGACCGCATGGCGGGCGGCGACTGCCGCCCGCCGCTGTCAGAATGACCGCCTAAGAGTGCTGCATTGTTGGCATTCCTTTCATTTTGTCTGTTCTCATTCTGAAGTATAGCAAAACAGGCCTACTTGACATAATGGTATTGTTTGTGAAGCAGAGTTGTGGGTCAAGTGCTATCATGGACATGTGATGACCCGATTCCTCTCGGTCCTCACAGCATCAGCACTAGGAAGCAGAGGAGACGGGCCGAGCTAAGTGGGGGAGGGGCCCAGAGGTCTGAAGGGCGAGGGGAGTGCCACGGGGGAGACAAGATCTACATCCTCATCATCCTCGGATTCCTCCTCCAGTGGCCACTCCTTAGTGGTGGCAGACCCATCGGGGCAACACTCTGTACCATCTTTGTTATCCATCCCCAGTTCTATCACCACCCTCCCTGTTGCTCCCCACACAGTTGACTGTGCCTGTTCGCCTAAGAGGTTGGGTGTCTCCTTTACCACAGGCACCTCCGCCCTAGCCCCTATTACTTTGCTGCCCTCAGTGAGGAAGCTATTGATCTTCTGGGGAGTATATCTGTGGGTCAGTCAGCCATTTTGAATGCCATCCAGGGATTGGCAAGCCAGCTCCAACAGACAAATGCATTCCTAGAAGGCATTCATGGTCCACTGGTTGGCCTACAGAGCTCTTTTCAGGATCTGGCCTCCTCACTGATGGCAGCCAGTCACCTCCCACCTTCCATCCCCCCTCCACCTCCCTCTTCCTAATCCAAATCCACCCTCCCCTTACCTACCCAAGGAAGACAGACAGATCCGCAGACATCCATCTCAACACCCAAAAGTAGCTCGCACAAACAAAAGCAAAACAAAACAAACTGCCAGACACACAAACAACATCCACCTACACACAACAACACTCCCTACTTCCCTGGACTCTACCACCACCCCCAGAATCACAGACACTTCATCAAGCATGCCAAAAGGCACAAGACCAACAGTCGCAGGCACACCCAGTATACCTATCAAACCCGTAGACACTACCTCATCAGACCCACAGATGTCCTCCAGAAGCACCACACCCACAGATACCGCCCCTACAGACATACATATATCCACCACATCCAGCCAACCCGCAGACACCACCCCCAACAGACACACATACCTGCCTCTCCCACACCCCCAGCACCTCCTCCTCCCATCCCACCAAGACACACAAACACCCACACTTACACACACAACAGACAATCACTACATACAAGCATACCTCCTATAAGCACCCACCCCTGACATCTACACCTACACAGTCTACAACCACTCCCTCAACCTCCAAATCCCGCCCCCCTTCTGATGACCATTCCATGTGTCCCAAAAATGTTTTTTGACTAACCTTGCCATTTGGTTCTCCCCTATCCCAGACCCAGAAGGACCCTACCTTGCTCCCTGGCCGTCCGTTCCACCTCCAAGGCCTCCCCTCCCTCCTGCAAACAGCCATACCTCTCCCCCCAAGAAGAAGCCCACCCCCTCCCAAGAAGAAGACCGCCCCTCCCAAGCCCAAGCCCAAGTCCAAACCACCCTCCCATATACAATCCTCCCACCCCAAGATAATCCCTGATGTGCCTGCCTGCCCCCTTGGTGCCCTTTCCTTTGGAGGTTCCTTGTCAGTTGGAGGTCAAGTTTTGGCACAATACTGTGCTACCTTTGGGACCATATATGGACTGGCCAATGCCCTTTGGATATATTTTTCTAATGAATACATCTCAAACAGGTGGTTATTTTGGGTATACATATGTCCTGCAATTCCTTTTCTACCTTGATAATGTACTTGATTGACTTGTGTTGTATGCCTCCAGTTGTGAGTGTTTGAGCCTGCTTGCTGCTCCATGTGCTGTTGTTAGCAGTATGTGAGTTTGTGGGCAGTGCTGGTGTCCCCCAAGAGAAGTGTATATGTTATGTGTATGGGTATGTGTGTGTAAATGCAATGGTGGTGAAATGGCATTGTGTACTGATTGGTATGGTAAGTATTTATTTTTGTGTTATCCAATGTATGGTGTTAGACTTGTCTCCCTGATATGGCTTATGTATTCATGTGATGTGTGTCAACTGGATTTTTGTTTGCGCAGACATGGAGTGTATTAAGTTGTGCTAGCTCTGTTTGCATTTGCCTGTGCATGTGTCCATGTAGGTGTGTGTCCCTTGTAGTTAGTTCCTGTAGAGGTATGTCCCATGCAGTAGGAGATGTATGTGCTCTATTGATCTGCCCTTCCCCATTGTGCAGATGTGCATGACATTTGGATTTAGCATTGTTTGTCCCTGAGACCCATGTGGGGCCATTTCCTATGCACATGTTGTTTGAGGGGCCTGTTGGAAATGATATATGTCCCAGTGCAGTCTCCTTCCTTGGGTGTCCCAGATGGCCACTTCCCAACTGTGCTGGTATAGTTGGCCTGTTGTTCTTTGTCTTTTTGTGTCTCTATGTTTTATGCATGCCATTGTGATTCCATTGTGCTGTGTGTGGGTGACGTGTGTATCCATCGCAGGGTTGTTTAATGATGGTGTTGTTTGTGTTGCGTGCCACATCTATACATATGTGTGTTGTTTGTGAGGACAGACCCTGGCCAGTAGTGGATGTGAGTGTTTGATTTGTATTTGAATATGTGCTGTAGGTGTGTTGTGATTGATGTGTATGACCATGTTATGTAGTTTTCAGTCTCCCTGTGCATAAGCTGTGTGGTTGTTTGTATTTGTGTTGCAGTGCAGTGTAAGTGTGCGGCCCAAGGGGGCATATTGTGACTGTGTGTGTGTTCGATATGATGTATGTGTATGAGTGTGTATAGGTTAAGACGTGCACCTGCTGCCCGTGGTGTGCCCCCCTATGATGTGTGAGCTGGTGCAACAGACAATTTTTAAGGTTTAGGATACAGCTAGGTTTGTGTACTGACAGTTGTTGGCGCCCACTTCAGCATTGATTTTGTTGTCTAATGATGAGCATCAGCAGCGGCGTGACGTTTGTGAAGGGCTCCATGGCAGCACTGGATATTTAAGGCTTCCTGCAGGTGAGTGTCTCCCTTTACACTGTCTCTTTCTGCCAGCTTGCACAGGTTGGTTGGACTGCCACAGTCACATTGGCGGTCTGCAACCTCGTAATGGGCCCCGCGGAAACACGGACTATGCTGGCCTGTTTTCACTTCCTCATGACTGTGGCGGTCTTTGTTGCCTGATGGTGCCGGCGAAGAACTGGTGAGCTTTTGTTGGTACCACCAAACTCATAATACGGCGGTTTGCCGTCAAACTGACAGCAGTCCAACCACCGCTGCCATCATTGCAGTCCGTGGACTCCAAACTCGTAATCAGGCCCTTAGTGTGCTTTGGTTGATGGAATGGGACGGTAGTTCACTGTAACAACCTGGCAAATGTATTTCAAAAGAAAATCACAGATATTTACTCCTCGTTACAGAAAGCTAAAATCAGCCCTGACCCTATACCAGGTGAGAGTACGCTGGGCACTTCCATGGTCTGTTTAACAACCTTTCCTGCTATTATCCCTTAGCTTCTTCCAGACCTTTTTAGCAAGGTGAATTCTGATTCTCCCCTTGATCCGGTCCCACCACACACCATTTCTCAAGGAATAGAATGTATTTTTCAGCTTTGCTGGATCTTCTGAACCTTTCACTTTCAAGTGGTTTAGTCCCTCCAGCTTGGAAATGTGTGGCTGTAAAACTGTTGTTAAAAAAGTATAACCTTGACCCATTGAGTCCAGGGAATTGCAGGCCTATCTCGCTGCTTCTTGTAGTGGGTAAGATATTAGAGAAACATGTAAATTAACATCTATCCGTGTTCCTGGTGGAGAATGCCATTTTGAATCCCATCCAGGCTGGGTTTTGTTCACAGCACAGTACTGCAACCACACTTTTGTCAGTAACTGAGGAGCTTAAGATGCTGCTGGATGAGGGAGGTTCAGATGCTATCATACTCCATGACCTCAGTATGGCTTTTCTCATATTAGATCACAGGATCCTTACCCAAAGAATTAGTGAAGCTGAAATAAAAGACAGTGCTCTGAAATGGCTTGCATCCTCATTAGAGGACAGGACTTTTCCAGTATGTGACAGAACTTGTTCTCTGGCATTTCTCCCCAGAAATGCGGAGTACAACAAGGATCCAAAGTTAGTCCCACACTTTTTAACATTTATATGTGCCCGCTGGCGGCGATTGTTCTTGAATTTGGGACTGTCAATTGTGTCCTACGCAGATGACACCCAATTGGTTTTCTCCATTTCACCTGAGCAGGGTCAACAATCTCATCAACTTGGCCCTTGTCTGGAGAAGTTAGGTAGCTGGATGGCCAGCAGTTGTCTTAAGCTCAATGGGGACAAGATGGAGGTCACTATGCTGGGTAACAATCCGAATTTTCAGGTTCTGTCAGGATGCCCTAAGTGTCTACGTACTGCACCAGTCCCTAATTCCCCCATAAACATTTTGGTGATGTCGCTACATGAATCGCTTTCAATGGAAGTATAAGCTAGACAACCTGCCTTTAAGAGGGGTCAGAAAATGGAGGAACGCACTATTCTTCTTACATAATGGTTTATTAAATGAAAGTAGAGTAGTAACAGTTTCTTAATCAGTTTATTCTTGGGTGGTGTTGATTCTTTTTCTTTTATTTGCCTTCTTTGTTAATCTTCAAGCTTTTCTTCTCTTGTTCTTCTTTTCCTATCCAGGATCAACTCAGGAGGAGCATGCAAAGAAAAGAAGAACACAGGAAGTTGGGAAGTATGTCCTCTTTATGTTCTCTGTTCTTCCCTTTCCTTGTTGCCTCTTATCTTTTTTCTCTATCTATTCTTTTCTGGTGCTGATCCCTCTTTGTTTCTCTCGCTGTCAACCTCTGTTTTATGTCCTTTCCTTCAGTTCCTGTTGGCCTTCCTTCTTTCTTTCTTTTCTTTCTGTCCTGCTGCTGTTTTCCAGTCTTTTCCTGTCTTTCCTGATCTGCTTGCTAGCATTTTGTCTTCTTTATTCTTGTTATCAACTCAATAAAATCATTTCTGTGCTTCTAAATAAAGAAATATGTGAGTCCCTGATTCCTTTGTCTTTGTTGCTTCTTTTCGTTTCCTTTGAGTTGTTATATCACTCAAACTTATGTCTCAGTACCCACAAATACTACTATCCAGTAGGGAAATTACCAAAAAGAAGGGAAACAATAATACCACTCAGACGGTGCTCCAGTCCTTTGTTATCTGTGCTATGTGGCGATGAACAAAAAAATACCAAAAAGAAAAGGACCAAACAAATAAAACAAAACTAAAGCAAAGTTTCCCAAAACAAAAGTAACCCATTCCCTTCTCTTATCTCCCGCTCCCTCCCAACCCGTACCTGGTTAGGCCACGCTCTTCCAGAGCAGGGCCGGCTTCAGCAGGTTGCTGCCTCCTGGGTGCCCCTTCTGATGCATGGCAGTTGGATGAAGTCGTCTCCGTCTGCTTCGCGGTCGGCCCGTCCCTCGTCGTTGGTTCACGTGTGAAAGCCTCCGTTACCATGGTCGCCAATCCTCCTGGATACTTTGGGCCGTTTAAAGGCCTCGCCATCCCTGACGTGTCAGTGCCCCATTGGTTCCAGGAAGATACTTCCGGGTCGGCTAATCCAACACCGTAAGTACCCCCGGGGAAATCAGTGTTCGAGGACGTACCACCGGGCACCTGTGGGTGCCATCCACAGAGGACGCCCCACTACACTGCCCCAGCTGCTGTGGCCTCCTTAGAACACTCTGGGAAATTTTAGATGGGCTCCCTGTCTTTCTAGAAGGATAATTGATACTGGACTAGGGGAATGCACTATACCTGGGGACTCCACTATATGTGAGCAGAAGGTTACAAGTTTCTTATGCCCTCATTATGAGTTTGGCGGTCGAACGAGCCTACCGCCAAACTCGCAGGGATGAGACTGCAGTCAACCCTGCAGCCTCATCCCAAGTCATATTACAACATTACCTGCAGGTTGACTGACGGGAACGGGGGTATTACGATGTTCCCGTCGATCAGCCTGGCAGGAACAGTGCTACGATATTGGTCTCGGCTCCCGGGGCCAATATCGTAGCGCAACAGCAACCTTGGAATGTTCTGAGGGTGTGGGTATGTGTTGTGTGCATTCTGATGGTGCTGGGCGGGGGGCCCGCACTGCCCATGACATGGTTGTGGGCAGTGCAGGGGCCCCCCCGGTGTCCCCCATTACTTCCTTTCCACCAGCTTTTTCATGGCAGTTAAACCACCATGAAAAGGCTGACGGAAAGGGGATTCATGATCAGCATGTGGCTGACCACAAGTCTGACCACCGTCAGACTGTTAGGAACCATGTTACTGGAGGGGACGGTGATCCCCTGGTGGTCCGACTGCTAGGGTCGTTATGTGGCAGTCAGACAGCCTGGAGTGCAGTGGTCTGACTGGCACAGTGAGGCTAGCAGTCATAAGATGGCCAGCCTCTTAATGAGGCCCTTAGTGTTGCCAATGTGTCAATTAGATAGTGGTAGGATCTTTGTATGTAAGGGTTATAATATTATTGCAAGGCTATGAATAAGAAGTGTCAGGTGCCATCTCTGCATAACCTACTATCTCCTACAGCCTAGTTAAGCACTGTGACTGGGCCTTTTTCCACTTTTTACTGCACTACCTTGTGTTGATAGTCTTTTGATAGTGTAGACGTTCCTCCAGTTGGTATTGGAATCAATATTTGCATTATCAGTAATGTGTATGCTTATCCTCTGCATGTGTTTGCCCTGATTTGAAGCTCTCTAGTATCTCTTACCACTGGGAGGTTACCAGATATCTGCAGTAGCATTACTTTTCCTCACCAGGTAGGGATATGCTTTCATCCATACCCTTTTCGTGGACTTGCGCTTCTCAAATGTTTAATGCCAGCATGCCATTTTTTTAATGAGATTGCTTATAACATTTTAACTACTCAGTGCCAGGTCAAGGAACTTGTTGCCTGCACTTTTTTTTCTTTAGGCATGAAAAAGTCCAGGAAGGCAGAAGTGCAATGCTAACAGATGTATCCTTCTTAGGCCCTTAATATGAGTGTGTCAGTGTTTTTCAACCCCCTGTACAAACTCCTGTTTTACCAGGGGTTGTAATTACAAGTTGGGTGTTTTTTTTTAACAAATCCAGTAAACATCAGGTACACAAAAAATCTCACCCTTTGTTAAATTTCGGCAGATCAAATCTCATGGAATTTAACAGGGGAAAAGTATAGAATATTTAGCATATGGAGTTTGGTGCAGCAAGCATCAAAATCTACATGGGCCTGCCCTTGCCTTGGCAGCTGGACAACATCCCCAATGGTGGTCACTGACACTGAGGAAGGAGCTGGGGCTCATTCTTTCATCCTCGATTGACTCCCACCCTAGCCCCCTAGGACTTGGCCTAGCTGAACTGGTTACCCCCTACAGTATCTGACCTGACCTACACTGCAGGTTGCATTACATGATGGGTGAGTGGTGGATTGACCATGTCCTATGGGTGTGGGAGCTCTCCCTGTGCTGTTCCACACCATTGCTGGCGGGTACTCACACCTAGCGCAACTACAGGTGGTGCGCCTATTCCCATCCACTTTAAGGAACCCTGCTGTTAAGCCAAAGGCTGTGCTGCCCTGCATACATCTCTAGGGCTTGACGTCCCACTCAGCCTCCTTTTTGGGCAGTGAGTACCCCACATGTCTGTGACTGTTGGAGAGGACCCCGTTGAAGCAGGCATATCTAGCTGGTGCATCACTCCCTCCATAACACCTGGGCCTTTGGCTCCCCCACCCACCTGTGGCTTGTTATGGGAAAGTCCCACATAACTCACTCTGATTACCCCTCTGGCTCAGGACCCACAGCCTCTTGGGGGCCACTGAGGATCTGACAGCTAGCCTGTTGGAGTCGATCCTAGTAGCCATTAGCACCTCACAATTGGTACTTGAAGTCAAAATCTACAACATTGCGATACAGATGGACTGCTGTGTGCAAACCTCTGTCACCCTTATAGAGATGGAATTGCAGGACCTCCATCCAACTACTTAGGATCGTCAACATCAACTCTCGGACTTGACAGTATGACATTGGTTCCTCAAGGGTAGAACTGAGGATGCTGAGGGCAGCCCTTTCAGAAACAATCTCCAGGTTGTTGGTCTCCCAGAAGGGACGGAGGGATCCAGTGCAACAGATTTCCTAGAGCAAAGAATTGAATCTCCAGTTCCGAACCTCTCATCCTTCTTTGTGATCAAAAGAGGGCACTGCCTTCCATCCAAGCATCTGCCTCTAGGTGCCCCCATGGCCCTTGGTGGCCAGACTGCTCCGGTACAAAGATAAGGACGAGATCCTTTGAGCAGTGGGTGCCATGTGGAGTGCATCAAGTAAGAGAATAAGAGAATAATTGGATCCTGCTTTCCCTAGACTACACCCTGTGTCTCAACATCAGCAGGCATCTTTTCTGACTGTGAAGAGGAAACTTCAGGGTATAGGTGTCAAATACCCTTTTCCTGTCTAACCTTAAAACTATGACTAATCACAACTCCCTGTTTTTCACTGACACTGCAGAGACCTAGGCCTAGGACTGGGGCAGGGCTGAGGAGCACCCTCCTAGGTAGACAAAAGCTGTTTGAGACTCTGCAACAGGACGGGTCGATGCTTCTACCTCTGACCTTGGTCGCATCCTTCAGGGCTTGCTCCTCTTCTCCTTCCCCTGAGCAGGGCCAAGATGGCAAGCAGGTGGCATTGGACCAGTGGTGGCCTTACGTGACTCTGGCCTGGACCTACCTGCTCTTGGCTATGTCTACCTCTTTGGAAGATGGTTATGCTTCTTCACAGCTGAACCATTACATCTTTATGGTTCCCCAACTTTAGTGACCCCTGGACAGCAAGTGAGTTGATATAGTCTTCGGGTGTCACTAGGCAGCTCTCCTTCCTCCCAGATGACCACGGCTTTTCCTAGTCCTGAGAGGTGACTGGCCTTTGGCTCCTCTTTGGCCCATTGTATTTGCTTGGTCCTTGCTGATTCTACACGCCCTTACTGGTCCTGACCTGCTTCCCTATTCCAGAGCTCAGTGCTACCCTCACCTCAAGCATTAGGTAAAGAAGGGCCCTTATACCTGCCACCTTAGTCACTGCTGCCCGGCTCCCGCTTCCCACCCTGTTTAGAAAGACTAGTCTGTTCACAAACTGGTTTGGTCGGCCTGCCATTTGTGAGTCTCCTGGTTTGGTTTTTCCCCTTCACTTTTTACGGGGACCATAGGTGAAAGACTGCCAATGGACCGCCATCACCAATAAGAATCTCTGCCCGCGTTGACAGCACTATAGGCAAAAGTGGCTGGTGGTGGGATTCCAGCCCCTTGTACCCCAGAGCCAATCACAATGTGAATTCCCACCGACACGACTGTGGCAGCTAAACCACCACACTTGAGTTAGTGGATTGGGAAGGATAAAAACTTAAAACTCACCTTTTTTCTACTTTATCCTCTTTGCTGCCACCATGAATCCGATAGTAAAAGTCCTGCCATTGCTGCTGCTCCTGAACCAAGACGAAAGCCAACCACGTTGTTGCCAGAACAGAAGGTAAGTCACAGTTTTACCTGTTGTCTTCGGAATTCTCACTGTACAGTAACACTGGACTCAAGCTTGTTTAACAAAGGTTTGCAGCCAACAGTACAATGATGTCACCTTTTCAGAAATCTATAACTCTTCTGAATCACCCATGGGGCTCACACCAGTTTCCACCACAAGCAGGAAGGAGGTTGAGAGCACAAAAAAAGGGAAAATAGGCTATCTCTTAAAAATAAACTAAAACTGTGGTGTAATATTAGGTTTTATCATTCAGCTCTGCATGTTCCTGAAAGCTGGGAATATGGTGACTTTAGTACAGCAAATCTTTAGTGCTGCAAACATTTCGTAGATGCCATTTTTAGAGAAAAAACTGATGCTTTTACCTGGAGCACTTTTTCATTATTGTTCTCAAAAAAACCAAAATGTTGCTATATTTCGGGTAGCTTATGTGGACAAAACATTATAGAGCCCTAATCATGAACTACCCAAAATAGCCAAAAAAGGCTTACCACTTGAGGCGAGAGTGCTATTAGCAAAGGGTTTAAAAGATAATAGTAAGTGCTGCTTTATTTATTTGGTAGTAGGGCATATATAAAATAAGTATTTGCACTTTGATATGTACCATGTATGCTGTATATCTGAGTGACTGGTTTGACACTCATTTACAAGGTCCCATCCTTCATCAAGGTTTGACAATGGCTTAGTTGTAGTAAGTTATCTGCTGTGGAGAATATTAGATTTGTTTAGCATTTCTTGTGTTATCATATAGAAGAAAAGCTTTCTCATTATGTATCATTTTAAGTGCCCACATATTTCTATGCCTTGGTATCTTCTAGGGGCAGAAGGAGTATGGCCTTTTCAGTTTGTGCAATTAAATATTTTAAAGTGGGTATAGATGGTAGTTGGCCTGTGATGTGATAGGGGACTTTAGGCAATATGGCCCTCATCATGACATTGGCAGTAAATCCCACTTACCGCCACTGTGACGGCCGCCAACATACCACCGCTGTGGTGGATAACCGTTCGGCATATTACGGCACACACACACCAAACTAACAGAATACAGCCACATACACAAATACGCCAACCCAAAGGTCAGTGCTAAAGTGGCAGTCCCAACACACATACCGTTACTCCAACAGAACAACGCCCACCATATTATGACCCACGAATCACAACAGCGGACAATCAACAGCGGTAAACCATTGGCGATACACACTGCCATGCTCAGAATGGACACCCAAATACTAAACTACACAACATTGGCCCATTCAAACAACATACACCGGACACCCATACACACACCACACCCACCTACTCACACCACTATAAAACACACACACACATTAGCCACAACCCTTTACGAATACGAATCATTGCCACCGGACAGACAACAAGACAACTGCGACAAATGCACACACACCCATACATCGCTCACACACTCCACTAAGCACACCCAATCACACCACCCAACACCCACCCACTCCCACACATCACACAACACCCATAGCCCCACAAAGGCCCCCCCGTTTCACAGATGAGGAGCTGCGGGTCATAGTGGAGGAAATAGTCAGGGTAGAGCCACAGCTGTTTGGAACACAGGTATAGCAGATATCCATTGCAAGGAAGATGGAGCTATGGCGGAGAATTGTGGACAGGGTGAACTCCGTGGGCAGCATCGAAGAACCATGGACAACATCAGGAAGAGGTGGAACGACCTACGAGGGAAGGTACATTCTGTGGCAGCAAGGTACCAGCTTGCCATTCAGAGGACTGGTGGTGGACCCCCACCTCCTCCCCCACAGCTCACAGCATGGGAGGAGCAAGTCCTGAGGCACTCGCTGGATTAGCTGGAGGACTGGACACTGGTAAATCAACATTTACCACATATCGTCCCTAATCCCTGCATGCCATCTCACACCCTGACCCTGACTCCCATCACTCCACTCCATCCCACACACTGCACCTACACATATGACTATCCCCAACGCCAAGCCCTGTATGCCATACCAATGCATGGACAGCCCACCCAGCCCTGCATGGACACCTATCACTAAAGCATACACAGCATAGGGGAAGTAACAATCCCAGAATACATCACCATACACAAACAAAGGTGGCAGGGCAACAGCAACCATAGAGTGGAAGATAGGGATGTACATGTCACAGGCATGAAGCATAATATATCATTAACATGCCCACAGATACCCCAGACAATCCCAGTGGAGAGGAGGTGCCATGACTATCCAGTCCCCCAACAGAAGATGCTCCGAGTGATTACAGTAACTCTGGACTCCAGGATCTGGATCAACAACCTGGCCCATCAGGGACCACTGGACAGTCGGTCACCCCAGCCCACTCACAGTCCACCACAGCACCCACCCAAGGTACCCACACCTCTGTCCCCAGCACACTTTAATAATCAGTGTGCACACCTGTACAGGGACCCCAGTTCACACCTCATACCCGAGACAATCAGGGACCTGGGGTCAGTGTCAGAGAGCACACCGTTCAGGGGACAGTGGCACAGGGCAACAGGGACACTGGGAGGACTGCCATGCACCAGGGGGAGGACAGGCCTAGGGAACCGACTCTCCAAGAGGCACTCACCAATGTCCTGGGGGCCCACCAACAATCCCAGGACACGATGGGCCAGATCCTGACCAACATGCAGGAGAACAAGCGGTTGCAGGAGGAACACCATCAGGGAGGACTTGCAGGCCCTCAACATCACCATGATCTCATTAGCAGGGGTGCTGGCAGACATGGCCAACATCATGAGGGAATGAACTGCGCTGCAGCTAGTGGACAGGAGGCCCCACCACAGGACCCAAAGGCCACCAGCACCCCTCCCCCTGCAGAAGGTGAACCACCCAGTAAACGGTCCCTGCAAACCAGACAGAAGCCAGAGACACATGCCAAGACCAAGACCACCACCAGGAAATGAGACTCTCCTGATTGTCCCCCTTGTGCCCCACTCTGTCACCTTGTCCACTTTGAACTGCCATTGCTCCCTTTCCTATGGCCCCTTGGACACTGGACCTGTGCTACAGACTGACTGGACCAATACCTTGGACTTTACTCCACCATCACCCCATTCCATTACACTTTACCCTCAATTATGAAGCACTACAATAAACACCCTTGAACACAATTTGAGTATCACTGTTTTATGTGTCTTAAATGTGCATTTGTGGGAACAGTCGCATTGAGTGCAAATGATCTGAACACTGTGATAGCTAACAACTATTGACCTGGAACAGCCTGTAGTGATCACAGCAGGACAATGTTGTCATATCACCAACATCTGGAAAATGAGAAGCCATAGGTGACAGTAAGTTGAGATGCAAAGGAAGTGAATGCCATCATGGTACAGGCACACAGCTAAATCAATAGTTAGAGTGATGGTCAGTTCTACTGTCTCACCTGTTTGTCATTGGAAGTATTGTCGTATTACTGATGTTCTGTTGTCCTCATCCCCATCATCTGCTTCCTCATCCTCACTGTCCTCAGGGTCCACTGCTGCCACAGGGTCATCCTTATGCAGAAAAGGCACATGTCATCTGAGTACCAGGTTGTGCAACATGCAGCATGCCACTACTATCTGGCAGACCTTTCCGGGTGAGTAGCACAGGGATCCACCTGTCAGATGGAGGCACCTGAACCCGGCCTTCAGGAGGCCGAAGGTACGCTCAATTATTCTTCTGGTTCACCCATGTGCCTCATTATAATGGTCCTCAGCCCCTGTCCTGGCATTCCTCACAGGGGTCAGCAGCCACAATAGGTTTGGGTAGCCAGTGTCACCTACAAGTATTGAGGGACAACATTTATCCTTACTCAATCCTATGGGGAGAACACCTGAAGGCATACATTACATACAGTGGGTGGGGGATCTGGCTCACCTATTAGCCACACCCTGTGCCTCTGTAGTTGGGCCATCACATTTGGGATGCTGCTATTCCTCAGGACAAAGGAATCATGCACTGATCCAGGAACTTGGCAGTGACATGGAAGATGTACTGGTCCGCCAGGCAAACCATTTGCACATTCAGTGAGTGGAAACTCTTACCATTCCTGAACACCTGTTCATTTTGGCAGGGGGACTAACGCAATATGTGTACCATCAATGTTACCAATCATATTGGGGATATGGCCCATTGCATAGAATCCAGCCTTTACATTGCCCAAATCTTCCAACTGGGGGAAAGCAATGTAGCTGCACATGTGTTTCAACAGGGCAGACAAGACCTTTGCCAGCACAATAGAAAACATTGGCTGTGACATTCCAGCTGCAAAGCCCACGGTCACTTGGAAAGAACCAGTTGCCAGGAAATGGAGCCTTGATAGCAGTTGCACAAGAGATTAGCTGACATCAGGTCAGGGTCCAATTGGACGCACAGCTCTGTGATTGTGGCCCTGTCCAGTCTATAGGTGAGTATAATGTGCCTCTCCTCCAGTGTAGCCAAGTCCACAAGGGGTCTGTACACGGGGGTTCGTCTTCTCCTCCTATTCATCCACAGCGATTGGTATCTAAGGGTCACTAGAGTGAGTAGGCTGTCACAATTTGAACAATGGAACCACAACCTCAGTGTACATGTCGCATTTATGGGATGGGACAGTGGGAATGACAGGTATGTGCAAATCTAGGCAGTGACGCAGTAATAGTTAATCTGATGGCTGTCCATCATCATGACATGGCGACCGTCTGTCCAGTATGTAGGGACAGGTGGAAGTGAGGTACCTCTGCTGAAGTTAGGTGTCATGGTAGAAGGCGGTCTTGCACTTCCATGCAATTCCTCATTGGCTTATATGGCGCTCTATGGATTACAGTGGCCAATGGGGATCTGCGCCGGCGGTGACAGTGTACACCGCCGTGGATGTGACTGCCATTTTCTTTCTCAATCCTCACTTATTTCCTGACCTTCAACAGGAGAACACCTACACTGCGTGTGCTGCTGTGACGTCTAGAACCTACCATGGCCCCTGTGACTGGGAAAAGGGCCACTGCCTTCACTGCAGAGGAGTTGGAGCGATTGGTGGATGGGGTCCTACGATGCATGTGGGAAGGATGCATGGAGATGCGTGTGCAAGCATTGTGTCATGGGGGTGATGTAATGTGGTGGTGTACATGATGTGCACTGGGCGATGTGTGTGTCAATGATGAAGGAAACGGGATTGGTGGGCCATATGTGTGACAGGCTGGATTGTATGTGTAGTTGTGTTCTCCCACCTGTATAGCCTCTGCAGGTCAGCGCCCATCAAAAGAAGGGATTACGGCGTGACATCTCCAAGGAAATGCGGACCCTGGGGGTCTATGACAGATGGAGCACCCTCAGTCGGAAACAGTGGGAGGACCTGAGATGCTGGGCACGGAAGACTGCTGAGATCCAAGGGGTTAGCATCCCAACGAGGAAGGGGTGCCAGTTGGAACCTGACCCCCTGATGGCCCGCATACTAGCGGTGGCCTACCCAGAGCTGGATGGGCGCTTGAGGGCTTCACAGCAGGTACAAGGGGGTGAGCACAGTGGGCATTACTACATTAATTGGTGGGTGGCATGGGACCCGGGTGGTGGGTGTGAGTTAGTTGGTGCCCCTTAATGGCAGGCCAGACATTGCAGCGTGATCCAGCTCCAGGGTAGTGGTTGAGAGGGAAAAGAAGGTAACCTAGCTAGGTTGCAGTCCATGTCAGACAGGGCTTAGTGGGTCCCAGGAGGCGTGCAGTTGGCGGTGTTCGGCCCTCATTTTGCTGTGGCATCTAGCCAAATCAATGGCAGTGCAATGCATAGTGCTCAATCCTGATCCCTGTGTGTGATGGTGCTGTGTATGCCAACAGTGCTGCTGGTGCAGTAATCGACCCTGTGTTTTCTTTCTCTCTCTCCCCCTTTATCTTCTGTCATCCTGTCCATGTGTGCATTAGCATCATCTGGTAGAGGAGCAGGGGCACTGGTGACCGAGGAAGATGCATCCCAGAGGACCCAGGAGGCAAAGTCCACTGACGCTGAGGAAACAGTGGGACGGAGGTTGAAGGGAGCACCACTGCAGAGACAGGAGGCGACAACACAGACATAGATACCCCCTCTGTTGGAAGCTCCCTGGTGGTGGCGGACACCTCTGTGACCACCCCAGCTGCAGGTACAGTCACCACCCTGTACCAGCACCACCCTCCCAGTAGCCCCTCAGCGAGTTACCCGTGCCTGCTCACCTAGGAGGGTGGGCATCTCCTTCACCAGGAACCTCAGGCCCTGCCCCAATGAGCCCAGCTGCCCTGAGTGAGAAGGCTATTGACCTCCTGAGATCCATCTCTGTAGGGCAGTCAACCATTGTGAATGCCATCCAGGGGCTGGCATCCCAGATGCAGCAATGTAATGCATTCCTGGAGGACATCCATGGTGGATTGGTGGCCCCACAGAGATCGATTCAGGCTCTGGCCTCCTCTCTGATGGCAGCCATTATCTGTGTCCTTACCGTGCCCCTTCCAACTACTACTTCCCAGTCCCATTCTCTTCAACCCCAACCCATCCCATGCACACAAACAGAAGAGCATGCACACAAGACAACACACAAGAGTAGCACAGTCACACACAAGCACTCACGCAAACACCAGACAGTTGCAGACACAACCACATCCACTGCCTCCACTGTCTTCACCTCCTCTTCCCCCTCTACCTCCTCCACAGTCACGTCCACACTCACACCTGCATGCACTGCTTCAACAGCCACCACCAGCATCACCACACCAAGCAGCAAACACACCTCACTAGCAGACACCTCCACAACATCCATGCATGCATCCCCTGTGTCCTCTCCACCCCTTCTGTCCCCCTCCTAAAGGTCACAAGCACTGAGACACCCAACAGCCATCCACCTCACATCAGCACACTCCCCATTAAGGTGCACCTGCACCCAAGTCCATCAGATGTACTCCTCCAACAACCACTCCCTCAACCTCCACTTCCATCCCTCCTCCCTCTTCCCACTCCACCATCCCTAAAAAGCTTTTACTTGCCCAACTTGATCTCCACCCTCCTCCTCCACCCGTCCTGCACCTAAGAGCAGGGTCCCAATGAACAAGCCCAGCACCTCAGCCAAACAGTCCATGCAGACAGTGGAGGCACCTCCTAGTCGTGGAGGCAAGACAGTGATGATTCCCACTATAGCTGCCAGGAAGAGTAAGGGTCCAACAGCCACTTCCATGAAGGGGAAGAAGCCCTCAACTCCTGCCGTGTAGGGGAAGGAGCCTGCACCTCTTGCCATGAAGGACAAGAATCCCTCAACTCCTGCCATGAAGGGGTAGGAGCCCTCGACTCCTGCCATGAAGGGGAAGGAGCCCGCACCTCCTGCCATAAAGGGGAAAAAGCCCTCCAGAACCCATGCGAAAGTCACCCACCTGAGAGACTGTTGCCTTGCACTCCCCAGCACAGAGAAATGGGCATGGAGCCCCCTCCAAAACCTGTGGTAAAGTCACCCACCTGAGAGACTGTGGCCTTGCACTCCCCAGCACAGAGAAATGGGCATGGAGATGGAGCACCCTGAGGAACCAGTGGGAAATTTCCCGATTTCGGCTGATGTGCCCCCGCCGCCCCATCCCCTGAGGTGCCTGCCCACTTACAAAATTATGCCTCTGCAAAGTTCTGTGCAGTTGCTGTCAGGAGACAAGTTGGGTCTTGGACTGTGCCCTTATGTTGTTGTCTTCGTCGGTGTTGGTGTTCCAGGTAGAGCATGGCATAAAAGAGCATCAGGAAGACTTGAAGTTCCAGTTCCATGGCGGAGTCCTCTGTGTACTTGTTGGTGAGTCTTTTGTTTTCTGTGTTCTGTTTCCGCAAGTCTTTTGATGGCGTTGCCACCGCCCTGGAATTCCTGCTGGTTTCCTGTGTCATAACATGGCGGGCGGTAATTTGTTTCCTGCCTGGCTGTTGATGGCTACCGCCGTGGTGCGTGGTGTTAACGCCCTGGCGGATGGTGTGCTACATTGGCTGTCTATGGGAGTTCTCACCGCCATGGTCATAAATTGGCAGTAATTACCACCGGCCTGTTGGCGGTATTTCCGCCACTTTATCACTCACCGCCAATGTCATGAGGGCCTATATCTTTTAGGATTTTCATTGTGGGTTTTGGCTGCTAGTGCTTGCCTCTCTTATATCCTGCAATACCGCCATTGCTTTTGATTCTGTCACATTTGGTGGGTGGTTGTGTTCCCTTACATTAATTACAACATCATCTTTTGTAGCGGCCCTCCCATGGCATGCATTAGAATAATATTTGATACATTTCCAATTCACATTTTCTGTTGATGCACTGTCTTGGTTGTAGGTGTAACCTGTATGATGTAGTAACTGCTTTTCTTTCTAGGATGTTATATTTTTAGCTCTCTGTCATCATCATTTAAACTTTATTTCGGTAAGTAAATACATACCATAAAAGTACAGTACAAACATCAACATTTATTTTGATTTTTAAGGTTGGTAGAACACTAAAAATATAAGCACAATAAAGAATTAAAAAAAATAAAAGGAAGTTAAAATCCAAACAGAATAATCAAAATATATATCTCCTTAAAATGGAATGTTCCACTCAACAAGGACCCTATTCCCTGCGCCCATATATGTTCGATAATACAATAGGACAATGTCTTTGTACTAAAAATTAAATACTAAAATCAGAGATCAAAAGTCAATAAATATACATACATAGATCTAAAAATTGGCTACCCAGTCTTATTCTTTAGAATTGCTAATCTAAGGCGCCAGATTGATTCGAGAAATTTTGCCACTGGTAAAACTACCTGGACAGATGAATCAGATTTTAAAATTCTCTCAACATGAAGATAGGACCTGGCGCGTATAGATTTGCAAAGCGGAATGATCCAAAAGGCTTTATGATATGCATAGCAATAAAAGAGAACATGTGAAATAGAATCTTCACGTTGACAACCCATCGGACAAAGCTTGGATCTATTACTGGGACAAAGCCATTTGTACGTTAAGGAGCACAGAGGGAGGGACCCTATTCTGAATCTAACAAAAGGAGCTTGCGCAAATGGGGATAGTGCTAAATCCATGAAAGGCTCAAATTCACAGTGGCATTTGATTGATAAATAACTATCAGACATAGACAGCGGGACAATCTTAGTAAATTGCACAATCTGAACGTTATGCCAAAAAGCATCCTTCAGTAACTGCACAGCATTTTTAGGAATGGAAAATGGGTCCAACCAATGGGACCCTAGACCTAGATGGATTAAGGACTCTTTGACATAAGCACACCATTTCGTTTTGCTGATAATGTTGCTGCCCACCAGTTTGAGAAGCCCACAGCGAAATGGAGAAAGGGCGTCAGTTGACCAAAGCCGGATCCAATATAGCAAGGGCCTTAAGGCGGCAATCTGTGAGATAGAAAAAAGATTTAAATCCATACAGATGGGCAGAGATGGAGTACTAGAGGGAACTTTTAACAGCAGTTTCAAAAATAGATTTTCCGCCCTTGCCAAATCCACCAGGTTGCAATGGCCCCAAAGTTCGGCACCATATAGGGCCCCCCCTGGGCTTGAGATTTGTATATTTCGAGGGCGGGGGACATTGAAAATTTGGGAGATCTAGAAGCAAATCTTACAATGCCACCCGCCCTTTGCTTCAGGCACAATAAATATTTCTGGCGGTGTGCATGCCAAATGTGTGAGTCTTCCATTTTGATACCTAAATAGACGAAAATGCCCACTCTTTCCAAAGGAACGCCATCTAGGTAGACCAGCCTCTTCATTTTGCACCTATCGTCCCCAAAGACCATGTATTTAGTTTTTGCTGAGTTGATTTCCAACCCATGATCCTTGCAAAACTCCAGAAATCTGGAGAGCAATCTGGAAAGGCCCATGGCAGTTCGTGAGAGTAACAGGGTGTCATCTGCAAACAGAAGACAGGGGAACTTCTGCCCACCCAAATTCGGGGCATCACCATAACAATCTAAGAGGTATGGGATACATGTATTAATAAACAATAAGAATAGGGTAGGCGCAAGAACGCACCCCTGCCTCACACCTCGTGTTGTAGAAAAAGCTGGGGTCAGGTCGCCAGCCGAACCCCAGCGAACTCTGGCATAGTTATCAGAATAAAGATCTTTTATAATGTTAATCAGAGAACCCCGAACTCCAATATTGCTCAGGACCTCCCAAAGCTTGACACACGGGACAAGGTCAAACGCAGATTTCAAATCAACAAAGGCCACAAATAAATGGCCTTTGTCTGCGTCTACGGTCTTCCACTTGATGGTAGTAAATCGGAAGACCTGATCAATGGTACTAACCTTGTCCCGAAATCCGTCCTGGAGATGGCTTAAAACCTGATTTTTTTGTTATCCAGTATTTTAATCTGGATAACAACTGGAAAGAGAATATTTTTTGCAAGTTGTCTAATAGATTAATCGGTCTATAGTTCCCAGGAGAACTCTTATCTCCTTTTTTGTGTATTGGGACAATAATAGCCACCTTCCACAAGTCTGGATAAGATCGAGTTGTTCAAACAATATTCGATAACCTATTGATGTACCGGGTCCAAACAGATAAGTCTGATTTATACAAGTCCGATGGAACACTGTCTGAGCCAGGAGCCTTCCCTGTTCTTTGAGCACGAATTACCAGCTCTGTTTCCTTTAGGGTAAAGGGCGGCACAGGGGGGAGGCACAATAAAGAAACAGTAGGAGTGTTATTCAAATGGGGGCAGGACCCATAGAGTTCCCGAAAATGGGAGAGCCAAGTTTCTGCATCAATGTGGCATTCGGGAATAGGTGAAAGGGCGGGGTCTCTACGTGAGACCAAAGTCCCAAAAAGTTTGGAATCACGGGCACTAGCCGCCTCCACCAGACACTCCCATAATTTTCCCTCATATTTAAGTTTAGATGACTTGCAGGTGGAAGCATAGTTTATTCTCGCATGTGTAATGGAATCCCGGCTCTTTAGCTTTAAAGCTTTGGACAAAAGGCTCTTAGCCTCCCAACACTTCTTATCAAACCACTTACCATTAGGCAAAGAAGAATTGTTTTGGGTTGAGGGAGGTTTAGTAAAAAGCTCCTTAAGATCCACAAAAAGAGCCACATGAGAGGACATAACTTCTGAGGGAGATAGGACAGTAAAGTCACCAAAGAGCTGGTGGCAGGAAACTAAATCATGAAGCTTGTCATTAAGCAGATTAGATTTCGAAAACAAAGACCATCTCACCACGCGCCTATTGCTAGATAATTCTAGCCAGTCATTGGGAGCATCCGAAACATGAGGTGGAGTGAGCCCTAAAAAAAGAGTTGCATTATATTCAATTTGTAAAGGGGCATGGTCAATAGTGCACCGAGAACCCACCTCTACATTGATTATAAAATGCCAGACTCGCAGATCAAAAATAACGTAATCCAGAGTACTGCTATAGTGGCCTCTGTAGAAGGTGAGTCTGACAAGATTGTCATTTGAAAATCGACCATTTCCAAAACGAAGGCCATATGTTACTACAGGGTCTATTATCTGCAACGCCCTAGGGAAAGGAGTACATGATACTGGTTGGGTAAAAAGTGGGGGGAGATTCCATACTTCATCTTCAGCCTGGGTAGACTCGGCAAAAGCTGAATCGAATTCAATTTGGGCGTTAAAATCACCTGCAATGATAACACAGTATTTGAAATAAAGGTCAGATAAAAGATTGTGCAACAGATGAATAGTATCAGACTGATGGTTAGAAGGGCCTGGCCTATTATAAATATTAATACATAACACCGGAGTACCTGTGATAGGCCATATTGCCATTGCAAGAATGTCGCAAGAGTCGACAGCGATTTCCTTTACCCTGCCCAGCTCAGTCAGCTTGACCCAAGTGCATAGACCACCAATCGCCCTTCCCCTAGAGGACTGAGTCGCCTTTTTAGTAAAACAACAATAGACTTGCCTGTACACACAGTCCGTAGACCAAGTATCCTGAAACATACATATGGAAAAAGATTCAACATAAGCCCCCCAGTCCGGATCAGATAATTTGCTCTTGATGCCAGCCACATTCCAGGACAGTAATTTCCTTGATATAGTGCTGCAAACTGGCGTACAAGAGTCAACATCGGGAGCTGAATTGGAAGACCCATTAGTAATGCAAGGTGAAGCCCTTATAGTATTGGCACCCAAACCAAATGAAGATCTTGGAAGTGTCGCTAACCGGACATGTGGAACGTTATGTTTGCAAAAATTGGGATGGCGTAGTCAATCCACATCTGATGTGTCACCTGGGGTGACGGGGTCTCGTGTGAAAGTACCTTTGTTGTTGCAGACCAGAGCTGCCCCATCTCCAGGAAAAGGCAACGAGCCAGAGGGGACAGTTAAAACAGAAGCATTTCGTAGAATTGGGTTGACTCTAGGTGGACGAGAGAGCGTAATCTTGTGACCCGTTTCAGGCAAACTTTCTCTAAAAAATATATCAGAGTCTGTTCTTGATAAGTTACGAGCTTCCATCTGCAAAATCCCTTTAACTAAAGCGGGGCTGACGAGATGAAGTTTAATAATGTTCCGCCCACCAGGGCCTCGCATGCGAGAAGCAAAAACAATATCAGCGTGGATGATAGAGCCACAACCCCTGGTGTGGCGAATCCAGTACGACACCTTGTTAATAAGAGGAGAAGTGTCTTCCCTCGTATGAGGTGAAAGTCGAGGGACATTACACATGTCGATGCAATTTTGGTTGGGCACATGAATAAAATGGGCCACAGATTGACCCGGTTTTAAAGGAGCGAATGACGAATTCGCTAGAACTGAGGTCAAGTGATTTCCATAATGAGGACTATAACTGGGACCCTTGTCCGTTTCCCGTAGCAGTGGAGAGTCTACTGGCGGGGCAACAGGAACCGAAGGCCGGGAATCTTGTGTTGGCACTGGATTCGAGATGCACTGAGGAGGTAGGTCAGATTTTTTAAGGAGTTTAAGAACCTCAAATAAAAGACTCTTCAATTCCCCGACTTCACGCTTTAGACTAGATACCAATATTAAGACATCATCGCTAGGTGGATCACAAATGAATTTAAAAGGCACAGAAGGCAAAGACTGTTTGGCACTCGCCAATTCTGGTTGGTCCAAAACAGAGAACCGATTTGTACATGGAATCCCATTAAGAATGGAAGCAGAAGGGATTGCATCCAAATTGGAACCAGTACCAGGCGAAAGCGAAGAATTGGCCAGACAAGTCGAGCTGGGAGGGACAGAAACATGGGCTAAAGTTTTCTGAGGCTGCATATCAGTAGGGTTAGTGGAACCAGTTGTTAAAAATGGAAGTAAAGATCCTGATTTCAGTCTCTTACGGGCATTGCCCTCTTTTTCCATAAGGATGGATTCCACTTCCTCAATTAAGTCGTCAATTTCTCTAGAGACGCAATTGGAGTGAATTTGCGTTACTCTATTGGATTTGGAGCATTTGGATTTGACTATAGCTGGATCAGGACTAGAACGAACCTTACGTTTTCCCATGCTAAATAGAGAATAGGGAAGAGAAAAAAGGAAAAGACTTACTCAGCATCGCTGGTCAGCACAACACAAAAACAAAAAATTAAGGAGTGTGACCCAGCCCAGCCTCTTCCAGGCGCTGACGGGCGAAGGACGGGCCCTCCCGTGGCACGGGCTTTGCCCGGGCGCCGCCCGCGCACGTCCCGCGACGGCAGGAGCACGAAGTTAATTTAAAGGGCTCCTGCCCTGAGCCTCAGTGGCACCGCCTCCTGCTGCCTTCAAAGCGCGAACCGCGATGGCGGGAGCGCGAAGTTAATTTAAAGGGCTCCTGCCCTAAGCCTCAGTGGCACCGCCTCCTGCTGCCTCCAAAGCGCGTCCCGCGACGGCCGGAGCGTGAAGTTGATTTAAAGGGCTCCTGCCCTAAGCCTCAGTGGCACCGCCTCCTGCTGCCTCCAAAGCGCTCTCTGTCATTATACTTGAAAGTAGTGTAATAGTATAAATAAATAATTTTTTTTAAAGATTATAAGTTTATTTACCTATAAAGTAATGCAACTACTTCGATTTTTTATATTTACATGTAAGCATTTTTTAGATGTTTCACACTGTTTTGCTGATTTTCCGTTGGAGGTGTTGTGATGTGGAGCAGGTGCTTTCTTTTATGTTGGAAGAATAAAATTGTATCAGTTTCATTTTAAATGCTGTTTGATAGTAGTTTTTCTTTAGGTTTATTTTTACTCACTCTCGGGTGAGTTTGTATTTTTAAATAATTTACGCATAGTTACTTTGTTATATCTATTTGCTGGTTTGTGATAGTTTTTTTTCTAGCAGGTTAGCACTTTTCAAAGTCGTAATGTTTTCTGTTATTCAGGTACACATAATAAGAAGAAAGATGGAGAGAATTTTTAAATATTTGCTGTTATACATTTTTAATTTTACTTGCAAGTACATTTTTGTTTAAATATAAGTTGTACATACTTGGTTAGGTAGTTGTTGAGATCTATACATTTCTTCTTTAAGGGTCTGGTCAGGGTATTTAATTGACAAAATGAGTGTGCTTTTTATATTGTTGAATTAGGAGTTCATTAAATGTTTGGCAGTCCCAACGTAGTACCGCCAAACTTGTGTGGAGGACTCCACCTCCATGGCGGTGGCATCCCCAGCCCTATTGTAAAGTTCCACTGGCCTAACCTGGCTGACCGGCGGAAACCTTGAAATAGAGCTTTCCCACCAGTCTGACCTGCGTGTACAGTGCTACAAGATACTACTCGGCTCCCTTAAAGGAGTCGAGAGCTGTCTCATAGCACAGAGGGGTCCATCCAGCACCCTTAGAATGCACACTGTCTGCAAAGCAGACAGTGCACCTTCCAATGGTGATGGGCAGGGGCGCCCCTGAGCTGCCCCTGTGGCCCCCCTGCACTTGTTCTCTACTAGCCCTTTCATGGTGGTAAAATCACCATGAAAAGGCTGTCAGAGAACAAGGTTGGAATCAGCAGGGTGGTGCTGAGTTTAGTGCTGGCCTGGATGATTGCAGCAAAGACAGCAATCACCCCATGGGGATCTAGGATCCTGGTGGAGACATTAGTCGGATTGGGGTCTGAATGCTAACTTGTAATGTGGCAGTCAGACCGACACCGCGAGGCTGGGGGTCTTGTGACTGCCAGCCTCATAATGAGATCCTTAATTATTTGTCTGGTTTTATTGGTTAGGTTGTCTATGGTTTGATTTTATTGGTTAGTTTTGTTTGAATTTTTTTTATCAGTTATGTCTTTCTATGGTAACTGCTAAGTTAGGTTTTATCTATAATGTTTGATATATTGGGGTAAATTATATAACTTTTGGTGATGTAATATATTTATTTTTTATTCAAACGTGTATACAATGTTTTATAAAATTGTTTTATGCAAAATCTGTCTTTTTGTATATTTATTAATGATAATGTAATTATTGTGGCAGTACTATTGTTGATATTGTGTGAATTGATATTTTTTTCATATTATGGGCCTGATTACGAACTTGGCGGAGGGGATTACTCCATCACAAACATGATGGATATCCCTCGAGCCGTAATGCAAGTTACATTATATCCTTTGGAAATTGTAATGCAATGGATGGGATATCCGTCATGCTTGTGACAGAGTAATTCCCTCCGCCAATTTTTTATTCCATTAGCAGAATTGGAGGAACTAGGTAATTCTGCATTACTCTTGTAACGCAGAATTACTAACATATTCCATGGTTCTGCTCCACCAGCAGAATTAACCATTCAACACTAGACCTTCTTTTTGGCAGAGCTTCCAAATGTTTTTGCTTGTTTTTAATGGACATTGTGCTTGTTTAATATGTCATGTTTTTTGTCACTGCAGTATTGTGTGTGCATTCTCAGAAGGGAGCCAGAAGTTATGCCTTCACGGAAAAGGTGCTAATCAATGAAAGGATGCTTGTGGTTCTAGACTCATTTTCACACCCATTCAACCTGTCATAGTGGAGGTAATGTCCTGCCATTGAGGGTTGAAAACATTTTAAAAAAATGAAAATGTGTGTTGTCCCAGGTCTATCAGAGGTGATTGATGAAAAGAGACATGATGTGCATAAAGTCGGAGTTCTTTGATTGGTTGGAAGAGTCCCGGTGGCTGAGGGCTCTGTGATTGGATTCCTTCTTGCAGTTGAGTGGCAGTTTGGACCTCAGCGCCTGCACAAGGCCAGGGCTTTGAGCATCAGCTCTTTCAGAGTTGCAGGGAGTGGTAGGGCCAGAGTCCAATAAGGTCACAGAGATACCATACAAGGGGCCAGATGTACAAAAAAAGCAATTTGCGACTTGCCAATTGCGAGTCCCTGCGACTCGCAATTTGCAAGTCGCAAATTGTTATGCAGTACGGTGTCTGAGACACCGACTGCAACTCGCAATGGGGTCGCAATGACCCACCTCATGAATATTCATGAGGTGGGTCGCAAATTGCGGCCCCATTGCGAGTATAGGCACTCGCTAACATGGAGGCCTGCTGACGTCAGCAGGCCTCCATGTTAGCGACCTGCCTTTTAAATAAAGCAATTTTTCTTTTTTTTTAAGTGCAGCCCGTTTTCCGCACAGGAAAACGAGCTACATTTAAAAAAAATCCGAAACCTTTAGTTTCGGATTTTTCAGGGCAGGGAGTGGTCCCTTGGACCACTCCCTGCCCTGAACAATTAATATGGGGTCCAGTCACAAAGGGGAAGGGGTCCCATGGGGACCCCTTCCCGTTTGCGAGTGGGTTACCATCCACTTCAAGTGGATAGTAACTGCGACTCCATTTGCGACCGCGTACGCGGTCGCAAATGGAGTTGCATACCACTCCGACTCGCAAATAGGAAGGGAACACCCCTTCCTATTTGCGAGTCGCAAATGCATATTGCGAGTCGGTAACGACTTGCAATATGCATTTGTGCATTGCAAACCCACGTTTGCGAGTCGCACACGGCGATTTTCGCCGTTTGCGACTCGCAAAAGGGTTGCTACATCTGGCCCAAGAAGCTGTTCAGTGCTGAACAAAAGAAGCAGCTGAAGGACAAGAGGGTGAGTGAACAGCCAACCGCAGGGCAACACCCCTTGAACACTCTTACTTTATTAGACCAATAAAAGGGCAGCACCCCCATACAACCCAACCACGGGGCACAGTGCCTTGACCCAGCCTATGATTGACCATCACCCAATGCAGATTAGTAAGTTAGGGCACAGACGAAAGACAGACTTACCCAAGATCAAACAAGCTGTAGATGCAGCACTTCTCCGTTTAGCCTAAACCTAACACTTACCCCGAAAAGAAGGTTTGTGCAAGCGCAGAATGCTTACATCTGCTCGGGTCTAGACTAGCATTAGAATCAGCTGTTTCAAAGGCAGTGAATCAGGAAAGATTGAGCCAATTACCCCTATTAACTTTGCAGAATTCCACAGAGTAAAACTCTGTTAGTTCCATCCACCCCTAATATTATTTCAGTGATCCCTCGCCAGGAAAAATGAGTGTTTGCTTACTCCCCAAAAGGTCTAACTTAGCCTCTCTATCAACCCTTCAAACTGTTTAACAACAAATTGTGTTGTGAGTGGGAGGAGTGTAGTTGACCTGCAACCACCTTCTTCTTTGGGTGGTGTATATAACCCTGTGTTTGTGTGTGTCAGCCACTTCTAAGTATGTGGGGTAGGAACATTTAGGGTACCACATCATTAAGTCATCTGCCATTATCGGAGTGAATCTATGATGCTTGCTATTGTCTTCAGCCAAATGGTCTATATTGGCATCTTCTCTGCATGGGATTCTCTCTGGGTTCATCCATTTCTAATTGCCTTCATTGTCTCCACTGCTTCTGCTTTCTCTGCTCTGTTTTTGACTCTCTGATGGTCTTTTGTATGACATCATCTGGAACGTTTCTGTCTCTAGAGTATTTATTGCAGTGAATCTTTGTATCATCCCCTGTCTTTACCTGCTTCACATAAGCTGATCCATTCCCATGGTTTGATCAGTTAACTAAAAAATGGGAGCCTTTATTTGTCCTTTCTTCCAGGTGCATCAGAGCCCTCTGTGGCATTTCCTCCATGAACACCTTTGAGAGGCCTAGAGTAAGGCCAGCTCTATCACCAACCAGTACTCCAGATCATGCAGCATGTCTGTGCATTCTACTCACTGTGGGATTTCCTCCCTTTTGATGTTATTGCATTGTGATCTTCCTTCAAAGTCCTCAGCTCTCTATACTGGACTGGCCATCCTTTTGGTGAGCTCTTGCACCTATTGTTGTAGGGTCACAGTATGCAGTTGGATTTGGCACTCTGTTTTCAGAGTGGGTAAGATGGTCTAATAATTTTACATGGTTATCTTTGAGTAGGATTATGGCATTGTGTAAATTCTTTATTCCCGGGGTTGACACATGCTTGTAATGGGCTCTAGGATTTTATTTAGTTGGTCCTAGTATTTTTACCCAGAACTTTGCTGCCATCTCTTTTGCATTTGCCTTACTGTATCATTGAGTCACTTAATTGCTGCCTATTTAAACTGGTATATTTGGCTCAGTCCTTAAACATCTTGGGCCTTCGGTGGGTCCTGCCCTAAAGTGCTCTTCTTCCTAACATGGAAGCACGGATGTGAGGGATAAATGGTCCCTCACCAAATACTTTTGCAAATAAGCAGAAAACACCTTGGTGCATTTTTCTCAGTGACTGTGGTGCCTATACCTTTTCCTTTAGTGTTCCTTCTAAAATAGTTTTTCACATTTTGTCAGTGCAAAATTTGTAAAAGAATAAGGGCCTAATTATGAGTTTGGCGGTCATCCCGTATTATGATGTATGCGGTTACATAGACGAAAGACTGCCATGGTCCCGCTGACACAGCCAGCAAATCTAGACAGCAGCGTTGCCGAGATAGGCCAATGCATCTGTAAGGGGGGGGGGGGGGGGGGGTGGGCCACCGGTCCAATTAGGAGGTGGTGTTCTGCTGATGTGACTGTGGTGGTCCAACAACCACATCTGAGCAGGCGGAAAGGGAAGCATATAACACTGAAACTCACCTGTACTCAGCTTCCCACATCCTGTGCCACCAATGAGCCAATGTACATGAACTTCTGCTGCTTGGGCTGTTATATGATGGCCAAAATGGAGTCCACTGTTGATGCAACAGACGGTAAGCCAAACACTTACCCATTACCAACAACTCCACATCACATCGATACCCCTCCATGGACCTGGCATGCAGTGCGTGGTCCTTGGGCCAAACATATTTTGTGTGCCCCTGTTTTGAGCTGTACTCAACATATAGCCCAGTCACAGCCCTCCGATGCCCTCTTTGGCCAGGTCACTGACAATGCACAGGCACACTCTTCTTAATTGTAAATGTGTGCACAGCCATGATTCTGGGAAAGTTATGTGTCCATAACATTGTGTCACACAGCAGCAACTCATCATCAATAGCTCACCTACAAATCTCAGTGGCACCATCACACTTTTCACATTCCATGACCTGTATAAATCATACATTTGTGTAGATGTGTCAAGAAACGGAATCTCATCTCCTCTGCTGAACCTCTGTTATAGACTTCCACATATATAATTGAACACCCTCCATGTGAGGACAAACAAATCTCTAGCTTGCACACATTAAACAAATGTCCAAGCTACATCATAGTGATAAAGGAACCCAAATGATGTTAAAACTGCTCAAGTCAAGATTAAATACTTACCATATTAAATACCACCCAATGCAATGTCAGCCCTAATAAGATAAATGGATCATCAATCAGGGTGAAACAAACACAACTGTAGTCATACATTCCAAAGTATCATCAAAATGGTAGAAAAGTAATGCTAGAAAACTAGCAACCTCTTTTTTATTTTAAACAAATAAACACACGTAGGTAAGGTCAATGGCCAGTCCAATAGTAATATAAGTGGTCCAGCACACTGCTGTGCCACTTAACTTGCCTCTCAGAACACTGCCATGCGGACCTCACCAGGAAGGGGCATATAGTGGGCAATCCAGGCACCTCAATGATGTTCTGGGGGGTGGTTTTGGGATTGGTGGGTTTGGTTTTGCGAGTTGTGGGCCTGGGTTTGGGAAGGGGCTTCTTTTTTGGTTTCTTAGGGTATAGCTGGGTTCACTGTGGGGGGATCAGGTGTCACAGAGGAGGACTTGGATGTGGAAGGGACAGATGGGGCATGACTGTGGTCCCTTTGGCTTTAGGAGGGGGTGATTTTTACAGGGGTAAGGGCAAGGGCAAACATTAAACTTTCTTTAGGTAAATGGGTAGGGTGTTCAGGAAGGATCAGGGGTTGCCAGGTTGATGAAGTAGAAGTGTCAGGAGTGTGTGTGCATCTTGTTGGTGTTGCTGTTTGTGTGTCTGATGTATAATGTTTGTGTTTTGTAGGTATCTGTTGTGTGGGTGAGTGTAGATGTTTCTCAGGAGGTCAATAGTCTCCTCACTCAGGGCAGCAGGGGGAACAGTGTCAGTGGTTGAGGTTCCTAGAGTGTAGGAGACGGCTCCCCTCTTGGGTGACCGTGCCCAGCTAACTGGGTGGGGAACAACAGGGAGGGTAGAGATGGTAGTGGGGGTGGCAGACAAGGATGGTGTAGGAACTAGCCCTGCATGTCTTGCCACCACTAGGGAGTGTCCACTGGAGCAACAATGATGTCTAATCAGTGTTCTCCATTACATTGCCCTCACCCTCTGCGCCACTGGCTCCTTCCATGTCTGTGGTGTCCCGACTGGAGGTACCATGGCCCGCTGCTTCCCCACTGATGTCGGCCCTGTCTCCTCATCTTTCCTGATGATGTTGAAATGACAAATACAAATAGGTTATTGCATGTGTTGGAACACACTTGACCAACAGGAAAGCTCACAGAACAATACTATAATGTACAGTAGACCCCAGCTACAAGGTCCACCATAGTGGCTTTAACATTTGCAAGGCTACATCCATGCATGTTACATGAACTGTAAACATTTGCCCACTGTAAAGTCAGAATCACAGACAACTCCAATTCCATTAATGAAGTTGTGCAATCACAATGCCCATGTATAAAGTAGGGAACCTTGTCACCTTGAATGGTTTGGGTCTTGTAGCACACCTCAGTAACCTGTTGTCATCAGATAGTATGACAATGCAACACGTATTCCTACTGATTCCACACAAGGGCCTGCAATCTGCAAATGTTCATATACCTCAAATCACATCAAGATGAAATGATGGTTAACTAATACAGCTGCGTTGAAGGAAGAAGTACAGTAGATGGAAAAAGGGGACATGGAAAAACTTGTGTCATACTGTAGGAACTTCCCAACTGTAACTTCCTAATATGTCAATTTTCAAAATAGTGTCATGAATGAAGTACTAGTGTAGCTTCACAACACAGCACATTCTGCACTGAAAAATATACTGGAGATAATCTGCTCAAAATGTCTGGGAAATTTACCTTCAAATATATGCAGCACAATGAATAAGCTAGGCTTAGGCAAATCACTACTTGCGATTGGTACTGGTGAGAACTCCATTCTGACAATGCATAACTAAAAGCTAATAGTTCATTGAATGTTGTTGAGGCTCAGGGCAACTCCATTATCTGAAAATGTGGCTTAATCTGTTTCTCAATAGGAAGGCACATCACTGTACCTAATTTTAATGCAAACACAAAGTCTAATGTATTACTGAGTGTACACACTCACATATGATTCAAACATTTCTGCATGCCATTCTCTGAAGCATGCCAACAGTCAGTTAGTGATCCTTCACCAATAAACATGTGCAAATCATTACAAATGAATGGCTTGGAAATTCACATTGTGAATAAGTACTATAGGTCTACCTGTCTTGTCCTTTATTGCTTTAGTAATTGAACATGACAAATGACATTGAGTAGTGGATGGATTAAGATATGTGTGACCCACCAACCAATGCTGACACACTCCTGTGTGTCTAGAACATTAACTATGTACCCTGCACATGCAACTATTTTCCAATGTATCTTACATGCACACATGTGTGATGGACTCAGGCATCATCCTATGGAGACAGGTTGATCATGTAGGAAACAGTTCTGTAAATGAAGCTACTAAAGTGAAAAGTATACATGCCAACATGTAGGCACAAATACTGTTGACAACAGTGATGTTAGTCAACTCATGTAGATATTCATTCACCACTTACCAAGGGAAATTATTACTCAGTGACTGCACCCAAAGTGCACTATATGCCATGTCACATGAATGAGGGCCACCATCACATGAGACACACTAGTGAAGTACCAACACTCATGACACACTGAAGAGAAGTGGCCTGCCGGGCACAAATGTCACCCACAACATCAAACAACATAAGCTGATTGATCACTGTATTCAGTCATATTGGTAACGGCCTGAACTCTGTTATGTACCTGGTCATTTTTAAAATAGGCAAGGCTCATCAGCATGCAACATCAACTCTTCCTGTGCATCTCACATGGGCCACCTCCAATGTTCAGAGGGAGATGGCTGCTTTTAACACATAAAGGTGACAATGCAGCATGTATAAATCTGCCTAGAACTCACCTCCTTGTAGCTGTTGTAATTCCCTGAAACACCCATCAAGTTCAAGGTCGGCCACCACCAGTTTATGTGCCTTTAGGGAAGTCAGAGTCCGGCACATGTCACTTCCTTGTTAGAAGGACATCCCCAGCTAGACCTCCGTGATCTTCCAGGTCCAGCATCTCAGGTCCTTCCACCTTTTCCGACAATGGACGTTGTGCCGGTGATAGACCCCCCATAGTCCACACCTTCTGGGTGATGCCTCTCCAAATGGCTTGCTTCTGATGGGCGTTGACCTGTATGGATACAATAGATAAATGAAGAGATCATAATTGCATATTGTAAGACAGCTGTCTGGTTAACACACATTTTGTAGACATCTAGCACAAGCATTTCTGATTTGTTAACACATTAAATTTGTAATTTTCACATGCTGATAATTATGGAGACATACATATACACTTTTTATAGTCATCAGCTGACTATTCACAACCCAGGTCATGGCCTACACTGACTAATCAAGCCCATTAACATCATGTAGCCCAGGGCCAACCAACGTGTACTGTGATGTGAGCCACTGTGAAACACAACACACCATTGTGGCCTTCTGAAGGGTAAACTACTTGTGCATGACTGTGCAGACACCATTACATCCAGACACATTGACTTCTTGCATATGTTCCATACAGGCTACTACCATAGTCAGGCATACACCCTAAGATATCAGTCACAATGAAAGGGCTGGTGTGGGTGTCACTGAGAGCTTCTTCTCTGTGGATGTGTGGACTATATAATGGATTCTTATGCAACATCTGATTGAGTTTGTGTGATATGTACTGGTATCACAGGACACACCTTTTACCATATGTGGCACTCTTACAGAGATTGCATTCAACATATCAAGGTATGTTTGGTCTGATTGGTTCAATACAGCAAAGCAATTGATTCACATGTAATGATCTCTCCAGAACTAACCAACTATATTCACTGTACGTTTGTCACTTGGGCAAGAGACCAATACAGTGCAAACATGACTTAGGGAAAAGTGACAACAGACCTGTGGAATTGAGTGGTCTGTCAGTAGTAAATGTCACACATTGACAATGTAGGTCAAATGAAAGATGTAGTAGGTCAGGGACTTACCTCAGTCACCATTCCAAATGTAGGCAATGTAACAGCATCCAGGCCTACTATTAGTTCTGAAGACTCATTTTGGGAGCACCCAAGAGACTGCAGGTCTACAGGAAGTTTACCCTCTGCATCAGTTGCATTGCCACAGTAACTCTGCCCTGAGCTGGGCCATGGCCCTTAATAGGAAAACCTTTGACAGGCCTTACTCTGTGCAGGTTGAGCATACTAAATCAACATGAAAATTACATTCCCATCACTTTAATGCCTAACAGTACATCTTGTGGCCATCCTATACTTGAACTCAAGGTGGTGTGGCACTCTGAAGGGGTCAGTGAGATTTAGTTAGGTCTCCGAGAACAGTTTGCCAATGCCAGATCTGGGCTGAGTGATATGTGGGACTATACACATTGCTAACATTGTCCCCAACTGCTTCTAACAGTATACATACACAGCTCATGCTGTAATGCAAATACATTCATTTTCTCCTTTACCATCATCTGATCATCATATATATCATTGCTACCCTGAAAGGTTTACTTGCATTGACATGTGAATGCAACAGAAGGAAGATCTGGGGTTTATCACACATCAAACAACACAATGGGTATTTGAAATACACAAAGCACAGGGCTCCACAATCCATAACATTTACATCTTGTGCATGGACCACAAAATGTAAATACAGTCATCCAAAAAATATCTGGGACTCAGAGGACATAGTAGCCTGTGGAAAACGAAAGGATGGTGTTCAACATAGTCAAATATGTATGTGATATAGTTACCTGTTCCTCTGGTGAGCCATAGAGCTGACCATTTAGGGGAAGGACCTCTTCTACCAGTTTCTCCAGCTCCTATCAAGGGAAAGCAAGGGCCCTTTCACCTGCTTGACCTGACACAATTGCGTCTAGAGGTAGAGGTGTTGATGGCAGCAGTATCACAAAATAAAATGATGGACTGAGTGTTGAAACATTTCAAACACTCACCCCCAGTCACAGATCTGGGTTTAATCTATTGTTGTTTTGCTTTCCACATCACCCCAACTCAGACCCAGCTATATACAAATCAATCTTGACCCTGGTCTCTCTAGGAGAAGTCCATCCCCAACTGCCAAGCCAGGTCCTCCCTGGACAGGATTCAAGCATCTTGGGAATGGTTTCAGGGTATCACCCTTCATCAGCCAGGCTAGCTTGAATCCAATGGCGCAGCAAGCAAGGGAGCCAAGTCTGGGCATACCCTAGCCGCTTAAAGCAGCAGTGTCAGAAGGCAAGTGAGTTATTTTTCAAACCACGGTGGACATGTATGCCGCAAACGCGGTCATCACTGTAATTGGGCACAGCCAATAGTCCGCGAACGTCACAGTCAACAACCTTAGGCTATGGCTGGGATCACCATGGATGAAACCATCCACTGCACTGTCGACTTCTGCCGGCAGCAGTAGCTTCCTAAAGTCCAATACATAAGGTCAGCCATCTATCATTTTAGCGGTTGAAACTACAGTATTGCTGACTGGCAAATGCATCACTACCACTATGTGTGCATGTGTACTATGTGTACTACCACATATGAGTAAAATATGTCATAACATGTACACATATGTAATACTCCACTGATGTGCAATTTTTAGTACACAATCATCAGTATAGTGCGTTACTGGTCATAAATGCCATATAACTGCCGTGCACAGTACACCACCAGTGACCGTATTTTGGAAATAGAAAACATATTTTCTATGACAACGTGCACATGAGGACCATATAGGTGCATGATGGTCACATATATGTTGTAGACCCATGTGTAGACAACAGTGGGAATTATAAAGGATCTTGGGGAGTAGACAATTGAGATGTGAAATGTGTGCAATGGTTTTTTAGCCAGTAATGTTTTGTCACATTACTTTTGTCTTACTCATCATATATGTAGCTCTGGACACTGTGAATGATGCACCTTTTTGTTGATTCCACACAGAGGTACCCTGGGAGAAGGAAGAAACAACAACCTCCAGTGTGTTATCTATTTCCAGACTTTCAGACCATGGAAGAAAGGGATTAATAAAACAGTTTCGTCCGAATAGGCAAACTATACAAGATGTATGTCGTCGGTTGGAGCCCGATCTCATGACTCAAAACACTAATCCAACATGTATACCACCCATTGTGAGATTCATGGCATTACACTTTCTAGCCACAGGGACCTTTCAGTATACAGTGGCCATAGCTGGTGCACATGTCACAGCCTGTGTTCAGTAGGTGTTTTAAAAGACGTACTATCAGCAATGATGAAACACATCGACAGCTTCATTAGGTTCCCCAGATGTGAGGATTTAGCCAATGTGAAGGTTGGCTTCTATGGATTTGGTCACCGCCCACATGTGGTGGGAGCCATTGATGGCACCCATATTGCATTAGTGTCACTGTATGCAAGTGAACAAGTCTATCGAAACAGGAGGCCCTTCCATTCTATCAACGTGAAAGTTGTCTGCTTGCTAGATACGTACATTTCAAGCATCTGTGCCATGTTCCCAGGTTCAGCCCATGACACCTTGGCAATGCAAAACAGCACCATACCCCAGCTGATGTCACAACTGGAGAGGGCCTGGCTTGTTGGTAACATATGTCCTAACTTTGTGTGTACAATGTCAGGTGCTATAATCAGGAAGTGTGTGATTTATTGTAGCTCTTATGTCTCAATACAAGAAAGGAGGCTCAACATATCCCAACTGTCCTTGGTTGCTAGCACCGCTGAGGAATCCAACTATGGCAAGGGACGCCCGCTTCAATTAGGCCCATGGAAGAGCACATGAGTGGGCTTTTGGGCTCCTAAAGGTGAGATTTTGCTGTAGGGACAAGACTTGGGGAGCCCTCCTCTACACACCCGGAAAGGTGTGTCAGTTCACCGTGGCCTGCTCCATGCTCCATAACATTGTCCTGTGAAGGAATAGACCTTACATGGCAAGGAGGAAGAGCCTGAGGTGCCATTGGGTGAGGATCCTGAAATGCCAAATGATGACGATAAGGTTGAAGAGGAAGGAGCTGACTTGCAACAGGACCTCATCAACAGCTTTTTCTCATGATTGTAAGTATGCCATGAGATGTCATGACTTTGACTGTACAATGAACTCTTGTTGTGATGATGTGAGGAGTATGTTATTTGAAATGTGTTAGGAGACTTAAACTCTGGAAAAATCTGGCAAATGGTGTTTGGTGAGGAAACTTTTGACACATTCACATTTAGTAAATGTTGGTTTATGTATGTCGGATTTTTGCCATGGACTGTGTTCTCCAGACATTTGCTTTGTGAAGTGTGTCATATATATGGTTTCAAAACTATACTTTTCGTTTTTGTGTTTGTTTAGGTACCTTCACTATGGAATCTTCATTTAGACATTTAGGCCCTCATCACAACATTGGTGGTAAAAACCACCTACTGCCGCAGTGACAGCCGCCAAAAGACCATTGCCACGGTTACCAGCCGTCCCCCATAATTTGACCACAGCTGGATTTCCACCACATGAATGGCGGAAATCCGACTGTGGCCATACTTGCAGATGGCGGTACGGTGGCGCAGCTGGTGGTTACTGCCACGGCAGTAAATCGCCACCAGTCGTATTATGAAAAATAATACAGCCTGGCGGTGTTCTGCTAGCGGGCACTGCTGGCAGCAGCAGCGCCCCGTCTCCTGCCGGAGGCACCGTGGATTCAGGTAAGTTGGGTCTCCAACAGGGGAGAGAGGTGGGGGTGTTGTGTGTTTGGGGGGGTGTGGATGTATGTGTGTGTGTGTATGCAGGTTTCTGTTGAGTCTTGAATGCGTGTGTCCATGTACGGATGTGTGAGTGCGTGTATGTTGTAAAATGTGAATGCATGTCTGCGTGTATGTTTGGGATTGTGTGTGGATGTGTCTGCGATTGGATGTATGCGTGCGTGTATGTATGTGTGAATGAGTGTGTGTGTGTGTGTGAAGGGGCGTGAACATAGGGGGGGTGGGGGATTTGGAGGGGTGGGGGTATCTGGAGAGGTAGGGTGGACCCCTATCAGTGACAGGGAAGAAATTCCCTGTCACTGATATGGCCTACCACCATGGTTTTCATGGCGTTACGAACACCACGAAAACCATGGCGGTAGGTGGGGTCATAATCCCGCAGGTGGCACAGTGGCGGTCAACAGGCTGGAGATGGCTATCTCCAGCCCGGCTGCTCTTACCACCGTGGCGGTTGGAGTGGTACATTGGCGGGTTGGCTGCATAATGTGGTGGTAAATACCGTCAACCTGTTGGCGGTACTACCGCCACATTGTCGCTGACCGCCGGGTTTATTATGACCCCCTTAGACATTTCAGAGTTGTGAAAGGTATTTGATGCTGTTGGGATATGTGCAGTAAAAATGGATTGTTCCTGGGAGTGTATGTCACAGACTTTAGGTGTATAAGACCTCTGCCAAGACAGCTTGCACAGTGATAGGATAAAAGTTAAGGAGACTTCATTAGACTTGTTCCTTGTTGTGTGGTGGCCATAATGCATTGTGTGTCATCGTGTGGTCAGTACTTATGTAGTTGTACGCCAAATTAATGTTAGTTTTACTTCACATTGGCTAAACACTCTTTTTGTTCAAATTGTATGTAGCTGTTGATGTGTTTCATCATTGTAGGCCAAAGTGCTTGTGGCACATCACTGACATTTATTTGTGTTATACCAATAGATGCAGAAGCACTGGAATGTAATGACCCTGTGATCAGGAACTGTATTATTGCCATCTGTCTGAATGTTGCATTATGTGATGTTGGATTCATTCTCAGTGGTAGGTGATATGACTCCAACTGATGACATCAACCAAATTGATTTTTTCCTATTCTACAGGACAATATCTGATATATAACTTCCTTCCATGTTCTGGGGGTCTGTACCTGTAATTTGGTCACTTACACAGTAGGATTCAATCATGTTTGATTTTTTTATGTATCTGATATCTTGCCAGCCTATGCTTTGAACACTGTAATGAAAAATCTTCTTAGACAAGGCACTTATATGTATGTGTTGGTGTAGCATGGTTGTGATCCTGAGCTAAACATTGTGTACATTCAACATATCCATGCTTACACAAGTAGCTTGTTTTGTCATTGTATATTTCACAAGATCTGACATATTTGCATTGCTAAATGTGTAATTTACTACAGCAGACAATGTGTTTCTGACTTGTGAATTTAATAAAGTATTAAAGGTGAAGACATACTTGATGAAAAATCAAACATAAATAAAAAGTGAAGGAGTCAGTCATGGTGAATGAAACCATAAATGCAGATGCCAAATAATTTGCATTCCAAAGTCCAAATTACTCCTCCCATCAAGAATGGAAACATATCTAAAATTAGTCCAGAGAGTGAATGTATGACACATAAAGGAAGACATTATGGCTGATGTTTTTTTGCTGGCAGTGGTGGGTTTCTTTCCATCTGCACCTCCTGGATATTTGCATGGACATCCTCACTTGCAAGGACAGGGGTTCAGCAGCTCATTGGCAGTGGTGTCTGACAGTGTTTCTTCCTCTGGCAGGGCCTCCTTCCTGTGTCTGCCTCAGATGTAGATGGCATTGATGTACTTGCACCACAAGATGGGGTATATGGTGGTGGAAAAGTCCTGTTCAGGGTTGTATGGATATCCATCAGCACCCCTGTTAGGGTGCCCATGTTGGAATTATGGGTGTCCATCTGTTGGTACATGTCCCTCTACAGTGGGTTGATTACCCAGAGATTAGTTACTACCTGACCCATCTTCCCTTTGGACTCTCGATAAAGCCCCAAGACTTGGCTCATGGCTCGTGAGCGACCCTAGTGGCCTGACTCTGCTGGTGCACAGCATCCCTTCCATGGACCCTACCCCCACAAGCCTGTGCTCTTGGCCCAGGGTTCCCTCTTCAACTGGGTCCTGGTCCCTCTGTGTCAGGGGTGGGGATTTGCACTTCAGGATCCAGGACTAGTGGGCACAAGATTGCACTGACTGTGCTAGGTACACATGTTGGAGGGGTATGTTGCTGGCTCAGTTGTTGTAGCAGCTGGGGTGGGAGGTGATAATGTGGGCACAGTAAGACTCACTGTTGCTGTCTGACCAAACTGACCAGATATGCCAGTTCCGTCATTCACATGTCCAGGAGTGTTGTCATCCCCGAGGGCTTCATCTGGGGATGGGTTGGGAGTCTGTCAAGTGGGCAACATCTGCCCAGGTGCAGTGCCAGTTTGACTTTTGAGAAATGGATTAAATTTTTTATTCATGGAAGTGCGGAATCTCTATCCAAATGTTTATTGTCACAGTAAGTATAGACCAAGGAAAATGTTAATAGGTAGGGTTTAATATTGTGATATATTTCCATGGTATTGAAGTTGTTGACAAGACATTTGTGGAGGTTGCAAAAACTATTAGGATTGAACAGCTCATTGGATGTGTTGATAACTTACATTTTAGATTAAGGAATCAACATGACATCTAACAAATAGTTAAGGCAACACAGTGGAGATGTAACATGTATTTGACCATTCCAAGGCCTAGCTGTATAATATACAGGTGAACACACACCTTGGTTGTAAATCTAGAAGGAGACATCTTGGGAGCAGTGCAGAGTCAATGGGTTACCCACCACTTCCAATCAGCTGAAGCACCTTAATACCTTACAACAACTTGATGTCCACAGTTGGTAAGGTGTCATTCATGGCATCAGTAGTGTCATTTGGAGTTACCAGGACAACATCAAGCTAGGTAGGCATACACATCTCAGAGTTAAGCATGATATGTAGATTGCTCAGTCCATGAGGAGTGAACATCAGTTGTGACATGGCTAAAAAGTGTGTTTGTGTAAGTGCACAATGTCCTCTTGTTTTGAGTTACAGAAAGAGGGCCCCATGGTAGTCATAGTCATGTCACTTTGAGACTCCCAACCCTAGACAAATGGGGAACTTCATGATGAGTGAACATCAGTTGTGACATGGCTAACAAGTGTGTTTGTGCAAGTGCACAATGGCTCCTCTTTTGAGTTACAGAAAGAGGGCTTCTTGGTTGTTGTAGCCATGTTACTTTCAGATTCCCAACCCTACAGAAATGGTGAACTCCACGATGAGTGAATACATTTGTGATATGGCTAACAAGTGTCTATGTGCAAGTGCACAATGGCCTTTTGTTTGAATTATAGAACGAGGGCCTATTGGTGGTTGTAGTCATGTCACTTTCAGACTGGCCAAATGGTGAACTCCATAATGAGTGCACATCAGTTGTGACATGGCTAACAAGTGTCTTTGTGCAAGTGCACTATGGCCTCTTCTTTTGAGTTACAGAAAGAGGGCCTCATGGTAGTTATAGTCACATCACTCTCTCCACTTCCCAACACTTGACAAATGTTTAGTCTGACTTAACTGTTGCCACACTGCAGTTACGTTAGACCATATATTTACATGCTGACACATACCATGGGTCCTGGGATGATCTTTTGATATTAAAACACTTACAGGTCCTATTCCCATTTCAACATAAGGCATGTGAGGTAGATTGATACATGTGATGTTATGTAACAATCTACTGTCTCTAATACTTTGTGTATTGCAGGTTATGAAAGTAGATGAACAACACAATGGCAACATCTGAGATGTAAGCATACAGGACAGTTATGTTTTTGTGGTGTGACTTACCAGACTCTGCTCCCCCCACTATTCCTGTAAAGCCCTTAGGATGCAGGATGGCCAAGACCTTTTCCTCCCAAGGTAAGAGTTGTAATGGGGCACTGAGAGGATCACCATCAGTCTTCAGGGAGTCCATGTGTTGCTTGGAGGCCAGGAATGCACCTTCCCCATCAGGTTGTTTCACCTCTTCCTAATTTCCTCCTTTGCGCACAAGGTGGTACCTACAGCATTCACTCTGTTGACTATCCTTTGCCACATTTCAGTTTTCCTACTGAGAGGAGTATGTTGGACTTTGGTCAAAACAATTGTGTCTCTAATCTTATGATTTCATCCACCAGGACTCTCAACTTACCCTCTGAAAATATGAATTTTTGGGGCATGACATGACTGAAATTAATGTGGGTGACGATGACAAACTAAATAAGACAAGTGATATTTGGGACAAAAAATAAAAAAAATAGAAGTGTGTGAAATGTGTAAAATGGGATAGGAAAAAAGGGCTCCCTTATGTAACAAAAATTACAATAAGTAGTGTGGTCTGTGTCTTGCTGTGCTGCAGTGGAGAGGCAAAGGATCATGGTCTGTGATGGGGTGTGTTTTATAGTGTGATTTGCAGATGTCTCCACTTGGCCAATGCATGTCAGCTGTGTTGTTTTTGAATCTATCCAATGGCCACTCTTCTGGTACTTTGGTATGAGCGTACCATGACAGCCGACCTCCCTCAGCTAACTGCTGCAAGGGGGCCCCATGTCAACTGTGTTTTTGTAATAGGCTTAGTGGTTGGCCGTGGCCATGATGGCGGCGGAGTACACACTGCCAACATTGCAGCTTGCCGCGCTGCTAGAGGGCAGCAAAATGTCTACACGGTCAGTAGTTCAACCTGCATCTATCGAAATACATTGGCCGGGAGACTGCCGGCACAGCGGTCTTCTTAGGACCGCAGCGGTCCGGTGGACTGACTGCCAAACCCCTAATCAGCCCTAAGTGTTGGGCCCAAATTTTTGCTGAGAAGCCTGCAGCCATCGCTACTAAATATCGGAGTGCCGAATAGCCAGGCTGTAATTCTACCTTATGCCTCTTTAATCTACCATTAGACACTTTGTCCCTTTGCTACATTTTGCCATCTTTCTCTTAGGAGTACTCCATCGATGTCCCATTGCGCTCATTCAGTATTGTGGCCTGTAATGTACTGTGTGTCCACTGAATGGGAATCTGAAGGAGTCACTCTCTGCCCCATCCTTGTGCAACTAATGTGGCATTGTGGTACACTTTTCGACTCAGTGTGATGAGTAAAATAGTCCTGCTTAGGAGTTATTGTGTAGGATTGCTGTCCAAATATGAAGGAAGACCTCTGTCTTACCTTGTAGCTTGTAGATGAGTTTCTCATAAAAAGCAGTTTTGTACATCTCGACGAGTTCTGGTGAGTCGGCATATGTGGAAAGCACCAATGGCATAAAATGCAGAGTTTGGCTGCTGTGAGGTCCATGTTCAGTAATTGATTTTCATGGTTGGAAAGTGTTGGAGTGTTGGGGAGACGGTTGTGTCTTAAAGTATTACCAAATAACATTGTATTAGGGTGGGGATGGCCAATGATCTACTTAATGTGGCTCCCACTTCATTTCACAGGGTGTGCATCTCAGGGCAGTTGTGTATCACATGCTCTATTTCGCATTGAGGGTGTCCAGCAGCCAGAGGTGTAGGAGGCCTACCTTCCTCAGACTCACAGAAGTCCCAATCCATTCTGGAGCATTTTAAGAGGCAGAACTTCTTCTCACCTCTCTTGCTCCTCAATCTAGGTTTTCAAGTATCTTAGCCCAGTCCCCTAACAAATACTCCACTTGGAGTCATTCCTGCAACTTGACATGTAACCACTCTCTACGTGTGGTTGGGCACATAGCTGTTTTATCAGCATGTAATAGAGTCCTGACAATACCCCTTTGAATTGCCTCCAACAGTGGAGATACTTTATCACTGGAGTTGTCTGAATCAGACATATTGTGGTGCCCAACCTGCGGGAGAGGCAGTGGTACAGCTGGATTTCTATTATTGGCTTAGTGGTAGTTGAAATTCCTCCCTGAGCTCCTTTAAGGTTTTAAGGATCCCCTGGGTCATGATGTGGTTCAAGGATTTGATCCCTGCCTTTTGTCATAGCTCCCAATTGAGCAGCTGTGTCATAGTGGTCCCTTATCATTAAAAGGAGCATACACTAAAAAGAGTCTGTGCGCACATGCCCAGGTTTAAACCATTGCCTTGATTATTGGGTTCATGGTATTGTGTTTAGGGGCGCTGTGTTTGTATAGCAATTGCAGGCCTCGTGAGGTTTCTCAGGACCGTGACCAACAATGGGTGGCTTTGGATGTATGGCTCCATATATGCTATATGTGCTTGGTATAGAGCAGTACTGAATTGTTCTATGAAGGGGAGTTCTAGACCCTCATGTTTCCGGTATTCGATGATTTTGGTGGTTGCTAATTATGCCTTCATTTCTCCCCATATAAAGTTTTAATGCCCTTATCTATTGTTCTCAGGAGCTTCAATAGTGTCAACAGAGGGAGCATTCCTAGAGCATAGGTTAATCTCAGGAGCACCATCTTTTTTAAAGCCTGTGTGCTGCCCAACAGCGATATGTTTAATCAGTTTTGGCTTACCCTATAAGTGGTGTGAGATTATCCAGAACCATGCGCTCTAATCCCTTATTTATATACACTCTGAGATATTTGAGATATGATGACTTTAATTGCAAGAGGTAGCCTATGATGGCAGCCTTAGTTGTTACCTATGACAATTAGAGGGCTTCACTTTTACATCTAATTGACCTTGTATCTTGATATTGCCACAAAGTCAAAGATGAACTCTAGTAGGACCAGAAGAGATGTGGTATGGGTGGTGAGTGTGACTAAATGCTGTCCACAAACAAGAGTATAAACAAGGGGCCTCACAAAGTGAGGCCTAGGGCTCTAGGTCCAGGAGGCAGAGAGGAGATAGCCGACATCCCTCACCCATTCACTGAGAAGGAATCAGAATTAAAGAGTCTGCAGTTTACTTGTGTTGAGGGAGATTTATACATGCATTTGACCTTAGCCATGTATTCTTTGCGTAGACTATATTTGTGGCACTTCGCAAAGAGGAAGCACCACTCAATAGGGTCAAAGGCTTTCTTGGCATCGAGTGACAGGGCCAACACTTCCTCTGACAGGTTTTTGGCAAAGCACAAGAAGTGGGCCAACATGCCAAGATGTCTTTGGGATGATTTCCCTGGAACAAATCACACCTGCGTGGGGAGTATTGAGGCGGGCTGCCAGGATTCCAGACAGTATTCTGAAGTCCCTATTGAGTAGGAAGATGGGCTGGTAACTACTGCAGAGTAGGGGATAAGTTCCTGGTTTGGGGAGGACTGCTCTTATAGCTTCTTTGGATAGCTGCCCTAGGGTGCCAGCCTGATCAGCCTCCATGTGTGCCTCATATAGTAACTAATGTAATATACTGCAATGTAATGTAATATAATGTGGATTTGTAGAGCACAAAATTGTCTCCAGTGAGGGTATCCAGACACTGAGTAGATTCCGGCTACCTAAGCAGGTTCAGGTGAAGTGACAGGTTTTCAGTTTCTTGTGGAAGTCCATAAGAGATGTTGCTGATCTAATGTGCTGGTGGAGGTCATTCCAGGATATGGCTGCCAAGAGAACACCTGCCACTTGTCATGCTTCTATGGATCCCAGTAGAGTGGGCGAGCGTGAGGTTCCCCATTGGTTGGTGGAAGTGTATTAAGTGGTTGAGGTAGGTGGGGCCCAGCAATGCAGTGCTTTGCAGGTGTGAGTGAGTATCTTGAACTGACAGCATTTCTGAATGGGGAGCCAGTAAAGTTGTTGGCGGTGAGGTGTGATGTGCTTGCTGCAAGGATGGTTGAGCACAAGTCTGGCTGTCGTGGAGGGTGTTGCCCAGTCTGCTTGTGATGAAGGCCTGGGTGAAGGTCTTTCTTGTGTTGGGAGAGAGCCCATTGATGGTTTTTCTGAGCATGCAGAGTATGCAAAATCAGGCAGAGGAGAGGGCATTGATCTGATGTTTCATGGTGAGGTTGGTGTTGAAGATGATGGCCAGTTTTCTGGCATGGTTGGAGGGTGTGAGGCTGATGCCTAGTTCTGTGGGCCACCAGGTGGAGTCCTAAGGTCAGCATTGAGTCTGAGGCAGTTATCACTCATTCAATTGACCATGTTGGTCATGCACATGTTGAAGTTACTTTTGGTGGTATTTTTGCCTTCTGAGAGAGACAGGATGAGTTTGCTGTTCTCAGCTGAAGAGATGATGTTGAGTCTGTTGGACTCAGTGATGCTTGCTAGAGGAGTAATGTACAAGTTGAAGAGAGTGGAGCTTAGTGAAGAGTCTTGTGGGACTCCACAGATAAGGTCCTTGGGTTCTGATGTGAACAGAGGGAGCTAGACCCCTTGCGTTCTTCTGTTCAGGAAAGTGGATAGACACTTGAGAGCTGGTCCTTGGATTCTGGATTTGTGACGTCTGGAGATGAGAGTGTGGTGGGATACTGTGTTGATGGCAGTGGAAAGGTCCAGGAGGATGACTGTAGCAGTCTGACCCTGATCTAGTATTGCGCAAATGCCATCTGCCGCTGTGATGAGGGCTCTCTCTGTGCTATGTTTGCTGCAGGAGCCTTTTTGCAAGCTGTCCAGGAATTCACAGTGGGAGAGGTGATGGTTGAATTACTTTTCTATTACTTTGGCTGAGAAGGGAAGGGGAAGATGGATAAGTAATTGTTGAAAATTTTAGGGTCCGGGGATGGTTTCTTGTGTAGCGGGGTGATTTTGGTAGTCCAAGACCTCGGTCTTCATCCATTTATAAAACTCTGCAGGGAAGCTGTCCTCGCCATTAGCTTTACAGTGAGGATAATTGGAAACTCAGCTATCTCTACAGGTGGCTAACTATGTGCCCATTCTGAGTCATAATTGCAGGAATGTCTGTCCTTGTCCCCCCTCTCTGTCTGAGCTAGGTTGAAAGCTTCCCTGCTCACCCTGCACTTAGTGGCAAGCCTTGTTTTTTGGATTACATATTGAGCCTTAGAGGTGAAGAGTGTGTTGAGTCCCACTTTTTATTTCTTGAGTTGCCGCTTGTTGGCTGTGCAGGGCAGAGCCCATTATAGACATATTTATTCTGCAATATTTTGTTCACTTAAGCCCTGTTGTCCCACCTTCTGTCCATTGTTTAAAGCAGCATCCCTCATGAGTTGCCCTCTGATGGTAGGTTTGGCTGCCACCTACAATGTTTGCTCAGATTTTATTGACCCTTTATTATGATGGCGGCTGGCTTTACATGGGTGTTGAGGAGTTTCTTGCTTGTGGATATCTTGTGATAAGGGGTATTTAGGTGCTGTGGCTTGCTTATCAGTTGTGTTACCCCAATCTCAGGTGTGGTGATCCAAAATCGCTCCTTGCAGGATCAGAGTTTGTGGCTCAGTGGGATAATGGAATGGGATATGAGGAAATAATCAAGCCTCGATTGGGTGTCATCAACAGATTAGACATGGGAGTATTCCTTATTAGTGGGGTGTGGTGATCACCATATATTGAAGAGGCGATGATCAGATAGAATATCACGCATAAGTGCACTATCCGAGTTAGGGGTTGTATTGATGGGGCCAGTGCGTTCCAGGATTGGATCCTAAACACAATCCAGTCTCTGCCAATGACCAGTAATGAGGTGTCATCTCCATCAGTATAAGGTTAAGTTGTGGGATTAATGACCCTTTGGGTCCTGTCAGTGCATTGTGCATGCCTACACTGATTGCTCTATTACCAAGGCACAACTTGGCAAACATGTACTGACTCTCTGGATCAGTCCATGTTTTCAGCACTATGTTAGAAATTGGGTCTTTGGTTGGCAGTCAGGTTCCCCCTGTCCAAGCAAGAACTCTCACTCTCGTCAGTATAAAGCAGAATCACCCTCAGTTAACCCCCACTCACCCCTTTCTTAGCTTGGTACGAGCAGGCAGGCTTAACTTCAGATGCAATGTATGAAGTATTTGTACCAACACACACAGTAATACTTTGAACCACTACAAAATGACACAAAACAGGTTTAGAGAAATAGGTAATATTTATCTAAACAAAACAAGACCAAAACGACAAAAATCTAACATAGACAAGTCAAGATATGATTTTTTAAAAGAATAAGGCCCTCATTAGAACAGTGGCGGTAAATGCTGCTTACCGCCATGCTGACGGCCACCAACATACCGTGACCACGGTGGTATACCGCTACGGGTATTATGACCCACACAGAGAAACCCGACACTATACAGACACCCACACAAGTCCACCAGACCAAAGGTGAGTGATAAAGTGGTGGTACCAAATCCCACACTGTTACACCAACAGAAATATGCCCACAGCATCATTACCCATGAATCACTGCAGCAGACATTCAACCACGGTAATCTATTGGCGGTACACACTGCCGCGCTCAAAATACACATACACTAACAAAGCTATACCACATTGAACAATTCAAACTGACACACATACACACCACACCCACACACCCACTCCAATATAAAACACACACCCACAATATCCACAGCCCCTTACAACGAAAAAAAATATTGCCAACTGAGAGAGAGAGACAAGCCAGGAGCACCCACTGAATTTGAGCCACATCATACCATCACCCATTCACCATCCGTGCTCCTCACAGCACACACCCCAACACATCACCCCACACACCCTCACACACACCACTCACACTACACCCAATGGCACCACAATGACACCCCAGGTTCTCAGGGTATGGTGGAGAAAATCATCCGGGTAGAGCCACAGCTATTTGGATCACAGGTGCAGCAGATGTACATTGCTAGGAAGATGGAGCTATGGCGGCGAGTCGTGGACAGGGTCAACGCCGTGGGACAGCACCCAAGAACAAGGGATGACATTAGGAAGAGGTGGAATGACCTACGGGGAAGGTGCATTCCGTGGTTGCAAGACACCAGGTAGCTATACAGAGGTCTGGCGGTGGACTCCCACCTCCTCCCCACAACTAACAACATGGGAGGAGCAAGTCTTGGCGATCTTGCATCCTGATGGCCTGGCAGGAGTTGCAGGAGGACTGGACTCTGTTAAGTCAAATCTTTACTACTTTATCCCCCACCCTACCTGCATGCCATCACAAACAACAACCCCTACCTTCATCCCCATCACCCCACCACCTCACATATACCCCACCATCACAACCCACCCATCCCAATACCATGCCCTGCATGCAACATCAATGCATGGACCCCATCCCAGACCTGCATGGACACCCATCACCACAGCATGCACACTAGTGACAATCACTTTGGCAACCAAGCACAACTCACACAAGCCAAGACTGCCTAGCTAATAACAACCATAGAGGGAAACATATCCATGCACAAGATGGCACACGCAGATACATTAACACTGCATTTACATCCCCACAGTACCCCCCACTCAACGTCACCGGAGAGGAGGTGCCAGCCACATCCAGCCCCCCCTAAAAGGCCCACAGTGATGACAGCAGCACTGCACGCCTGGACCACGATGACCAACCTGGCCCATCAGGGACCTCTGGACAGTCGGTGACCCAGCCACAGTCCCAAACCACCACAGAGCCTCCCCCCTCAGGAAACACCACCACAGCACACACCCAGCGGACCCATACCACTGTCCCCAGGACACATCAATCAGCAGTATGTCCATCACCACAGGGACCCCAGGAAACCCCACAAACACAGGACGATCAGGGACCTTGGGTCAGTGGCAGTGGGCACACGGTTCAGAGGACAGAGGCACAGGACAACAGGGAAGCTGGGAGGACTGCTGTGCGACAGAGGGAGGACAGGCCCAGGGAAACGACTCTCCACAAGGCACTTGTAGGGATCCTGGGAGCATACCACCATTACCAGGAGACCATGGGCCAGATACTGTAAAAGTTGCAGGAGACCCAGCGGCTGCAGGAGGGATAGTACCTGGGGATCAGGAAAGACCTGAAAGACATCCGCACCACCCTGGTCACCATTGCAGGGGTGCTGGCTGACATGGCCAACACCATGAGGGAAGCAGTGGCACACCAACAGGCCCCTGACACAAGCCACACTGAAGAAGAGCCCTCCACCTCCGCCGGCACTAGTGGACAGAAGGCCCCGCCACAGGACCAACAGGCCACCAGTACCCCACCCACTGCAGAAGGAGAACCACCCTTCAAACGGTCCCTGTGATCCAGGCAGAAGCCAGAGAACATTGCCAAGACCCTCACCAGGAAATAGGTCTCTCCTGACTGTCACCCTTCTGTCCCACTCTGTCACCCTGTCCATCTTGAACTGCCATTGCTCCACTTCCTATGCCCCTTTGGACAATGCACCTGTGATACAAAGAAAATGGACTCTACACTGGACTTTCCTCCATTAGCAACCCAGCCCATTTCAGTACCCCTTACACCTATTAGCACATAAATAAGCACCCTTGGAACAAGTTCAAGTATGGAGTCTGGGAATTCTATGACAAATGTATTAGTTTCACAAACTGTAAGCATTGCACTTCAAATGTACTGTAATATTAACGTAGGTATGACCTGTTGAGGGCAGCAGTAAACACACCAGGAGCCAGAATGGGGCACAGACATCTGAAAATAGAGATGCCAAAGGGTACAGTAAGTGGCCATAGAAATAGAAAAATCAGGCTGCCATGTTCAATGTCAAACACAAAACTGCAATGGAAGGTGAAGTTACAGTGTCTTACCCGTGTGTTAATGGAAGTACTGTTGAATGAGTGTACTTCTGTTGTCCACATCTTCTTCCTCTGCCTCCCCTTCATCACTGTCCACAGCCTCCACCGCTGCCACACGACCATCCCCAGGCTCATCCACCTGCAGAAAAGGCACCTGGTATCTCAAGGCCAGGATGTGCAACATGCAACATGCAACAATGATCTGGCACACCTTCTTGGGTGAGTAGTACAGGGATCCACCTGTCAGATGGAGGCACTGGATTCTGGCCTTCAGGAGGCCAAAGGTTCTCTCAATGATTCTCCTTGTTCATCCATGTGCCTCATTGTAATGTTCCTCTGCCCTTGTCCTGGCATTCCTTACTGGGGTCAGTAGCCATGAGAGGTTGGGGTAACCAGAGACACCTGCAAATATTCGAGGGATACCTGTTAGCCAGACACTCACACTTAGGGCCAACCCCACACCCATATACCTACATTAACTGGGTGGGGACCATGGGCTCACCTATTAGCCACACCCTGTGCCTCTGGAGTTGAGACATCACATTTGGAATGCTGCTATTCCTCACGATAAAGGCATCATGCACAGAGCCAGAATACTTGGCATTGACATGGGAGACGTACTGGTCCGCCAAACACATCATCTGCACATTCAGAGATTGAAAGCTTTTCCTATTTCTGAACACTTGTTCATTTCTCCGGGGGAAAGGAGGACAAATGCAATATGTGTACCATCAATGGCACCAATGATGTTGGTGATATGTCCCAGGGCATACAAGTCTGGCTTTACTGTGGCCAAATCCTCCACCTGGGGGAATACGATCTAACTGCGCATTTGTTTCAGCAGGGCAGACAACACTCTGGTCAGCATGTTTGAGAACATTGACTGAGACATCCCTGATGCCATGGCCACTGTTGCTTGGAAGGAACCACTTGCCAGGAAATGGAGCACTGACAGGACCTGCACTAGAGGGGGGATACCTGTGGGCTGGCAGATACCTGAAATCAGGTCTGGCTCCAATTGGGCACACAGCTCTTGGATTGTGGCCCTATCAAGTCTGTAGGTTGGGATAATGTGCCTGTCCTCCATTGTCGCCAAGTCATCCAGGGGTCTGTACACAGGGGGATGTCTCCATCTCCTATTCATCCTCAGCGGTTGAACTCTAGGTTGAAAAACGGTGAGCAGAGGGTCATATTCACACATATATGAATATTAATATGCATTTCTTCATTTACTGAAACAGTTTGTGAACTTGAGAGTTGATATGCCAATGTCTGCTGTGACACAGGTAGGTGCCATGGCCTGTGCCCCCCTGAAATGGCAGCTGCCTGACCTGTGCGGAGGAACAAGTTTTGTGCCGTTGCTGTCCGCGGTCATCGACCACCACGCAACATCGCATTGGTTATCATTGGGCCCTATAGTTCCAGGAGCAAATGGCGATGTAGGATGGCGGTGGCGGTACGCACCGCCGTGGACGTGACCGACATTTTCTATCTGTTCACTCACTTGCTACCTGACCTTCAACAGGAGAGGACCTACACTGCAAGTGCTGCTGTGACCTGTGTCTGGAAGAGACAATGGCTCGGGTGTCTGGTGAAAGGGCCCCTGCCTTCACTTCGGAGGAGTTGGGGAGGCTAGTGGATGGGGTCCTACTCCAGTACACTTTACCCTATGGTCCTCCAGACAAACAGGTGAATACACTGTGAGCATGATGCGTGGGCCATGAATGCATGGATTGCTGTGTGTGTAAGACCCGTGTAGGGGTGGATCTGAGGGGTCCTGGCCACAGTGCTGCATGTATGGTGGGGAATGTATGTGCGTAAGGGGATGGGAGGGATATGGTGGGCCATGAGTTAGAAAGTCCAGACAGTATGACTAATCCCTTATCTGCTGTATTTTTTCTGCAGGTCAGCGGCCATCAGAAAAAGGGTATTTTGCGTGCCATCGCCAAGGAGGTGTGGACCCTCCGGGTCTTTGACAGGAGGAGCACCCACTGCCGCAAACGGTGGGAGGACCTGCTCCGCTGGGCAAGTAAGACTGCGGAGGCCCAGCTGGGGCTGGCCTCCCAACGAGAAAGGGGTGCCCGTCATACCCTTACCCCCCTGATGTTCCGTATCCTGGCGGTGGCCTATCCGGAGTTGGATGGGCGCTTGAAGGCATCACAGCAGCCACCAGGGGGTGAGTACAGAATCAGAATCATTTTGCGCGTTAAGGTTTTACCTGGGTGGGGGATGTGTGTTGTGGGTGCCCCTAGGCCAGGGCGAACATGGCAGGGTATGTTCAATAATGGGAAAGATCAGATGCTCTCCAACCCCAATAGTGTTAGTAGGCATCTGCTACTGGGCAGAGTCCTGTGGGTTTTAGGTGTGCAGCTACTGGCGTAAGGTATTGTAGCCCATGGGCTGGTGACTAGCATTGTAACTGGTAGCGGATGGCCTAGTGCATAGGGCTGTTCCCTGTGTGTTGTGTACACCAACAATAGTGTTATTGCTGGCATTGACCAAGTGTATCCTCTGTCTCTCCCCCCTTCTAGTTTTGTCACGCTGTCCTTGTGTACATTAGCATCATCTGGCAGAGGAGCAGAGGCACCGGTGACGAAGGGAGCTGCATCCCACATGGGCCTGGAGGCCGAATCCATCGATAGTGAGGAGACACTACCGACAGCGACTCCTCCTCCGAGGGGAGCCCTCTGGTGGTAGCGGACACCTCTGTGCCCACTCCAACAACAGGTACAATTGCCACCCCCCATACCAGCACCGCCCTCCCAGCAGCACCTCAGTGTGTTTCCCGTGCCCGCTCACCCAGGAGAGTGGGCATCTCCTACGCCACAGGCATCTCAGGCCCTGCCTCAGTCAGCCCTACTGCCCTCAGTGAGGAGGCTATTGACCTCCTGAGATCCCTCTCTGTTGGGCCGTCGACCATAATGAATGCCATCCAGGGTGTAGCAGGGCATTTGCAACAAACAAATACATACCTGGAGGGCATTCACTCTGGCGTGGCGGCCCAACAGAGAGCTTTCCAGGCTCTGGCCTCCGCACTGATGGCAGCCATTGTCCCTGGCTCCAGCCTCCACCCTCCAACTCCCTCTACCCAGTCCCAATCCCCTCAACCCCAGCCTATCCCACCCCCCAGTAGCATCTAAACTCACACCTGCATGCACTACATCCCTCATCCACTACCTCCATTACTAGCACACCTATCACTACAAAGCCCGTCACTGGCAGTCACCACCCGCACATCCATGCACACGGCCCCTGTGTCCTGTCCCACTGTGTCTGTCCCCCCTCCCAAGGTACACAAACTCAAGCACTTAGACACCCAACAGCCATCCACCTCACAACAGCATCCAGCCCATGCACCTGCACCCAAACACAGCAGACAGACACCTCCCACAACCATTCCCTCTTTCTCCACTCCAAAACCTCCCTCTCCTTGCCCTAATGTCCCTAAGAAGCTTTTCCTCTCCACCATTGACCTCTTCCCTACCCCTCCCCCACCGTCCTTCACGTCTGGCCAGGGAGGCAAAAACCCAGCCAAGCACCTCAGCCACCCAGTCCACGGCCCAGTAGCCTCCACATCCACTCATGGTGGGAAAGGATCCAGGGCATCAGGCACCTCAAGGAAAGGTTGTCTGCCCCAAGTGCTGCCCGGAAGGGAAAGTAGCCATCCACAGTTGCTGCCCGGAAGGGCAAGGAGCCATCCTCTGCTGCTTCCAGGATGGGCAAGGAGCCTGACCCAAGTGCTGCCTGGAAGGGCAAGGAGCCATCCCCAGCTGCTGCCAGGAAGTTCAAGGGGCATGCACCAGCAAGCAGGAAGGACAAGGGGCCTGGTGCAGCCATCTGAGGCTGCGGGTGATGGGCTGGAGCCTCCCCCCACCAGCAGCACCCCCACCGCCAGCAGAAGCACCAGCTGCACTACCACCACCAGTGAGCAGCTGTCCAAGGCTGCAGAGGATGGGCTGGAGCCTCCCCCCCCACCACCAGCAGCAACAGCACCACCACCACCAGCAGCACCGCTACCACCAGTGGGCAGCCTTCAGAGGTTGCAGGGGATGGGGTGGAGCTTTCCCCCACCAGCAGCAGCACCACTACCACCACTGTGCAGCCATCACAGCCGGTGGACGGTCTGTAGTCCTGTCTCCAGGGGCTGCTGTGCAGCCTGCCCCCTGCAAATCCTGTGGGAATGACACCCAGTTGAGAGACTGTGACCTTACACTCCCAAGGATCAGAAGCACAGGGCACAATGCCCCCTCCTGAACCAGTGGGTAAGCCACCCACTCACCCCATCCTCCCCAGGATCAGAAGCACATGACACGATGCCCCCTCCAGAACCAGTTGGTAAGTTCATTGACGAATAGGCAGTGTCTCTTGAAATGTACATATGTATATACCATTAGAATGAATGTTTGTATTTATACTGTATTTATATTATTACACTCACTTTCATCAATTCTTGTTGTCCTTGCATTATTCCTGGGGGGTACGGGGCAAGTATGTTTTATTACTGCATCTGATTGTGTGTATGATGTTGGGGGTGGGGGTGGGTGTTGTGCGTGTGTGTGTGTCACCCTCTTTTTCCTCCTTCCCTCCCCTGTATGCTTGGAAAACAGTGAGAATGTCGTTGTTACACAAAGTACCTGGTTAGCATCAAATATAAAGCCGCACGGGTGAGCGTGCATCGGAAAAGGGTAGCAATGCGTTGATTACTTACCGAAAGTGAGGGGATGTGTTGTTTCTTTCTTCGGTCAGGTTGGCCATGTGTCGTTTTTCTCCCTTGTAAGAGAGTGATGTGTAGATTTCCCGATGGGGCACCTCGGATCCACGCAGAGTCGGGTTGACTTGGACTCCCAGGGACGATGCATGGAAAATCCGGTCACACAGTGTCAGAAAACCGCGCTGCGTGGGGTTTTCGTCATCAGCCTCCGTAAGTGGGTATTGCGTGTCGTTTCTCCAGACATGATGCATCGATCTCCCAGGCTCGATGCAGGTGGACCATCAGTTTCAGCCACAAAGCCGACGGCGTGTCGTTCATTCGCTGCGTTGTGGAAGGTGAGTTGAAAATTTCCCTGCACGGCATTCTTTGTATGGATTTTCAGCTCTTGTCTGCCAACTACATCTTTCAAGGGCCCAGGGAATGGATAGAGTACCACTTGGCAGGGCAGGAGTCTCAGGAGAGAGTCCAGGTGCTGGCAGGGGAAGTCTTTGATGGCCCTGAGACTTTAACAACAGGAGGCTAGCTCAGTTCAAGCCCTTGGAGATTCTTCTCAAGCAGGAATGCACAACAAAGTCCAGTCTTTGTCCCCTTTCACATGCAGAAGCAGCAACTGCAGGATAGCCGAACAAAGCACAGTCACAGTCAGGGTCACCATTTCTCCTCAGCTCTTCAGCTCTTCTCCTTGGCAGAGGTTCCTCTTGAATCCAGAAGTGGTCTTGAAGTAATCTAATTTTCATTGTTTTTGGGGCATCTACTTATACCCCTTTCTGCCTTTGAATTAGACATACTTCAAGGGAAAGTCTCTCTTGTTTGTAAGATCCTGCCTTGCCCAGGCCAGGCCCCAGAAACACACAGGGGGTTGGGTTTGGAGACTGCATTGGGTGAGGACAGGCACAGCCCTTTCAGGTGTGAATGACCACTCCTCCCCTCCCTCCCAGCACAGATGTCTCATCAGGATATCCAGGCTACATCCCAGCTCCCTTTGTGTCACTGTCTAGAGGAGAGGTGCAAACAGCCCAACTGTCAAACTGACCCAGACAGGGGATCCACAAACAGGCAGAGTCACAGAATGGTTTAAGCAAGACAATGCCTACTTTCTAAAAGTGGCATTTTCAAACACACAATCTAAAAAACAAAAACTTTACTAAAAGATGTATTTTTAAATTGTGAGTTCAGAGACCCTAAACTCCATATTTCTATCTGCAAAGGGAATCTGAACTTTAATAATATGTAAAGGCAGCCCCCATGTTAACCTATGAGAGAGAAAGGCCTTGCACAGTGAAAACCGAATTTGTCAGTATTTCACTGTCATGGTATATAAAACACATTAGTATATGTCCTACCTTAAACATACACTGCACCTTGCCTATGGGGCTATCTAGGACCTAACTTAGGGGTGCCCTACATGTAAGAAAATGGAAGGTTTAGGACTGGCAAGTGGGTACACTTGCCAAGTCAAATTGGCAGTTTTAAAACTGCACACACAGACACTGCAGTGACAGGTCTGAGCCGTGTTTACAGGGCTACTCATGTGGTATTTGATTTTTAGGCCCTGGGCACATCTAGTGCACAGTACTAGGGACTTACGCGTAGATCAAATATGCACACTTGCACTTTAGCACAGGATATCAGTGGTAAAGTGCCCAGAGTATCAAAAACAGCAAAAACAGAGTGAGGCATACATAAACAACCTGGGGAACAGAGGCAAAAAGTTAGGGGAGACCACGCCAAGGATGCCAAGTCTAACAAGCACTATGCATGGGAGTGTTTTGCATAGAAGAATGGCCATACTACATTTCCAGGGTATGGAGTTTCCATCCTGGCATGGTACTTTGAGGCTACAATGGATGACCATGCCCACCCAGTCAATTCAGAGGTTCTCTGCCTTGATGCTTATGAGACGGTTTTCTTGTATTAGTGGGACATCAACGTGCTTAGATTTAAGGTGGGTAAGCACCTTCTTGCGCTTGAAACAGTGTGTGAAGCCATTCACATTTCATGATATAAAGTTCAAGGGTACAGCCTTCATTACAAAGCACAGGATTTAATGAAGATTCAGAACTGTGAGTATAGGGAGTCAGGTATCATGCCATGCCCCTTCAGCCATGCCATTGAGCTACAATCAATTATAATCAAATACATAAACAAATACACAGGAAACTATTTTGTCATGAATGGAGTGTTCTGTTGAACAACACCAGTTTTGTTCATGATGCTATATTTGAACATTTATCTTTTAAATTGTGAAGTTGTCCTTACCATGCTCATTTCTAGGGTCAGGAATAAACACTCTCTATTGTCACTACTCTAGCCTGAAACCTTCTCTCAAGACAGACTTTGGTTGCAGTAATAATGTCAGCTTAATGTGGGTAGCACTGTGGACTTCTCTAATTCATATTTTTGTGTACTATACATTCTTTAGTTTGCAAAAATAAATTAGTGTTGTGTTTTGATGGATCATTATGATGTTGAAACAAAGAGCAAATGAAAAATGAAGCTTTTCCTCAAGGTGCCCATCCCCCATATTTGAGTTGCTCTCACTTAAATATTGCCTGCTTAAGGTCCTACACAAACATCTTAAATTAAGTTAAGCTCTCAGTACTGTGGTCCCAACTCTAGAAATCATTGCCACAGGATATTAGAGCAAAAACTGCCCTTTTTGGTTTCAGCAAAGGCATAAAAATAATGTTGCTAGAAGGTGGCGTCTGGAGACAATAAGGTTTGTGTTGTGTCTGAATAGATAAATAAATATTAGGAAACACGGAATACAAGTTCTGAAGAGATTTGGGAGAATAGTTACATGACCCTTGCATCTTATTATGCTGCACTAGAGTCATTTTGTTTTACGCTAAGGAGGCGTTAAGGCGTTAAGGAGAACCTCACCATGTGCCATATTTACAAAGCTGCACAATGCATACGTTGCCACTTTGTAACCCCTTGCGCCACAGTATACCTGCACCAGGAAGAAGGTATGCAAGGGGTGTGTTCCTACACAGGGAGGCCCAAAAAATGGTACAGTGAAATTTATAAGATTTCACTATGCCATTTTTTTCCATTATTAGGGTCAAGCGCACAAGCGCTCCGTCCCTGTTGAAATCTCTCTTTGGGCTTGTAACCATGCCCCTATCATGCCCACCACTTTCATTGGTTCATGGGCTTGCCTTTTAAAATTAGCTGCTTTTATTAGTGAAAGGCATGCATACATCATGGGTGCTAACCCATTCGCAAAGGGGAAGGGGTCCCTATGGGACCCCTTCCCTTTTGTGAATGCATGCAAAAACTTTTTTCAGAGCAGGCAGTGGTCCCACGGACCACTGCCTGCTCTGAACAAATTAAAAAAACGTTTTTCATTTTTGTTTTCGAAATGCATTTTGTTTTCTTTCAAGGAAAACGGGCTGCATTTAAAAAAAATAAAAATGCTTTATTTAAAAGCAGTCACAGACATGGAGGTCTGCTGACACCAGCAAGCCACCATCCCTGTGAGTGCCGCCGTTCCCAGTGGGGTCACAAACTGCGACCTACCTCATGAATATTCATGAGGTAGGTCATTTGCGACCCCATTGCGAATTGCAGACAGTGTCATTGACACTGTTGTACATCCAGTTTTGCGACTCACAAATTGCGAGTTGCTAAGACTCGCAGTTTGCGTGTTGCAAAATTGGATCTTCGTATAGGTGGACCTTACTTATTAGGAATTTTCCTCCTTGTATATAGTCCACAAGCATAAAGTCTGCACAGTGGGTTGTGCTTGTAAATATATGACTGTTGAGATTTCCAATACTCTTAAAATTCTTTGTGAATACCACAATTGCCAGATGAAATATCACAGGAGTAGTTTTTTCACTTCAAATGCTTCCCTTGTGAATCAGGCCGACAAAGTGCAATCTGTAGTACAACATTGACATATCAGTACCTGATTCACAAAATACACTTTAGATACCTTTAGCATCAACAGTGAACAGTCGCCACCTAGATGAGATTCATAAACACAAAATTACAGAAGAGAATATTAGTAACCTGAAACAGCCGTGGGTTCCACATTTGATTTGTCTGAAGGCTAAAGTAGGGCTAGTCAAGAAGGGCAGGATTTTGACACTCTTGGCTTCATTTACAAAAAATGACGCATCGCTGGCGCATGTTAAAGCCACGGTACGAAATATTCTAACAACATGCGTGCACCAAATTTGCATGACTTCCTGGGTGGATTTGGCACATTTTCAGCCGATGCATCATTTCTTTTTATGCTTCCCCCCAATGCATAGATTACTATGTTTTGGCACCTGATTTCATTGCTTAGATCACACCTAGGGTTGCCGTAAACTTGACTTGGAATGGAGTCAGCACTCCCACATCTAGGACAGCACAGATGTTTGTTTGTGTCGTTTATTTACATGTTGAATAACTGTCATACATTCACTGACATGTACTTAAGTAAAGAAGTTACATTGTGTGCGTCTACATGCCCCTGCAGGTGTATTTTGCATTTCGCCATCATGTGCTACCTCCTCCTCTCCCTCCGTTGGGTCCTCCGGTTGTTCATCCAAGGGGGCATTTGTGAGCAACCATATATTTTGCAGACCGAGGGAGGAAAATCTAACTTTCTACCTCCAGAAACATCTAGGCAGTGAAAACCGGGCCTTGAGCAGGCCAAAGGTTTGCTCAATTAAATTACACGTGCAAATGTGGGCCTTGTTGTAGGCCTTCTCTGGCTCTGTCTGTGGGTTGGCATATGGGGCCATTACCAACTGCTGAATCCCATATCCTTGGTCAGCTGAAATCTAAAGAAAGAGACAGTGTCCATGTTTTAGATTACTGTATTTGCTGAAGTCCTGCCCATGTGTGTTATGTTAATTGGTACTGTCGTCCACTTCTTCCACATATGATCACATGATGTGTGAATCCTGCTGCTGTACTGACATTTACAGGGGCGTGCTCAATCACTCTATGTGATGACAAAAGCAGTGCATGCGCAGATACATATTACAATTCAACATCCTGACTGTCATCTTTCTGCAACTGATTTTGGTGGTGACTGTTTCCCATCACTCTAGTCCACTCAATGTTGCATGTCTACATACATGTGTTGAGAGACAGAATGTGGATGGGGTTCTTTTTTGTAGGCCCTGCCTAGGTAGGTGGTGACATACTGCACATGGCTGACACAGACACATGCATGGGTGCATGGTCATCTCCAGATGATTGTGTTGGCTTACATTACATTGGCCCAGGCCTTTGATTGTCCAGTATTGTCAGGGCTATTGACATGATGCCATCCGCACAGTATACACTCCCAGATACCAACTGAGTGACATGGTGTCACAACTGCCATTTCCCAGTCCATGGCTTCATGTCACGGCGGGGGAACATTATGTACATGTGTGACTGCATTGTGCCCAATTTGTGCACACAACACTTGGATCCTGAAGATTTGGGAGTGGTACTCTGCTGTCCAGCTACACAACTTCCTGCACTGTACAACATCTCAGAGAAAGGAAATTGGTAGACAATACTGGGGACCTCCTGCGCTTTCTGGTTCCTTCCAACTAGACTTGCACAAAAGTTGCCAAGCAAGAACATATTCACACTTCCATCAGGGTTTGTAGGGGTTCTTCTTTGCTTTCAGGATTGTATTTGTGTGTACATATGCACCTTCCAGCCATGGATGCTGCCTCAGAGGCATGCTGAGTGATTAATGTGTGTGGCATTAAACATCACATATGTGAGATAGGAGTGATTTAGCAGATTATTATACATTTGTGCAGTTACATGTCACCTGCCTAGGAGCCATGGTTTGTCACCTTGCACCTAGTTCCTGGTGTGGGAGCCATGACATGGCTTATGGACCATTTGTGCTGCATGTGTGCACACCCCAGTTTAAATTGTACATCCCCCTTGCACAAAGTGATATTAGCCAGATTTCCTGCCTGCCATGAATGGCTGTGTACCTTTACATCATGCAACATCTGCAAAACTGTCTTGCGATGTATTCACATGTATGCCAGGGTTATTTGTTTTGCGTATGTAAAGTGAAGCATGGTGCATGTATGTAGAACACCCCTCATTCTGAAGTCCCTAACTATGGAGGCAGACAGTGAGCTGTGTATAATGTCCCCCTTACCTCTTTTTAATTGTGCCTGTTAGGTACTTGCTGTTTGATTTCCTACAAGTAGGCCATTCCCATATTGTCCATCCTGAAATCGTTTGTTGAGGATGGAGTGCCAGAATATGAAGGCATCATGCACACTGATGAGGTATTTTGACACCAAATTAGTGATCAACTCAGTGGTCAACAATGGCCTGGACATTGATTGACTGGGTGTCTTTCTTGTTTTGGTATAAATGGGCAGCTGCAGCAAGAGGAAAGAGTTGCACATGCGTGCAGTCCATGGCACCAAGCACATGTGGAAGCCAGCAATGGTATAGAGTCCTTGTTTGGTCTCTTGCAGCAGCTGCTGGGTGGTGGGGAAGAAGATATGGTTCTGTGTGAGCCAGATGATGTCATCCAGGACAGAGGGTAGGAATGATAAGAAGGATATCTGTGAGATTCCAGCTACTCGTGCTGCAGTTGGCTAGAAGGACCCTGAGGCCAGCATGTGTAGAACGGCCATGAGCTTTGTCTGTGGTAGGATGTTGGTGACCCTGTTGACCTGTAGTCTTGGCGCAATCAGGTGTAACAGCAGTACAATGGACTCCCTCCTCAAACGGTATTAGGTGATTAGGTCTTTCTCCCTGAGTCCAGTTAGTGAGGTACGCTATCAATAGACACGCTCCCTTCTCCTGAGCTGCCTCTGTGGTGAAGGTGGTGGTGATTGTGGTGGTGATGGCGAAGGAGGTGATGATGGTGGTGGTGGTGGTCTCCTTGGTGCTCCAAGCCATAGTAGGAGTAGGTTCATGGTATCCTAGAGCCTGCCAGGCTGATTTTGATATGTTCTCCTTAGGCTTCATTTTTAAGCCTGCTCTGACCAGGCATTCATTTTTTGACGCATTGTAGACTTTCCACAGCGTTTGCAAAAGGTGTTTTATTTTTTTAAAAGCTTGTAAATATAGCTGTGTCAGTCCTGCATGATTTTTTAAGGGAGAACACCTATCTTGGAAATCATTGTCGGTATCTGACTCAGCCAGATCCAGCGCAATTAAAAAATGATGCACAGGGGGAAAAAGTGTTGTTAGAGGACTGTAGCATCACTTTGTAGATATGGAGTTGCTCTTGTGCTGCCATTGCGTAAAATAAATGATGCAGTGGCGGCGCAGAAGCCTGGAAAATGAAGTCCTCTGTTTGGCATACTGTGTTCTAGCAACATATATAAGAAAGGTACATGTAAAACTGCAGGACGTCTGACAGAATATGTAAACAACAAATATTGAGTGAAAATATTGATTATGAAAATATTGTCTATATATTAATATATATATGTAAAGAGAGATAGATAGATAGATAGATAGATAGATAGATTAAAATAGTAAATCTTAAATATTTAAACATATAACATGAATGTAATGCAAATTAAATAATTTTGAATAATATCTAAAATATATAAATCTATACTCCTATAAAAACATACATATATATGTTTATATCTACATATATATATATAATGTAATACTATTAAAAAATATACATACTTCAATTTATATAAAACGTATTGAATTATATTTTCAATTTATTACTATAAAAAGCATAGATACATAAATATTTATATATTTAAATGGAGCATAAAAACATTAAAACACAAGTACTATAAATTAAATTACCAAATTAATTAAATATAAAAAAATATATAAAATTAAAAACAATTTAAGAAAAAATAATAATCTATACACAAAGAATACAATATGAAATTAATCAAACAAATAATGATGTATATATAACATTAATAAAAATAAGTATTAAAGTCAGAAAATATTAGATAAACTATTCCCACTCCAGTCTGTGAAACATGAGAGAAAGGGTTGGACTTCGGAGGAGTAAAATTTACTACTCCCACTCCAGTCTCTGCAACAGTAGAACAAGTGTTGCTATTTGAGGTGTAAAATGTACTACTCCCACTCCAGTCTCTGCAACAGTAGGGTAAGCGTTGGACTTTGGAGGGGTTACATTTACTATTCCCACTCCAGTCTATGCAACAGTAGGGAAAGTGTTGGGTTCTTAAGGGGTAATATTTACTTTTCCCACTGTACTCTTTGCAACAGTAGGGAAAGGGTTGGACTTTGCAGGGGTTACATTTCCTATTCTCACTCCAGTCCGTGCAATAGTGGGGAAAGTGTTGGACTTCGGAGAGGTTAAATTTACTATTATCACTCCAGTCTATGCAACACTAGGGAAAGCGCTGGAATTCGAAGGAGTTACATTTACTAGCCCCACTCCAGTCTGTGCAACAGTAGGTAAAGTGTTGGACTCCGGAGGGGTAATATTTCCTATTCCCTTTCCAGTTTGTGCAGCAGTAGGGTAAGTACTTCACTTCAAACACCTAACATATTTTAATACCCTATCAGTTGACCAGATATATAAAACTCTCATTAGGAAAATTACATGTATAAAAATAAAAACAACTAACAATTTACATGATTATGAAAAATTGTAATAATTAATTAAGAATCAAAAATCTCATTAATTTATTATTTAATTAGGTTCCCCCACTAAATTCCTACAAACATAGCAGCCCACACTTAATATATACCTAAAGAAAATAAGTATAGCACAATTAACATATTTATTAATCACATAAATATGAATTGATACATAAATAATTAACTATTTATTATTACTTAAAAAAAATACCCATCCTATGTTCTTAAAGACACAACATTCAGCACTTAATCTATAACATCAAAAATATAATTATTACACAAGTTACGTGATTAACAATCAATTAAATTATTAATAATACATTATTAATTACTAGTCAATTAATTATTACTTAGTTAACTTCCCCACCAAACCCAGAAACCTGCACCTAATACATAACTAAATATATCACTACATAACTTACACAATAAGCAATTAAATAACAAATTAGTAATTGATTGTTAATTAATTTTACTTAAGAAACTTCCCACCCTGTACCACTAAAAACCTTACAATTGGCTATGACACTATCAATTACTATTAGCAATTAAATTAGAAATTATAATTCACTTACAATTGCAAACTATTTTTAAAATATTGGCTACAACTGCACAAAAAGTGTTTAAAACATAAAATTAATATATGAACTAAAATACATAAATGTAATTGAACAACGATTTTTTACAACTATATTTTTGAAAACAATATTAACAACAGACATTCTTGAAAACAATATTATTTACCTAAAAAATCAATATTCTTGTCAACGATATTTCTGCATCACGATGTTATCACAATATTTTATATTTATTTTCAGATATTTCTGTGTCTCGATATTTAAAACTCAATATTTTGTACAAATACCAAGACTGCTGTGAAATGACAGAAGCATCAGTGGGCCGAAGTCTCATATTTAGTTTAGAAAAACATAGAAATAGTTAAATATCATGCTAGGAGCACCAGCAGACAGCTCATGCTGAGAAGCACTCTCACTCGTCATTTTGAAAGCAGTCATTCAAAAGTGATATTGAGAAATTACACTCAAGGGGAAATGAAAATGTAATATCTGCATTAGATGGCTGTAAAGCTATAATTAATTGACAATAAGGGGAAATGTATGATATATGTCCTTTACTGAGGTGTAAGTGTGCCAAAGGCAAGCATGTCTGTACCCATCTGCACCAGCACATGTCCAGGGGCCATCCAGTATGTCCCAACTTTGCCATAATTTGGGTCTCACTAGGAGTTAGGGGGTCGACGAACCGACCACCAAACTCGCAGGGAGGATGCCCCCCGATGCTCCCGCTGGGCTGACTGGCAGGATCATTGCATTACGCGTTCCTGCGGGCTGACCAGCGGGAACAGTGCTACGATATTGACCTTGGCTCCTTTAAGGGAGCCAAAGCCAATACCACAGCACATCAACACCATCTCAATGCACACTGTCGGTGGTGCAAGCAGTGAGCATTTCGATGGTGCAGAGGCCCCCATGTGGCCCCCAGCACTGGCTTTCCATCAGACTTTCCATGGTGGGTTCCTTGCCGTGGAAAGGCTGATGGAAAGCTAAGTTGTAATCAGCCAGGCGGCGCTGAACTGGCTGAGTACAACTCCGACCGCATCACCCTAACAGAAACCATGTTTGTAATGTGCACTGTAATGTGGCAGTCGGATCGCCACAGTTGCGGTGATCGGACCGCCACTGCGAGACTGGCAGTCTTTGGACTGCCAGCCTCATAATGAGGCCTTAAGTTTACTTTTCCAGCAACCTTTGCAACCAGGAGTAAGGTAAGCTCAGCAACTGCAACCTAATCCTAAAGTTGTTCTCTTTCCACTACAACCTAAATAAGACCGCACAAAAAACTCTCATTAAAGAAGGTATTCTCAGTCCTTACCTCTCTTCTCTTCCCAAACCAAATGTAAAAGTTCAACCCCACTCAAACTCTGGTACATTTATACTTAATGGGAATCAAAGCAATTTAGAGTATTCACCTGTTATGCTCCGTCATGTAGCCGCTATCTTAATTAATGAATGCCACACACCCTTATGGTCAGCCTTTAATGTTCCTGGTCTTAACTGAATCATTGCTATCACCCAACTGTAATCCAATACTGGTTAAATTAATACCCACTAACCATAAAATTATTAGATACAACTGCATTAATAAATGTGGGGAGATGTTGTAGTCGATTGTGATGCTAACCGTATTTCTGTTTGTATTTAGATGCAGGGGCATTTGTTATTTTTGTGACTATGCTATACCCCAGCCCCTAAAGCAACTGGGCAACCCATAACTATAGGAGTGTAACCCTTATAACCAGTAATAAGCCTCCTGACTTCCCCCTTGATAGCTGCCCTGCATCATGACTTAAAAACTTTGGTAAATTAATCTCTCCCTGGGTCAGGCAAATTATAAAATCTTCTTTTGCTGAGAGTATTGCTCCTTCCTCGCAAAAAAAAATCAAGACATAGCTTTAAAAAAACTTATTCTGACTCCCTCAAATACTGCAAATTATAGGCCAATTCTTCTTCTTCTGTAAGTGGCAAAAATAATGTGAACAGTGGTTAGTAAACAACTATAATCCTTTGTGGAACAAAACAAGATCTTGAACTCTACTCAAACTGGCTTTAGGATGGACTTTAGCACAGAACACTTTATACCATCTACTGTGGATGACCTAAGCTGCATACCCCTGGATTTATCTGCTGTGTTTGACACCATAGACCACCAACTTCTCCTTACTGAGCTTAAAATATTGAAATTGAAGACAAACCATTTGCCTGGCTGTAATTTTTCATTTCCGCCAGATCCCAAAAAATCCAACTTAGTAATAACATTCCATCTCTACTGCACTTGCTTAGGGTGTTCCTGAAGGATCAGTGCTCTACCCTCTATAAGTCCATCTTTGCAACCAACTACTAGCCATTCTTCTCATAGTATTTGATATGAAAGTTTATTTCAATGCAAATGACATAAAAATTGGCATCAACCTCTATAACGATGCCACAAATCGTATGTCTGGCCTTCTGCAACACTAACAACTACTGTGTTCTAAATGAACCATAATTTCCTGAAATTGAATGTGAGGAAAACTGAAATGCTGCTCATTTGTAATGACATCAATCTTTAGAAATCTTCTCTATGACCGTCAAACCTAGGAAATTGCTCCTCTCCCTCTAATACAACATGCAGTCTAGGAGTTTGCATAGGTACCAAACTGAATCTAGAAAACTGAGGGGCTCATTATGAGTTTGGCGGTCAGATGAGTTGACCACCAAACTTGTGGGGATGATGCAGCCGTCAACCTGGCTGCCTCACCTCCTGCCATATTATAATGTTCCCACTAGGCTGACTGGCGGGAACATCGTGTCATGACGTTCCCGCCGGTCAGCCCTGCGAGAACAGTGCTACAATATTGGACTCTGCTCCCTTAAGGCAAAAACCATAGCACAACAGCACTCTCAAAATGTGCACTGTCTGTAAAGCAGACAGTTTGCATTCTGGGTATGCTGGGCACGGGGGTCTCTGCACTGCCAATTCCATGACCCCAAGTGGCACTGTGGTAGAACTGCCATGGAAATGCTTCAGAAAGGGGACTCGTGCACAGCACAGCGGTGCCAAACTCAGCACCACCATGGCTGACCACGAGTCAGACCGCCGTTAGCCTGTAGGTAACCATGGCCCATATTTATACATTTTTTTGCGCCGCATTTATGTCATTGTTTGATGCAAAAGTGGCACAAACTTACAAGATATAATGGTCTCACACATGTCTCTTCACTCAATAATGCTTGTTTATTAAAGAAAGACATAAGTGAAAAGAGACTCCTCCAGGAAGATAGTTGTGCAGTATAAGCATCAATAAATACATAAATAATAAATAAAATTAACCTTGTGCCAGCATTTGATGATAAACGTCCCCAACATGCTATGCAATTGTGCCGTTTTTCCTTTGTCTTGCAACTTTCTCTGTCTTTTTGTATTTGACATATTTGTGGCTCCCATGACCCAGGTCCTAGTGTTCCACGAGGATAACACTTGGTGTTCTCTGAGATCAGTAGACCGTCTTTTGGTCTTCCCCCATTGCCAGAAAGGATAGTCCCCTTGATGTCTCTGCACAAGCGTTGTCTGGTGACAGCATTAATAATATTCATATGCATTACTAGGCTCCCTGTGCAAATTTAGGGCCTGATAATGAGTTATCTGGTCCGTTGACTAATATGGCAGTGGTGGTCCGACTTCTGTCGGGTTGGAAGTCAGACCACCACATTACAATGCAAGTGATTCCATATGTGAAAGACCGGTGTGGTCATGTCAGCAATCCAAAGCAGTGAGGCAACCACAGCCACGAGATAGGCCAAAGAGGCTGTCAGAGGATGGAACACTAGTGTTTCTGCTGGACATATTAGGATGTTGATTTCTGCCGACGTCACTGTGGCGGTCCAATCACCATATCTCAGTTGGCAGAAACTGAGGTATTTAAGGCAGGAAATTACCTGTAGGCAGATTCACACAACCTGTGCTGCCATGGAGCTGATCCTTCTGGTCCTGCCGCTGCTCCTGATAGATGGAGCCCAAAATCAACACCGCCCTGGACGCAACTAATGGTAACACAAAACACCTACCCCTGACCCCAAACTCAACAACAAACAGACGCACCACCATCGACCTGGTATGGAGGCTGTGCACCATGGACCAAGTATAAATTTGTGTGTCCTGGGTCAGAGTAGCACACAATGTATGACCCTATCACAGCCCCAAGACGCCCCCTGTGGGCATGTCACTGACACTGCACTGTCATACTCCACAAAACCACACGTCTGCACATCGCAGTTTCGGTGACAGTGAAGGGTATATTCCATTGTGTCACACAACAGCAATACCACATCACTATCACACCCACTAATTGAACTGACACCCTCACATTGCTCACATGCCATGACCTGTCATGATACTGAAGACACATATGTCTGTATGTGTCATTTAACCTAAACACCCATTCCAGGCAACATCCCTGTAATGGACACAGGTATCACCCACATTGCAAGAGAATGGAAGGTAAACATGATGGACAATATTTTGTAAAACAAACATCCAAAGCTCACAATGTAAACAATACATGCAGAATAGGGATGGCAGCATCAGGGGAACCCCAGGAAGGATGCTGCTGTGCAAGACATTTCATTTTGCACATGCCCCTAAACGCTATTTGCACAGGAATTGGGCCTTCATAGTATAACCAAGACCCATGCCCATCTGCCAAACGGATAAGTGCAAGTCAAGAAAGCACATACAACAGCAACAGCATGGGTCACACATTTAGATGAAGTAGCTGGAAGGTACACACATGAAAATGGACACATGGTTGGTCTAATGTATAGGAAGGTAGCACAATTGAACACCTTTTAAGTGTGGACGAACAAAACTCTAGCTTGCACACATTATACAAATGTCCAATTGACATTAGGAGGATATATTTAACCCAATAGATGTTGACATTGGCAAAGCCAAAAAGAAATATTTACCATATCAAACAACCCACCATGCAATGACACCCCAATCTGATTACCACCCACATACCCATCCATTGAACACCTCCCCCTGTCCTGAGTGACACCAGCACTGCTTCTAAAGTAAGATTTTGCCAACCACAGCAAATGGATCAGCAATCAGGGTGAATCAAATACAACTGTAGGCATACATCATAAATTACTCAGGAACAAGAAAAAGGTAGAAAAGTAATGGAAGGACAAATGTGTACCCAAAAAACAGCTTGTGTTTATTAAAACAACTTACATTTTTAATAAAGGTCAATGACCAATCCACATATATTAGTCCATGTACACTTTTGTGCACCACGACTTGACTCTCTGATCACTGCCATAGGAACCTCCACAGGAAGGTACATCAAGTGGGCATTCCAGGTACCTCAGTGATCACCCATGGGGGGGGTCTGATTTAGGATGGGTGGTTTTTGGAGGGGTGGGCTTAACTTTGGGAGGGGTGGGCTTCTTCTTGGGGGTGCGAGGGGGGCAGGTGTGACAGGAGAGCACTTGGACATGGAAGGGATGGTTCGGGATGTGGATGGGGCCCTTGTTGTTTAGGGAGGGGGGTTTCACAGGGGTAAGGGTAAGGTCCAACAGGAAACTTTCGTTTGGAAAACAGGTATGGTCTACAGAAGGGATTATGGGTTGGGAGGTTGAGGAAGTGCTTGCGTCAGCTGTGGCTGTTGTTGGTGCCGGTGTGTGTGTGTGTGTGTCAGATGTATGTTTGTGTTTGGGTGGTGTCTGCTGAGTATCTGAGTGTATGAGTGTGGGTGCTTGCATCTCTTAGGGGGCTGTGAGGTAAATGTGATGGCCAAGGTAGGTGTGGTGGATGTGTTTGTAGGTATTGAGGTGCTGTCTGTGGGTACTGGTGTGGTATCTGGGGGTATGGTGTGAGTGGGTCTGTGGGTCTGTGGGTGCTGGGGTGGTATTTGGGGGTATGGTATGTGGGTCTGTGGGTGTTGGGTGGTGTCTGGGGGTAGGGTGTGTGGTGCGTGAGCCTGTGGGTGTGGGTGGTGTCTGGGGTATGGTATGTGTGGTGCATGGGTTTGTGGGTATTGGGGTGGTGTCTGGGGATATAGTGGGTGTGGTATGTGGGTCTGTGTGTGTTGATATGGTATCTGTGGGAATGGTATGTGTAGCAGTGTCTGAGTGACTGTTGAGTGCTTGTGTGCCGGTGTGTCTTGTGGTTCTTGTGCTTGTGTGTGCTGCTTGTGGGTTGAGGTGGGTGCATGCGTATGTGTTTTTGCTTGAGACAGGTATGGAAAAAGGGAAATTCAATGGGGAAGAGGTAGGTGGTAGGGGGTAGAATTGTAGGGGTGGAAGGCTGCCGTCAGTGAGGAGGCCAGGGCCTGAAGAGATCTCTATAGGCCAAACACGGCACTAGGAATGCCTTCCAGGTATGCTGCCACATGATGAAGCTGGCTGCCCTGCACCTGGATGGCATTCAGAGTGGCAGTCTGACCCACAGAGATACTCCTCAGGAGGTCAATAGCTCCCTAACTCAGGGCAGAAGGGGTAACTCGGGCAAGGGGTATGGTGCCTGGTGCGAAGGAGACGCCCACCCTCTTGGGTGAGCAGGCATGACCAATTGGGTGGGGAGCCACGGGGAAGTGGAGATGGACCTGGGGGTGGTGGACAAGGATGGAACAGGTACAGGTCCTGATGGGTCTGCCACCATTAGCGAGTGGCCACTGGAGGAAGAATCCGAAGATGAAGATGTCGATCCTGTGTCTTCCATAGCACTCCCATCACCCTCGGGGCCATTGGGTCCCTCTGTGTCTTATGTCTCTTGACTGGAGGTACTTTGGCCAGCTGTTCCCACTGGTTTCTGCCCTGTCTCCTACACTTGCCTGTGCTAATGCTGAAATTACAAAGATAAATAGGATCACTACTTGTGTCTGATCACACTTGAACAACAGCTTAGGTCACCATACATTACCATTATGTACAGTAGCCCCCAGCTACAAGCTTCAGCAAAATGGCTCCAACATTTACTACACCATATGAATGCATGCTACGTGAACTGTGAACAGTTGCCCACAGGAAAATCAGAATCACAGACATCGTCATTTGCATGGGTGAAGTTGTGCAATCACAATACTCATGGTACAAGTAAAATAAGTCATCACCTTGAGTGGTTATGACTTATGTAGCATCCCTCAGTAACCTGTCGTCATAAAATTGTATGGCAATGCCAAGTTCAGTCTCACAGATCCCACACAAAGTCATGTATTCAGCTAATCTTCATATACTCAATACCACATCATGATGAAATGATGGCCAAATTATTCAGCTATGTTGCAGGAAGACGTACAGTAGCCAGAAAAAGGTGAAATGGAAACACCCATGTCACACTGTAAAAAATCCCAACTGGTAACTTCCCAATATGTCCATTGACTAAATAGACTCATGGAAGTTGTTCTAATGATGCTCTGATAGGTAACACATCTTGCACAGAAAAGTACACTAGGAGACAATTTGGCCAAAATGTCTGAGAGATTTGTTCACAATTATACACACCACAATCAATCAGCTAGCCCCAGGGAAATCAACTGTCTTGATTGGTACTGCTGGGAATACCCTACTCAGATTGCATAAGTTAGAGCCAATAGTCCATCAAATGTTGTAGAGGTTCAGGGAATCTCCAGTCCCTGTAGAAGGCCCTTAACATATTGCCCAATGGGAAGGCACATAACTGTTGCATTTTGTCATGCAAACACTGAGTACACAACCTCATCTGATTCCCACATTCATGCAAGTCACTACCTGATGCATGGCAACAGTTAGGTAATGAACCTTCACCATTTAACATGTGCTAAGCACTTTTTGAAATAATTGTACAATAGTAGCATGCAAATGCACATTGAGAGTATGAAATGTAGGCCTATCTATTATGTCCTTCATTGCGTCTGCAATTGTACATGCTGAATTACATGGAATGATGGGTGTGATGCCCCAAGCAATGTGACACTCTCCTGTCTGACACCACATGAAATGTAGCCCCATCACATATGTTTAATTCCAAACACATGTTGGAATGCACACATAAGTGAGGGAATCAGATATTATCAAGACAGGCAGACCATGCATCAAACAGCAGTGAAAATAAAGTGCAAAAGTGAAAGGTACACATTCCAACATGTAGCCACAATGAATGCTAGCAACAGAGATGTTACCAAAATCAGGTAACTGGACAATCACTAATTACCAAGAGAAAGTATTGCTCTGTGACTGCACCGAAAGGGCACTGTATGCTCTCTCACATGTATGATGGCCACCTTCACAGTAGTGAGGCACCAGCACTCACGACACACTGAAGACAAGTGGACTTTTGGGTACAAATGGCACACACAACAACAAACAACATGACCTGATTGATTACTGTACTGAGCCATGCGTTGGCCCTGGAAAGTATATTGGTAGTGGACTGTACTTTGTTGTGTCCAAGGTCACTTGGCCAATAGGCATGCTCTAACTTCCATACCTACACAAACAATTACTCATCTTGTGTGTCACACATCACCCATCTCCAGTTTTGAGGGGATAACAGTCTCTAACACTTCAACTTGGCAAGGGACCAGGAAGAAAAATGCCCCGACTGACCACTTGTAGCTGCTGTGCCCCCCTCAAATGTCCATCAAGCTCGGGATAGGCTAACACCAGTATGCGGGCCATCGGGGGGGTCAGACTCTGGTGTGCACCCCACCCACATAGGGAGGACAGCACCAGCTGAACCTCCACGATATTCTGGGCCGAGCATCTCAGGTCCTCCCACCTCTTGCAACAGTCGCCGCTCAGCCGGCTATGGAACCCCAAGGTCCACACTTTCCAGGCGATGGCTCTCCAAATCCCTTTCTTCTGATGGGCGTTCATCTGAATGGATGCAAAAGACAAATGGAAAGTTTTGCAATTCCAATTCTTTGCCCAACTAGTTGTGTCAACCGGCACAAAAATGTTGTAATTGTCAACACACCACAAGTGTAAAGCACACATGCTAATAAGTACAGGGACAGAAATACACACTCCTGAAGTCATCTGCAGAGTAACTTACTACCCAGCTGATGGCCTACACTGACTAAGCAAGCCCACTGACATCAGGTAGCCCAGGCATAAGCAACAACTACTGTGATGTGAGCCACAATGAAACACAACACACCATTGTAATCTTCTGCAGGGGAAACTCCTTGGGACTGACTGGTCAGACACATTTACATCCAGTCACATCGACTCAATGCATACAGTCCCTACAGGCAGCCACCATAGATTAGACTACACCCTAGGACTTAAGTTACAATGAATGGGCTGCCATGGGTAGCACATAAAGTCTCCTCCCTGTGCTTTGTGTGGACCTGTTGCCTACCCAAAATAATCTCATATCACTACAGAGTGGGTTTGTGTGGTATGTACTTGTAGCAAAGAACACAGCTATGTGGCAATCCTACAGAAATGGCATCCAACATACTATGGTATGTTTGGTCTGATTAGTTGTGTGTAACCAAGCTAATGAGTCACATGTCATGCCCTCCCCTGAAATCAACCAACTATCTGCATTGTATTGTAGGTTTGTTACTTGTGCAATATGCCTCTACTGTACAAATATGACTCACGTAAAGGTGACAACAGAGTTGTGGGAGTAAGGGACCTGTCATAAGTCAATGACAGACTTTGCGAATGAGGTTCAATGAAAATATGTGGTAGTTCAGGGGGTTATATCACTACCCTTTCTTGATGTATTCAATGCACAAAGGCCTTCAGGCAAGTCTTGCCACTGAAGACTCATTTTCGTCACATCCAAGGATCTGGAGGTCTACAGGGAGTGGGACCGGTGCATAGCCACAGTAACTCTACCCCTGCCTGGTCTATGTTCGATTCTACTGGGAGAAACATTTGACAGGCCCTGGTCTCTGCAGGCTGAGCATGTAGAATCTACATGACACACATTTCCATCACCTCCATGCACAACAGTACATCCTGTGCCCATCCTCTATGTGGGTTCAGAGTTTTGTGACAATCTGAAGGGCACAGTGAGTTTTACATGGCTCTCATACAACAGTTTGGCAAGGCCAGATGTGGTGTGTTTTACTATTACAAACATCATATCCAAAGATATGTCATTACCTGGCTGTAAAGTCTCCCTGCCTACATATATGAATGCAGCAGAAGGAGGGTCAAGGGCTCATCGCACATCGCACAACACAATGACAATGTAAATATAAAAAGTACTCGTCTCCACTAACAGCACCATATACATCCCATGTATAGAACAAAAAATGTGACAACAGGCACCCAAAAAGTCTCACTGGCACTCGGAGTCACATTGTAGCCTATGAGGAATGGCACGAAAATTAGTCAAATATCCCTTTAAGGTTCTTACCTGCTACTCTGGTGAGCCATAGATCTGACCATGCAGAGGAATAACCTCCTCAAAGAGCCTCTCCAGCTCCTTAGGAGAGAAGGCAGGGGCCCTTTCACCTGCTTGGCCTGACATGATTGCTTCCAGAGGGGGCACACAGCAGCTGAAGTGGTGGAAGTGTTGATGGCAGCAGTGTCAGGAGTCAAGTGAGTGATTTAGCAAAAAACGGCATCCATGTACACCACATATGCGGTCATCACCACTGACCGCCACAGCCATTGGCCTGTAACCGTCACAGTCACCAACGTTAGCCTATGGCTGTGTTCCCTGTGAGTGAAATCCCCCACCACGTGGTCAGCTATCACTGGTGGCCATGGGCGGTACCTAATGTCCAGTGAAATAGGTTAGGCATCTGCCATTTTAGCAGTTGTAACTACAGTATTGGGTCATCTTAAATGAATCACATCATCAATATATGTGTCTGTTCATCTCAAACAATGTAAAGTAGCCTTGTTGTGTAGGTACCTACACAATCACCAGTGTAGTGTGTTGCTGGTCATAGATGGAATAGTAGGTGGTGAACTGTCCACCACCAGAGACAGTATTTTTGGCTGTCAGAACAGACTGTTCAGTTTTGAAGAGCACATGAGGAGCAGATAGTTGGTTAATGCCCAAATCCATGTTGTAGACACATTCAGACAAGCATGGGGCTCACATTTAGGGTGCCTATTTGTGAAATTAAATAAGTTGGGGCATTAGTCATTGTATACACACCTACATGGGTAGTAGACATCTTTGATGTGTAAAGGATGTAATGTTTTTCCAGTCATTAATGTTTTATCACATGATTGTGGTCCTATTCATCATGTGTGTTGGTGTGCACACAGTGATTAATGCCTCAACTCATGTAATTCCACAAATAGGCACCCCAGGAGAAGAAGGAGGTGACAAGCCCCAGTGTACCGCCTGTTGCCAGACCTTCAAACAAGGGAAGAAGTCACATAATCAAACAGTTCTGTCTGAGCAGGCAAGCTATTGTGGATTTATGTTGTCAGTTAGAGCCAGAGCTGATGCCTGAAAACACACATCCAACATGTATACCACCCATTGTTAAACTCATGGCAGTATTACACTTCCTGGCCATGGGGTCCTTCCAATATGCAGTGGCCAAATCTGGTTAAATGTCCCCAACCCATGTTCAGTGATGTGTTAAGAAACATGCTATCAGCAATGATGAAACACATTGACAGCCATATCATGCTCCCTAGATATGAGTATTTAGCAAATGTGAAGGCTAACGTCTATGGTTTTGGTCACCTCCCACATGTGGTAGGAGCCACTGATGGCACACATATTGCCTTGGTGCAACCGCAGGCCAGTGAACAAGTCTATCCCGACAAGAAGCACTTCCATTCTGTCAATGTGCAAGTTGTCTGCTTCTCAGATCTCTACATCTCAAACGGCTGTGCCTGTTTCCAGTTCAGCCCATGATTCCTTTGTAATGCAGAATGGCATCATATCCCAGCCGATGTTACAACTGCAATCAAAGAGAGCCTGGCTGGTAAGTCGTATCTGCCCAGATTTTGTGTATGCAATGTCAGGTGCTGCAATCATTAAGTGAGTGACTCATTGTGACACTTATGTTTCATTCCAAAACATGGACTCAGCATATCCAAACTGACCTTGGTTGTTGACACTGCTGAGGAATCCAACTATGCAGGGGAAGCCCGCTTCAATGAGACCTATGAAAGAACAATGGCAGGCAATGGAGCAGGCTTTTGGGCTCCAGAAGGCCAGATTTCACTGCCTGGACAAGACTGGGGGAGCCGTCCTCTACTCAGCCAAGAAGTTGTGTCAGATCACCGTGGCATACTGCATGCTACATAACATTGGCCTAAGGAGGAATATCCCTAACATCCCAGAGGAGGGGGTGCCTGCAGTGCCACCGGATAAGAATCCTGAAATGCCAAATGAAGATGGTAAAGGTGAAGAGGAAGGAGCTGACTTGCAACAATATCTCATCAACATCTTCTTCTCATGGGTCTAAGTATGTAATGAGATGTCTTTACTTTGACTGTACAATGAACTGTAGTTGTGATAATGTCTAGAGTATATTTTTGGAAATAGGGAGGTGATGATCAGGCAAAATCTGTCAAAGCATGTTTGATGAGGAGGTTTTTGACAAATTGTTTGGTCATGTATGGTTTCATAAATATAATCCTTGTTTTGTTCTTTGTTCAGGTACCTTCACCATGAGATCATCATTTGAGCATTTTAGAGCTGTGATATTGGCAGGTATATTGTGCTGTTGGGACATACAAAGTGGACATGGATTGTTCCTGGGAATGTATTTCACAGACTTGGGTGTAGAAGACCTGTGCCTAGATAGCTTGCACAGTGATTGGATGGAAATGCAGAAGAGTTCTGTGGACTTGTTCGTTGTTATGTGGTGGCCATGATGCATCATGTGTGGCATCATGTGGTCAGTAAAAATGTTATTGTAGGCCCAATTCATGTCAGTTCCCCTTCACATTGGCTAAACACTGTTTTTGTCTGAACTGTTGGTAGCTGTTAATTTGTTTCATCATTGTAGGCCAAGTGCCTCTGGCACATCACTGACATTTGTTTGTGTCATACTACCCGATGCAGTAGCACTGGCTTGTAATGGTCCTGTGATCAGAGACTGTGGTACTGCCATCTGTCTGGGTGTTGAATTATATGAGGTGGGCTTCCTTATGAAAGCTAGGAGATATGGCTCCAGCTAATGACATTAATCATATCAATTTTTGCTTATTTAACAGGGGACTATGTCTGATATGTATATTCCTACAATGTTCTGGGGCTCTGTACAAGTATATTTGGTAGCCTACAGTGTCTGATATGATCATGTATGAACAATGTAATAAAACCGCTTCTGAAACAAGACACTTGTGTGTATGTATTGGTGTGTAATGGCAATAATCCTGAGCTAGACACTGTGTATATGCAGCTTATCCCTGCTTGCACAAGTAGGTTGGATCTTCATCGTATGGTTCACATGGTCTTACAAATCTACATAGCTAAATGTGAATTTTAAGACAGCAGACAATGAGTTTGTGACGGCTGAATTTATTATGATGCTTACACAGAAAATACATTTGGGACAGAAAGAAACACAAATGTAAAGTGAAGGGGTCAGTCATGTTGAATTAAATCATTGTAGTAGATGCCATACCATTGGAAGTCCAAATTCCAGAGTACTCCTCCCCTTGGAACTGGAATGTTATACAGGATCAGTCTTTGACGTGTATGTATGACACACAAAGGAGGACATTCAGGAAGAGGTTTCTTGCTGGAAGTGCTGGTGGGTTTCTTGCCATCCGCACCTCCTGGATTGTTGCATGGACTTCCCCGCTTGCGAGGGGGTATCAGCTGTTGCAGAGGCAGAGGTGTGTGAGGGTGGTTGTGCCTCTGGCAGGGCTTCCCTTGCTCTTGCTGCTGCAGATGTACTTGGGTTTGAGTTAGTTGGCCCAAGGGGTGGATGGTGGTGGAAAAGCACTGCTAAGGTTTGTGTGGATGTCCCTCAGCACCTCTGTTAGGGTGCCCATGTTGGAATTATGGTCCTCCAATTTTTAGATAATGTCCCTCTGATGCTGCTTCATTTCCCTGAGTTCAGATAACACCTGGCCCATCACCCATTGGAACTCCTGATAGACCTCCAAGATGTGGCTGACGGTATCCTGGTCGACAGCAGTACGAGTGACCTCACTCTACTGGCCCAGAGCATCTCTCCCATGTACCCAACCCTCATGATCCTGTGCCCTTGGCACATGCTGCCCTCAGGATCCAGGACTGGGGGGCGCAAGATGGTAGGTATACAGATTGTGGGGCACATTGTTGCCTGTGATGTTGATGCAACAGCGCTGGGCGACTCACTGTTGCCACCCGACTAGGTTGCCCAGATGTGCCAGGTGTTGGAAAATGGGTTATTGGTAAGGGCAGGTAGTTACCTACACTTAGCAATAGGCCACTAACCTCCACTTAGTTCCAGTTAGGTCTCAGTAAGTTAAACCCAGCTCAACCCTTGGTAGCCTGGCAACGAGCGACAAGGCTTAACTTAGGAGACAGAGTGTAAAGCATTAAATTATCACAAAACAGTAATTAAATAAAACGCAGGAAACAGTTTAAAAATCCAAAACCAATTCATAAACATAGATTATATTTTTATCTTAAAAATGACACAAAAATGAATAAAATCGGATGAGGGGAACCGGAGATAGGATTTTTTAAATAATTATTGTTTTTTGAGTGCCTAGAAACAAAAAGCACCAATTGGGTCATCTGGTTGCACCTCGACCGGGGCAAAGTCAAAGTTTCAGGCCAACCGCGATGGAGCCCGGCTCGGCTACAGGCCGCGGGAGGCCTTCGGTCAAAGGTTTACCTTCGCACTTAGTCGTTTTTCTGAAGATTTTCTTCAGCGGGACGAACCTGCCAGTTCAATCTGACCTCCTGGAACTCTTCTCCGGATACACGTCGCAGGAATCCGCAGTGGAGGTTTTTACCTTCGGACTTAGTCATTTTTTCGAGGTGAAAATCCTTCGACAGGGGTAAACCTGGATTTTGATCCGACGTCCTTGGAGCCCTCCTCGGATACTCTGTCTGGGAGGTCCCGGTCAACTTTGTACGTTCGGACATAGTCTCTTTTTTGGAGATTTTCTTCACCGGGACAAACCTGCAAATCAGGCCGGGTCGCGGTTGAGGCAAGCCGGCTAGAGTTGCTGCGGCAGGTTGGTCCCTCTATAGAGCTTTTTTTCAAAAGTTCTCCAAACTTCTGCAAACTTCTGGATCTTCTCCCAGATGTTCTTTTAAGCTTCATTTGGGGTCCACAGCTCACCCCAAGGGTCCAGAAGCTCTGAGATGATCCTTGGGGTGTGGACTACAACTCCCAGAATGCACCTGGCACAAACTCCTTTTTAATCACTGGGCAGTGGTCAGCTGGTTGATTTCTTCAGGAGTTGGTGCAGGGGACTCTGGTTAGCAATTTATTACCTGTAGCAAATAGGGAGTCCCTCCTTGAACCAGTTGAAGCCAGGCAAAGTCCTTCTTGTGGAGAAGCCCAAGTGTGCAGCTGGTGCAGTCCTTGTGAGTGCAGGTTCCAGGTGCAGGCCAGGGGTCCAGCAGGGCTGTCCTTCTTCTCCTTTGGTTCTTCCTTGTAGAGATTTGGTAGGGAACTGAGGTGTGGGTGTAGGTCTGCCAGTTTTATCCTTGCTCCAGGGTGAAAAAAGGGGGTGGGGGGATCCTGATTCTCCAATCAGGTGCAGGGTCCTTCCCCCTGTGATGACCACTTCCTGGGAAGTGTGGCAAAAATCAATCCCAGGAGGCAACATTCTTCCAAAATCCATCATGGCTAAAAATGATTTTTGGAGGTTACATCTGGCTGAGCCCACCCACTGGTATGGCTAAAAATCATAAACACACCCCTCTCCTGCCCTCTCCTAATCTAATCAAGGGGGCACATAGTTGTCTGGGGTTGCAGGATGTGGGGGTGTTGCTGGGTTGCTCCAAATTTCCTTTTCTGCCTTTGAAGACCAGTTTGGCAGCCCTCCCCCTTCCTGCCTCACCATCTGCTGAGGGGAGATTCCCTCCCACAGGCACATCTCTTTGTGTGAAGCCAGGCCACTTCACACCTCATCAAGGCAGCCTGGCCAGGCTGCCAGAGGCTGGCCAATCAGAGCACAGCAGCAAAAACAATGCAGGGCTGAAATTGGCAACTTTTCAGGTAAAGTTTAAAACTCTTTACCTGAACAAGTTATATTAAATCCAACAACTTGAAGTTGTGGGATTTATTATAACAATTAATTTGATACCAAACTCTTTGTATCTGTCATTTAGGGGGAAATTAAAATAAAGTCTCCCCATTCTAGCCTATGGAGGCCATTCACTGCAATGAGGGAAAACGAATTTGGCTGTTTTACCTCACCAGGGCTTATAAAGCTATTTTTATAAGGTTCCTGCTTATAGTTACATGGCACCCAGCCCTAGGGGCACATAGGGCACACCTTAGGGGTGACCTATATGTAAATATAAGGTAGTTTAAGACTTTGGAACTACTTTTAATTCCAAAGTCGAATATGCATATAACTTTAATTTAAAAGCAGCCAGCAAGGCAGGCCTGACTTTAAAATGACTCTGGGAACCTCAGCAGTGCACCTCTGGGTGCACTACCTATGCTGGAGTCCCTAAACCTACATGCCCTACCATATACTAGGGACTTATAGGTAGGTTGACTTAGCCAATTATAATTAGCTTAATTTGCATATTGATTTTACACAGAGCAAAGGCCTTGGGACTGGTTAGCAGTACCCAGGGCACCATCAGAGTCAGGAAAACACCAGCCAAAAGTGGAAAATGGGGGCAAAAAGTTAGGGCTCCTCTGCAATCAGCCATGTTTTCTCACACCAGGACCATCCCCCAACTCCACATGTCCAGGAGTGTTGCCATTATGGAGGGTTTCATCCAGGGGTGGAGTGTTACTCTGGTTGTATGGTTTTAGGTTACAGTAAGTAGAGGTATTGGACGTTCTTAAGTGGTAGATTAGCCTATTGTGCCATGTTACCATTGTATTGGAGTATTTGACATGACATGTGTGAAGCTTGCCTAAACTATTAAACTCAAGCAGCTCATTAGATGTGCTGATCAGTTGCCCTTTGGATGAAGGAAGAAAAATGACATCTTACCAAAAGTGAAGCCAACACAGTGGAGAGGTGACATGTGCATTTGACCATTTGGGCACCATGTTGAGTGTGATATAGGCAAACGCACAACTTTGTTCTAACTGTATCTGTAGTCATCATGTGTGCAGTGCTGTGTCAATATGTTTGCTGCTGCTACCAATCTGCTGCTGCAGCTTAAGGCCTTACGAATACTTGGTGTACAAACTTGGTAAGGTGTCATTCTTGTCCTTAATAGTTTAATCTTGGGATACTAGGTCAAGGTGAAGCTAGTTAGACAGTCCTGTCTCTGCGTTGAGCATGATCTGTATATTGTTCATTCCTAGGTGAGTAAACTTTTTTTGAGAGATAACAAACAGGTTTATTTGGGCAAATGGACACTGGGCTTGTGGTTGTAGTTACAGAAACAGGGCCTATTGGGATTTGCAGTTAGGTCACTCCCTCTACTTTACACATTTGACAAATGGTATATTCCTAGGTGAAAAAGCTTCATTTGAGAGTTCACAAACAGGTGTATTTGGGCAAGTGAACACTGGGCTGGTGGTTGGATATACAGAAACAGGGCCTATTGGGTTTTCAAATCAGGTCACTCCCACTACTTCATACACTAGACAAATGGTATATTCCCAGATGAGTAACTTCATTTGAGAGTTCACAAACAGGTGTATTTGGGCAAGTGAATACTGGGCTGGTGGTTGGAGCTATAGAAACGGGGGGTCCTGGGAGTTACAGTCAGGTCACTCCCTCCACTTCACACACTAGACAATTTATATACTCCTAGGTGACTCAACTTAATTTGAAGATTTACAAACAGGTGTATTTGGGCAAGTGAACACTGAGCTGGTGGTTCGAGTTACAGAAACAGGGCATATTGGGCTTTGCAGTCACGTAACCCCCGCTACCTCCCAACACTTGAGAAATGGTGTACTCCCAGGTGATTGAAGAACATTTGAGAGTTCACAAACAGGTGTATTTGGGCAAGTGAACACTGGGATGGTGGTTGGCGTTACAGAAACAGGACCTATTGGGCTTTGCAATCAGGGCTCTCCCTCTACTTCACACACTAGACAAATGGTATACACTGTTGCAGCAGATATGCTAATATGAGAACATGCTAATGAGTTGTGTATAATGACTAATGAGAAAATTTGACATTTGATTAACAGTAATTGAAAATAACGTCTAATGTGCAAAATGTGCCCACGGGGAGTGATCACCATCTGTGTTAACAGTACTAAAATAATGTGAAATGTTTAATAATTATAATAATGTGTTATAATGAGAGATATAAATTTATCTTATGATGCTTCATACCCTTAATTTAGCTATACCAGAGGCCTAGTCAGCACTGGGCCTTGCTTGCTTAAACGTGGAGACGCGATGAGTTGCCGCAGACCGGAACGGGAGAAAAGAGACCTTGAACTGCACAGAGTTCATCATGAAACACCACTAGAAAAATCTGCAAACTCACCAGTGGACGGGAGACGATCAGAAAAAATTGATACAATTATGTGTATAGTAGGCTAAATGTACTTTCCCAGGACTCAAACAACAGAGCTACAGACTGAGTTGGGAGAAACAATTTTGTTACCCGAAGAACCGGATGATGTACTCATCGACAAGAGGACCAATCATGTTAATGGAACTTGACTCTCAAAATAACGTAGACAAGTGGTAAACAAAAATTATAGGTTAGAGTCATAACCCCTGATAAGGTTGACCAATGGGCAAATTGTGGGACGGACTGAGACCCTAATAAAAAGTCATGACATGAGGGGAAGAATCAGGGGCGAAAGTTAATGACGTTAGGAGATGCTGTCCGAAGTGCTGAAACATGGGCTTGCTTCCTGTGAGCCCGAGTCTTATTGATGACTGATGACCTGGATACGAAGACTGACTCGTTGCTGATCTATCTTGGATAGGTAGCTATAACCTGACTGATTAATGAATGCCTTTTCTTTCTAGGTACCAACTGCGCTGTTTCAAATGTTTTTCTGTTTTAGATAGATTTTTTCAAATTAATAATTTTGACTAAATTGTTTTCACATGAAGACCCACATGCTGATGCTAATTTGGAGATAGGTAGGCTGACAAGGGTGACTTAGGGTGACTTAGACTGACTGACTTATATTGCTGAATTATTCGATTGCTCATGAATTGCTATGCTTTGTTTAATGTTGGTTGCATATTAATAAAGTTGCGGAGAATTCATTGTTCATGTTGTTAATAAAAATTGGAAATCATGATATTGTTGAATAAAGGTTTACGATTAGAGTTGTAACTAATAGGGAATAAACAGAACTAACTTTCATATGAGTGATGGTGGGTTTTCTGATTAGATTAGTTCATGGTAATTTAAGTTGATTGGATTGATTTGTTGTAACTGTCTTTTTTTTTACTCACTATACTTGACTAGGATACACTATGTGATCCAAAAGATTCAACGACCTATACGCGTCCCCTTGTAAGTTTACTTACTAAGGACAAGGTGCGCTAACAGTTTTTGGTAGCAGCTTGATGGTTAGTTTCCTTAGGGAACTAGTTAAGTAATGAGTAAAGGTTATGGTGGTAGTTTAAAAATTGAAAATATTTGTTTGGATTTCATGAGGTTTGAATTTTGTTTTTTTTTAAATTGACAATGGTAGCAAAGATGATGTTCCCTTCAGCCCAGAAATGTCTTTCCCAGATCCTGGATCCCGTGAGTAAGGTTGGGTATGTTCCCGGCATATTTTGAGATAGTATGAGAGCGGTAGAATTGCGCTTGCCTACGCTTAAAGCAGACCGCAGGTGAATTGTGAAGTATGTGAGGTAAACAGTAGGGAGTTTGCGTATTCCAGTGTAGGGTTAGTAGGAGTGTGCGTACTCCTAGATGGTGTACGAGTAGGGAAGTCGTCGAACTTCATATGTGTGTGGTGCTTTGTGCTTAAAAATTGTCCATGTGGTTGTTGGTGATATACGGACCCTGTGTGGTCTAAGACTCCGGAGTATATTGACAAGTGCAGGAGACACTTGGGTATATGTTGTCATCTGTCTGGTTTAGTAGGTTGATCGGGCATGGTCAACAAGTCTGAATGAATATATGTTAAATAAAAGAAGCTTCGACTGAGATATGGCGAGTCCTATATGCACCAGGACAGACCCAAAGATCAGTTGAGAGTAAATTTTGTGGGTCGAATTTTACTTGCGAACGTGGGGGACTGAGAAAGAGGAATAGCTAAGGTCCCAGAGAGTGCCTTTTAGTGATAATCTGTAAGGTCCCTGAAGCAATTGTGTCCCTTCCTGTAGTAAACCAGTGGATTTGTTTTAGTTATTATTGGTGAAGACGCTCGCAATGTAATTGCATTAGTCGATTGAATTTGCGTTGAGGAGGGCGAAGCTGCAAGACTTTGTCAGCCGCTGTGTGTTAGTGTGACGTCAGTGTGTGCCGCGCTGGAATAGGTCGGTTACTGAGAAGAGCCACGACCGGATTGGCAGCCGTCCACGAGAGGCAATTGGTTGAGCGCACGGATGAAGGGAATCTTGAGAGTAAAAGTAATTTCACTTATTTAATGTAATACATAAAACAGGCAAAATGAAGTTTTTCAAGGGTTTTAGGAGTGCAATGAAGGGTGAATCTTACATTAAGGCTTCAGTGGGGGAACCAACACCCCCGGGAGGATAGTCCAGCACATCTCGCAATGACAGAAAAGGGCATAGCTTCTTATCTTTGGTTAAAGCAATGGAGCGCATTGACTAAGAATCAAAGAACCTTAGCATTTCCGGAGCATGGAACGTTTAATTTAAGGGTTCTAGACCAGTTGCGATTATCATTGTCTGACATGAGACCGTTACCAAGACCAGCACAGTTCGAGGCTTTAGCAGTTTGGGAGCTAGTGGCCAGACAGCAGCATGAGCTAAAGACCAATAGAAGGATAAAGAAGATAAAGAAATCACTAGCCAAAGCTAGGTGGGATTGGGAACAAAAAAGATGGAGAATGGCAACCATGAAGGAGATTAAGATGTTCCCTGCAATCACAGAAGGTGACGATTCAGACAAGGGAGATGATAACAAGGAAAGGGAGAATGAGGAGGAAAGAAAAGGGAAAAAGTATTTTGTAGACAATGACAATTCTGATGTAGAAGATTACATTACGCAGTTGCTGAGGGACAGACCTCCACCTATGACAACTTATGCAGGGGGTCCAGGGAATATTGCTACAGCCCCTCCTGCTACTCCTGGAACATCCCAGGGAGCCATGGGTGCTGTACAAACAGAAGGAGGACAGATACCAGGGGTAGTGCAGAGTACGCCAGTTGCAGGAACGAGAGCGGAAGCTCAAGTGCAGGTACCTACACCTTCAGCACCAGCGATTTACCTGAATGTACCAACTCTTGAGACTGTTTCAAATATTGTGGTGCTGAGGGAGAAGGTGCATCCGCAGCCAATACTAGTTCAGACAGACCCAACACCAATGTTACTGCTGCCAGCACAGATATAGAATATGCCAAGGTCTAATCAGTTAACTGGGACATCAGTGGATCTCGCACCAGTTATGAATCAGGCAATGGGAGTACCACTTACACGAAGCGCAGGCTCTAGCACAGCTCCAGATGGAATATCGCTACCGATTACTGTTGGTCCAGCAGTACCCTTGTATGCTCAGAAGAAATCAGAAGCAGGGGGACAAATCGAGATATCACAAAACTTAGGGAGAAGGGGAGCGGGAGAAACAGCACCGATGACAGCATCCTCAAGTATTTGTTCGAGTGAGCTTAAATCTCCTGTGGGATTTAGTCCTTTAGTGGCATTACCAGATGCGAACCAAAGTATGAGACTTTTGACACCACAAGCAGTAGGGTCAGGGATACAACAGTTGCCAGTGGTTAGTGCGAGTAACATTTCATTACAAGGGTTGACAGCACAGCAGTTACATAGTTGGCTGGACAGTTTAATTTCTTCGCAAGGTGCCTCAAAAGGGGAAGAGCAACTGAATCGAGTAGGACTAAATATCGAGGCAAATGAATTGGTTGAGGGAACAAAAGGATTGAAAAGTTTAGAATCCTATACTGAAGAAGAGCTGAGGTATTTGTGTCCGAAAATTACAAAGGAAGTGGGAAAAATACACCAGAAATTAGCAGAGGTAGCAGAGAAATATGACATTGATCTTAAGGCAACAAAACATTTGAGACGAAGCTACAGTTTATATTTTGAAGCAAAGGATTTTGAACACATGAGGTCAGCCGGAATGAAGGTACATTTGAGAGATTTTCTGCAGAGTGCGCAGATTTGGGGAGCATTAGAGAAGTGGGAAGGCAGATGGGCAAAAAGAAAAGATAAACGAAAACGAGATTCAGAAGGGGAAACAGAGGGAGTAGAAAAGGGAGAAGCAGTCAAGATGTTACCGATGAGGGAAATTCCAGGAGGACAGTTTGTTCATGTTCCTTTACGTCGAAGTGGCATACTGTTTTTTACCAATGATTATCCTAAATTGAGAGAAAAGCCAGTTGAATGGTACCAACAGACTGAGAGGTTTGTGAAACTCTCCAAATGTTTGTGGGAATATCTGAACACTTTGATTGAGATAGTTGTGCCAGCTGACATGGGTTGAGTGCAAAAGAGCAGTAGATTGGCCAACGAGTGAACCTGAGAGGCACAAAATTACAGGCGTACCGTCGCCTGAGGTAATGAAAAATTATTACAAGGTGATTGAATTTTTGAAAACTAGGATTTCTCTGGAAAACTTTGATTGCCAGAGAATTGACAGGACGGTTCAGGAAACCAAAGAGTCAATACATACCTATTATGAAAGATTGCTAAAGGCTTTCAAGGAGTACAGTGGCAAGGAAGCAGTCGAACCAAAGGATATGTTGCATTTTGTGTTTAGATTCGTTGAAGGGTTGAGGCCTGAAGTAGGGCAGATGATTAAAAATCATTTGATTTGGTGGCAGGCAAAGCCGATTGATGAGGTGTTGCAGTATGCAAAATATTGTAGTGATGAGATTGAACTAAAGCAAAAGAAGTTGAAGGAAAAAGTGATGGTGATGCAGATTAAGGCAGCACAATCAGGAGTGTAAAGAGCTTTAGTGCCGCTGATGCCGTCGCAACAGAGAGCTATCACTTTTCAGCCTCAAGTGAGGGGTAAAGGACGTGGTATGGATGTGATGCGTGGTCCGGATCTGAATACAGTGGTTGTTCAGAATGACATGCAGGGGATGAAAAGAACGTTGCCATGTCACCTGTGCGGAAACGTGGGACACTAGAAACGGGAGTGCCCGTTGATGGTGCAGGAAGGAATGATTCAGCAAGGTGATGTCAGTACAGTACAAACAGTGAGAGTCCCCAGAGTGAGGGGCCAAGTCCCGAATGTTCAAACTCGAGGTCAGAAATTTTTACCAGTTCAACAGATGCAGGTGCCACAAGCACAATTTACTCCTTTAGCACCGGTGCAGCAGCAGATTTCTATGGTGCCTAGACAGCAAATGCACATACCTCAAGCCCCGATGGAGCAGCAACAAGTTATAATTACTCAGCAGGTCAATGGTCAGATATCATATGACAGTAACAATACAGTACACCAATTCCCATTTCACAGTGAGGATGAAATAAACGATGAATGGATGAGTGACAGTTCGGATGAAGGAGCCTGTATTCTTGCCGCATCCCTAGAGGTAGATCAGAGAGGGCCTTTTGTGAAGGGAAAGGTAATGGGACATAAAGTGTCATTTTTGGTTGACACTGGAGCCACACGCTCCACAGTAAGGAGTGTAGAAGTACCAGATTTGCCCCTTTCCGGAAGAACAGTGCAGGTTGTGGGAGTAGAGAATAGGCAATTAACGAATCCGATCATGGAATCAGTACAGATTGAAATTGGGAATTATACAGGACTGCCTAGATTTTTTGTGTGCGACTCAAGTCCCGTATCTTTGTTAGGCAGAGACTTATTATGCAGGACCAAATGTTCCATAAATTGTACAGATGCAGGAATAGAAGTCCAGACAAACAGTGATGATGAGGAAGAGCAGGCATCAGCCATGGTTCAAGCATTTGAAGAATATCCCTTGACTGAGGTTTTCCCAATGTTCACTTTGAAGGAATTGCATGCAGATTTACAGGGGACAGTGAAGGATAAAGTTTGGGATTTGACAGGGAAAGAAGTGGGTTTGATCAAAGATGTGGAGCCAATTAAATTCACTTTGAAGCCGAATGTTGAGTTTCCAAAACTTCCACAGTACAATATGCCACAGGATGTATTGATGAAGGTGGCACAAATAATTGGGGATTTCTTGAAGCAGGGTGTTTTAAAGGAAGTGCTGAGTAGTCCATGTAATTCACTGATAATGGGATTAAGAAAGCCCTGTGGAAAAGTGCGAATTGTGTCCAGTCCAGCAGTGATACTGTTTCAGATTCCATGCGAGGCAGAGTGGTTCACAGTAGTCGATCTGTCTCAAACTTTCTTCTCAGTACCACTTCACGAGGATAGTCAGTTTCTTTTCAGTTTCAAATTCCTAGATAAAGTCTACAGCTGGTGTAGGCATCCACAAGGGTACACGGAGTTACCGTCCCTGTTTAACCAGATTTTGAAAAATAATTTGGAGTCATTGGAATTACCTTGCCAGTCGACTCTTGTACATTACATTGATGATTTATTGATTGCGTCCAGGACAAGGGACGAGTGTAAACATGGCAATGGTAGGATACTGTAGACAATGGATCCCCAATTTTGCTGAGATTGCCAAACCTTTACAACAATTGACACACAAGGGAGTTACAGACCCAATCACTCTTGATGAAGATCAAATGAGGGGATTCACTGAATTAAGAGAGAGTTTGTGCAAAGCTCCAGCGTTGGGAATGCCTGATTACACAAAGCTTTTCATACTGTTTTGTCATGATCGTGATGCATGTTCTTTGTCTGTCTTGACACAGGTCCATGGAGGTGCTTATCGCCCAGTAGCCTATTTTTCAGCTACCTTGGACCCAGTTGCAGCAGCTTTACCAGGTTGTCTGCGAGCATTAGCCGCAGTTGGTCAAAGTCTTTCACAATGTGAAGGGGTAGTCATGGGATTCCTTGTGATGGTAATGGTGCCACGTTTCAGTTTAAATTTTGCTGACAAGAACAAAAACACAACATTTGATGGGGGCTCGACTAACAAGGTATGAGACGAATATATTGAGAGCTCTAAATGTTACTTTGAAAAGATGTACAGTATTAAATCCAGCAACATTATTGCCAAGTGATACTGTTGAAGTCGAAAAAAGAGGAAGACATAGAGCATGATTGTCTTGAAGTTACAGATCTCTGTACAAAGCCTAGACCTGATATTAGAGACACTCGACTAGAAGAAAATGATCAAATTGTTTTTGTTTATGGCTCATGCCTTAGAGATAGAGCAGGCACATTGAGAGCAGGGTATGCTGTGTGTACAAGAAGCATCTTGGCTCCCTGGTGTATATTCAGCACAAGTGGCAGAATTGGTGGCTCTCACTAGGGCATGTTACGTCTCTACCAGGCTGAGAGTGACAATATACACAGATAGCCAATAAGGATTTGGAATTGTTCATGATTTTGGTCAATTGTGGTCACAAAGAGGGTTCATGACCTCCAGTGGAGCCCTAGTACGAAATGGTGACAGAATAAAAGAGTTGTTGTACGCAATACAGTTACCCGAGGAAATTGCTGTAGTAAAATGCAGTGCACATCAGAAAACACCAGACTACATTTCCTTAGGAAATGTATATGCAGATCAGGTAGCAAGGTTTTGTGCCCTGAACTGTATGTCATACAAGGATAAGTGGGAACTAATGCAAGAAGAAGAGACCAGTTGTGCAAATTTTGCTCTAAAGGTAATTGGGAACTTAGAGGAATTGAAAACTTTGCAAGAGAATGCAGACAAGGAGAGTAAAAGCTGTGGGTGAAGTTGAAGTGCATGCAGAGACCAGATGAAATCTGGATATCTGAGGAGGGCCAGATGGTGCTACCGAATTGTCTGTTGTTTCACATGGCTTGGTATTACTATGGTCAGGCACACGTTGGAAGGGATGCCATGATTAGGTTGTTCAAGTTTGATTGGTTTAATCTGAAATTTAGAAAATAAGCTATGGCAGTGTGCCATAGATGTGTGATTTGCCAGCATTTGAATGTGGGAAAAGGGACAGTGGTAAATTTGAGCCACATTGGAAGAGCAGGAGGACCATTCAGCAGAATGCAATTGGATTTCATTGAGATGCCTGCATGTGGTGGACTGAAGTACGTGTTGGTGTCTGTGTGTGTTTAGTCATTGGATTGAAGCATACCCCACACGCACAAATGACAGTCTCACAGTTGCAAAGTTATTGCTTAGAGAGCTGATTCCAAGGTTCGGATTTCCGATCTCTTTAGAATCAGATAGGGGAACGCACTTCAATAATGAAGTGATCAAACTCTTATGTGCAGCACTGAATATTGAACAGAAGCTACATTGCAGCTATCGTCCAGAAGCATCAGGATTGGTAGAACAAATGAATGGTACCCTGAAATCAAGACTTGCCAAAATGTGCACAGCCACAAACTTGAAATGGCCAAATGAATTGCCTTTAGTGTTGATGTCAATGAGAAATGTACCTGACAGGAAGACAGGTTTATTCCCACACAAGATTCTCATGGGAAGAGCAATGAGACTACCAACAGTACCCGCCAATGCTCTTGTCAATATCACAGATAATACGGTGTAAGACTACTGCGAAGGTCTAGCTGATGTGGTTCGATCTTTTTCTCAGCAGGTACAAGCTGTTACTCTGCCACCTATCCATGATCCAGGTCAAACTTGAGAGCCGGAGACTGTGTCGTGATCAAAAAGCATGTGCGAAAAACCTGCCTGGAACCTCGTTGGAGAGGTCTATACCAAGTGGTGTTGACGACTACCACAGCTGTAAAGTGTGCAGGATTGCCCAATTGGATACATGCAAGCCATACGAAAAAGGTGGTGAGTCCTCAGGATCACAAAGGAGTGTTGCTGAGAACACCAGCAGCAGCGAAGTGAATAATTCTGCCTGAACCAAAGCCAGAGCAAGTTGAGCCGGAAGTGGATCCAGAACTGGCAGAAGAAGGATCGATCACCCCAGTAAGAGATGAGGGTGTGGAAAATCAAGAGGCAGAGCATGCAGAAAGTGCAGAAAAGACGTTACGAGATCCATGCACAGGAGAAGTGCTAATGCAAACAAAAGGGACTGAAAAACAAGAAGACTCAGTGCCAGAGCCTGAGGGGGAAAGAGTTGAGCCAGGTCAAAGCAAAAGTGATCTGACTCCTCCTGAACCCGTTGCAGGCCCATCAAAAGAGGGCACTTTAGACAAGGTCAAGGAGAAAAGTCCTATCTTAAAGAGATTGCTGACAGAAGATGTAAGAAAAAAGAGGATAAATGGCCTAAATCTCAAATCGGCAAGAAAAAGGACTTGGTAATAAATGAAACAATAGAGGAAGAACAAGATACCACAAGGAAAGATGAACTGAGTGATGGAGAACTAACAGGGGAAAGGAGGTTGAAAAGAAAAAGAGTGGCAAGTCGAAAATACGCAGGACCAGAGTAGGCATACGCCACAACAAGTGACTGGAAGAACTAGTTTATGTCCTTTTGTTTTGACAGAGAAGTTCCGAATTAGCATTTTGACGCAACCTGAAGAAAAAGAAAAGATAGACTGTGTTGTTGAATAAAGAAAAAAAGTTTGAAATTACTTACAGGGAAAGACATTAATAACCTGATATGCACTTAAAACCTGGAGTTGACCAGCTGCTAACCGATTTTGACAAAGGAAGAAGGGGTCTTGTTGTGCGAAATTGAAAGTGTTAAGAAGGAAGTATATTTTTTATTTTTGTGTTGCATATTAATTAGGAGTTGAAGATTCTGCTTTCTGATTCTTTACAGATCATGGCTAGTTTAGATGATAACGTGAGGCACATTAGGTATTGTAGATATTTGAGTGTAGGAATGGTGATTGTGTGTGGAATATTGTTTGTGATAATGATTGTGGGAATGTCAATTCATGAAATGAAAGAAATGAGAGATACATCTGTGCATGAAACTAATACACTAACAGCAATAGAGAGGTTTAAAATAGATGAGCAATATTTGCATGATTATACCAACGCAAGGGGAGAGTTGTCTTCTAACGTCTTTTATCGTTTATTGGGTGAATATGTGTAAAGAATGGATGCAAAGGATTGTCTTGTGTGTACACAAATACCTTCCTTGGTGGAAGAAGGGGTTACTTATCATAGTCTAACACTGACATACGGTATAACTTGCAGTCTGTTACTAGCATGCTTTTATAATCAAGAGTACATACAGTATTTTTATTCCAACTATGATTTAGTAATTTATTTTGTCCCTATAATTAGATACTTAAGTAAGATAGCTAAAGAACATGATATAGTATTAGTTAGAGGATTCTTTGAGCCTACACTAACATTTTGCATGGCTTATGTGCATCATAATAATTTGACTTGCTAATTAACTCCCATGGAAAAGAGCTTTATTGGGCATACTGATGATAGGAGAAAATCATTAAAAGAAAAATTAGAAAAAGGGTTAGAGAAAAGGACTTACAAAGATGATTATGCTTACACTGCTATTAAAACACAAGGGAAGCTAGCTTTAGATGCATTACACATAGGGAAGCTTTGTATATATACGCCAAAATCACGCACTGACACTTTATTTGTGGGAACGATTGAATGTACGCATATGTTCTTGTTTCAGAGTAAATGGACGTTCATGCTAAATGGTGCTGACCCTGTGATTCCTGGGATCTATTACATTTGTGGATTTAATGCTTATTACCGACTCTCTAAGGGATGGTATGGGACATGTTATTTGGGAATAGTATTCCCTAAAATCTATCAAATAGATGATTTGAAAAAGATACCGAAAATGACTGAGTTACACCGAATGAGATAAAGAAGAGAAAAAGCCTCTGCAATAGTAGGGGATATTTTTGGAGTAGTAATTCCTTCAGTAGGAGTTATATTAAACGCAAACGAGATACGAAAGTTGTCAACTATAGTAGATATTATGTGAACTAATTTTACAGGCGCTATATTATTAATAAACACTGATTTAGCTGCTGATAGAGTTATGGCGCTTCAAAATAGGCTTGCTTTAGACATAATTTTAGCGAAAGACGGAGCAGTCTGCAAAACGATTAACGAAGAGCACTGCTGTTCCTATATCCCTGCAAATGAGAAAGAAGTAAAGGAATTGCTTACTAATTTAACTAATGCAAGTAAGGATTTAAAAGAGTTGAAAGAACAAGGAGTTTGGGAAAAAGTGGGAAAGGGATTTGCGATGCTAGGAAATTGGTCTAGTCAAATTTGGGTTGGAATATTTTGGAAAATCGTTCAAGGAATATTAATTGTGATCCTTATTATATTAGGATTATGGGGGGCATGCAAATTATGGCACACAATTCAATTAAAAAGAGCTAATAACAACCAGGGGAAAGAAGAACCACCTAGAAGAAGAATCTATAGGAAAATGGAAACAGAAGAAATCAGAATGTAATTGAAAGTAATTTGTAATGTTTGATAAGGAAGGGTGTGATGACATATTTAGTCATTAGAGGAGGGACTGTTGCAGCAGATATGCTAATATGAGAATATGCTAATGAGTTGTGTATAATGACTAATGAGAAAATTTGACAGTTGATTAACAGTAATTGAAAATAACGTGTAATGTGCAAAATGTGCCCACGGGGAGTGGTCACCATCTGTGTTAAAAGTACTAAAATAATGTGAAATGTTTAATAATTGTACTAATGTGTTATAATGAGAGATATACATTTATCTTCTGATGCTTCATACCCTTAACATAGCTATACCAGAGGCCTAGTCAGCACTGGGCCTTGCTTGTTTAAACGTGGAGACACGATGAGCTGCCGTAGAATGGAACTGGAGAAAAGAGACCTTGAACTGCACAGAGTTCACCATGAAACGCCACTAGAAAAATCTGAAAACTCACCAGCGGACAAGAGACGATCAGAACAAATTGATACAATTATTTGTAGAGTAGGCTAAATGTACTTTCCCAGGACTCGAACAATAGAGCTACAGACTAAGAGTTGGGAGAAACAATTTTGTTACCCGAAGAACCAGATGATGTACTCATCGACAAGAGGACCAATCATGTTAATGGAACTTGACTCTCAAAATAACATAGACAAGTGGTAAACAAAAATTATAGGATAGAGTCATAACCCCTGATAAGGTTGACCAATGGGCAAATTGTGGGATGGAATGAGAGACCCTAATAAAAAGTCATGACATGAGGGGACGAATCAGAATGGAGAGGTGAAAGTTAATGACGTCAGGAGACGTTGTCCGAAGTGCTGAAACTTGGGCTTGCTTCCTGTGAGCCCGAGTCTTATTGATGACTGATTACCTGGAGGCTAAGACTGACTCATTGCTGATCTATCTTGGGTAGGTAGCTATAACCTGACTGATTAATGAATGCTTTTTCTTTCTAAGTACGAGCTGCGCTGTTTCAAATCTTTTTCTCTTTTAGATAGATTTTTTCAAAATAATGATTTTGACTAAATTGTTTTCGCATGAAGACCCACATGCTGATGCTAATTTGGAGATAGGTAGGCTGACAAGAGTGACTTAGGGTGAATTAAACTGACTGACCTATATTGCTGAATTATTTGATTGCTCATGAATTGCTATCCTTTGTTTAACGTTGGTTGCATATTAATAAAGTTGCTGAGAATTCATTGCTCATGTTGACAGTAAAAATTGGAAATCATGATATTGTTGAATAAAGGTTTATGATTAGAGTTGTAACTAATAGGGAATAAACAGAACTAACTTTCATATGAGTGATGGTGGGTTTTCTGATTAGATTAGTTCACGGTAATTTAAGTTGATTGGATTGATTTGTTGTAACTGTCTTTTTTTTTACTCGCTATACTTGACTGGGATACCCTAGGCGATCCAAAAGATTGATCGACCTATACGCGTCCCTTTGCAAGTTTACTTACTAAGGACAAGGCGCGCTAACAACACCAAGGTGAGTAAACTTAATTGCAGTGAAAGATTTGTAATGGGGCACTGGAGGGCCACCGCCAGTCTTGTTGACCTCAATCTGTTGCCTGGAGGCCAGGGAACGTACCTTGCCCCTCAGGTCGTTCCACCTAATCCTAATGTTCTCCTTTGTGTGCAGGGTGGTGCCTACAGCATTCACTCTGTTGACGATCCTTTGCCACCGTTCCATTTTCTTACTGAGAGGAGGCTGCTGGACTTGGGCTCCAAACAATTGTGGCTCTACTTTTATGATTTCATAAACCACGATTCTCAACTCATCCCCTGAGAAATGGGGATTTTTGAGACATGACATGGTGGGGAATTAAAATGGATGACAGGTAATTACTTACAAAAGAAAAGTGATGTGGGAGAGTAAATGGAGAAAATTGTGCGAAAGGGGTCTTAGGGATAGTGAAAAAAAATGGCCGTGCCTTATCTCTCTTAACAAAATTAAATCTTGGTTGCAGTGAAGATGCAAAGGCTCATGGTCTGTGAAGGGGTGCGTTTTATAGTGTGATTTGTAGGTGTGTTCACTGAGCCCATTATTGTCAGGTGTTTTTAAATTTATTTAATGGGCACTTGTCTGTTGCTTTGCTGAACGCATGCCGCAGTGGTAGAACACCATTGGCCATCTGCTGCAAGGGGACCACCGCTTTGACTGTGTGTTTGTCATCAGCTTGGTGGTTCACCACGGCGCTAACAGCGCCGGAGTACGGACCACCAAGATAACAGACTGACACTGGCCGTCAACACTTAGCTTGGTGAGCGACAGTTCTGCCTGTATGCATCATATTATGGTAGTCTGTGGACCCACACTGCAGAGTCTTTTTTGGGACCGCCACCTTGGCAGTCTGGCAGTCCAACTACCAAACTCATAATCGAGCTCTAAGTCAGTAGCCTAGGTGTTCCTTCACTTTTTTGTGCTTGTCATGCTTGCAAGGCTAATATACAACATTTTTGCACTATAGTAAAGGTTTCTCAAAGACTAAAGGTTCCCCTGTCATTAGGGTTCACTTTCAGACTTTGTGCACATTTGTTCATGTGTAACAATGCTGGATGTAAGCTATGCTGCTAACTCTGGGTTTACATGAGGCAGTTCCAGCTCTACTTTGTGCTCTTTCTTTTTTCTATGGTTCTCGGAGTTCCTGGAGGAAATACACAAGATTTCCCACCACCTACCAGCGAAGTCTCTCATAAGGTGGCCCTGAACATATTCTTTTTGACTGTTGCCACCACTATGCTTTCTGGGAAAAGGGTGCCTTTCCTAGGTGGTAACTATGTACCAGACGTTTTAGGATGATTTTCAAATGTTTAAAGATCTATAGCCTCTGACTAGAAATATAAGATGGTGCTACCTTCCAGCTAAATGAAAACATTTTGCTAGCTCTGCAGGGACCCTGAGATTACTGGTGCTTCCACGGCATAGCTAGAAACAAGCCAGAAGTCCCAGATGAAGCAATGTTTACCTTTCAAGCTTATGGCTCTGCCTATGTGAAAGACCCCCAGTTTAACCATGGGGTTTGGAGGCATAGACACAGTTCCTGTTAGTCTTTTCTATCCCTCAACAGAGGCCTGAGGAAGGCTTCCCAAAGGAACTACTGCTACAAGTGTGAGGGCAAACTGGAAACCCCCATGGCCACTATGTTAGCACATTTTATTATTTCCTCCTTCATTGACACTTCTGCTTTGATGGAGCTCCAAACTTAGTTGGCTTTCCAGCTAGCGAGCCTCAGTGGTATCTATCATGGTTGTTTGCAACCTCCAAGAAGTGTAAACACACTAACAAATTACCCGAGCAGCTCTCATGTCATAAAATGACCTATTTTTAAAAACCAGGAGATAGATGTATGTTCCTGCCTGCTGCAACCCTCTTTCCTGAAACTCAAGACGCTGACCCTTTTCTTTGCAGGTTGCCAGTATGCTGACATGCCTATTACCATTGCTTTAACTTTATTTCATCTTCCTCTTGGTGTCTGCAAGGTTTTATGTGATTTCAGATACTCTGCCTATCCATTAACCCTAAAAAACCCTCAGAACCCCTACACTCCATTCATCCCTGAACCCTAGAAACACCTCACCACGCCTAAACTCCACTCATTCCTAAACTCTAAAAGCTCCTCTGCACCTCTAAACTCTACTAACTCTTGATACCAAAAATACCTTTAGCACCTCTAAACTCCACCCATCCCTGAGCTGTAAAATCCCTTTCTATGTCTGAACTACACCCCTTCCTGGCCCCTAAACCAACCCATACATAGAATTAGGGGTTTCTCTATAGGGAACTATTGTATATACATGTTAGGGGTTCAACAATAGTGGGATTGCTCTCTATTGGAATAATAAATGATTTGTCAGAGAAACTTAATTTGCCTTTATGTTAGCGGTAATGGTTTTACCCCATTCCTACTCATTTTGCACAGTCTGTTGATAAATGTGCACTTAAACATGCCTGTACATCAATATACATGTGTGTAATCAACACAACATATAAACAAATCAAAATCAAGGCAGCCCTTAATGACAATTTGTTGGGGTGTCTCAAACTAATTTAAAAACACAGTCTACCTAGTGATAGTTCCACCGCAATCTAGCTCCCACAATTCATGGTCACACAAAAATGTCCTAGAGTACAAATTTCATCAATCCATGGAAGAACGTCACACAACCAAATAGTCGATGTGTTTCAGCCCCTTCCTTTGGGTCTCTTCAGGACACTGCAAAAGAACATGAGACACAGATACTATAGACCTTAAACAAAACAAAACATATATATATACATAGTTACTATCAACAGTAGATCATAATATATTCACTAGCCATACCAATCAAACCGTAGTGCTAGTGAGCCAAGACATGCTGAAGAACCACATAGTATAGCTCCCAATGTTCACAATCATCTAGTGGCCACAAGCAGAGCGAAGTTCAAAAAGCAAGATCAAGCATCTTCCCAGTGTTTGCCAAACAGCTACATGGCTGAAATCAGGTGTGTGCCTCGGTGTTTCACCATCACCCAAAATTCACCATAATACTCCTGTCTGATGGGCCAACTAAGGGATGTAACAAGAAGCGTTTTAACCTGTGTTCATGGATTTACCTTTCCAACTAAGACAAGGGCATGCAACCAAAAAACCTAAAGCTGGCAGTGTCAGCCTCTGTAATTAGAAATACATGAGAACAAATAAGAAAGAGTCTTTATCATCTCAACGGCACAATCAAAATAAGGTGACTGAGTGAAAATTGTCTTCCTTAAAATAGGTTTTCCATGATTTGGTTTCCTCCAATGTGGTTTTTCAGTTTTCGTTTTTCTAATAATTCACATACATCATTTTGAAAACAATAGGATCTAGATCAGTAAGGGTTTGCAAACTTGTTATGACATCTGAGGTCTGGTGAGAGCTTTGCTATCCTCCATTTTACAGTGCTATGTTCAATTGGGATTGGCAATCACTAATTTTTTGTGAACACTGTTGAAACATTTAAACATTCTTGTAACTGCTATGCCTTTGTGGTAAGTTTCATTTTCGGGTGTTCATCATCTAGTTTTCATGTAGAGTAAAAGGTATTCATTGACAGGGGAGCTAGTTTAACCATTTAAATATGTTGGATTAGTGTATTAGCTTTGCATACTTCACAGTTTATGACTCCCATTCACACTGGATCATTCATTAAACAAAGGTCAAGCAGGGCATTCATAACTTACTTCAAGTGAGTTTTGCTGTAACTCAATTCAGCCCACTCCAGCTTCCTAGAGCTAGACTGTGGCTGCTTGCCCAAGCGTACCCAGAGAGTCAACAATTTTTTGTAAGGCAGCTTTTAATTGCCGGTCAAATACCACTAGACCTAGGAGCAGAATTAAGAGCCCCTAGCGCCACCTTTAACGCTAAGGCAGCGCTAAAGTGGCATTTTCCCCACACCATATTTACAAAGTGGCGCAATGCATGCATTGCACTACTTTGTCAACCCTTATGACACATTCTGACTGTGCCAGGCATAATGTATCCAAGGTGGGGGTTCCCCAATTAGGGGAGCTGAAAAAATGGCACAAGGAAATCTAAGAGATTTCCCTATGCCATTTGTTTTGGCATTTTTATTACTTGCTCAGAGCACGCATTAAAAGGGGGATTCTAGTATTTATAATGGGCCCCTATGTACACTGCAGGAGTAATGCCAAACTTTTGGCGCTACTCCTGCCGAGTACATCAATAGCGCCAAAAATAATGATGCTATTGCCCCCTACCCTGCGCAATGGTGCGCCATATTATAAATATGGTGCACACTTGGTGGGGGTAGGAAGGCTCTAAGGGGCGCATGGAAAGTGATGCCGCAGTAGGTGCAGCACCACTTTTCCTAAATCTGAATTTAGGGTCATATTTATAATGTAATTGCTTCATGCTTGCACAATGCAATGGGATGCAAGTGCCACACAACTACTAAGTGAGATTTATCAAGCCACATAAGGCTACCTTCCAAGGCCCTGAGTGGCTTGATAAAGCTGAAGTAACGCAGCACAGTGCAAATCGCTGAGTTGTGTTACTCTGCCCGAAGGAGGCATTCCATGGGTGGTGCATGGGTGTTCTCACACAACACGCATCGATTTTGACACATTCTCAGATTTACCATAAGTGGTAAACCTGGGAATACACCAAAACAGCTACGCCTCCCTGGGTGAGCCGCAACAAGGAGATTATGTTTATTTCTTCTTGTTTTTCTGCAACACACATAGAAAGAGGAAAGTTCCTCAGGGGATTGTTTTGTGCAGGAATGTGTCCCTTCCTGCACAAACAAATCCTGTTTACAACACAGGCACCCTTTCACCATGGTGCAAGAGTGCCTACATTGACGTTAGGCAGCACATTATGTGCCAGCGCTGGAGAAAGACAAAAATGGACCGTATACTGGGAAATTTCACGTATTCCTACCCTTTCCATGTCAAGGAGCACAACCAGGTGCCTTGCTGCGCTGTTCTGTTGGCTATCTGATAAATATGCCCCTTTGTTAGTGGGAAACACCAGCACTCTCACCTTTGGTATTACGTAGTTGTCTTTCTGTCTGTATGTATCAGAGAAGAGCCCATCAAAACCTGATTTGTAGAGTTGTATAATCTTATGAGAGCCAAACGGTGCACATTTTCCTCTTCCTAAATTTATGCTTACATGATAATTTGTAATAGAGAAACTAAATGTTGTTATACCATGTGAAATATCAGATCGTGACCCTTAAGAAATTTCTATTACAGAGTTGTAATCACATTCAATTAATGACTTATGCATTATGCATAATTTGACAATTTTTCGCCATTACCCAGTACAAACAAAATGTACATGATTTTTGTGCAGGGGAGACTGAGGAAGCGTCTGACTTGCAGACATTTCTGCTTTTAACAGTTGCTGGCACTAAAGTTACTTTTTGGTGTGCTGCAACCAAGACATTTGCACATGAGGAATTGGACAAAAATCTTTTGCGCGCTTCATTTAGCTATGAGTAACTTTCTCAAAATGTAGTAGAAAAATATTTCACAAATTATATACAGCTCTAGGATTCTGACCTAATAAGTAAAACAACCCTGTAAATTGTAGTAATAATTTTAGATTCTACTTGGAGACAATCAGAGGTGTGCGTCTATGATGAGACATAACCATCCTGCGCGATTGTATATAATAAACGACTGATATTAGTCCAGAAGTATATCATATACAATCTTCCTTTGGAACTGTTCATGTGAATTTGAAACAAAAAAGCACAATGTTCAAATCAATGTATCAAACACAAGGTACTATAAACATGCTGCCTTGAAAAATAAACTATGCTAAAGGTGTTATTTGAACACAATATAACTTGCCTAACTATTGTACGGCTAGTAGAAAAAGAAATCACAACTCAGTAGCATTCTTCACAGAAGGCTATACTAGAGAAAGTATTACCTCAGTTTAGGGGTCTAAATCAATTGGAACCACAAGACACTCAAACCGTTACATGAGCAGGTCGCGTTAGCATACTAAGCAGATTAGACCGTCGTGTGTTCGTCTGTTTTAGACACATTACATTTCACCCAGTAGGTTGTCCAAAAGCTTCACATTATGTGAGAAGGAGAGGACGAAATGACTATGGCCCTCATTATGACATTGGTGGTATATCCCACTTACCGGCATGCTGACTACCGCCAACATACCGCGGTGGCGGATATCCATTCACCATATTATGACACACACCAATCCGTCACTATTCAGCCACAGACACAAGCCCACCACACCAAAGGTCAGTGATAAACTAGCGGTGTCCAAACCCACACTGTTACGCCAACAGAACAACGCCCATCACATTATGACCCACGAATCAACATGGAGGACATTCAACCGCAGTAAACCATTGGAGGTACATACCGCTGTGCTCAAAATACAAACACACATACAAAACAGCACTACATTGGTCAATTTAAATAACACACACCTGACACCCATACACACACCACACCCACACCACTATAAAACACACACCCACAATACCCACAACCCTTTTCGAATACAAATCATTGCCACCAGAAAGAGACAGCAAGAGCACTCACACAACCAGAGCCACTTACCACTCACACCTATACACAAGTCACGCACCCCACATCACACACCCCAACATATTACCCTACACACCCTCACGTACACACCTTACACAACAATCATGGCACCACAAAGACACTCCCGATTCTCAGAGGAGAAGGTAAGAGTCATGGTGGAGGAAATCATCAGGTCAAGCCTCAGCTATTTGGAGAACAGGTGCAGCAGATATCTATAGCTAGGAAGATGGAGCTATGGCAGAGAATCGTGGACAGGGTCAACACCGTGGGACAGCACCAGGAACCAGGGATGACATTAGGAAGAGGTGTTACGGCATATGGGGGAAGGTACGTTCCATTGCAGCAAGACACCAACTCGCTGTACAGAGGACTGGCGTTGGCCCCTACCTCCTCCCCCAAAACGAACAACATGGGAGGAGCAAGTCTTGGCAATCATGCATCCTGAGGGCCTGGCCGGAGTAGGAGGAGGATTGGACTCTGGTAAGTCAACTCTCTACTGTTACTGCCCTCCTACCTGCATGCCATCACATATCCCACCCTCACCCTCACTCCCATCACTCCACCACCTCCCACATCCCCCACCATCACATTTCACTCATCCCAATGCCAAGCCCTGCATGCCATACCAATACATGATCACTACTCACAGCCCTGCATGGACACCTATCACTAAAGCATGCACACTAGAGAGAATCAGCTAGCCCACCACATACCAACTTACACAAGTGAAAGTTGCCAGGGCAAATGCAACCAAAGAGGGCAACCCACTGATGCACAATATGTCACACACAGAAACTATAACACTTCATTTACAACCGCACAGGTATCCCAGCCAATGTCACCGGAGAAGAGGTTCCAGCACTGTACAGTCCCCCAACTGAAGAGGCTCACAGTGATGACAACAACTATGATCGCCTGGATCTGGATGACCAACCTGGCCCATCAGGTATCACTGGACAGTCAGTTAAGCAGGCATAGTCACACACCACCACAGAGCCTCCCCCATCTGGAAACACCACCACAGCACTCACCCAAAGTACCCTCACCTCTGTCCCCAGGACACATCAATCAGCAGTGTGTCCACCTCTACAGGGATCCCAGGGCACACCTTATACCCAAGACAATCAGGGACCTGGGGTCAGTGGCAGTGTGCACACGGTTCAGGGGACAGAGGCACAGGACAACAGAGAAACTGAGAGGAGTGCTGTGCACCAGTGGGAGGACAAGCCCAGAGAACCGACTCTCTAGGAGGCCCTAACCGAGATCCTGGGAGCCTACCAACATTCCCAGGACACAATGGGTCAGATCCTGGACAATATGCAGGAGAACAGGCGGCTGCAGGAGAGACAGGATCAGGGGATCAGGGAGGACTTACAGGCCATCAACATCACCCTGGTCTTCATTGCAGGGGTGCTGGCAGACATGGCCGACATCATGAGCGAGGCTGTCTCACAACAGTGGGCCCCAGCCACTAGCCAGACATCGGAACTGCTTTTCACCTCCATTGCCGCTAGCGGACAGGAGGCCGCACCACAGGACTCACAGGCCACCAGCACCCCTCCCCCTGCAGAAGGAGAACCACCCCGCAAACGTTCCCTGTGATCCAGGCAGAAGCCAGAGACTATTGCCAAGAGCCCTGCCAGGATATGAGACTCTCCTGATTGTCACCCTTGTGTCCCACTCTGTCACCCTGTCCACTTGAACTGCCCTTGCTCCTCTTCCTATATGCCCATGGACACTGCACCTGTGCTACAAATAGACTGGAAAAATACCTGGACTTTCCTCCATCATCACCCCATCCCCATCCCCTTGCACTTGCTCCTCTTCTTCTTAGCACTTCAAAAAACACTGCTGGAAAAAAATCAAGTATGGAGTATGTTACATTTTTTAAGTATGCATTTGCTTAACCAGTTTCAAACATTGCAATTCAACTGTACAGTAATTGTGCACATAGGAAAGACCTTTACTTGACTGCAGTGATCACACCAGGAGCGATAGTGGGGCACCAACATCTGTAAAATGAATTTCCAAAGGGTACAGTAAGTGGGCATGGAAGTGGAAAATAACATCATGCCAGTGCAAAAGATATACAAATAATTGACAATGAAATGTGAAGTAACACTGTCTTACCTGTGTGTCATTGGAAGTACTGGCATATCACTGATGTTCTGTTGTCCTCATCCTTATCCTCTGCCTCCTCATCATCACTGTCCACAGGGTACACTCCTGCCACACGGCCATCTCCAGCCTCCTCCTCCTGCAAAAAAGTCACATGGCGTCTCAAGGCAAGGTTGTGCAACATGCAGCATGCCACGATTATCTGGCAGACCTTCTTCGATGAGTAGCACAGTGATCCACCTGTTAGATGGAGGCACCTGAACCTGGCCTTCACGTTCTTTTGATTATCCTTCTTGTTCGCCCATAAGCCTTATTGTAAAGTTCTTCTGCCATTGTCCTGGCATTCCTCACAGTCGACAGCAGCCATGATAGGTTGGGGTAACCAGAGTCACCTGCAAATATTGAGGGACAACATTTAGCCACACACTATCCCATATGGCCCACACCATACCCATACACCAACACCTACTGGGTGGGAACCAGGGTTCACCTAATAGCCACACCCTGTGCCTCTGTAGTTGGGTCATCACATTAGGGATGCTGCTATTCTATTCAGGATAACGGCATCATGCACCGACCCAGGATACTTCGCATTCACATGGGAGATGTACTGGTCCGCCAAGCACACCTTATGTACATTCATGGAGTGAAAACTCTTACGATATAGGTACACCTTTTTATTGTGACGGGGGCCCAAATTCAATATGAGTTCCATAAATCACCCCCATTATGTTGGGGATATGTCCCATTGCATAGAAGTCAGCCTTCACTGTGACCAAATCCTCCACCTGAGGAAATACACAGTAGCTGCACATGTGTTTAATCAGGGCAGACAACATTCTGGTCAGCATTATTGAGAACATTGGCTGTGACATTCCTGCTGCCAAGCCCACTGTCACTTAGAAAGAAACAGTTGACACAAAATGGAGCACTGATAAAACTTGCACAAGAGGGGGGATCCCATTGGGGTGACAGGTATCAGATATCAGATCAGGATCCAATTGGGCACACAGCTCTGATTGAGACCCTGTCAAGTCTATAGGTGAGGATGATGTGCCTGTCCTCCAGTGTAGCCGAGTCCACCAGGGGTCTGTACACGGGGGTATGTCTCTATCTCTTAATCATTCGCAGCAGTAACAATCTAAGGGAAAAAGGAGTGAGGAGCCGGTCACAAACTGAACATTGGAGCCACAACAACACAATGCATGATGTCAATTTGTATTGGGTACGTAGGATTTGTCCTGTATGTCCTAATTTTAACTGTGACACAGTTATTATCCAGGACTTGCCCCTCCCATGAAATGGCGTCCCCCTTTCCTCAATGGAGGGACAGATGGAAGTGAGATAATTTCACTGACGTTGTGTGCCATTACGGGAGGCGGTCAGAAACCGCCGTGCAACTCCTCATTGGTTAACATTGAGTCCTATTGGATACAGTGGCCAATGGTGATGTACTCCGGCGGTGCCGGTATCCACTGCCGCAGACGTGACCACCATTTTCTATCTGATTCCTCACCTGCTACCTGACCTTCTACAGGAGAGGACCCACACTGCATGTGCTGCTGTGACCTGTATCTGGAATCTGCCATGGCCCCTGTGACTAGGGAAAGGGCCACTGCCTTCACCTCGGTGGAGTTGGAGCGTCTAGTGGATGGGGTCCTACCCCAGTACGGATTGCTGTATGGGCCTCCAGACCAACAGGTGAGTACACTATGAGCACAATGCATGTGCATGAATGCATGGAGTGGTGTGTGTGAAGGCCTTGTGTAAGGGGGGGTGGGTGGATGTCCTCTGGGCAGCGTATTGGTTGTGTGCTAGGCTAGGCCATGTGTGTGCAAATGGTGCTGTGAAGGGGTAGGGTGGGCCATAAGTGTAACAGGCAGGACTGTCTGACAGATATTATTTTCCTTTGTGTATTCCATCTGCAGGTCAGTGCCCATTGAAAGAAGGGTATATGGCGTGCCATTGCCAAGGACATGCGGATCCTGGGGTCCACGGCAGGCGGAGCACCCACTATCGGAAACGGTGGGAGGACCTGAGATGCTGGGCACAGAAGACGGCAGAGGCCCAGCTGGGGATGCCTTCCGATGAGGAATGGGTGCCTGTCAAACTCTGAACCCCCTGATAGCCTGCATACTGATGGTGGCCTATCCAGAGCTGGATGGGCGCTTGAGGGCATCACAGCAGCCGCAAGTGGGTGAGTACAGTACCCATCATTACAACTTACTGATGGTAGGGTGGTATCTGGGTGGGGGATATGTGTCAGTGGGTGCCCCTAGCCCATGCAGAGTAGGTGCCCTGGTGGCAAGGGTTCTGAAGGGATAATCATGCTACCGAGCTCGTAGGCATCCACAACTGGTCAGGGCTGCATCGGTCCCAGGTGTGCTGCATTTGGCGTTGTGTGCCCCTCCAAATGCCTTGGTGGCTCGCAAAATAACTGGTAGTGCAATGCATAGTGCGTAGGGCTGTTCCCTGTGTGTGAGAGTGGTGTGGACGCCAATGGTGGTGTCGGTGCAGCCATTGAGCAGGTGTATCTTTTGTCTCTTCCCCCACTTTTTGTTTTGTGACCCGGTCCTTATGCGCATTAGCATCATCTGGTGGAGGAGCAGAGGCATCAGCGACGGAGGGAGCTGCATCCCACAGGACCCAGGAGGCAGAGTCCACTGCACGGTGAGGGCACCAGTGTGATGGAGGGTGGTGGGAGCACCACGGAAGAGACTGGAGGGTGCAGTTCAGACTCAGATACCTCCTCCAATGGAAGCTCCCTGGTGGTGGCGGACACCTTTGTGACCACCCCAGCTACAGGTACAGCCGCCACCCCCGTACCATCACCACCCTCCCAGCAGCCCTTCATTGAGTTGCCCGTGCCCGCTTACCCAGGAGGGTGGGCATCTCCTTCGCCCCAGGCACCTCAGGCGCTGCCCCAGTGAGCCCTGCTGCCCTGAGTGAGGAGGCTTTTGACCTCCTGGGATCCATCTCTGAAGGGCAGTCAACCATTGTGAATGCCGTCCAGGGGCTGGCAGCCCAAATGCAACAAACTAATATATTTCTGAAGGGAATTGACGCTGTCTTGGCGTCCCAACAGAGATCGATCCAGGCTCTTGCCTCCTCTCTGATGGCAGCCATTGTCCCTGTTTCCACCTTCCCACCCTCCAACTTCCTCTTCCCAATCCCGTTCCCCTCAACCCCAACCTATCCCAAGCACACAGGCAGATGAGCATGCACACAAGACAACAAACAAGAGTGGCACAGGCAGACACAAGCACCACACATCATCCCACAGGCACTCACACAAACACCATCCAGATGTAGACATACCAACATCCAAAATTTCCCCTGTCTCCCCCTTCTCCTTCTCCACCTCCCTCCCAGTTGTGTCTACAATCACACCTGCATGCACTACATCCTCATTCACTACCAGCATCACCACCACACCTAGCAGAACACACACCTCACTGACAGACACCTCCACAACAGCCATGCACACTTCCCCTGTGTCCTCTCCCACTGTGTCTATCCCCCCTCCTAAAGTACACAAACGCAAGCACTCAGACACCCAACAGCCATCCACCTCACAACAGCATCCAGCCCATGCACCTGCACCCAAAATCAGCAGACAGACACCTCCTACAACCAATCCCTCTTCTTTCACTCCCAAACCTTCTCCCTCTTCCCACCCCTATATCCCTAAGAAGCGTTTCCTCTCAACCATTGCCCTCTTCCCTGCCCCTCCAGCCCCGTCCTTCACATCTGGCCAACGTGGCAAAAACCCAGGCAAGCACCTCAGCCACCCAGTCCACGGGCCCAGTAGTCTCCACACCCACTTGTGGTGGGAAAGGATCCAGGGCACTTGTGCTGAGGGTGAAGGAGCCTGTACTAGGCAGCCTCAATGAAAGGGTGCCTGCCCCAGCTGCTGACTGGAAGGGCAAGGAGCCACCCCCAGCTGCCCCCTGAAGGGCAAAGAGCCAGCCCCAGCTGCTGCCAGGAATGGCAAGGAGCCAGCCCTAGCTGCTTCCAGGAATGGCAAGGAGCCAGGGGCAGACGGTGCCCCCACCACCAACCATGGTTGTGCAGCTGTCCAAGGCTGCAGGGGATGGTCAGGAGCTTCCCCCCAACACCAGCAGCAACATCACCACCACCACCAGCGGGCAGCCGTCCGAGACTGCAGGGGATGGGCAGGAGCTTTCCTCCACCACCAGCAGCAGCACCACCACCACCAGTAGGCAGCCATCTGAGGCTGCAGGGGATGGTCTGGAGCTTACCCCCACCAGCGGCTGCAGCAGCACCACTACCACCACTGAGCAGCCATCATCACCAACGGATGGTATGAAGTCCTGCCTCCATGGGCTGCTGTGCTGCCTGTCCCCTGCAAATCCAGTGGGTATGACACCCACCTGAGAGACTGTGACCTTGCACTCCCCAGGATCTAGAGCACAGGGCACTATGCCCCATCCAGAATCAGTGGCGAAGACACCCATCGACCCCAGCCTCCCCAGGATCAAGAGCACAGGGCACAATGCCCCATCCAGAACTAGTGGGTAAGACACCCACCAGCCCCAGCCTCCCCAGGATCAAGAGCATAGGCACAATGCCCCCTCCAGACCCAGTGGTTAAGACACCCACCGACCCCAGCCTCCCCAGGATCAAGAGCACAGGGCACGATGCCCCATCCAGAACCAGTGAGTAAGACCTCCACCAACCCTAGCCTCCCCAGGGCCAAGCACAGGGCTTGTTGCCCCCTCCAGAGCATGTGGGCAAGTCACCCACTTGAGAGACTGTGGCCTTGCACTCCACAAGACCAAGCACAGGGCATGTTGCCCCTTGCAGAGCATGTGGGCAAGTCACCCACTTGAAAGACTGTGGCTTTGCGCTCTCCAGGACCAAGTACAGGGCATGTTGCCCCCTTCAGAGCATGTGGGCAAGTCACCCACTTGAGAGACTGTGGCCTTGCACTCCCCAGGACCAAGCACGGGGTATGTTGCTTCCTCCAGAACCAGTGGTCTTGTTCCATCTGCCGGCTGAGGTGCCCCCAGTTCCTCATCCCCCTGAGCTGCCTGCCTATTTTCCAACTGATACCCCTGCAGTGTTCACTCCGTGTTGGTGCAGATGACAAGTGGGGCCTTGGACTTTGGCCTGTGGCCCTGGGGTCCACGCACACTGGGGACTGGGCAGTGTCCCTTGAACTGTATATTTGTGTATACTAGTTACATTGCATATTTCTTATTTCTATTGTGTTGATCTTATTACACTCACTTTGGTAAATTCATGTTGTCCTTGCATTTTTCATCCGAGGTACGGGGTATATATGTTTTATTACTGCAGCTGGGTTGTGTAGACATTTTTGTTATAGCTCCATGCACGTTAGTTTAACACACTAGGCACCTTGACCCAGATATATTTTATTCAGCTTTGCATTGTTATTTTTACAATAACCAGTTTTACGGTCTTGTTTTAGTTTTCATCTATCTAACTGGACAATACAGAGCGTACGCATATTTAGAGATACCTCTATCTTATCAAGAACATAATAATTTGCTTGGTGGTGCCCTACCCCATACAATATTACCCGTAAGGTTAGGTCCACTAAGTAATGACGGTCCTACCTGGCCTTTATTGGCTACCTATACACCACATCCTGCGGTTGGGAATTTATAAGTAGCTGAGGTTCGTCGCTTATACACTGAGTTAATAGCAATATACAGACGATTAGTACAATTTGTGATGCAAACATTGAATACAAACCCAGCACGTGCTGCTCCAGCACAACACCATGCAGTTACACCAGGTACATTCACTTATGGGTAAAGTACCCGCCAAACGAGAAGAAACTCCATTTTGGTTAGCACAAAAAATTCATACGCTGGAGACAGTATTTCCCCATATGGGACCTCAGGATAAACATAGAATATTAACGATGTGCTTGCCCTTTAGGATGGTGTCTACAGTAGAAAATTTTAATACCTGGGGTACGGTATTTGCCGAGCTCTATACAACCGCACATGGTACACCGACACTTTCCAATTTACCGGAAGTGCTGAAACAAATCAAGATGAAGATGGGGCTGCCCCTGCCCTAGATTTGGGGATGCAGTTGATGGGCACTTTTTCCACAGTGTCTCCAATCATTTTAAGTAACCTTAAAGGGGAAGCAGTCGCACTTGCAGTGCGCATGCAGCTTCATGACGTTCCGCAACAAGAGCAAGAGCTGCCTAAAATAATAGCAGAAACATATTCAAGTATGGGTCGAGATAGCCTGGGGACCAGACCACAAAAACCTAAATTCCAGGGTAAATCAAATAAAAATAACTCCAAACAAAAACCTGAGGGTAATAAGAAATGCTGGGATAAAAAGCAACAAATGCCTAAAAAAGAAAGGGGAGAATCTCCACATATGGAGACCCCACAGAATAGGTATAATCTCAGAAATAGAGAAAATATTAAAACGCCTGATAGATATCAATATACTGATACACGCCAATCTCGTTCCTTTCAGGAGTCATCAGAAAAGAGAAATGAGAGAGGTGGGCGATCAGAGCAAAGAACAGAGTACGTGAAACCGAGACAGGAATCACAACGCTCTTTGGAGGTTTCGGTTAAAAAGGAAGAGAAAGCTGCCCACCAAAAACTACAATTTAAAAAGAAAAAAGTGGCAGCAGTCGCAGTTTGACATGCCAAGCAGGAAGAGGGTCCTCTTGAAGAACAAAAATTGGGCTTTAGCATTGCTAGACAGCACGGCAGAGGTCACAATAGTTCACCAGAATCTTCTAGAGCATCTGGAGGTGAAAGCAACTGATGACTTTATACAAGTAGAAACAGCGGACATGTGTGTCTCCAATCCCGATAGGGTGTACAAAGTAACGCTACAGTTAGAAGGAGACATTGAACGCATAATAAACGCAATCTTTTGGGATCACATAGTAAAAGTACATGATGTCCTGTTGTCCGAACAAGATTGGCAGCCTGACTTTGTCCGTACCTGCCCGTATGGAGAAGATGTCACTAAGCCTTCCTTCTCGCCCTTTGTTCCAGAGTAACTCGCTGAGTCCTATTCCATTGAATGGGCTTTGGCACAAGCACTTGCATTATACAGAAATCACGTAGGGTGGGATAAAGACTCCCCCTACCGTGTAATTCCCATTAAAGTGAACCTCAGCCACAACCGCAGTATCCTATAAAATATGAAGCGAAAGCACCAGTGAGAGAAATACCCTAGCAACTAGAGTACCAGGGTGTGATTGAACACTGTATCTCACCAATGAATAATCCCTTATTGCCCGTAGCTAAACCGGACCATTCATACAGAATAGTCTTAGACTACAGACATTTAAACAGTGATACACGCACCTATGCTATACAAAATTCACATAGCACAGCACTAATGAGCAACAAAGTGCGTAGAAAATACAAAACAACATTAGACATTTCCAATGGGTTTTTCTGCCAGAATATAGCGCCTGAAAGCAGGGATTTAACAAGCTTTAGTGCATTGGGCTCTCAGAAAAATTCTGTTGTTTACCTCAGGGGTATAAGAACAGCCCAGGACTGTTCACGGCTCGTGTCACTGCCATTTTACACAAGATCGACCCTGGAGGTTTGTCCTATGTAGATGATATATATCTCATGGATGATGAGTTACTACAACATTTAAGACGGGTAGCCCGCATTGTTGTAGGGTTCGTCGAATTTGGCTACAAATTTAACTTTAAAAAAAAATTGCCTTCCTCAGCGTCCTGTTTCTAGGATATGAGCTGTCAAGTGAAGGGAAGAGCCCAGCGCCATAATTCTTATAAAAGTGCGCACAGTTACAACCACTGAATACGATTAAAAAACTCCAATCATTATTGGGTTTCTTAAATGTTGGCAGAACATACATACCAGATTATGCTACACGCATAAAACCTTTATATGACTTAATACGTCACAATTTTTCAAGTAAATTCTGGACAACTGAACATACACTCATCCTTAGAGAATTGCAGACAGACAGACATGCTTTCAGCACAACATTTACACACAAGGGACAACAAAACACATTTGGTCATCAGAGTAATAGTGGGGCCATCGGTTTCACCTATGTGACATTTAATGAAGGTGAGACAGTCCTGATTGCATACAAATCACATTTGTATTCAGCAGCTGAACAACGCTTTGCTCCCACAAAGAAAATTCTCACTGTTGTGCAGATGGCTGTTATTAAAGAAAGACCTCTCGCCCAAGGGAAACACATTATTGTTGTTTCTCCAATCCCAGCCCTAGAGGCTCTTACAAAAGCTACCATTCCGAACGCGAAAGCACTACATCCACGTTGGATACCATGGGCTATGTCTCTAACAGCCACTGATGTAGACTACATTTTTGACCCAAAGTTACAAACTCAGGAATTCCTGTAATATGAAGTAGAATATCCAGTTCCAGCAAACACCTTGCCTATTGATCAATATCATAGAGTCATGTACACCGATGGCTCTGCACAACCTGCAATTGGAACTAAACTTCAATATTCTGCTGCTTGCGCAGTCGTAAGTGGCTATATGGAAGGGGGTAAATTTTGTCCTCTGCATACCTTTACACAGAACTTAGGGGATTGTACAGCACAATTGGCTGAGTTAAAAGCTCTGCTGATGGCACTGGAACACACAGATCAGGCACAGCCTACGCTGATTGTTTGTGATTCATATTATTGTGTCCAGTCCTTTAATGAATACCTGCATTATTGGCACCAGAATGGGTTCAGAGACTCCAAAGGCAACACCATTAAACACAGACTGCTGTGGGGGAAAGTAGCAGATCTGAAAGAGACGCTACCGAATGTCCATGTTGTGCATACACTTGGACACCAGGGCGTTGGAATACATGTTGCTGGAAATACATTGGCTGATGAAGCCGCAAAGTCAGCAGTGGCAGTAGCCACTGTAGCTGCAGTGACTTGCTCGAGTTCCAAACCAGACGCAGACATTTGGGCAGCCGTGAAAGCTACGGCTGATGGTACGCCCCATCCTAAAGGATTTCCTAACAAATATAATTATCATATGGGACGTATGCTGAACGCTGAAGTTAAGATACATGGCGTAGGCGTACGAGACATCGCTAACAAAGAGATAAGACTACAATTGATTAAAGCAGGCATGAGGGGTTGGCATCTGCACATGCTGGTGTGGCGGCTACAATTTCAATTTTACAGGCCCGTTATTGGTGGCCAGGTCTCTACAGAGAGACTAAGCAGTATGCCGTTACAATGTGTGTACTTGGACCACTGTGGTTCCCTAACACCTGATAGTGCAAACAAATACAAATTAGTCGCTGTTGATTCATGCTCCAGATTTGTATGGTTGTGGCCACAACGCTCGGCTGACGCTCGGACTGTTATTAAAGATTTGCGAGTCTTTATCAGTACATATGCAGTTGCGGCGTTCCATTCGGACCAGGGCCCTGCTTTTGCCTCAAGGGCATTCAGGGACACCATGGCTTCATTGGGGGTCCAACTGCAGTACTCATCTCCATTTCATCCCGAGGGAAATAGTGTCATGGAGCGATTAAACCGTGATTTAAAGCAATCCTTAACAGCCAGAGTCTTAGGTACCGGTCATAGTTGGCTTAATCACCTATATGGAATACAGAGAGCACTAAATAACTTGCCTAGAAGGCCCCTGGGGGATCGTACTTCATATGAGTGCCTGTTCGGAACTCGAATGTTTGTTCCAGATCTTGATGGTCCTGGCGTGGAGGCAGCAGAAACACCTTTTGACATAAATGAAAGTGTCACTGTCTTACAGGAATTGTAACAGTTCAGTGACGATAATTCTTCAAAAATGCCGCCTCCACAGGAATTAAGGATGTGCCAGTAACATCTACCACTGGATTCCTAAAGTTGGGGATCTTGTACTTGAAAAAGTCGCAGTGAAAAAGGAATTTGGCACTTCTTATCGAGCACCAGTCCCTGTACTAGGGATACACGGTACCAGAACTGTTATTCTACCGCCGTTGGCAGGTGCCAAAGAAAATCGTTTTGTCTCCATTGATAATGTCAAACTACACTGTGTGGCCGATCCTGCACAGCCGACCAAGAGGAACATCCAGTAGTTCCCGAATCCCTCTCACTACTGGAGAAGAAGTTCTGCTACAAGTTGTTTATACCAACATTGATACCTCTCCGACCTTGGGGAGGGTGGAAGATGATCTTGCATTAGTTCCACTAACATCAATTAACTTAGAAACATTTGAACAAGTCAATTCGACTACAAGCCAAACGGATGGTGCTGTCTATAGTGTGCCACCACTGGAAACACCAACTCTACCACTGACAACAGCTACGCCATTTGCACAAACTGCCTCTGATTATTTTGCCGACTACAACGATGATTTCTCAGACTCATACGCCTCTTCAACAGCTGATTTGTTAAGTGCACGTAAGCTAACAAACTGGCTTAAAGAAACGTATTTCATTTTTCCATGGAACTATGGGGGTCATTCTGACCTCGGCGGTAAAAGGCGCTTACCGCCGGTCAGAAGGCCGCAACAACACCGCCGCGGTAAACCGCCACAGTCATTCTGACCCTCAAGAGGCAAACCGCCAAAAACCCGACATCAACAAAAGTCCGCCACACCAACGGCCAGCGTTAAACTGGCGAAGACCAAACCTCCACCGTCACGCCAACAGAAAAACGCCCATGCCATTACGACCCACGAATCCACGCGGCGGTCTTTCAACCGCAGTATTCCATTGGCGGTACACACCGCCGCGCTCAAAATACACATACAGCTCCAAAACACAGCCACATTGGACAATTTGAAATAGACACACCTGACACACATACACACAACTCTCCCACGCACCCAATTAACTATAAAACACACACCCACATCACCCACAAACCCCTACGACCACAAATCAGAGAAGAAGCCCAGAGAGAGACAGCACAGAATAGAGAACACCATCACACAGAGGCACACTACACCATCACCCACACAACAACCACGCACAAAACACCACACACCACTACACTCACCACACTCATCACCGCAAACACCACCCCACACCTCATCCACACCACCCCATGGCACCCCAAAGACACCCCAGGTTCTCAGACGCAGAACTCAGGGTCATGGTGGAGGAAATAGTTCGGGTAGAGCCCCAGCTTTTCGGGACACAGGTGCAGCACACCACCATTGCCAGGAAGATGGAGCTATGGCAAAGAATAGTGGACAGGGTCAACGCTGTGGGACAGCATCCACGAAATCGGGACGACATCAGGAAGCAGTGGAACGACCTACGGGGTAAGGTGCGTTCCATGGTATCCAGGCACAACATCGCGGTGCAGCGGACTGGCGGCGGACCCACACCTCAACCCCCAGAATTTACAACATGGGAGGAACAGGTCTTGAACATCCTGCATCCTGAGGGCCTCGCAGGAGTAGGCGGAGGAATGGACTCTGGTAAGTCTCATCTCCACTACTTCATCCCCCCCACCCCACCAGCATGCCAACTCATACCCCCACCCTCCCCCCACCACCATCACACATCCTCATTGCTAATGTCTCACCATCACAACCCACCCATCCCAACACCAAACCCTGCATGCCACCACAAACCGTCGACAGCCATCACCTAAGCTTGCCCACTGCACATACCCATCTCCCCCACAAACCATCATCACAACAGCCCCTACAAAGGAATGCCAGCACTGGGGTACACGGGCACCCACCCATTGCACGCTATGGCACACACAGAAGCAATAATCATACCCTTATACCCCTGCAGGACCCGAACGCCACCACACCGCCCAGGAGGGTCCAGAAATGTCCATCCCACCCCCAGAAGAGGCCCCCAGTGATGACAGCAGCTCTGTCTCCCTGGACCCAGATGACCAGCCCGGCCCATCGGGGACCTCGGGACAGTCGGTTCCCCTCAGACAGCCACAGGCTACAGCAGACCTACCCCCCTCTTGGAACACCAGCACAGCACCCACCCAGCGGGCCCATGCCTCTGTCTCCAGGACACGTCAATCAGCGGTGTGTCCACCACTACAGGGCACCCAGGTTAACCCACCACCCCAACAACAACAGGGACCTGGGGGCAGTGGTAGTGGGCACACGGTCCAGGGGACAGAGGCCCAGGGAAACAGGGTAACTGGGAGGGCTGCTGTGCGACAGGGGGGGACAGGCCCAGGGAACCCACTCTCCACGAGGCCCTCACCTCCATCATGGGAGCATACCACCACTCCCAGGAGATGATGGCGACGGTCCTGGCCAGGTTCCAGGAGATCCAGGTACTGTAGGAGGAACAGTTTATGGGGTTCAGGGAAGAACTGAGAAACATTAGTTCCGCAATGGGCACCATCGTTGTGGCTCTCAACCAGATTGTCACCACATTGCGGGACCATGTGGCACCACAAAGGGCCCCTGTCACTAGCATGGACCAGGAACAGCCTACCACCTCAGCCGGCGCTAGTGGACAGGAGGCCCCGACACAGCAACAACCTGCCACCAGAACCCCACCTCCTGCAGAAGAAGAACCACCCCGCAAGCGGTGCCTGAGATCTAGGAAGAAGACAGAGTAGGATGCCAAGACCCCCGCCAGGAAAGGATACCCCCGATGTCATCCCACTGTCCCACATTGTCACCCTGTCCAACCTTAAACTGCCCCTGCTCCACCTTCCACAGGCATATGGACAATGCACCTGTGAGACTGAGAATCTGGACTCTGCCATGGACATTCCTCCACCATCACCCATCACCGATATTCAACCATCTCCCAAAATTGAGCACTTTAATAAACACACTTATTGCACACAAATAATCTGGAGTCTGCCTGTTTTTGTGAAAATATGTATTAGACATAAACGTTCAAAAATGACCAGTTACATTGTGATGACAACATACCACTGTCACACAGCTGTAGTCCATGGGCAAACAAAGCAGAGGTCACGCAGTGGGGCCCACATCTCTGAAATTGGAAGGGAAAGGAACTACTCTGTTAGCATACACTGGGTGAAAAGGACAGACAGTAGAGAGGCAGGAGACTGTAAGTAAATGTAAAATGGCGTTGTTGATTCTCACCTGTGTGTTATTGAAAATACTGCTGTATCACTGTGTCCCTGTTGTCTGTGTCGTCCTCTTCGTCTTCCTCCTCTTCACTCTCCGCAGGCTCCACAGCTGCTACAACACCACCTTCTGGACCATCCTCCTCGTCGCAATGCCAGGTTGTGAAGCATACAGCAGGCCACGATGATCTGGCACACCTTCTTTGGTGAGTACATTAGGGATCCACCTGTCATATGCAGGCACCTAAACCTGGCCTTCAGGAGGCCGAAGGTTCTTTCTATAATCCTCCTAGTTCACCCATGGGCCTCATTGTAGCGTTCCTCTGCCCTTGTCCTGGGATTCCTCACTGGGGTCAGTAACCACGACAGGTTGGGGTAACCTGAGTCACCAATTAGCCACACACGGTGTCTCCGTAGTTGTTCCATCACATAAGGGATGCTGCTATTTCGCATGATGTACGCGTCATGCACTGACCCAGGGAACTTGGCATTTACATGGGAGATGTACTGGTCAGCCAAAAAGACCACCTGGACATTCATGGAATGATAACTTTTTCTGTTCCTGTACACCTGTTCACTTTCACTGGGGGGTACCAAAGCCACATTTGTCCCATCAATGGCACCAATGATGTTGGGAATATGTCCAAGGGCATAGAAATCACCCTTCACTGTAGGCAAATCCCCCACCTCAGGGAAAACGATGTATCTCCGCATGTGTTTGAGCAGGGCAGACAAAATTCTGGACAACACCTTGGAAAACATAGGCTGAGACATCCCTGATGAAATGGCCACTGTTGTTTGAAATGACCCACTTGCTAAGAAATGGAGTACTGACAGCACCTGCACTAGAGGGGGGATCCCTGTGGGTTGGCGGATGGGTGACATCAGGTCTGCCTCCAGCTGGGCACACAGTTCATGTATAGTGGCTCGGTCAAGCCTGTATGTCAGAATGACATGTCGTTCCTCCATTGTCGACAGGTCCACCAGCGGTCTGTACACGGGAACATTCCTCCATCTCCTTGCAAGTCCCAGCGGACAGTGCCTAGGAAGGACAACAGCGAGCACAGAGTCAGTCAACCCACAGGTAAGTTCCCACAGTTTGCACAGTACACGATTCTCTATGCATTGAATGGCTTGTATGAGTGTCGATGCAAGGCCTAGGCATGTGTGACGCAGTAGAAATTAAGCCATGTGGGCCCTTGAAATGGCGGCTGCCTGACCTGTGAAGTGCGACAATGGGATGTGAGGTCAATGCGCTGCCGTGGCACACCGTGGCGGTAGGTGGCCGAAGACCGTGGCGCAAAGCCGCATTGGTTAACATTGAACCCTATGCGTTTCAGGAGCCAATGACGAAGTGCGCCGGCGGTCGCGGGATGCACCGCCGCGGTACGCACCGCCGCGGACGTGACCGCCATTTTCTATCTGCTTAATCACTCGAGACCTGATCATCCACAGGAGAGGACCTATACTGCAAGTGCTGCTGTGACCTCGGTCTGGAAGATACAATGGCTGCTGCGACTGGGGAAAGGGCCCTGCCTTCACTTCAGAAGAATTGGAGAAACTCGTGGATGGGGTCCTCCGCCAATTTATGCGCTACTCTACGGTCCTCCAGACCAACATGTAAGTATACTTGGAGCATGCTTTGGGGGCAATGCCTGTGTTGAGTCGGTGGATGAAAGATGGTGGGGAGGGGAGCGATTGAGGCATGCATCAAACGACGGATGAGAGCATGTGCCACATGGCAAGGGTGGGGATGGGGGGCCATTCACATCGAGCATGCCGAAAATCATAATAATGTTATTTCTCCCCCTGTACATGTCACATAGGTCAGCGCCCATCAGAAAATCGACATTTGGCATACCATCGCCAAGGACGTCCGGACCCTGGGGGTCTACAACAGACGGGGCACCCACTGCCGCAAGAGGTGGGAGGACATCCGCCGTGGGAGCAGGAAGACCGCGGAGGCTCTGCTGGGGATGGCCTCCCAACGTAGGAGGGGTGCCAGTCGTCAATTGACCCCCCTGATGTCCCGGATCCTGGCGGTGGCCTACCCCGATTTGGATGGGCGCGTGAGGACATCACAGCAGACACAAGGGGGTGAGTACAAACACATTCTGCTGACTTTGCGCGGAGTGGAGGCGCCTGGGTGGGGGAGGAGGGCTGTGGGTATCCCTAGGCCAGGGCGATTTCTGTAGGCTAGGCCCCTCCGTAAGGCATGGCCCTGTGCCCCCGCCCCCCACCTCTGTAGGGTGCCAAGTACAGCTATCCATGGCCCTGTGTCACCTATGTGTGCAGTTGACGTCCATAGGCTTGTAGGCCAAGTCCCAATGATTGAGTAGTGTACCCCAAGTGCATGGCGTAGTGCAGGGGGCTTCTGTGTCTGTCCTCTCTGCCAACTGTGTTGCCAATGGATGCACTCAACATGTCTTCATTTCCCCCCCCCCCCTTTTATGCTGCTCTTCCTGTTCATGTGTGCATTAGCATCATCAGGCGGAGGAGAAGTGGCATCGGAGCACGAGGGAGCTGCGTCTCACATGGCCCTGGAAGGCCATGAAACCGACTCGGAGTTCACCAGTGAGACGGAGGGCGAGGGGAGCTCCACAATGGGGACACGTGGAGACATCAGCGACACAGACACGTCCTCGGAAGGGAGCTCCCTTGTGGTGGCGGCAACATCCGTGCCCACCGCAACAACAGTTACAGCCGCCACCTAGCGCACCAGATCTGCCCTCCCAGCAGCCCCTCTGCGATCGCCCCTTGCCCGCTCACACACGAAGGCGGGCATCTCCTTCGCCCCATGCACCTCAGGCCCTGCCCCAGTTACCCCTTCTGCCCTCAGTGAGGAGGTCATTGACCTCCTCAGGACGCTCATTGTTGGTCAGTCTACCCTTTTGAATGCCATCCAGGGGGTAGAAAGGGAGGTGCACCGGAGCAATTCATACCTGGAGGGTATTCATTCGGGTCAGGCTGCCCATCAGCGATCGTTCAACGCTCTGGCCTCAGCACTGACGGCAGCCATTGTCCCTGTCTCCTGCCTCCCTCCTCCAACTTCCTCCTCCCAGTCCCACTCCCCTGTTCCTCTGCCTATCCCAGACACACCTACAGACCAGCCTGCACACACCTCAACACCCAAGGGCAGCTCATCCAGACATAAGCACCACACATCACACAAGCATTCACACAAGCAACAGCCACATGCAGACATACCAACAGCCACTGCCTCCTCTGTGTCCCCCTCCTCCTCGTCTCCCTCCTCCCTCCCTGTGACGTCTCCACTCACACTTGCATGCACAACATCATCAGCCACTACGTCCATCACCAGCACACCCACCAGAACACTCCGCACACGTGCAGTCACCACCCCCACTGCCATTTACACGTCCCCTGTGTCCTCTCCCAGTGTGTCTGTCACCCCCTCTTCCAAACCACACAAACGCAGGCAGCCACCCACCCAACAGCCATCCACCTCACAACAGCCTCCATCACAAGCACCTGCACCCAAAGACACCAGACTTGACTCTCCTACAACCACATCCTCTTCCTCCACTCCCATACCCACTGCACCTACCCTTCCCACTGCTCCTAAAAAGTTTTTCCTGTCCAAAATTAACCTCTTTCTATCACTTGACCCACCCCCTCCATCTCGTAAGAGTCCAATCAGCACCTCAGCCACCACAACCCCTGGACCTACAAGGTCCATAGTACAGGGATATTGGAGTCCACCACCTTCAAGGGCAGCAACATCGGCCAGCAGTAAAGGGACAGCCAGCCCACCCCCTGGGAAGAAAACCAAGAAAGGCAAGGGCCGGCGCGAGAGGGCAGAGACGGCAGCCTCCAAAGGCACTACCCTGGCACCGTCAGCACAGAAGGATGGCAAGGGCAGCACGGCTGACACGTCCGGCAGCAGGCGAGCTGTCCAGGAAGGCCCCACCAGCCCCATTCCGGGTGTGAAGGAGGACACCCACGGGCCCGGAACTCCAGCACAGGAGGGCCCCGGAAGCGAGAAGTCGGATGGCGAGTGAACTCCATATATTGGCCGGATATGGTGCCCTGGAGACACATGTCAAGAACCGCTGAATAGGGCCCTTCAAGACAAGCACCGCTGAACAGGGCCCTTCAAGACAAGCACCGCTGAACAGGGCCCTTCAAGACAAGCACCGCTGAACAGGGCACCGCCGTCTCAAGAACCGCTGAACAGGGCCCTTCAAGACAGGCACCGCTGAACAGGGCCCTTCAAGACAAGCACCGCTGAACAGTGCCCTTCAAGACAAGCACCGCTGAACAGGGCACCGCCGTCTCAAGAACCGCTGAACAGGGCCCTTCAAGACAGGCACCGCTGAACAGGGCCCTTCAAGACAAGCACCGCTGAACAGGGCCCTTCAAGACAAGCACCGCTGAACAGGGCACCGCCGTCTCAAGAACCGCTGAACAGGGCCCTTCAAGACAAGCACCGCTGAACAGGGCCCTTCAAGACAAGCACCGCTGAACAGGGCCCTTCAAGACAAGCACCGCTGAACAGGGCCCTTCAAGACAGGCACCGCTGAACAGGGCCCTTCAAGACAAGCACCGCTGAACAGGGCCCTTCAAGACAAGCACCGCTGAACAGAGCACCGCCGTCTCAAGAACCGCTGAACAGGGCCCTTCAAGACAAGCACAGCTGAACAGGGCCTTTCAAGACAAGCACCGCTGAACAGGGCCCTTCAAGACAAGCACCGCTGAACAGGGCACCGCCGTCTCAAGAACCGCTGAATAGGGCCCTTCAAGACAAGCACCGCTGAACAGGGCCCTTCAAGACAAGCACCGCTGAACAGGGCCCTTCAAGACACGCACAGCTGAACAGGGCACCGCCGTCTCAAGAACCGCTGAACAGGGCCCTTCATCTCAAGCACCGCTCCGCTGGGCCCTTCATCTCGAGCACCGCTCCTCTGGGCCCTTCATCTCAAGCACCGCTCTGCTGGGCCCTTCATCTCAAGCACCGCTCCGCTGGGCCCTTCCTCTCAAGCACCGCTCCGCTGGGCCCATCCTCTCAAGCACCGCTCCGCTGGGACCTTCCTCTCAGGCACCGCTCCGCTGGGCCCTTCATCTCAAGCACCGCTCCGCTGGGCCCTTCATCTCAAGCACCGCTCCGCTGGACCCTTCCTCTCAAGCACCGCTCCGCTGGGCCCGTCCTCTCAAGCACCGCTCCGCTGGGCCCTTCCTCTCAGGCACCGCTCCGCTGGGCCCTTCATCTCAAGCACCGCTCCGCTGGGCCCTTCATCTCAAGCACCGCTCCGCTGGACCCTTCATATCAAGCACCGCTCCGCTGGGCCCTTCATCTCAAGCACCGCTCCGCTGGGCCCTTCCTCTCAAGCACCGCTCTGCTGGGCCCTTCATCTCGAGCACCGCTCCGCTGGGCCCTTCTCTCAGGCACCGCTCCGCTGGGCCCTTCCTCTCAGGCACCGCTCCGCTGGGCCCTTCCTCTCAAGCACAGCTCCGGTGGGCACCGCTGTCTCAAGCACCGCTGGCCCATTGGCAGAAGGGGCAGGCCCGGATCTGTGTCGGGCAGGGCTGCACGATGCACTCTAGGCACCATGTCTCCTCCAGTACCAGTGGAGTCTGTAATCCACTTGAAAGACTGTGGCTTTGCACTCCCCAGGATGGCACAGTGGGCAAGCCACCCACTGTAGAGACTTGTGAGACTGTGGCTTTGCACTCCCCAGGATGGCACAGTGGGCAAGCCACCCACTGTAGAGACTTGTGAAACTGTGGCTTTGCACTCCCCAGGATGGCACAGTGGGCATGGAGGCCCCTCGTGGATCTGGCGTTGTGGACTCATGTGGCTGAGGTGCCTCCCCTTCCCTTCCCCCTGAGGTGCCTGTAGTTTTTCTATCTGATGCCCCTGCAGTGTTCTCTCCAATGGCTTTGGGTCTCCTGTGTGGGCTTTGCCCATGTGTTGAGGCCCATCGGCCCACGTACAATGACTGAAACCCAATTTGGACAGGACAATTTACATATGTGTATATAGTTCTAGATGTTTGAAAAAAAAGTTTTACGTAGCCTTACAATATATTTTAATTTCATGATCATTTTATTTTGTCTTTGCATTCTTCCGGTGGGGATTGGGGGGTGTCACTCTGAGTTGTTGCTCTGCATTGATGTGTAGGTAGTTGTGGGTGAGGGTGAGGGTGGGTGTGTCGCGTATGTGTGTGCCCATAATCTTTTCTCCTCCCCCCTCCCCTGTGTCATAGGTGCAGTACTCACCGTTGTCTTCTGCGCCGGCGTTCGTGCTCCTGGTAGAGGAGCAGGGAGACAATAGCTGCTAGGATGTGTAGTTCTGGTTCCATGCTGTCCAGATTCCTCGTGGAGTGTGTAGAGATGAACGCTTTCCCGTTCGTAGTCTGTTTCCGCCGTGTTTTTATTGGCGGGGCTCCCGCCCCGGAAAAGGTGGCAGATTGGTGAGTTGTGATAGGGTGGGTGGTACCTTGTCCGCCGCGCTGTTTGTTTGTCCCGCCGTGGCGGTCGGAGTGTTAAAGTGGCGGTCTGTGTTGGCGGTTTCCGCCAGGGTCAGAATTCCATTTTTTGCACCGCCTGCCTTTTGGCGGGTTGGCCGCTGCTTTAACACCGACCGCCAGGGTTGGAATGACCCCCTATATGTGGCTTTCTTTGTCCTAGTATGGATTGGTTTTGTAATTACATTTTTCTTATTAATACATGGTCATTTTCTTCCTGAAAGATCAGCAGTTGAACAGATGAAGGAGGTTTTGAAACCACATTTTTCATCACATAAGGTCCGAAGAGACTTTTCATTTGTGAACATTTCCGCGGTGCCAATTCCTGATGGGATTGTTTGGGACAAAGTAATGTTTGATATATATGGTCTCACAGAAATTATTCAAATACCGTATGTGCTCAAATTATCGATGAATGATATACCATGCAATGTATCTGATGATTGGGATGTGAAAACAGTTTGACAGAATTACGATATTATACTGTCTTTGAAAACGAAGATGTTTACCAATTCAAAGAAAATTATGGTGATATGTTTTGCTATAATTATTATGGGCACCACTTCATACATAGAGCGAGTAGCCCCAAAACAATATTTAACTGCACACAATGGGAACATTGTCCAACTCCACCACAAGGGAGTTCTAAAACTTATACTGAAAAGTTTACATATTTTTCGGGCACAATCAAAAGAATGCTGAGTCATATTATTTTAAAGTACCTTCTACTAAGGATATACACATGTTATTGACCAATACGAAATGTATATATTCGGAATCTTTTGTTTCCCAGTTATCAGTAGAAGGCTATGAATATTGGTCCAAATCAATTGATCTGAAAAGTGTCTGGGGAACAAAAAATTTGCAGATCAAGGGAAAAGAAACATTGTTTAGAGCATGTCTCATTCCTATTCAAATGATCTTTTTAAATGAAACATGTGCAACAAACTAGTTGTCTAGGCTTAGCAACAATCAGGGAATTGAACATGCCCAGTATATCGTCCCCTGCAAAATGTAATACATGGCAAAAATACACGAATGCAACTAAAGATGTGCTTGATGAGTGGGTCCAGAATGGTACGTTTAATGCTTCACTGACACGTCCAGGCGGGTGGTTATTGTGGCCAATAGATACCAACAGGTGTCATCAATGTTTTGTTAACTCCCCGTGGGTTTTAGAACGAGTAAAATGAGGTTAAAGCACACCTCGATCTCTTGTCTAACACCACTGACTTACAAGATTTCTTGTCAGGCCCCAGAATACCACATGGGAAGCGTTTCTTATATGCATTATATAATGAAATATGGAAACTTTCCCAACAAGATGTTGCTGCCCGGTAAAGGCAAATAGATCTGGAAATTATGAAAAAGACATTAGCTGTTGTGGATAATGGGATTAACACCTTGTCCGACCAGATATATACAATTAACAACATTGTCTCTTCTGCTATAGACATTATGCAATCTGATATGTCCTCTCTATACCATGGACAGAGTCAGACCAGGTCCATAATGCATTTGGGTTGGACGCTTCAAACATTGAAGGCAGGTCGCGTTCCATGGCAGCGCCTCAGTGCAAGGGAAATATTCTCTTCTTTTAATCTAACACGACAACAACAACTAATGGCTAAAAAGGAAGCAACTTATGTCATGCTTAACATCGAGAAATTTGAGAAGTTGCCTTTTACCGTGGCCGAAATACCACTGGCAGAGTGGTTAATGCACGGGGTTATTAATCTGCCTATTTCAACACTACAATTCACCTCCTGTTTAAAACACATTCCGATAGGCAGATATGAAAAGCTGGGAGATAGTTACATCCATGAGGTGTGGGAGCTTCCCTTCTCGTACAAATGCTTTAATGGCATGAACGAGGTCTTTCTTAGCGGTACTGAATGGGAGACTTCAGTCAGCCATTCGATGATTTGTAAACAGCTGTCCTTGCATGGGGCGTGTAACGCCTCGGCTGCAAACTTGGCTTGTTATCTCAAGGGAGTTCCAGTCCCCTTGATTAGACCTACGTTCCAGGTGCTTTCAAACAGCAGCTACGTCCTTCTCAATAGTGAAGACTGTTGTGGCATGCGAGCTGGAATAGTTTGCGTTTTTTCAGTCTCTAAGGTCGTTACATGCTGCCGGAACGTACTGTTTCTCCCCACCAAATTTAAGGAGGTAGCTGATATCTGGCCTTACATTGCTACTTCGAACGTGAATTTTGACAAGTTAAGTAGACTCAAGGCTTTATTGTTTCAAAAGCATGTGGCCCTTACATGTGCACGCGAGACCTACACACTTCCTTCAAGTGGCAAGGTCATCAGCAGAAATACAGTCCCTGTTAAATGCGAACTTTCCGAGACACTTTGGTGAGCTCGTGGGACGAATATTTAATGCGTCCAGCATGACTGGATTAGCACATTTTTTCAAAGCTGTCGGTTCTGGTTTTGTTCACACCTTTTCCTCCATATTCGGTTGATACCTTCAGCTATCCACTCAATTTTTTGTAGTATTTTTGGGGGATTTCCGATAACTTTGGCTTTATTAGCTGGCATCTTGCTATTGCTGTTGTTTATGCGCAATGGCTGTCCCGCCGCAACAAGGACAAATGACAGCGCTCCCATCAACGCAGCCGTGTCATGAACGTATGATGCAGCATTTTGGAGCAACACTCCTGTAACATTTGGAGTGTGACTGGTCCTTGTCATTCAGACCAGTTTTGTATTGTGTGCAGCCCGTGTTCCGGTGCCTTTGGTGCTCTTTTTAACATGCACTGGAAGTTTGTCTTTCACAGCAGCGTCCCCCGGCAATAGATGCTGATCTGTTGATGTTCTCGCTGCGGGTTCATCACCAGACATGCGCACTGAGGCTGCATTTGCTACGTGATGCTACTTATGAGTTACCCTTCCTGGAGGAAGTTGCCATCAACTCATCAATGGGCACTGCACGGGACGCTGCCTTGGTTATACTGGGGCTATGGAACACACCTACTCCTCGATCATTTTTGGCGCGGACTTTCCGGTTTCGTCACTTGCCGAAGCGGAAGATCTCCTGCTTTCCATGACTCGTGCTTGATTTGGAACTTTTCTAAATTGACATTTTCATTGAATTCCGTTCTAAGCCACATGCTCATGCTTTAAATTACCACGAAGTATGCTTGTGTGTCCTTTTAAATTGTCAAAATTGACTTGGTTTTTATATATATATATATATATATATATCTTAAGTTGTGCTTTCAGCAATGAAATTGAAGTTTTGCCTTTGAACCACTTTCACCGACAAGGGGAGGGTGTTGTGTAGCCATTTTTGTTATAGCTCCATGCACGTTAGTTTAACACACTAGGCCACTGTGCACCTTGACCTAGATATATTTTATTCAGCTTCACATTGTTGTTTTAACAATAACCAGTTTTACGGTCTTGTTTTAGTTTTCATCTATATAACTGTTTTTGCTTAGCCCAGCACTGTGTTCTCAAACAACACATTCTTGATCACTCTGTGCTTCAGTCAAGGCTACAGTCTGGTACATTGCTGGTAAACGTGGTAGAAGATTAGTCTCCAACATTCGTAGAAATTACATATCCTTACGTAGGGACATTTTCTTAGAACATCAGCTGTGTTAATTATAAAAACACCTTCTAGTCCCATTATACGTCAAGAGGAAGATTCCAGCCAGGGAACCACAACTGTATGCTGAATGCTTCGCTGCAGATGCTAACGCAGACTCCAGGCCTTTGCTCAGGTATGAGGGTTGATGTCCTCCAGGGGAACCTGAAAGGCAGGATTAGAGCTTAACATGCTGTGCTCGAAAGATGATTAGATAGGAAATAGTCCATCGACTTTAGAGGCAATATGATAGCATTATTCTTATGCTTCACTCTCATCGTCACCATTTTAATATTCTTATGTTGTTTCGTTCTGGTTATTGCAGCTCACGCTTTGCTATCTATAATGCAGTCATTTTATTAAACCTATCTTTAAAACTTATACTGCTCTTATTGTCATTTATATATGAGCCCGAATTGTGAATGAGAGAACCGGATGCGGCCTGAGTGACCACGACTTCCCTGAGAAGTATGATATGTCATGCGCTTGGCTGCCCAATCATTTCTACCTTTCGGGAGAGATGAGGCACTGTTATTTAGCCAGAGCATAGCCTGGATTTGGAGCCACAGGAGTCACCCACCATGGGTCAGACTCAGTCTCCCACACTGTGGACGATCTTGCTGCTCAAAATCTAGTAGTCTCATTAGGATAATGAGAGCCTACGTGACAGCTGATTGTGTGTATGGTGTTGAGGGTGGGGTGTGTGTGTTGCATGTGTGTGTCACTCTCGTTGGTACTGCCCTGGAAAAGGTGGCGGATTGCAGGGTCATAATACAGTGGGTGGGACATTGGCTTCCGCCTGGCTGCAGGTGGCTACCGCCGTAGTGGCTGTTGTTTTCGCCCTGGCGGACGGTGTGGTAAAGTGGTTGTCTATCTGAGTTCTCACCGCCATGCTCATAATTTGGTGGAAATTACCACCAGCCTGTTGACGGTATTACCACCACTTTATCACCGACCGCCAGGGTTGTAATGAGGGCCTATGTGTTCATTATCAACAGCAACATATTATCGGCACAATTATTGCATTTTACCTCGTAGTCAGATATCAGCGTAAGTTGATTATTATCAAAATATGTAGTAATATATCAAAAGTTTCATAATTAATAAAAAAGGAGAGGAGATGATCTTCACAATCATTTACTGTTTTCAAGGATCTGACTAAAAGAATAGCATTGATCAATTATCACAGTTATGTAGACAAATAGTGTTGGACTTTTTTGCTTATGGAGGGTCATTCCCAATCTTTTTGCCTCCTGACTCCTATTTTTTATGACCTGTTGCGGTTGGCTTTTGAACTCTGAGCACTGTACCACTGCTAACCAGTGCTAAAGTGAACATTCTCTCTGTGTAAATTGTATGTAGTTGGTTTATTCATGATTGGCATATTTGATTTACTTGTAAGTCCCTAGTAAAGTGCACTAGAGGTGCCAGGGCCTGTAAATCAAATGCTTCTAGTGGGCCTGCAGCACTGATTGTGCCACCCACATAAGTAGCTCTGTAATCGTGTCTCAGACCTGCCACTGCAGTCTCTGTGTATGCAGTTTTAACTGTAAATTTGACTTGGCAAGTGTGCCCACTTGCCAGGCCTAAACCTTCCCTTTTCTTACATGTAAGGCATCCCTAAGGTAGGCCCAAGGTAGCCCCAAGGGCAGGGTGCAGTGTATGGTTAAGGTAGGACATATGGTAATGTGTTTTATATGTCCTGACAGTGAAATATTGCTAAATTTATTGTTCACTGTTGCAAGGCCTGTCCCTCTCATAGGTTAACATGGGGGCTACCTTTAAATATGACTAAAGTGTAGATTCCCTTTGGGAGCGGATGGACATGTGGAGTTTGTGGTCTCTGAGCTCACAATTTTTACAAATATATATTTTGATAAAGTTAATTTTAAGATTGTGTGTTTGAAACCGCCACTTTTAGAAAGTGAGCATTTTCTTGCTTATACCATTTCTGTGACTCTGCCTGTTTGTGGGTTCCCTGTCTGGGTCAGTTTGACAGTTGGGCTGGTTGCACCTCACACTAGACAGTGACACAAAGGGAGCTGGGGTGTAGTCCACATTTCCTGATGAGCCATCTGTTCTAGGAGGGAGGGGAGGAGTGGTCACTTACACCTGAAAGGGCTGCGCCTGTCCTCACACAATGCAGTCTCCAACCCCCTGGTGAGTGTCTGGGGCGTAGCCTGGGCAAGGCAGGATTTCACATTCAAAAGAGACTTTACGTTGAAGTAGGCCTACTTCAAAGGAGAAAATGGGTAAAAGAAGGGCACCCAAAACCACAGACTTTAGAAACACTTCTGGAAACAAGAGGAAACTCTGCCTGGAGAGGAGCTGAAGAGCTGAGGAATAAGAGCTGCCCTGCCTGTGACTGTGCTTTGTGGAGCTATCCTGCAGTTGCTGCTTCTGCCAGAGTAAGAGGGCAAAGACTGGACTTTGTGTGCCTTCCATCTTGAGAAGAAATCTCCAAGAGCTTGATTTAGAGCTTGCCTCCTGTTGTTTGAAGTCTCAGGGACAGCAAAGGCTTCTCACTGCCAGCACCTGGAGTCTCTGGAGAGACTCCTACTGTGCCCTGTGGTGCCCATCCAGTCCTGTGACCCTGAAAGGAGAAGCTGGCAGCCTAAAGACAAGGAAATCCACGCACAGAGTGCCGTGCGGGAAAAAGATCACCGCAACTCAGATCTGCGGCTGAAGAAAGAACGTGCCGCTGGCTCTACAGCTGAGAAACGACGCTCGCAGGAAACGCGACTGAAGAATCGATGCACAGAGCAGGAGATACGAGGTGTAGCATTGCCGACGGAGGCTAGGAGATCACAACCCGCGCTGCAGGGTTTTCAGATCATCGGTGACTTGGTTTTCGACTCAATCAATGCTGGGCGTGGAAAAACAACGCAAGGCCTGCCCGGACCCAAGAGTGCTGAACGGATTGAAGCAACGTTCTACTGCGGAGAGAAGAAATTATGTGCCCCGACCCGGCGAAAGGAGAAACAACGCAAGGTCCCGCTCGTGAGTGGAATCAACACATCGCAAGCCCTTTTTGATGTGCACTCATCCGTGCATGGTTATTTATGAAGCACCCAAGGTACTTTTTCACACTGACAACGTTAGTGTGTGTTTAAAACTACTTAAAGACTCTTTTTGCATTTTTATTAATAACTTGACTTGTGTATGGTGGATTTTTGTCATTTTGGTCTTGTTTTGTTTACATAAATATTTCCTATTTTTCTAAACCTGTGTTGTGTCCTTTTGTAGTGTTTTCATTAAGTTACTGTGTGTGTTGATACAAATACTTTACACCTAGCGCTCTGCCAAGCTACCAAGGGGGTAAGCAGGGGTTAGCTGAGGGTGATTCTCTTTTACCGTGACTAGAGTTTGGGTCCTTGCTTGAACAGGGGGTAACCGGACTGTCAACCAAAGACCCCATTTCTAACAGATACATTTTGTGCAACGGATACATATCACACAGGGCAGTGGTTCCAGTTGGTTGCGGGATAGAGAAAGAACTTGTAAACTGCAATAAGCTTTGACAGAGAATATAGGCCTGGATTTTGTGAGCTAAAGCACATACACAAAGGCAAGGACAAATTCTCTTTGTATGCACTGCATGCAAAGGTCCTGTTTTGATCCCTAATGCAAACTCTATTGAGTTTATCAAAGATGAGGAGAATAATTCCAAATAAACGGTTGAGGACTGCAAACAGTGGATAGGTGAGATAAAGAATTGAATAGAACACAAACAGTGTGATGACTGAGTGCACTTTTCAGGTGTAAAATAGTCCCTCATGCTTTCATAAGAAAGCAGGGGTGATACACCTACCGTCACTGGTATGCGGTGAGAGGCATTTACTCCTCTTGGTGAAGCCAAAGCCAAGCGTTCTACAAAGTATATTGGTAACAACTGATCTTGAAGACAGCTGCAGTGAAATCAGCTTTCATGCTGCCTAATAGACTGAAGTCCTTCAGTAGCATGAGTGTAAACTCTGATTTTGTGAACACTGCATCTACATGCCATCGTTTTGGAAAATCACGTCCTTTCTTCAGCTTATTCAAAACTTAAATGTTCAGGTTTCAGTTTCCGTTTTCTGGGGTTCCATCATAATGCCATTATTTTTAATGCCTCATTTATAATAAAGGTATATTCCAGGCAGTACAATTTACCTGCATATCATTGAATCGGTGAGGCATTCTGATTAGAATGATGTAGTAATCAAAGGACACAAGAATAGATTTGGCAGGTTTATACTCTCCTCAGTCACCTCCAGCAATCATAATGTCATTTTACAACTGTCAAACTCCCCCCTTCCATGTTCCATGGTGAGCCCAAAGTTCCACGCTCTCATCACACAGTGAAAATAAACAAAAGACCATTAATACACATAACCTTTTACATTAATGTTGATAACGTATAATACATATATTAGACACTACATCGTCTCCCTTTCTTCAAGAAATTTACAACGTTATGAAATCATTTAACTCCGGTGGCATTCCAACATTTCATTTAGGTCTGCAATTGAGTCAATTTTGGGTACTCACCAATTGTCTCAAACTATCTGCGTTAGAACACTGGATGACTTGTGAGGGTTTTGTTCTACCAGCATACCATTGTGAACATGCATGCATGTCAGACAAACTTGGACGTGCATCTTGATCACTGCTAGTTCCTCCACAACCCATAGCTTCCCTTGAATTTTCACATGTGACACATGACATGTTCCACCACCATCCATTCTCCAAACTAACGGCCGGCCCTGATGTTCTGATAACTCTATGGGGCTCACCAAATTTAGTAACATCTGTTTTATTTCTAGGGCGTCTGATTCTTACATAGACATCAACATTTATTTTAGACTGAGTCACAGGCTTTCTCACATGGTGATATCTCTTCATTTTGATTTGTTTGTTAGCTACCTTTTCTTGTACCTTACTTTTCTTACTCTGAATGCTTTCCATGCAAGTATTTATTGTTTTGACATCATTTTCGGCACTCAACTTAGATGCAGGCGTTCTACCCCTCAAAAATTCAAGTGGAGTATAGCCATAACACTATGAGATGTGGTATGGTAAGCCCATAAGCAATCTTGCAAAGCCTTTCTCATTGGTGTCTTATTTCACAAAGCCAGATTAATAGTTTCTTTAATGGTGTGGTTAGCTCGCTCTACTTGGCCATTTCCTTGGGGATGATAAAAGGATGACTTGCAATGATCAGTTTCTGAAACTTGCAAAAAGGCATCCATTTCTACTGACAAAAATTTTGACCCATCATCACTCACTATACAGTGAGGTATACCTTCTCTACCAAACACAGGTTAAAGAAATGTGATGACATTGCTTGTGGTACAATAGTCCATAAATTCTAAATCAATCTATTTACTGTAGGAGTCTATAGATACAATAACACATTTCATTTAATTTGGCAATTTGTCATTAGGCCAATAAAATAAAATACACATTTGTGCCATGGTCCATCAGGTAATGGTGCAGAGGTTAATGGACATGACCTTGTGCACAAAGTTTTATCAGCATCTTGACAAACATAACAATCCTGTACCAATCTCTCAACATCATGGTCCATATAGGGCCACCAGTACTCAGATTGTAATTTTTTTTGTTCTAGTCATACCCATATGACCCTCATGAGCTAATCTAAGATGTTTGTCCTTGACACTGGAAGGAGGTACCAACTTATCATTTGTCATAATTATGATTCCACTAAGTGTCAATTCATCATTAACCTTCCAATAAGGTCTCAAGGAATCCATCAACATCTTTTCCTTGGGATAAACTTTAACAATTTTATCAGACACAAAATGATATTCAACATAATTACTGATAGCTTCAGGCCACTGCTGTTTACTAACTGCACATGTACCATCAAACTTGTCAGACAAGTAAGCAACAGCCCAATCATCACCGATCTCATTCATGTCATTCATGTCATCTTCCTCTCTATTATTAGAAGCAAATGGGATAAGAAGTCAGCAGTAACAATTGATTTCCCTGGTAAATACTTAAAATTTAAAACATACTGATGCACTTTACATGCTGACTTAGTGATACGTGTTGACACGTTATCAATACTACACTGAATATGCTTATTAATGATTTATAATCATTATGAATGAAAAAACCTTTGCCCCATAAAAAACTTTTGAATTTTGCCACTGCCCACACACAAGCCAGTAACCCACTTTCAATTACACAATATCGTGTCTCAGGCTCTTTCAGTTTGCATGATGCAAAGGCAATCAATTGACTTCCCTGTTGGTTTTGTTGACTAAAACCAGCTCCAAGACCAACTTGGCTCACATCTACAATGACTATTGAGTGAAGCGATTGATTGACTGACTGTAATGAGGGTGCCTTCTGAATTTCTTCCTTTAATTTGTGCATACATTTGTCACATTCATTGCTCTATTGAAAATAAACATATTTTTTAATGAACTGATGAATTGGTTCAATTGTGTCAGGGTAGTCCTGAATTAACTTCACATAAAAATGTAATAGACCTAAGAATGATCTTAACTCATCCCTGTTTGTAGGCCTTATAGTATTGACAAGTAACTCAACCAGGCTAGGCCTGGTTTGACACCTTACAGCACTTATGGTGTGGCTCAAATAAGTCACCTTATTCTTGAAAAACATACACTTAAGGGTTAAACAACTTTTTTTGTATGCATTTGAGCACATTCTTCAGAATGGCCATGTGACACATCACCCTTTCAGAAGATCAAAATCTTATCTCGGAATGCTTTTACTCCTGGCGTTCCATCAAACAAATTATTCATGATCTTCTGGAACATAGCAGATGCAGAACATCGTCCAAAAGGCACACAGCAGAATCTAAATGATCCCATTGGTGCTTTGAATGAAGTGAAATTATGAGAGTCTGAATGTAACACCTGGCGGTATGACATTGTGAAGGCAAATGTAGAGAACACAGTAGCATCAACAAGGGACCCCATTAATTTATTATTTATTTGGTAAAGGTTGCATTTACACTTGCTGATTCAGTTGTCTTAAATTGATGCACAATCTAATTTCACCAGACTTCTTCTTTGCAACAACAATTGGAGAAAACCAAGACAACGCATCCCCAGACTCAGTTATTCCTTTCTTCTGCCACTTATCTAGAATTACCTTCACTTCTCCTCTAACTGACAGTGGTATGTTAAGTACTTTTTGCTAAACAGTAATAGTATTAGCCTTAAGTTTAGTCATGTGCTGGAAACATTTCTAATATCCCAATTCCTCATTGAAGACTGACTCAAATTCCTGTAACATTTCTTCTGGGTGTATCTCTGTTAATGCAAACTCATAACGTGCCTTACAAGGATTTATCACCATATTCAACTGTTTTTGTTCATACCAACCAAGAATGTTCACACCTTGATTAACCACATACACTTTTGCTTTGGTGATTAAGCCTTGGAAGTAAATTTTCGCTGCAAAGACTTATTCATGTTAAATTGTGTGTCCTCCATACAATCCAGGCACAATTCTACTAGGCTGTAAAGATGACTAATTCTGTATTTTGCCATATTTCTTTCTCCATATAATTGTTATACGTGACCCAGTGTCCACCAAAATTTCCAATATATGACCGTCTACTTGAACCATGCACCGTGGTTGATCCTGGTGATCTAACTTAATTAGATCCACCATTAATATCAAGTATTCTAGAAGTTGCTCCAAGTCATTAACTTCCCTATATTCTTTTTGTACAGACAGCAATTTCTTGAAACATGACCCTGCCCGACACACCATAGCAAAATGATCTTTCTGTCACATTTTCTGCATTCTTTGCCAAGGGCAAGAGAATTCTTATATGAAGCTACATTGTTGGTTGATCCATATTGGTAACTCTCAGCCTTCATGTGCTCATTGCATATCTGCACGGGTGTGTCCAATTTACTTTTTGCTCATAATGCGTGAGCCTTGTCACTCTTAGGTGCGCATACCAAAATGATTTCAATAGAAACTGCTTCAGATCTGCGTAACATTTTGATCTCTTTCGTTGATCGCTCACAACTCTTAATTGTGCTTATCACTGAATACAATGTAGGATTTTTATGACATGACAAGTTCTCCTGTACACTACAGCACATCACTAATTGATCCTGGATCATGTCATCAGAATTTTGAAAACACAGGACAATGCAAGCATGCGTAACATAGCTGCATAAGACTCCACTGATTCACCCAATGCTTGATATCTATAATAGAAATTATGCCTCTCAATTATGATGCCAGTCTTCTTTACCTTCTGGTTTTACAGCTGGTCTTACATTATCAAAAATACACCTGCCCTTGTTTCCCCAGGCTGTGTTAAACAATGCAGTTTTGCTCTCTGCTCTGGATTCTACTTCATCAATAACCACCAAATGCATTTCAAAACTTCTTATCCACCATCGCCATGGTTCTCTGGGCACTCCAGGTACATCCACAAAATTTGCCGCCATCGAGATGGCATTCATCACACCTGCCATTGTTTTTTGTTTTTTTTGCTGGGTGCACACACAATTTGTTCTTTAGTGTAATAACAATCTGCATAGAAGGAATCACTGATTAGAAGCAAAATCCCAAATAATCAGTGAGAGGACAATGTTTTAGCTCTTTACTTTATTACATTTTGATAAGTATTGGTGGTGAATCAGCACCTTTATTAATGTATTTATTATTCTTTAACTCCCTTTGTTTTATATTAGTGGTGAATCAGCAGATACGAAGAGTAAATCTGTTCACAGAATGAAAAACAGAGCGCACCTCTAACACGCTGGGCAGACACATTAACATCAGCTGCAGGGCAGATTTCTATGCCACTGACCAGCTCAAGGCACATATCCAACAATGATGACAGAATATAGCAGGACAGCCCACACACATAGATGGCAGCCACAGGCCGGGAAACTGAAACAAAGGTGGGCATACGTGTGTGGGGATTACCACTAACTTAAGTTTCCTCACAGACCTTTAGTGCACGACTTGTAGTATGGATCCACTCAGCGGTCTAAACGGAAGCACTGCCACAAGTGAGAATGAATTTGCAACCTTACCAGTTTATATTATTTACTTATTAAAGCATGATATCACCATCATTCTTTCCAAATTTCTTGTGTAGTATTCCCAGGACACAAGAATAGATTTTGCAGGTTTATTTCGCCTCAGTTGCCTCCAGCAATAATAATAACTGTCATTTTACAATTGTCAAATTCCCCCTTCAACGTTCCATGGTGAGCGTGAGGCTCCACGCGCTCACCACACAGTGGAAATAGAGAAGAGACCATCATTAAATATAACCCATTACATTAATGTCGATAACATGTGATACGTATATTAGACTCTCCATGTGAATATGATGGAATTGTCTGTATACAGCAAGAATGGTGCCAGGATACTATTTAAGCCTGTGTAGAGGCATCATGACGCTCCTTTTGTAATATGAATGTGTGGTTTTGTGTTTCCGTGTAGTTTTATATTGCTGATGTCTTTTTTCAACCTACAGCAGCAAACACAACCCTCAAGGAATTTGTGGCCACATGTACGAAGGCTTTTGCACGTCGCAAACAGAGAATCGGGCTGTTTGCGACGTGCAAAATGCACTTCCCCAAGTTCAAACTCATTTTTGCGATTCGGTAAACTATTTACCTAATCCCAAAAAGGGATTGCGACTCGCAATTAGGAGGAGTATTCCCTTCCTAATTGCGACTCGCAGTTCCATGTATGATTGTTTTGTGACCGCGAATGCAGTCGCAAAACATTTGCAGTTAGCACCAGTGTGACACTGGAGCTAACCCATTCGCAAACGGGAAGGGGTCCCAATGGGACCCCTTCCCCTTTGTGAATGTCAGTCAAAACATGCCTGCTCTGAAAAAATGAAACTAAAACTTTTAATTTTTTGATTTTGAAATGCATCTTGTTTTCCTTTGAGGAAAACGGGCTGCATTTTTAAAAAAAACTGCTTTATTTAAAAGCAGTCACAGACATGGTGATCTGCTGTCTCCAGCAGGCCATCATCCCTGTGAGGGCCGCCATTCCCAAGGGGGTTGCAAATTCCGACCTGCCTCATGAATAATCATGAGGTGGGAATTTGCAACCCTCTTGCGAATCGCCGATTGTGTCATTGACACTATACAACATTCGGTTTTGCGACTTGCAAATTGCGAGTTGCAAAACCAAACGTTGGTACATGTGGCCCTTGGTGCCCAAATCTGTTAGACCAAATTAGTCAGCAAAAATATCCAGTGCAGCCTGAGTGTGAAACTATCTCGTCTTCTGACTTTGCTGCCAATTTAACATCTTATCCCAGCTGTGTTCTTCTTAATCTCTCACTTCTTGGTCTGTGGTTGGCTCATCTGTTTCTTTCAATACAGCACTGGCACTAAGTCGGGTTGAACACCACTAGATGGTGGGTGAAATTAAGATTTCATCTGAAAAATCGGGCAAAGTTGGAAAGCATCCTCATCCTACAGACAGTAATTCCAATTGAGGAGCAAGGGGACTTAAATTGCCAGAGAAATGTTACCCCTTTGTCATTGAGGGCTTGCCATAGACCTGCCTTACAGCGGGTAAACATAATTTTGGGGAAACATAATTGTACCAATCAAATTCCTTACTACTGGAAATTGCTGCCGGAAGTCCCTCCCCGACTTTTGCCTGTGAAGAATAAAATGTACAATGCTCCTACCTCCAGAAAGATGGCAAGGCAACTAGAGCTGTGCACTCACTGCATTGAGTAGCAGCGTGAAGATTCCATCTGTTACTTGCCATCTTTTATTCTCTTCTTTATTTTTAGCTTTCATCAGCTTTAGATCAGTATCATTTTTCACTATGTTGTCCTCTGATTTACTGGGTTCTCCCTTAGATTTGATCTCCCTTTCCAATAGAAATATGAACATAATTTCATAGACTTCCTCATGTTTGCCCAAAATGTGGATGACCTCTACATATGTTAATAAATAGAAGGAGGGCGATCATGGTACCTGTCAAAATAAGTTGTTTAGGGTCACCTCTGGATGAATGGTTGGACACACTTGGGAAGCATACATGAAGGTAGCTTTCAAGATCGGACAGTTTAGTATGAATATATTTGTTTTGTAAATGGCTATTTTAATAACAGTATGATTTTTACTTTTGATAAAGGTAAGAATGACACAGAAAACGTTTTTATATTTCAATTTGATTAAACGGGGTTAATATATTTGTATAAGAATGTGTGACATTTTTTAATATTTCTTTTACAGGTCTAGCGCAATCGTGAGGTGGCATTTTCCATTAATATTGTTGCATTTCTCTATGGAAAAGCTCGCTCTGTATCTGACACTCGACTCCTCAGCATCTTGTGATTACTGTTGTATGTCCGAATAGTACGGAATGCATTGCAAGCAATGCCACTGACACGACCGATAGTGTGAGACACTTACCACTTGGTCTCCATAGTATATTTATCATCTGTGCTTCAGTCCACATTTAAATGGCTTCTGTTGACTACAGTGCCCCTAGACATTCATGTCATGGGTAAAGATGGCATGAGCATGTATTACACTATCCCATTCACCTTCTGTTCTGTGATTTAAGTTTGGCTTTCTAGAACAATATTTTTTCTGATTTGATACACTTGATAACTTCCAGCCAATTGTGCAAGCCAGTTTTAGAGCATATTTGATTGACTATTTCAATTTAAGTTCAACAACTTTATTCCATTATAATTTTACTAACCATAAAACTGCAAACAATAACACAATACAACGAATAAAAAATATTTCCACACCTAATCAATTACTCATAGAATTGCAGCATTGCACAGTTTATTTTAAAACATACCCAACCGCCGAGCAGAGCTCATAATCACTAAATAGCTGGAGAAATTTAGGGTTAGAATGCATCTTCTAAAATGTCTTTGTTTGTTAACAGGAATTGAAAACTTTAGTGTAAAATTATAAAAAAATAACCAAAAAGCTAAATGCCGCAGTGTCTGTTTCGAGGTATCATCACAGAGTCAAGTGCCGATATTAAAATTGGTGTAGTGTTCTGGGCCATGCAGGCCCCGGGGGATAAAATAAAGTACGCACACACTGGACTCTGGTCTCGAGGGGAACTGCGTCAGTGCATCCCCTTCCTTTATTACGTCAGCTCGGTTCCGCTTTCAAGCCGGACGCGCTGAACGTTGTATAACAAAAGGGAGAGCCGGGTGGTTCTCTACATCCCTCCCATGTTTTACTTCACACAGAAGAGAAAGAAAAAATATACAGGAAAAACCCAAACCACTAAATGAGATGGAAACACAATGCTAACAAAACAGAACAAAAGGATACAAAGTCCCGGGGACAACGCCCCTCTGGTGAACTGGCAACAATGGTCCAACATTGCTTCCTAGGGACCCAGGGTACAGACAAAGTCTCTGAGCTGGCTGTTCGGCTCCGGGTTGGGGCGTAGGTGATAACGTCCACCTCTGGGAAGTGATTCTCCCTAGCTGGCATTTTCACCTGGAGAATGTGGTGCACTTGGCGCCACTACCTGAGCACCTTCAGTCTGTATCTCCGCAGCTGGGGGTTCAACCATCGAATCATCGAGCTCTCCTTCTTCCTCGGATGTGGCCGAGACTCTTGCTCTCCTGAAGTGTTACTCTCTGCCTGCCTCGTGCGGCTGTTATCATGGCACCCCACACACTGGCAACTTGCCAGGCTTCAGGCTCAAATGGAGTTTGGAACTTCCCCCCTGGCCGGCAGTTCTTCACTACCACCATATCTCCTTCCTGTAACTCTCGGTACCGACCATGCCGTCGTTCAGTAGCCTTTTGATTAGTGCGTTCTCTGCGTTGCTGAGTGGCTTTGACATCCAGTTCTGGTGATGTCCACTGCGGACCAGCCTGGATGCAGTCTTGAGGTGGAACTTTGAACATAAGTGCGGCCAGGGCACACCCTGTGGTACTATGAGGTGTCTGGCGGTAAGCACCCAGAACTTGTTGTAGACATTGCTCGCTGTCGGCGAGTGGTTCAACACCTATTCTGAGGGCTCGGTTTAAAGTTTGCATAAACCTCTCAACATCCCCAGTAGCCTGCGGCCAGTAGCGCATTACCTTGCGATGAGGTCTTCCAGGTAAGACCTCAGGAAGAGGTGGAACGACCTACGGGGGAATCAAGACACCAGATTGCTGTACAGAGGACTGGCGGTGGACCCCCCTTCCTCCCCCACAACTAACAACATGGGAGGAGCAAGTCTTGGAGATCATGCATCCTGAGGGCCTCGCAGGAGTAGCAGGAGGACTGGACTCTGGTAAGTCAAAGCTTCACTACTTCATCCCCCACCCTACCTGCATGCCATCACAAACCCCTACCCCTACCCTTACACCCATCACTCCAACACCTCACATATACCACACTATCACAACCCACCCAAACCAATGCCAAGCCCTGCATGCAACAACAATGCATGGAAACCTATCACAGACCTGCATAGCCATCCATCACCACAGCATGCCCGGTAGAAAGACTCACCCAACCCACCAAATCACCAATCACACAAGGCCAAGGCGACAGTGCAAGCACATTAATACAGCCATTGCACAAGATGGCACACACAGATACAATAACAAAGCATTTACATCCCAATCGGACCCCTACCCAACGTCACTGGACAGGAGGTGCCATCCATATCCATTCCCCCCACAGAAGAGGCCCAGTAGTGACAGCAGCTCTGTACGCCTGGATCACGATGACCAGCCTGGCCCATCTGGGACCTCTGGACAGTCGGTTCCCCTGCCACAGTCCTAAACCACCACAGAACCTCCCCCCTCAGGAAACACCACCACAGCACCCACCCAGCCGGCCCATACCACTGTCCCCAGGACATGTCAATCAGCAGTGTGTCCACAACTACAGGGACCCCAGGCAAACCCCCTAACCCAAGACGATCAGGGACCTGAGGTCAGTGGCAGTTGGTACGCAGTTCAGGGGACAGAGGCACAGGACAACAGGGAAGCTGGGAAGACTGCTGTGCGACGGGGGAGGACAGGCCCAGGGAATCCACTCTCCACGAGGCACTCTCCAACATCATGGGAGCATACCACCATTCCCAGGAGACTATGGGCACAGTACTGGCCAAGTTAAAGGAGGCCTAGCGGCTGCAGAAGAAACACTACATGGAGATCAGGGATTACCTCACCAAAATCTACACCATCCTGGTCACCATAGCAGGGGTGCTGGCTGACATGGGCAAGACCATGAGGGAGGCAGTGCACAACAAAGGGCCCCTGACACTAGCCAAACCGATGAACAGCCTTCCACCTCCGCTAGAGCTAGGAGGCCCCGCCACAGGACCAACAGGCCACCAGCACCCCACCCCTTGCAGAAGGAGAACCACCCTGCAAACGGTCCCTGCGATCCGGGCTGAAGACAGAGAACATTGCCAAGACCCCGCCAGGAAATAAGACTCTCCTAATTGCCACCCTATTGTCCCACTCTGTCACCCTGTTCACCTAGAATTGCCATTAATCCCCTTCCTATGCCCCATTGGACAATGCACCTGTGAAACCAAGAGACTGGATTCTACTATGGACCTTCCTCCACCATTACCCCATCCCCTTGCACATACCCCTATACTCATTAGCCCTTAAATAAACACCCTTTAATCACAAACCAATCTGGAGTCAGTCTGATCTTTCACAAATGTATTATTACAACATTAGCAACAATAGCAATGTAAATGTCAATTTACTCATACCAATGTATGACAGTTGTTGGCCAGCAGTACATATAGCAGAAGGCAGATTGTGATACCCAGATCTGCAAAAAGTTAATCCAAAGGGAACAGTCAGTGTCCATAGACAGAGGTGAAGAGGCTGACATGTACAATGTCCTACAGTATTCTGAAATGTGAGGAGAAGTTACAGTCTCTTACCTAGAAGTACTGCATGATGATGTTCGTTCTGTTGTCAATATCTTATTCCTCTGCCTCTTCTTCCTCACTGTCCACAGGCTCCACCGCTGCCACAAGACTATCACCAGGCTCATCCTCCAGCAGAAAAGGCACTTGGCGTCTCAAGGCCAGGTTGTGCAACATGCAGCATGCCACGATTATCTGGCACACCTTCTTCGGTGAGTAGGATAGGGAGCCACCTGTGAGATGGAGGCAACGAAATCTGGCCTTCAGGAGGCCGAACGTCCTCTCAATAATATGCCTAGTTCGCCCGTGTGCCTCATTGTAGTGGTCCTCTGCCCTTGTCCTTGCATTCCTCACTGGGGTCAGTAGGCATGAGAAGTTGGGGTAACCAGAGTCACCTGCAAATGTTCAGGTATACCTGTTAGACGCACACTAACCCTTAGGGACTACCCTATACCCAGAAACCTACTCATACTATGTGGGGACCTTGGGCCTACCTATTAACCACACCCGTTGCCTCTGGAGTTGACCCATTACATAAGCGATACTGCTATTCTGCAAAATATAGGCGTCATGCACAGAGCCAGGATACTTGGCATTCACATGAGAGATGTACTGGTCCGCAAAACACACCCTTTGCACATTCATCGAATGGTAGCTTTTTCTATTTCTGTACACTTGTTCATTTCTGCGGGGGGGGAACAAATGCCACATGTGTCCCATCAATGGCACCAATGATGTTGGGGATATATCCCAGGGCATAGAAGTCAGCTTTCAAATCCTCCACCTGGGGGAACACGATGTAGCTGCACATGTGTTTCAGCAGGGCAGACAAAACTATTTTCAACACATTAGAAAACATTGACTGGGGCATCCCTGATGCCATGGCCACTGTAGTTTGAAAGGAGCCACTTGCCAGGAAATGAGCACTGACAGGGCCTGCACTAGAGGGGGGATTCCAGTGGGCTGGCGGATAGATGACATCAGGTCTGGCTCCAATTGGGCACACAGGACTTGGATTGTGGCACAATCAAATCTGTATCTGATTATGATGTGTCTGTCTTTCATAGTCGACAGGTCCACCAGGGGTCTGTACACCAGAGGATGCGCCATCTCATCATCTGCCCCAGTGGCTGTAGCCTATGGAGGAGAACAGTGAGCAGAGGGTCATTTACCACATAGGTTGCACAACTGTGTCTGCAGTAATGTTAGTAAATCCGTGTGTGAAATAGTTATTCCGTATATGTGCCAAAATGTGCTGTGACGCAGTTAGGTGCCATGCCATGTGCACCCCTGAAATGTCGGCTGCCTGACTTGTGAGGAGGGACTAGGGGAAATGAGGTAACTGCGCTGGTGTTGTGCAGCGTCACAGTAGGCGGTCGAAGACCGCCACGCAATTCAGCATTGGTTATCATTGGGCCCTATGGGTTCCAGGAGCCAATGACCATGTACGCCGACACTGACGGTATGCACCGCCGTGGACATGACCGCCATTTTCTATCTGTTCACTCACTTGATACCTGACCATCAACAGGAGAGGACCTACACTGCAAGTGCTGCTGTGACCTGAGTCTGGAAGTGACAATGGCTACAGTGTCTGGGGAAAGTACCCCTGCCTTCACTGCAGAGGAGTTGGACAAACTGGTGGATGGGGTCCTCCCCCAGTACACGCTACTCTACGGTTCTCCAGACAAACAGGTGAGTACACTGTGAGCATGATGCATGGGGAATGCCCATTTGAAGTGGTGTGGATGGAAGCCACGTGTTGGGGGGGCTGAGGGCTGCATGAGAGGATGGTCAGTGTATGTGCGTCAGGGCATGGGTGGGAACTGGTGACCAATGAGTATGACGGTTCGGACGGGTGAGTAATTCCCTTCCTCCTGTACCATTCCTCTAGGTCAGAGCCCACCAGAAGAAGGGTATTTGGTGTGCCATCACCAAGAAAGTGCAGACCCTGGGGGTCTATCACAGACGGCTCACCCACTGCTGCAAGAGATGGGAGAACCTGTGCCGCTGGAGCAAGAAGATGGCGGAGGCCCAGCTGGGGCTGGCCTCCCAACGTGGAAGGGGTGCCCATCACACCATGACCCCTCTGATGTTCTGCATCCTGGCGGTGGCCGTTCAAAAGTTGGATGGGCGCTTGAGGGCATCACAGCAGCCACAAGGCGGTGAGTACAGTGTCAGAAAGCTGACTCTGCGCAGTTTAGGAGGGATCTGGGTGGGGGGGTGCGCTGTGGGTGCCCCTAGGCCAGGGCGTTCATACCAGGGTAGCTCCCTTGTTTGCAGGCTCAGAAGCACCCCGACCCCAATGGTACAATTGGACAGCTACTAGTGTGCAGGGTCCTGTGGGTGTCAGGTGTGCATATGTTGGCGTTAGGCATTGTACCCCATGGGATGGTGACTACCATAGTGACTAGTTGGGCAAGGCCTAGTGCACAGGGCAGCTCTGTGTGTGTTTTGTCCACCAACGGTAGTGGTGTGTCTGGCACTGACCATGTGTGTCCTCTGTCTTCCCCCCCTTCTTGTTTTGTCACCCTGTCCTTGTGTGCATTAGCATCATCTAGCGGAGGAGCAGAGGCACTGGTGACGGAGGGTGCTGCATCCCACATGACCCAGGAGGGTGAATCCAGGGAGGGTGAAGGCAACCAGTGGGACAGAGGGCGAGGGGAGCTCCACGACGGGACAGGAGGGGATACCAGTGACAGCGACTCCTTCTCTGATGGAAGCTCCCTGGCGGTGGCGGATACCTCTGTGCTCACCCCAACAACAGGTAGAGCCGCCACCCCCCTACCAGCACCGCCCTCCCAGCAGCCCCTCAGCGTGTTTCCCGTGCCCGCTCACCCAGGAGGGTGGGCATCTCTTTCCCCCCAGGCACCTCAGGCCCTGCCCCAGTCAGCCCTGCTGCCCTCAGTGAGGAGGCTATTGACCTCCTGAGATCCCTCACTGTTGGGCAGTCAACCATTCTGAATGCCATCCAAGGTGTTGGGAGGCATTCTCAGCAAACAAATGCATTCCTGGAGGGCATTGATTCTGGTGTGGCGGTCCAACAGAGAGCATTTCAGGCTCTGGCCTCAGCACTGATGGCAGCCATTGTCCCTGTGTCCAGCCTCCCCCCTCCAACTTCTACTACCCAGATCAAATCCCCTCTACCTCAGCCTATGCCAAGCACATCATCAGACCAGCATGCACACACATCAACAGACAAAAGTGGCTCAGGAAAACATAAGCACCACACATCCCACAGGCACTCACACAAGCACCATACCCATGCACGCATACCAACATCCACTTCCTTCACTGTGTCCCCCTCCTCCACGTCCTCCACCTCCCTCCCAGTCTTGTCTCCACTCACACCTGCATGCACTACATCATCAGCCACTGCCTCCATCACCAGCACGCCCATCACAATACACCACTCACGTGCCATCACCACCCCCACTACCATTCACACGTCCCCTGAGTCCTTTCCCAGTGTGTCTGTGAGCCCTCCTCCCAAAGTACACAAACACAGGCACACACTCACTCAACAGCCACCCACCTCACAACAGCCTCCAGCCCATGCACCTTCACCTAAACTCAGCAGACGTACACCTCCTACAACCACTACCTCTTCCTCCACTCCCACACCCCATCTTCCCGTCCCAGTGTGTCAAAAAAACATTTCCTAGCTAACTTGAACCTCTTTCCTACACCTACCCCCATCTGTCCCTTAGGGCCAGTATGTCTAGATCCCAGCCCAGCACCTCAGCCACCACATCTGCATCTGCTGTGATCAATGCAAGTCGTGGTGGATCGAAGGGGGCTCCGGTCAGAGCTGCCAATGTGCCACCTACAGATATGAAGGACCACACTATTACGCCACCTATAAATGTAAAAAAGGGCCCGGCTTCCAGCAGGGGAAAGGCACACCACCCACCCAGCAAGGCCTCGCCCAAACACAGAGAGGACAGTGCCAAGGTCCCAGCAGCGACTGACAAGGTGGGGAAGGGCCACAATACAAAGGGCAAGTCACCTCAGGGCACAATGCCTCCTGGTGAGGGGCTGGTGACCACCATTTCATCAGGGATGGCAGCGACCTGTACCACAATCACCACTGCCGTAACAACCGCCACCTGCACTGCCACAACGCCAGTCTGCAGCATCCTCCCCAAGGATCAGCCATCTGAGGCTGCCAGAGATGGTATGGTGTCTCCCTACACCACAACAGACACTTGCACCACGGCCAGTACCAGCTGCATCTCCGCCTCAGCCACCGCCACCTGCACCACCATCTGCACCGCCACGTGCCCAGCTGGTACCACTCTGTCGGACGTCAGCAGCATCATCTGTGGGCAGCTGTCCGAGTCTGCAGGTGACGTCCTGGGCCCTGTACACGCCACTTGAGGCACCACCTCCAGCACTGGCATGACCAGTAGTTGGCAGCCCAAGCCGCCGCAGGATGGAGTGTGGCTCTGCCTCCATTGAGTATCATGCTACCTGTTCCAGGTACATCGTGTGGCTCAGACACCCAGGTGAGAGGATGTCAACTGCCACACCCCAGGTGCAGCATCATTGGGCACAAAGCCCCCTCCAGAACCAGTGGAGAGATACATCCACTCACCCAATCCTTAGCAGGATGAAGCACTCTGGGCACAAAGCCCCCTCGGGAACCAGTGGAACATGTCACCCACTTGAGAGACTGTGGCTTTGCACTCCCCAGGAGCAAGCAGTGTGCAAACCACCCACTTGAGAGACTTGAGAGACTGTGGTCTTGCACTCCCCAGGAACAAGCAGTGGGCAAACCACCTACTAGAGAGACTGTGGCTTTTGCACTCCCCAGGACCAGGCAGTGGGCAACCCACCCTCTTGAGAGACTGTGGCCTTGCACTCCTCAGGACCAAGCAGTGGGCAAACCACCCACTTGAGAGACTGTGGCCTTGCACTCCGCAGGACCAAGCGGTGGGCAAACCACCGACTTGAGAGACTGTGGCTTTGCACTCCCCAGGACCAGGCAGTGGGCAACACACCGACTTGAGAGACTGTGGTCTTGCACTCCCCAGGACCAAGCAGTGGGCAAACCACCTACTAGAGAGACTGTGGCTTTGCACTCCTCAGGACCAGGCAGTGGGCAACCCACCCACTTGAGAGACTGTGGCATTGCACTCCCCAGGACCAGGCAGTGGGCAACCCACCTACTTGAGAGACTGTGGCTTTGCACTCCCCAGGACCAAGCAGTGGGCATGGACCCCCCTCAAGTAGCAGTGGCATCGTACCATCTTCCGGCTGAGGTGCCCCCCGCTCTCCGTGAGGTGCCTGAGTTTTTTCGAACTGGTGTCATGTGTAGGCTTCGCCCATGCGTTTTGGGACCACTGGTCCACGGACACTAACAAGGGACAGTGTACGGCCTTGTGTACTTAATGTAAATATTTGTATATACTGATTTGCTTCTCTCCTGATATAGCTGAAGGTTCCAATATAACACTGGTTAGACTCATTTCCTTTTGTCCTTGCATTCTTCCAGGGGGTGACGGGGTGTATCAATATTGTTGTTGGATGTGTTTGTGTGTATGGTGTTGTGGGTGAGGGTGGAGGTGGGGGTGCTGTGTGCCGCGTGTGTGTGTTTCACTCTCTTTTCCCTCCTCCCCTCCCCTGTGTGCTAGGTGCAGTACTCACCGTTGTCGCCGCCGCCGCCTTCTTTCTATTTCATGGTGTATTAGTAGATACACCAACATGGGAAGGATCTGCAATTCGGGCTCTATGGCGTCCTTGTTCTTCGTGATGTCATTGGTACTGCCCCGGAAAAGTTGGCGGATTGGTGCCTTATAATACGGTGGGCGGTACATTGACTTCGGCCTGTCTGTTGGCGGTGACCACCGCGGTGTTTGTTGCTACCGCCGTGGCAGTTGAGTGTTAAAGTGGCTGTCTATGTTGGCGTTTTCTGCTGTGGTCGTGATTCCATTTTTTTTAACAGCCGGCCTGTTGGTGGTATTACCGCCGCTTTAACACGGACTGCCAGGGTTGTAATGAGGGTCTTAATTCGGTACTCTGGCATTCAGATCGTCTCATGTCAAGGAACATTCTCTTTGCCCAAAGATTGTCCTGTTTACAGATGGATGTAGGATTAAAAAAACAACAATTCTTTAAATTTACAAGATAGCTTAACATAAGACAACCACGGGATATCACACCCTTTTCCACTCTGCAAACAATTCATAATAACATTGCAGCTGAAAGTGTAAAAATATTGGTCCAAACTGATATAAAGAATATAAGGGGGGCACGCTTAATTAAGTTCTCATTATGAATAGACCCAACTCCTCTTGACAAATGAAATAGGAAATACTGGGGGAATAGAGATGAGACACCAGTAACATCCATTTAAATCAATTTGTAGGGATGCAACATTAGTATGCCCACACTTCACAGTGCCATAAATGATGATAGTGAAACATAGGGAGACATAGATAATAAGGAAGGGCAATATGGGATTTCCATCTAATGAGGGAATTAAATTAAAAAGAACCCTCACAGATTGGAATATTTTTTTGCTATTTTATGTTCTTATTTATATGCCAGTGTTGAATAACATTGAATATTACCTAAGTAAGGAAAGTTACAGAACCTCATGAATTATTGTTTATAGAGATAGCAAGCATTATTTTTTTAACCACATACCATTGTCTGAGGCTTGGATTTGATATCCAGATTGGCCAAGAAGGCGTCAAAGGAATTTAAAAATGTACTTAAACTGTTGAGATGTGTGCCAGCAGGACAGCATAATCTGCATGCAGAAGTGCTGGAGTAGTGATGGAATAAAAGATGGGCAAGTGCCGAAGCTGCTCTGCTAAAACTGTGTTCAATTTGTTTATGCGCCAAACAATAAAGTGGCTGAAATGCAGCCCTGACGTATCATCGTTCCAAAGTGAATGAATTAGTGCATGCTTCAACAGATCTAATCCTGACCCTAGCAGACGGTTCACTACAGAGAACAGAAAGAAAACGAGCCATCGATGAGTCTAATCCCTTTGCAAGAAGCAATGGCTATGGTTTCAATCTGTTGATCCGATCTAGTGCACTTGAAGGGTCCATAAAGGCTAGGTACAGTGGGACTGTTATAGTTACCAATAATTAGATGGAGGTTCAGGCACTGCTCCATTGTGTTGATGCCCTCTTTTAACCTATACTGGGAAGTGCTAAAGATGATTGGCTCATTGGCCCATGACTTGATTCTATTAAACATATATCTACCTAGAACTTTAACAATGAAGTAGATTATAGAGCTGGACCAATACCATCATGGTTCTGCATGATCACCTTTTCAAAAAATGAGAACAATAATAGAGTTGGACTAGGATCCAGGCAGGTTAGTATCACTTAGATTATTAACAATGTTGGTTAGCAGAGAAGCCCACAGACTAATGTTACATCTAACAAACTCAATTGGTACACTCTTAAATCCAGACGCCTTCTTGGGACGGAAATCAAGTTATGCAGGAGGATAGAAACTATTCAATAGGTTCCTACCACAATTACTATTAGTGCAGCTACTAAGCTGTTTTCACTTGGTTTAACAGAAAAAGCACTCCTAAAACACCTGTAAGCAAGTGAGCACTAAACGCCTTGGACTAGGCAGCTTCCTAAAAATACAGGCTTCTTTAGAAGACCATTAATGGTGGCACACAGTTCCACAAAAGCAATCAGTGCCCTAAGGCAACTCTCACCCGTGCCCTCACTATGCACAGGTTTCTCATCAATAATTTTTACTGCAAATGTTACAGAGATATTATCAATGATGTGATAGAAGATGTCATGAGTGATGCAATCAATATCTGGGGCAATTAGAAGTGCATGGCACAGGCATAAGTTTTAGATACCTTAGGGAGCTATAAATACTTGAAATAACTCTAACAGCTAGACCCTAAAGGAAGTAAGCCCATACAGATACCTAGGAGTCATGGTTGATGCCAGGTGTGATGATGCACTACAAAAAGAAGCAATGAAAAAGAATGCGCAGGCACTTGCTCACGCCTTTGGCAAGCTCTCAATCTCAATATGTGGTCATGCTCTGAACCCATTGACAGCCATAATGAGAGCAAAATGATTGCCAACCCTCACCTATGGGGCCGAAATGATGAGGGGGGTGGAGGTAGCTCTCCTAGATAAGCTTTTGATAAAGACATGTAAGTGTTTTTTTCAGTTACCAGGGCATGCTTTCCCAGCCCAGGTCAGACTGGAATTTATGTTGGTCAAGCAGTCGCTAGCCCGTCCTGCGGCACATATCAAATGCTGTTGCAAACTGAGCCGCGTTCCAATAGGGTCGTTAGCTAATCTAGTCTAGCAGGAAATTATCTTAGAAAGAGGGAATAGCAATTACAAAAGTATCTAGAAAAGAGTAAAAGTCTTTTGAACTCAGGTGAGGTATGGGACCAGTCGCTTCCCACCCGGCTTAGAACAAAGCAGTGAATAAATCAAGTAAATTTTACAGCTGGATACAAGACAGGGAGGTTCTGGCTAAAAGGTTGCATGGTTGGTTGATTCTTAACTCATATAAAACTTTTAAAGAATCACCACTTATGGCTGTCCCGTACTCACGGAAAATCAAGCAATACTTTCTAAGGCTCAGGCTGAGTGAAGTTCCAACGCCAGACCTCATGCCAAAATGGAAGAAGGGGTCACGAGTAGGCACCCACGAGTGCTGCCTATGTCATCTGGCAGAAGAAAACTTGGTGCATGTGGTCTGCATTTGCCCAGCTTTGACTGTTGAAAGAAGACGTTTACTGAAAAAAGAACTAAATGGCTTAGGGATCAGATCCTGTAGACAAGCACTAACCGAAGCATTCAATCCACGAAACACCATATTGAATATTAGGCTGGTTCAACTTCTGGCAATTTTTTCCTTCAAAATTTCCTCTGCCAAAACATCCCAGTGATAGAGAGGGCAAAAATGGTAACAAAATCCTGCGACCCAGTATGAATACATCAAAGAATGGAAGGTTCTTAGTTAACATCGCAGGGTATACAGCCAGCGCAGTAACAAAGTCTTGTACCAACAATCAGAGTTAAGTAGGGGCAAACCAAATTTGTAGAATGGATTATACTATTTTATCTCCTAACTTTTATTGCAGCATAAATGTTTTATTGCACCAATATTGTTCTGTTAAATTTTATGTTGAAGGAATATTTTTTATGGTTTAAATTAACTAATAAAATAAACATTCATCTCATGTCAACCCTAACAGCTGAATTCCCATGGTTTTGTGTGAGTAAAATCTGAATGTTACTATAACGCCCCTGTAACCTTTGTTTTTTTAGTAAATTTCTAAGGATTGTTTAAAATTCTATATCCGAACTATAATGTCCAGGAAACCTTTGGTTCTTTCAAAGAATTTCTAGGATTTGTTTAATGTCAAGTAAAATGCCATTGCAATGCATGGTGTGGGGGTGGGGGTTTGGACTCAGGATCTGACCTGGCGTTGTGCTTCCTCCACCCAAAACTGCTGCTCCTGCACTCCCTCCTTGCTATCTATTGTCAAAGTCAATGTCCATGCTCCCTCATTACAGCGATGTGTGGCTGTTTTTCTGCCACTGCCCTTCCCATCATGCCTGAACAGATAGGTTGCTACCCCGTCCACCTCCTCCCTACCCTCTGTTGTTTGAGTTTATGCAGCAGCTCCCTCCCTCCTGCCCTGTATGGTCTGATGTGCTGCCACTGCCCTCCATTTAGCTTAATGTTTCTGCCCACTCCTTCTACCCTCTGTTGCCCATTTCTAAGCCCAATGCAGCTCCTTCCGCCCTTCACCCTGCTCTCCAATGTCTTTGTGCCTGCCCCTACTCCCTCCTTTTTGCTCACTATGTTCCATGAATGTGCCACTGCCCCTCCTATCTAACCTGAGTATTCTCTTGAGCTGTCACTGCCCCTTCCACCTGCCTAGCATGGTTAGGTGACTGCTGCCTGTTCCTGCCACCTACCTGTTTTTCCAAGTTCCATGCCAATATCCACTCCCTCCTCTCCTCCATGTTCCATTTTGCTACCACGCCCTTCTGCCCTCCATGCTCTGTTGTGCTGCAACTGCTCCTCCTGCCTACCCTGCATGGTCTGTTATGAAGCCACTTCCACTGGCCTCTCTTGCCTGTGTCCAACTCCTACCAATTTCTTCTGTCCTTCATGGTATTTTGTGCATGCCTCTGCCCCCTTCCTTCTGCCCACCATGGCTGTTGTGCTGCCACTAACCCACCTGCTTGCCATGCATGGCCTTCTATGCTGCCACACCCCCTCCCACCTGCCCTAGTGTTCAGCTTCCTGCCCCTGACCCCCTTCCACCTTCCCTCCATTGTCTGTGCGTACACCATTATAGTCTCACTGCTGCCCTCCATAGTGCGTTGTGCTTCCAGTGCCCATCCCGCCTGCCCTCTGTGGTCAACTTGCTGCTCCAACCTTGCCCCCTTGTCCCATGTTCTCTGTTTTCCATGTGCAGGCCCCTATCCCCTCCCTCCTGCCTTGCCTGGTCCGTTATCATGACCCTGCCACCTCCTTCTTGCCCTTTTTGATCCATTGTGCTGCAACTGTCTCTCCTGTCTGTCTGGTATGGTCAGCTTACTGTCCTTGCCTCTTTCCCCTCTGCACTCTGTTGTCCATGTGCATGGCCCTGTCACCCCCCCAATTGCTTTCCATGCTCTGTTGTGCTGCACTGCCGTCCCGTTTGCCCTGTGTGGTATAGTGTCCTGCTGCACCCCCTGGCGCCTGCCCTGTTAGGTCAGTTTGGTGACCCTGCCCATCTTCCACCTGTCCTCTGTTACCTGTGTCCATGTATCTTCCCCATTACTCTTGCCCTCAGTAATCCAATGTACCATACTTGCCAACATTTTGAACTTGGTAAGAGGGAGATTCTGACAAAAAAGCCTGGGGAATTGATTTTCCCTATTGACTTACGTAGAAAAAGAGGTGATTTTAGGCATGAGAAAGATAAAGTAAATCTCTTTTAGGCTTAAAAACATCACGGGGTCTCCTGTCTAAATCAGGCCTTTTGCCTTGCATGGTTGTACTATCACTGCCTCTTCCTTCTGCTCTCAATGGTCAGTTATATTGTACAGCCTCTTTTGCCTGTCCTGCACGGTTGCTTTGTTGCCCCTATCCCCCTTTCCCCTGCCCTCTATTGTCTGATGTGCTGCCACTGCCCCTTTCACCTGCCCTGCGTGGCCAGCTTGTTACTTCTGCACCCTCCTCACTGCCCTCAATTATTCAAGTTTGTGCCACTGACATCTGCCTCCCCACAGTATTCTAATGAACAACTAGATTACTAACATTCTATATTTATTACAAAAGTGTGGCACACCTCACATCACCTTGAAGTAATCAAAACTGTAATACCTAAAGCATTTCCTTTGCAAATTATAAAAATTAGAGGGTCGTATGGTTAGTGCTCTAACAAACTAAAATGAAGACATATTTTCTGAGTTTTCAAATAGCGAAAAAGCACTTTCAAATATTTGCTATCTTGTTTGTTTTTTATCCAGTTCATCACTTGATTACATGTTGCACTTAGGGGGAGAGAATGTAGCATTACAGCAAGAGCTGTGGACTTTGCAACTGGGGTACCAGGTTTGAGTTTTGGTGTTGGCTCGACATCCTGTGATTCAGAGCAAATCAGTTAATCTCCCTATACCGAAAGCCCAAAAGGAATCTGTCCTTGTGTAATGTATCTGATGCTCATGAAAAGCACTCCAGTACCTTGGGGTCAAGTCTGAGCTATATAAAACTGAAAAAAACTGAAAGAAATAAGGGGCATATTTACAAGGCCCTAGCACCACCAAAGTGTCACTTTTTGTGACACTTTGGTGGTGCTGTGACCTGCGCCATATTTACAAGGCGGCGTTAGGCCACTTTTTGTGGCTTTACGTCACCTTATAAATACAGCCCCTTCACACACAGCACTTTGCGTGGAATAGGTGTGCAATGGGTGTTGCTGAGGGCATTTCACAGCAACACCCATTGCATTTTGACACTGCCTCAGAGTTACTAGAGTTCGTAAACCTGAGGCAGCCCAGGGATGGCATTAGCATGGTTCAATGAGGAGAAATGCTTTCATTTCTCCACATTTCTTGCTCTTTCTATATGTGCTGCATTCTGCAAAGAGCAAATCTGATTTGAAGATTGTTTTTGGGCAGGAAGGTGTCCCTTCCTACACAAAACCATCTCCCCATAACGCAGCCATCCTTGCACCATGGCAAAAGGATGGCTGTGCTGGTGCTCAGCAGCTAATTTGGTGCTGGCGCAGGGGGAAACACAGGTATGCGCCATATTCTTTTAAATACGGCGCATCACTGAGTTTTAGATGTGATGCAGCTCAGTGCTGCCAATTATGGTGCAGTAGCCGCGCTGCACCACATCTAGTAAATATGCCCCAAAGTGTTTTTCACACTTCTGTCATTGGGCCTTACTTGGACTACATTTGGGTGATTTTTGTGATACATTTGGGCAATTTTTCTCTGGTGGCCTCCTTGGGGCACTCATTTGTTATGAAGCTCCATCATCTCACTGCAGTATCCTCAGTAGAAAATGCTTTCAGTTTTCCACTTCGATTCCATCAAGATGGAGGTCAGATGTGCCACACTTTTGGCATAAAATAAGCACTCTAGTTGCTCATTAAAAAACCGTAGTAAACTGCTGATCACCAGGGAGTTAACTGGCAGTCTGCTGCTGGTGTTGAAAGTGCATGTTTTAATCTACATGTCTGAATGTTTTAATGAAATAGAAGAGGAACATATTTGAGGAGTCACTTAAAACGTGTCAATTTTTCTTCCTACAGCACTAACCATAATTTCTATGACAAAATGAAACCCCTCATTTTGTTCCATTCAAAATGATATGTTTTAAGTTTTACCAGTTTGATCTAATTATGATGGATTCCGGTGTGCCAAACGTTTGTCATAAGTAAGACTGTTAGCACTCGAGTTGTTCTTTAGAACACTCTGGGAGGCTTGAGTGGAACACAAGGGAATCAACTGACAGGTTGCTCCTGTTGAAGTACAGCAGGAAGATAGTTGAGAACTCACTTAAAACATGTCCTAATTTTGCTTTCTACAGCACTATCTAACATTTCTATGACAAAATGAACCCCTTCAGTTTGTTCCTTATTAAATTAAATGTTTTGAGTTTTACCAGTTTGATTCAATCATGATGGCTTCAGGTGTGCCACACTTTTGTCATGAATAAGACTATTAGCACTCTAGTTGTTTTTTAGAACACTCTGGGAGGTTCCAGTGGAACACATCGGAATCAACTGTCAGGCTGCTCCCATTGAAAGTACATGTTTTACAGAGAATGTCAGACTTCATTCTCACATGGCTGAGAAAGACAGTGTGAATTTACAGAAAATATGCTTGTGTTTTAACCTCTGGAGCACCTTACCTCAATGGATAAATCACAAGAAAACTGTTTCCTCTCAAACTTGAATCACGAGATCCCAGTAGAAGGGTTTTTCATGAGGTAAAATCACCTTAGCAACAAATGATTTATATTGTATCTAAAACCTGTTATCACCCTTTATATTTTCTCCTTTTTGTGGCCCTCAGAACCTGCAATTCACTATAATGCATTTCAGTGGGGTGCTATCATATATATATATATATTGGTCCCAAGATGGCTCCCACCACTTTCTGGTTGAAATGCTGACAGCCGATCAGATCACAATATAAGATCTGTGCTTAAGCTCCACCCTGAGATACAACTTTGGATTTCCTTTAATATCTCAAAAACTACTGAACCGATTTACACCACATCACAAAAAGGGTGCTTTCTGGACCAAGAACTACCTTAGTGCCAAATCCATCTATCAGTTCGGGCTGCAGTTGTCTCTAAAATCTCAACGGGAATTAACATGGGTAACACACTTTTTTTGATCCCCCTTTTCTCGGCCCCCCCCTGACAAATAACCCCAAACATTTCCATGCTTAATAAGACCAAACAAGACACTTCAAAAAAATAATCATGTAATTTTATCAAACGGCTCCAAAGATATAGCCAAATCAAAAAAAGCTTTTCCTATGGAAACTAGGTCCTAACTATTAATACCTACTGGCAACTGCCAGATGTAAACATTGCTCTAGGAGGCAGAGAGCTGGTATTAAAAGGAGCAATGCTGGCTCATGCAGGAGGCTCTAGCTGGCTGGGAACGCGGGGAGGCTTGTGGCTCCCCTCCTCTCCCAGATAGTCTGTAAAAGGCAAAAAATGAAGAAAATAAAATCGGCTGGGGCCACAGGGTAGGCCTTGAGCTACCCCCTGCAGTCCCAGATAGCCTGTAAAGGGCAAAACAAAGGGGAAAACATATATAGCCTAGTGGTGAAGGTCACAGACCTTTACACTGAGAGTTGAGGTTTCGACTCCAGGAGTATTCATAGTAATTTCCTTCCTTTAATTTCTTTTTTCCTGCAAATGTTTATGGCTCATACTGAAAGGTGACTTTACTCTTTTTAATTGACAAATACATTTTCCTTTTCAATTTGTGCAAAAATATCTCTTTCTCAGTATATCATCCATCAAAGCCTAAAAACTCTATCCCTCTCATTCGCTCTCTGTCTCTCTCTCTCTTTCAATCTGTTTCTCACACTCACACAACCACTCAGACCATTATGCACCCACTCACAGACCTACTCTGACACTCATGCACCCACTCACAGACCCATTCAGAACCTTGTGCACCAACTCAAGGCCCAACTCAGACACTCATGCACTCACTCACAGACCCACTCAGATTCTTACACAACCACTCACAGACCCACTGACACCCTTAGGCATCCACAAACAGACCTGCGCAGACAGTGACACACCCATGAGACACTGATGCATGCACTTTCACACCCAGACAGAGACTCTCACAGTCCAAAGGCCATACACAGCAGTGGTTGGATTAATGTATGTTAGTGAAAATTACCATATGTAAAAAAAAACATATAAGTTCACTGAAAAAAACAAAGGTTACAGGGATGTTATAGTTAGAAAACAGAATTAAATAGAATTAAAAAATAGAAATTCATTGAAAAAAACAAAGGTTACAGGGCTTACATTTTAAACTTACAAAAGCATAGAAATTCAACAGTGATGGTTAGAGTTATTTCAAGTAACTATAGCTTGTGCCCTAAGGTAACTATAACTTGTGTTATAGTTACTTGAGATAGTCCAAATATAACAAGGGAATTTCTATGGTTTTGAACATTTAAAATGTGAGCCTAACTATAACGTATATTTCCAAAAAAAAGTGTCCCAGTGATTCTTGGTGCGCACTGAAAGTTTTGGGGTGATCTGTCATGTGAGGGCTGAGAAAAAGGGGAGGTCAAAAATGTTGCGTTTACCATGTTAATTCCCATAAGACCTTTGGACACAGCTACAGCCCGAACCACTGGACGGAATTATACCAAATTTGGCAGAAAGCTAGCTTTCAGCACCCAGATTATGCTTTTGCTTTTTTGGTGTAAATCTGTCCAGTCGTTTTTGAGATATTAAATGGAAAATACATTTGTATATCTAGGGGTGTAGATCCTTCGTGATGAATTTGCAAATAATGCTGAACTCATGCAAGGAAATGCACAGCTCTGAATGGCTGCCAACACTTATAACCAGGACGTTTTGGTGGCCATCTTGGGACTCGGCTTCAGCCGAGTCCTACTAAAAATTTAAAAAACAAAAAACAAGGGGCTAGGGTAGAGTCACCCTGACCTTTTAGCTATAGAGCTAAAAAAAAAAGTTTTTTTAATTTTTTGCCGCTATTTGCAGTGGATCCGCACTTGTTTTCTAGGTCCCGGGGCATTGATTTATACATGCAGGCGGGGCTGCCAAGCACCCCCCGTAGTCCCAGGGAGCGACACCTCCCCAGGGTTTGCTCAAAATGAATGTGGGGGCCACATGGCCCCTGCACCCCAGGGACCACAACCTCCCCAGGGCAAAATGCATTTTTGCTGTGGGGGAGGCTTCCCCGGTGACCACCAGTTTCCCGGGGCATTTTTAAGATTCCATGCAGGGGGCTACGCAGCCCCCCACAGCTCCGGGGACCGCCAACTGTCTGTGGCATTCTGAAATAATGTGTGGGGGGGTCACAGCAGCTCTAGAGACCACCACCTCCCTGGGGCATTCAGTACATTTGGTGCAGGGGGCCCAAGGGCAAACTGTAAAGAAAAAAAAGGGGGTCTGTCTTAGACTCTCTGCAGCCCCAGAGACCACTGCCTCCCCAGGACAATTCTATGTTGGAAGGGGGCCATGTGACCCCTCTTGAGGAACCACTGATAGCCCTGGAGACCACCACCCCCTAGGGCTGGTTCCTGCTATGTCCTAGGGTGCCAACCCCCAGGACAAAGCTGTTTGCTGTGGTTTGGCTGCAGCATTACAGTTGCAGCCAAGTAACAGCAATCACTTTGGTTTGATGAATGGAGAGCTGTCAAACAGGTCTCCCTTCATCAGAGCAGAGGTTTCCCACTGTGTGCCTGCCCACGGAGATGCAGGCAGGCACACAGAGAAAACTGCTCTATGTGACAGCAATGCTTGCTCTTCTGGAGGTGGGGAGCCAGTTGGGACCATGGGAGCGTTCAGGCTCCCTCTACATTCCCTAGTATTGTGACTGGATGCCCTGGGAGGCACCCGGGTCACACGGCCGGGCCCCAGGGAATAGGGTCCCTCAGGCCAAGATCATCTCTTGGAGGGGGGCCACTAGGCCCTTCCCAAAAAAAAGAAAAAAAAAGAAAATAATTAGGCTTGTCCCAGGGAAGGTTTAAGCCAGGGCCTGTGGGATGGGGTCCTCTGGGCCGAGATCGGCTCTCAAGAGGTGGGCTACGCAGCCCTCTCCCCAAGAGATAGTCTTTGGGCGGGGGGCCACACAGGGTCCAATCCTCGAAAAGACATTTATGGCCATGGGGAATCGGGTCCACAGGGCTAAGATCATCATAATAATTATGCTGGGCCCCAAGGGATAGGGCCCCTACAGTGGACATCGGCCTGGAAAGGGGTTCTGCACAGCTCTAACACCCCCATAAAAATTAAATGTTTTGACCGGGCCCTTGGGAATAGGGTCCCCGGGGACGAGATCGGCCTGGGGAGAGGGGGCCTTGCAGGGTTTGATTGATATAGGGTTGACCGGAAAAATGCTTTTTTCTATCTACATAAAGCAAAATGTGATTCACCATTTTACTTTTGCGATTCGGTATTAGGAAGGGCCGTGTTTAGGGCATCCCTTTCTAATACCAAATCATTCTGGCATGTAGGAATGTTTTGTGACCGTGAATGTCGTTGCAAAGCAATCGCAGTTACCATCAACTTCAAGTAACCCATTCGCAAATGGATAGGGTCCCCTTTGTGAATGAAAGCATAAATAATTTTTCAGAGCAGACAGTTGTCCCACAGACCACTGCCTACTCTGAAAAAATGAAAAGAAAACTTCATTTTTCATTTGAAATGCATCCCGTTTTCGTTTAAGGAAAATGGGCTGCATCTAAAACAAAAAACTGCGTTATTTAAAAGCACTCACATACATGGTGGTCTGCTGTCCCCAGCAGGCCTACATCCCTGTGAGTGTGGCCATTCCCAGTGGGTTGCAAATTGCCACCTACCTCATGAATAATGATGAGGTAGGTCATTTGGAATGCCATTGGGAATTGCAAACAGTGTACTTAACACTGTTGTACTTTTTTATTTTGCAACTCACAATTTGCGATTACGTTTTGCGAAAATGGATCGCAAACTGCGAGTCGCAAAATGAAATGTTATACATCTGGCCCTCAGTTCCTTGAGATACCTCTAACTATAACAGGTGAATTTCTTTGGTTTTGTATGTTTAAAATGTGAGCCTAATTATGACGTCCCTGTAACCTTTGTTTTTTTAACTGAATATGTATATAAATATTTATATATGGTTTATACTTACTTGTTAAATAAATTATTTCGTTCTAAAGGCATATTCATTCTGATAAATTTCGTTATACAAGCCTTTCATTGTAAAGGCATTTTCATTATAACGGTTGCATTGGAAAGCCATTCATTGTAATGGCATTCGGCATTCCGTCATACATCCGTAGCATATATGCCAACATTTCAGAAAAGGAAAGTGGGAGATTCTAAAAATATAATCAGGAGAATATATTTCCCCAATTGGCTTGTATTGAAGGAGAGGACATTTCAGATGGGAGGCAGCCAAAATGAAGCCATTTTTGGCTTCAGAAATTGAGAGTCTTGCACTTGAATCAAGTCTATTGACATGTATAGGGTAGCTACCGCTGTGACTTGCTGATCTGGTGAATAAATCATAGAGTAATTACTAATGTTTTAACAACAACACCTCAGATAAACTAGTTGTGTGCCCAAAAAGGAAACCTGGGTGTAATTAACAAACTGACAATAAGGTTGAATAAGGCTGAACAATTCACATATATTGATATTAGAGTAAGTCAACTCATCATTATAAAAACTAAGACAACAATCTACACAAAATGCATTGATCCCGTTGCTTTTAACATTGATACAGATGATATTCAATTGATGGCAAGAATCAACCATACTGTGAGACACCCTCCCTTCACTCTGCCAGAATTTGATCTAACAGTTGGAACAGACAGGTAAGTTATCCATCACAGGTAGAATCAGAGACTGACCAAGTCTCCTCTGTCACAACAATATTGCAAGTATTAAGAAAAGACAGTCATTCTTTGTTGCACATTCTCAAGGCAATATTTCAACTAGGTACACATGAAGTAGAAACAGAAGTCACTTATGGCGAGTCAGTATGGGAACAATCATTAATAAAGCATACTTTAAAGAAGGGTTTGGAACATACATCAGAAGATGATAGTTTTTGTCAGTCGAAGTTGCAGGAAATCTGAAAGTGGGAAAGCCTCTTGTGAAGTGGTACAGGTTTGCTGCTCACTGTTGGAAGTTCACAAGGTGCATAGTCAGGATCAAACATTTGACAGAGAGGGGGTAGCCTATAGATAAAGCCCAGTGTCAGGACCAGAATCAGCTAAATTTCTCAACATGATTGAGCTGAGTGTCAAGCAAAGTTCTAAAAAAATTGGTTTACTGAAATTAACTACCTGTAAAACGTTCTTGGAACGCCTGATCCCTGAAACTCTTCTTATATAAAGACTGTGATCAGAATTGTAAGTATTGAAGTCCAAATGTCTAGAAAACCATTTGTTGACTTGATTCCTGAACTGTGAGGCATATTCTCCCGAGCACACACTTAGGACCAGAATATTTGCATGTATTAAAACATATTGGCATGCTTCTGTAGCAAATTTCAAAATAGGCAATGGTCTAAAGTTACTATATGAGCCCACTGCCCATCCAAAATTCTGCAAGCATACACCATACGTATTATCGGTAGCATAAAAAACAGATCTGGCCTTTCTGTACCTTTCCCAGGTGCTCTCAATAAACCAGAGGTAGGGCCCACAACACCCACAACCTGCTTCAGTCCTTTGTCTCACATCAAAGGGGTGATTGGATTAGTCTGGCAGGACTGGCCGGAGTGGGGCCTCAAAGGGAAAGGTGGGCAGTGTCCTGGACGCCCAGTCTCATCATGCCTTCTATTCATTCCAGTTCTACTATGGATAGTTTTAAGATGATGCTTGATCAAAATATTGATCCTCATGAATAGAAAATCAGATAGAATGAGCTCAATTTATGAAGAAAAGGCAAGTTGGCAGAAATTTTAACTCCCCTTTTGCATGTTGCAGGAATTTTCACACCCCTTTTTGTCTGTTTAACAGCTTGCTCAATAATTGGAGACACAACTTTCTGAGTTAGTCTGGTTGCTCTAGGGGGACCATTTCCCATCATGAAAGCCAAAACATCAGGAAGGGTAGAGACAGGAGGCAGCAAACATGCAGAAGCACCAGTATCAAGTGAAAGCCTTTTTTCAGTGACCTCTATTTCCTAACTTATGACACGAACAGCAAAACCAAGAAAACAATCTATGGTGGAAGCATTTTGAGTGGTGCTCTGGTTACCTGTAGACTTTTCTTTCCTCATCTTCATAGAGTCTGCCTCTGCCAGGTACTGATAGGTGCAGACGAGCCCACTATTGGCCCAGTCTTCAACTGGGCACAGCCTGGCTGCACCCTGTGCATGTCCTCTGCTGTAGAGTATGTTGTTGTGCTATATATGTGCATTGGGCCAACATCCACCAGGGCACCACCTCCTTAGCACAGGGGGTTTCGAGCTGTGTAGTCCTGCCCGCCCCTCCAGTAACTTCTCAGCATTCCTTGACTGACTAATAGAACAGGGAAAGGTAAATAATTGGACCATGTTTGTTTAATCCATAGAGTGTGCTCTTTCTCATGCATGTTCTTCAAGTCTGGCTTTCTGTGCATAGTGTCCATTCAAGTCTCCACTATGGCCATATAGTTTTATACTTAGTATTCACTAGCAGGTGTTCCTAGGGAAGTGTAATAATAACATGTGAGAAAGTGGATTATCAGTTGCAGTGAATGGTAATCACTATCATTGTTAGGTTCAATAAAGGTTTCAGCATTTTAAACCTGAGCTCAACATCCAGAATCCATAGTGCAGAGCCCACAGGCTTAACTTAACAAAATGTGTAAAGCATTTAGAAGTACCCTAACAGTTGTTGAAAACATAACACAATAAACATCCCACTCCAATTTATTTAACTATGTTAATGACCAAAATGACACCAAACGAACAACAATTCATTGAGGAGAACTGGGGATCTGAATTTTCAAAGTTTGAATAACATTTTTGTGCCAAACATGGGCAACTGGGCTTGAGGTGGCTGCAATGGAGAGCAGGTCGAGTATGAAGCCCTGGTAGGTCCACGTCAAGAAGTTACCGTTAGACTTGGAGTTTTTTCTGGAGAAAAGGTGGTCATCGATGAGTCTTCGGTGGGGAAAACTACAACCTGAACCCAAGTTGAGGTTTGACACCTACGGGTTGCTGAAGAGCTGGGTCCAGGTACAGTTGTCAAGGAAGGTAGGAAAGCTATGAGCAAGTGAAACCCATTATGCATACTCAGTGATTTAGAAATGTTTCTGGAATTCAGGTTTCCTTCAGGAGAGCAGACTAGCAAGTTATATTCAACCAGTAATTCTACATGGACAGCCTGGGCTTGATGGAGGTCCCAGTCTCCCATCAGTTCTTCAGAAGAAAAGAAGGCAAAAATATCCTAAGTCCCAATTTTTACAGTTTAGGCTGGGAGAGTACAGTCTAGCACAAGACAAGGTTTCTAGGACCTCAAGAGCTGCACTTGGGAGTCAGGAATTACTCCAATTGAAGCCACCAGCAGGGTCCATGGCAGGTCTAGTTGAAACTAGTCAGATGGCTTTTTCAGAAAAGCAGGTCGCTTGCACATTTTGTGTCCCTCTAGCTTAACAATAGGTCAGCTGACTGGCCGTGGAGTCCACTTCTTCGTCCTGGGTACAAGTGGGAGCAAGTCAAGCACTTCTAGTTCTCCTAACAGGTCACAACAGCAGGTGTAGTCTTTTGATTTCCTTCTAAAGGTCAAGCAGTGCTCTGAGTAGGGTACTTGTGCTCCACATGAATGCCAAAATGCCAGCCCATGGGTGGAGGTGAAACTCCTGCCCACTTCCTGACCAATGGGGTAAATGTTCCCAAGGGTAACCCCACCTAGATTTGCATCACTTCCTCTGTGTTTTCCTGTAAACTGTCCCACTGTCCCACTGTCTGCCTAAAACCAAGATGGCAGAACCTTTTTTGTCCGTACACAGCTTTTGTGCCCAACCTAGAAATGTGGCCAGGGAAATGAGCAAACTCTCCCCATTGGTCTCACCGAACCAGCTCTGGGGGGTACTCCTCTTCCAGTGGGCTTGCTGCCTGGCTAGCTAATAGGACAACAGAGGGGGCAGCCCCAGTTATAAGCAACTTCTGCCAGTGACAGGTTAGGCATCCTTTGAAGTTAATTAAATTCCTGAGCATAGTCCGGTGGCCAACTTGTCAGGGGAAGGACAACCCTTCTCCCTTTATCTCAGCTATGGATGCCTCTTCACATCTTATCAAGGAGTTATTCAGCTTCTGGGTGACAGTGAACCCTGGCAGAAAGGCACATTTGGTTCAGACAGGAAAAAGACTACTTTCTAAAAGTGTTAATTTCAAAATAGTAATATAAAATCTGACTTGAGGAATCAAGTTGGATTTTACATTATTGTTAAAATGAGTCTCTGAATAATTTTTCTAGCTACTCCCAAACTGTAAAGCATTATAAGGTGTTATATTGTAACCCAGTGCTTTCCTATGGGAGAGCCTGCCTTGGTACAGTGAAAAATGCCTTTGGAAGTTTTTCATTGCAGGGCATTTAAAACATAAAATATACATGTTCTACTTTGAAATGTCATGCGCAGTGCCCTCTGTGCATTTAGGGACTGCAGTATGGGTGACTTATAATTATTAAAGAAGAAGGTTTAGGCCAGACAAAAGGCTTATTTTGCCAGGTGAAATTATTATTTTTAAAACTGTATACTCAGTCTGCAAGTCTGCTTTGCACTGTCACTTTAGTGATGGCACAATATGTGCTGCAGTCCACTAGTGACATTTAACTTATTGGTCAATGGTACACTTGATATGATATACTAGAGGCTTTAGGCATGTTAAATGTGCCATTCAAAACTGCAGCCAAATTATACATGTTTTAAGGGTCAGAGCCCATGCATTTGGGGCAATTTAGCAGAGTCCAAGTGCACAGAGTCAAAAACCCCAGGACCATCAGCCCATAAAAATGGGCATGCCCATATGAAAGAGGTGTTTTCTTACACAATGGAACTGAGGGGAACATACACATTTAGGACCTGATTACAACCTTGGCGGATGGGATACTCCATCACAAATGTGACAGATATCTGCCGGCAGTTTTGCAAGTTCCATAGGATATAATGGAACTTGTAATACGGTGGACAGGAAACCCGTCATGTTTGTGACGGAGTATCCCATCCTGCAATGTCGTAATGAGGCCCTAAATTAGTTGATACAAATATTTTGCACCCATTTCACCTATGTGCCAACACATCTATCTTACATTAAAATAATTAATTAGGAATGGCCTGATGCATTAGATGGAGTGGTAATGAGTTAAAGACCCATCAGAAATATAGGGTTTGAAGGAACACCTCAGTTCCTTAGTCCTTCATTGGATAAAGACATTACACACTTGGCCAGTATGATTGACTCAGATGTCAACAGACAGCTACTTTCCTCGATGCATTTCTTTTATTAATATATACATCATACAATATACCCTACTTTAAACATAGTCATTTCTTTTTTATAAATGATTCTACTTTATTAATTTCGATTCTTCCAAATATTCTAAAACCCCCACAAAATTAAACAATACATTCACATCCCCACACATCTTACATTCCATTTAAAATGTTTTCTTTAAAATATGAATGGAGCATCAGTATCAAAGCACAGTGTTTATAGTCATATCCCTATTTTAACAGATAAGACACCTCTAATTTTTACATAGTTAAATCTGCCCACCAGTAAATTTTATCTGCATCAAGCAGTCTTTGGGTGGAATTCTTGGAAAAAATATGGGGAAGTAGGTATGTAAAGTCCGACTTTGCCTTTTATTCCCAAAACGCGAAATTCCTGTTATTTCCCTTACCATGGAATTTCTGAGACCCTAGATAATGGTACTATCAAGGCTGAGAAATAACGAGCATTGATAATGGTCGCTCATAATGAGAGCCTAAATGATCTAACGCATAAATATTGAAAGAAAATGTTGCGCAGAAAGTGTAAGAAAGTAAAATAACATTGCCTCTAGGCTGAAGATTAAATGAAAGCATATCTATTGAAAAAGGAAAGTTTAATCATAAATGGCTGCCACGCCTAGGTCTAACATATCCATTCTGTAATTTGTGGATGTTAGTAAACTGAACATGCAAGCTTCCATTATGAGTATCGCCTTATTCCTGGGTGGTAATACCTCACCTAATATTACTGGGAGATCACAAGCTGATCCCCTATATCCCACAGCGGAATGCGGTATAAAATGGAGAAATTAGTGCTACTGCATACATTTTCTCATTTGAATAGCTGCACTGGAAAGGCTAAAAAAGGGTACACATGTATGGTTGATTTCAGACCTACAGCCAACAAAGCTGCTCGTATTGTGGACGTGCTGAACTTAATAAATGTCATTCAGTAGCAGTAAACTATACACATCACAACAATAGTAGAGCCATGAGAGTGCACCTCAGAGTACACAGTTCACAAACAGTGCCTAATATCTCAAGAAATATGGTAACAAACGTTTCATCTTTGAAAGATGGCTGCAGGTAAAGAAATACATCACCATTGTCTCGCCAGAAGCCTGAGGTCACTAAGGCTAGACTCACCTCTGGCTGAACTGGGCTTAGCACTTGTCTTACCTTCCACCTAAAACTGTCTCGTGTTATCCATGCAGATTTTCATTTATCTAGCAGAGCAGCAACCTTCAGATACTACTTTCCTCAAGAATTACTCCCATAGCTGTGACTTCCTGTCTATCCGTCATTGAAAGCACTCTTAGGTGGCCTTCAACTCTCTGCATATACCTTTCAAATAAACGAGAATAAAAAATACAAACCAAATAAATAAAGCATACCATAAAACGTTCTATCAATTTCCTGGAACTGGATCCTATGCTTGCTAAAGATGTGTTTTCAAATATTGAATCTGTGACTCTAATGAGATTTCGGACCTGACAGCTATATTTTGATTTCTGTTCATGGTCTGGGCAGATTCCCAGATCACTCAGCCAATAAACACAAGTAAAGGGAGGAAACACAAACTCTACTGCAAAAATTTCAAAATCGAACAGATAAAAGTCCTAAATGTTTGCCTGTATCCTCCATTAAACAGTATAAAGTGATCAAACACTTTTAAAGGGTAGGTACTTTGCTGACTGGGAGACTTCTCTCCCCTTTCACACATCTGTAAATTCGGATCATCTTAACTGATAACCTTTGCCATGTGCGTATGAAGATGTTACCCCTTAGTTGCTGAGCCCCTCACCCTCCAAGTGCTGAGCCCTTTTTTGGCTATTTGCCCACATAAGCTATCCATGCCAAACTTAGGTCTTTTTTCCCAACATCCTAGGTATTCCAAAGGAACCCAGAGTTTGTGAGTTCTTCTGGAGGAGACCAAGAAATTAGCCAAAATACAGCTAAACTTTCGTTTTTTTCAGACAAATTGGGAAAAAAGGGCTGCAGAAAAAGCATGTGTTTTTTTTCCTGAAAATGGCATCAACAAAGGGTTTGTGGTGCTAAAATCACCATCTTCCCAGCTTTCAGGAACAGGCAGACTTGAATCAGAAAACCACATTTATCAACACAATTTTGGCATTTTACTGGGTCATACCCCATTTCTACTCTTTTTTGTGCTTTCAGCCTCCAACCAGTTTGAAACCAATGCTGGATCCTAGACAGCTAAACATTTCTGAAAAGTAGACAACATTTTGAATTCAGCAAGGGGGCATACGTGTAGATCATTCAAGGTTTTCCTACAGAAAGTAACAGCTAAAATAAAAAAATATTGAAATTGAGGTGACGAAAAGAGCCATATCTGTCCATGTTTTCTTCTATAACTTTTTCCAGCTATGGCAGATTTTTTACAACAGTATATCGTTATGTCTGCTGGACGCTTCTGGTTGTGGGGATATATAGGGCTTGTAAGTTCATCAAAAGCCCTACCTACCCAGAGCCAATAAATGAGCTGCATCTTGCAAGGGGTTTTTATTGTATACCGGGTATACAGCAATTAATTTGGTAAAATATAAAGAGTCAAACATAGGTATCAAGGAAACCTTTGTATTTCCAAAATGGACACAAAATAAGGTGTTGAGTATCAGTGGTTATTTGCTCATCTCTGAATTCCAGGGTCCCCATACTAACGTGAATTACAGGGCATTTCTCAAATAGACTTCTTTTTTACACACTGTCTCACATTTGGAAGGAAACTCTTTTAGAGAAAGACAAGGGGCAATAACACTTGTTCTTCTATTTTGAGTTCCCCCAAGTCTCCCAATCAAAATGATACCTCATTTGTGTGGGTAGGCCTAATGCCCCCGACAGGAAACGTAGCATGTCCCAAAGCAAATTTTTACATTGAAATCTGATGTGTTTTTTAGAAAGTGCCTAGCTGTGGATTTTGGCCTCTTCCTCAGCCGGCACATAGGGAAACCTACCAAACCGGTGCATTTTATAAAACTAAACTCCTAGGGGAATCCAGGATGGGGTGACTTGTGGGGTTCTCACCAGGTTCTAATACCCAGAATCCTCTGCAAACCTCATAATTTGGCAAAAAAAAACTTTTCCCTCAGATTTTGGTGCTGCAATGTTCTAGAATCTGAGAGGAGCCACAAACTTCCTTCAACCCAGCATTCCACGAAGTCTCCTGATAAAAATGATATCTCACTTGTGTGGGTATGCCTAGTGCCCACGACAGGAAATGCCCCAAAACCCAGCATGGACACATCACATTTCCCCAAAGAAAACTGATGTGGTTTTTGCAAAGTGCCTTGCTGTGGTCTTTGGCCTCTAACTCAGCCGGCAATTAGGGAAACCTAGCAAACGTATACATTTTGGAAAACTAGACATCTAGGGGAATTCAGAATGGGGTGACTTGTGGAGCGATCACCAGGTTCTGTTACCCAGAATCCTTTGCAAACCTCAAAATTTGACAAAAAACACTTTTTCCTCAAATTTCGGTGATAGAAAGTTCTGGAATCTGAGAGGAGCCACACATTTCCTTCCACTCAGCACTTCCCTAAGTCGCCTGATGCAAATGGTACCTCACTTGTGTGGGTAGGCCTAGTGCCTGTGTCAGGAATGGATCACACAACGGTCAATGTTAGTCCTTACATGAAGGCAACGGTTGACCCTGGGTTGATCCATTCCTGACGCAGGCACTAGATACAGTCACTCAAGTGGGGTAGAGTTTTTATCAGGACAGGTTGGGAAGCACTGGGTGGTAGGAATTTTGTGGATCCCAGCATATTCCTGTAGTTTGTGTGACAGAAATGCAGGACAAAATAGAGTTTGTTTTCAACATTTCACCTTTGCAGGGTTTTCTGGGTCAGAAAACCTTGGGGTCCACACAAGTCACCCTCAGTGGACTCCCCCGGGTGTCTAGTTTCCAGAAATGTCTGGGTTTGGTAGGTTTTCCTATATGGCCGCCAAGCCCGGAACTCAAAAACCCATGTGCCAGCCATACAATACAAGGTTGTTTTGTGATAGATAATTTTGTTGCCTCCACCATACGATTTGGGCAGTGGAATTTGGGGCTGAACTAAATTGAGGAGCTCCCAAGAAGGCACTCGTTCTGTGCGTGCCGCCACATGCACCTGTTCTCTGGGTTGGGCTAACCCACTATTGTCCTGTTGCACAGACTGTGCTTGCGAAGGGACAGCAGGACTCTCCTGAACACCTCCCTCAGAATCACTGGAAGAGGAGTTGTCAGAAAAATCACTCCCAGAGCCTGCGCCATTGTCCTATCCCTCAGATGCTGTCTCAGTATCTGCTGTCTCGGTCTCTGATCCTACATCAGAGCTGTCTTCCATAACCCGAGTTAGGGCTTGAGCAGCAGTCATTCAACAAGACGCCATCTCTGCTACTGGCTAAACTCTCGCTCTAAAACACTAGCATACGTAGACAGTCACAAAATTGCTGGTGATGCATTTAACATAAAGGTCAGTCATCTCACCTTCGCTTCATCCCTCAATCAGCACGTTCCCTTGAGACACTCAAAAAAACAAAAAAGTCACACTAATACTTCACCTTGTCACATACCAATAGTCACAGTCTTTTGCTCCTCAGGCACCCAGTCCAACAATCATTATTGGTGCTCCCACTTCCATGACCTCCTTTTTGGATTCCCTCAGTACCATCTAGCAAAAATGCCCTTTATCTCTCCATAGCCCCCCTCGCACATACATTTCATTTGTATCATAGCGCAGGTAATGGCTGGCTTTACTAATCCACTCAGCTATTTACATAAAATACAGATTTGATCTTGGCAGTAGGCATATAAACCTTCTGCGCTACTTTGGGGCATCAATACTGCCACTAGACAAAATTTAGATCCTTTTGTAGCAAAAACATAATCACAAGATTTACTTGACTTTTTTATTGCTGCCTAAAAGCTACAGTTGAAATGCGTCAGTTGAAGTATGTGCATTGCTTTGAAGACACAATCTGCAACTGCAAGAGAACTGGTGACAAATATATATATATATGTAACATCTGTATAGAGATCACTTTTATATGTGGGTGTGGTTTTCCTGGGGGCCTATCCCAGCCCCCAGGGAAACCACACACGCATTGACAAAAGTGGTCTCTCTCTCTCGCTCTCTCTCTCTCTATATATATATACTGTATATATATACATATCTATATAGAGATATATCTATCTATATAGATATGCATAACTATATATAAATATATCTATATATAGATCTATACATATATATAGATCTATATTTTTTTAATAGCTGTATGGTTTCCCAGGGGGCCATAGTGGCCCCCAGGGTAACCATACAAATATTTAAAAAATAATTGCCCCCACAGTGGGTCATCATGCTCACGGGCAACCCCTGTGAATTTCATTAAAAAAAAAATATATATATATATATATATATAAATATTTTTAACCCCTGGAGGGGGGGCGATCGTAAACTTACTTTTTAAAAACAAATATGCCCCGGGGGGTGGGGGGGGCAGCCGATTTCCAGAGGGGGCTAACCCCCAAGTGAAATCTGTGGTGTCTAGTGGAGTTTCCTGGCCCTCGATCGCAGCTGCGCTGCACTTGAGGGCCAGGAAACAGTTTCTGAAAGGCCTCATTTGAAAGGGGAGAATCTCCCCTTTCAAATGAGGCCTTCCTGAATGGAAGGGAGGACCATTTGGGCCTGTTTTCCCCACTGGAGCAGGAAGCGGCCTTACCTCCAGTTCCTGTTCCGGTGGGAAAAACAGATTGTGACTTCAGCGCACCTCACAAAGGGGTGGGGGTTGACATGGAAGCTCTTCCCTGTCTCCCTATGGGGGAATTAAATTAAAAAAAGACCACCGGTGCGATGCACCAGAGGATTTTTTAACCCCCTCCCTGGAGACTGCCATTAGTCGTGATCCGCAACAGTGAGGTAGGGTGGGTGTTGGCCAGTGGCCGACGCCCTCACTCAAGAGGTTAATGAAGAAAGCAGAGAAAGAAGCAGAGACTGTTGATCCATGGGGGTTCCACGTCAGACTGTGGTTGAGGTGTAGTTTAGCTTGTAGTGTTGAATATATCCTCAGCCCTAGCTGTTCCCTTTCCACAGTGCCATTCATTTAAGCATTCCCATCTATCTTGGGCTTTACCCTTTCCTGAAAGTATACCCTCTTTCCCAACTCAATACACATTATTTTATCATCTCTCAGTTACCCATGCTTCCCCCTCACTTTAACTGGCATTCAATCACAATCAGATGCTTGTGGTCGGCAGAGTTGGGGGCTGTTTAGAGTTATAGAGTATTAGGCAGACATGTCCCACCATGACACCATGGTTCTCAATGGGCAAAATGATGTAATAGTAATACAGCCTTTGCTGAGGTACCTTCTGAGTGTTTAAGATAATGATACATAAATGGATGTGGAAAGACTAAAGTTCCAGTTGATTGGTTGATGTTTGACAGTTGGAGGTGTCGCGTGGGCTCTCATTATTCTAAATGAGACTACTGGATTTCTAGGTAGCAGGATCGATAACGGTGTGGGGGACTGAGTCTGACCCACGTGTAAAGAACTCTGTCACCCTAAATCCGGTTTTTGCTCCGGCTAACTAGCAGTGCCTCATTTCTCCCATGTGGAAGGAATGATTTGGCAGCCGAGCGCATGACATCTTTGGAACTTCTCAGGGAAGTCGTGGTTACTCAGATCCAAACCAACTCTCTTATTTCCAATATGATCTCATATACAAATGACAAAGACAGTATAAGTTTTATATAATGTTTTAATAAAACGACTGTATTTTAGATATTAAGGCGTGAGCCGCAATAACCAGAACGATACAACACAGTAGGATTGTAATAGTTACCAGGAGAGTAAAACATAAAAACAAAGCTATCATATTGTCAAACAATTTAAAATCTCCCTCTGCTTGTTCTATCTAGAGCACAGCATGTTAAGCTTCTAGCTTGCCTATTAGAATCACTGTGGAGATATCAGCCCTCATACCTGAGCAAAGACCTGTGATCTTGGTTCAGCATCTGCAACGAGGCAGTCAGCGTCAAGTTGTGGTTCCCTGGTCGGAATCTCCCTCTCGCGTGTATTGGGACAAGGAAGTGATTTTATAACTAACATGTCACAAAATGTCCCTACGCAGGAATGCCAAGTCTAAACTCTTACCACGTCTATCGGCAATGTACCAGACTGTATCCTTGACTGAAGCACAGAGTAAATATGTTATGGAGAACTCCAGTGCTGAAGTAGGCAAAACAGTGTGATATGAATAAAAAACAACACCGTAGAACTGGCTATTTGAAAAATAACAGTACGAAGCCTAATAAAAAGCATGTAGAGCAAAGTGCACAGAGGCTCTAATCTGTCAGCAAATGAATAAAATATATGCAGGGCAAAATGCACAAAGGCCTAAAGCCTGAAGCTAAAGCGCAATGAATACGTAAAACTAACCACACTACACCCTCCCCTTGTCGGTAGCAAGTGGTTCCAATAATATAAAAGGATGCCCTAAATATAAACAATACCTAAAACAAGTATTTCGACAAGGTGAGAAGACAACAAAGTCATAAATTTAGGTAACATGTGATCATAAAACCAAATTCAATATAGTGTCAATTTCGTAAAAATCCAATCGTCAGATAGAAGCAATAGAACGCAGGAGTTCCTCCACTTCGATATATGTCAATATCGGAAGATCCACGCCACAAAGTACCATGGAGCAGGTGTGATCCAAAGCCCCAAAACCATTCAGGGCGGCACCCCGTGCAGGGCCTATGAAAGAGACAATACCATCTTCCTCCAGGAAGGGAATCTCATAAACTGCCTCACGAAGCAAGCGCATCCGTAGTGCACAAGTCTGGGAATGAGCCCTAATCGGGAACATCAACAGATCAATATCGACCATTGGAGGGCGCTGCAATGAGAGACAGAGAGCCAGTGCATGTTCAAACGAGCACCAAAGGCATCGAAACACGGGTTGCACACAATCCAAAACCGGTCTGAATGACAGAGACCAGTCGCACTCCAAATGTCCCAGGAGTGTTGCTCCAAAATGCTGCATCATGCGTTCACGACACAGCTGCGCTGATGGGAGCAGCAATACATGATCTCGTCGTGACGGGACAGCCATTGCGAAAAAATAGCAACAACAGCAAGACTCCAGCCAATAAAGCCAAAGTAATCGGGAAACCCCCAAAAATGCTTCTGAAAATAGAATGTATAGCCAAAGGTATCAAACCGAATATGGAAGAGAAGGTATGAGCAAAACCAACACCAACGACTTTGAAAAAATGTGCAATACCAGCGGTGCTGGATGCATTAAATATACGTCCCACAAGTTCACCGAAGTGATTCGGAAAGTTAGTATTCAAAAGGGACTGTATCTCCGCCGATGACCTTGCCACCTGAAGTGCGTAGGTCTCGCTAGCAGATGTAAGGGCCACATGCTTTTGAAACAATAAAGCTTTTAGCCGACTCAACTTGTCGAAATCAACCTTGGAAGTAGCAATATGAGGCCAGATGTCTGCTACCTCCCTAAATTGAGTGGGGGGAAACAACACATTCCAGCAGCACGTAACGGCCTTGTTGACAACGACGATGTAAACTATTCCGGCATGCATGCCACAGCAGCGTTCGCTGTTAAGAACAATGTAACTGCCGTTAGAAAGCACCTGGAAAGTGTTTTTAATAACCGGGACTGGAACTCCCTTCAGATAACAAGCTAAGTTAGCAATCGAAGCGTTACACGCCCCGTGCAAGGACAGCTGTTTACAAACCATTGAATGGCTGACAGAAGCTTCGCATTCGCTGCCGCTAAGAAAAACCTCCTTCAAACCATTAACACATCTGTACTGAAAGGGAAGGTCCCACACCTTGTGTATGTAACTGTCTCCCAATAGTTCATATCTACCCACCGGAATGTGCTTCAAACACGAAGTAAATTGTAAAGTAGAGATAGGCAAATTAATAACCCCATGGATCAACCATTCAGCTGACGGAATCTCAGCTACCGTGAAAGGCAGTTTCTCTAATTTCTCAATATTTAACATAACATATGTCGCTTCCTTTTTAGCCATCAGTTGTTGTTGACGTGTCAAATTAAAAGAGATAAAGATCTCTCTGGCACGAACGTGCTGCCATGGAACGCGACCCGCCTTCAAGGTCTGAAGAGTCCAACCCAGCTGCATGATGGACCGCGTCTGACTCTGCCCATGATATAAAGAAGACATGTCCGATTTAATAATGTCAATGGCAGAGGAAACAATGCTGTCAATCGTGTAAACACGTTCAGAAAGGGTATGCATGTCATTATCAACAACAGACAAAGTCTGCATCAGATTTTCTTGATCAATCTGCCTCAACCGGGCTGCAGCCTCTTGTTGTGAAAGCTTCCAAATCTCATTATAAACCTCGTATAAGAACCTTTTCTTCCGGGGTACTTTGGGACCTGACAAAAAATCTTGTAAATCAGTATTATTAGACAGTAACGTGAGATGTGACTTAACTGCATCCAGCGTGGATGACTTCAACCATTGCTGACAAAGCTTCCCCACACTGTATGTAGTTATAACATCAGCATGTTCTGGTGAAACGTAACGAGGGTCTGCCCTACTAGTCCTGAACCCCCCTGAAGAGGTGACAAAACGTTGATGACACATATTAGTGTCTACAGGCCATAATAACCACCCGCCTGGATGTAACGATGAAGTGTTAAGTGTACCATTCTGGACCCAATGTGTAAAGTCACTGAAAAAAGCATTCACATAGTGCTGCCAATTTTTTAATTTAGAAGGGACAGGTATACTAGGCAAAGTCAACTCCCTAATCGTCGCTAAGCCCAAACAGCTAGTCTGTTGTACTGTGTCATTGAGGAAAATCATCTGCACAGGGATAATACATGCTCTAAATAACGTGTCCCTGCCTTGCATTTGCCAATTTTTCGTAGCCCAAACACTTTTCAAGTCAACAGTTTTGAACCAGTATTCATATCCCTCGACCGACAGTTTAGATACAAACAAATTGGAATACAGTAATTTAGTATCGGTCAATAACATTTGCTTATTAGAATACGGTGTAACTTTAAAATAGTAGGACCTAGCATTACGTGGATCATGCCCAGCAAAATATGCAAATTTTTCATAATACGTTTTTGAACTCCCTTGTGGAGGAGTCGAGCAATGTTCCCATTGCACATAATTAAACATGGGCTTAGGGCTACTAGCTTTATGAATAAAGTGGTGTCCATAATAGTTGTAACAAAACATGTCACCATGATTATCTCTAAACTGGTAAGCATCTTCATCATCATAGACAGTATAATATTGCAAATCCGTTAGCATAGAATCTACTGTCTTCACATCCCAATCATCAGAAACAATGCCAGGTATAACAATATCATTCATTGATAATTTGAGGACATACGGTATTTGAATCAATTCAGTGGGACCATATATATCAAACATTACTTTATCCCACACAATTCCATCCGGAACTGGTATAGCAGAAATGTTCACTGTGGACAAGTCTCTTCGAACCATATGAGACGAAAAATGTGGCTTTAACACAGTCTCCACGTGCTCAATGTCAGATCGATCAGGAAGAAAATGACCATGTATTATCAGAAAAAAAATAACCACAAATCCCAACCATAATAAAATAGTCATCACGGCCAAAAACAGCCAAAAATAGTTCCAAGGAAAAACAAAATATGTTCGTTTAAGCCATCCCAGCAGCCGTCGTGGACCGTGGACAGAAGACATCGAAGACGAGGAGCCGGACCCATCATTATCAGCGTCGTTGAAGCAGCCAGAAGCAGTTCTAGCAAAAGGTGCAACTGTGAACGAAGAAGCAGATGGAGGCTCTCGCCGTGGCACGCTATAAACCACATGTTCAGAAACGTCAGTAGAACGTACAGCAATTTGATCACAAGATTCCATATTAATCGCCGTCGGTGGAACAATCGCAAGATCATCATCCACCCTCCCCAAGCTCGGAGAGGAAACAGTGTCGGTGAAAATCACCTGCAGCGGGACCTCGTCCCCAGTAGTGAGAGGGATTCCGGAACTACTGCTGTGCAGAATCGGCCACATGTTGTAACTTGACATTATCAATGGAAACAAAGCGATTTCCTTTGGCCCCTCGCAGCAGCGGTAAAATCACAGTTCTCGTGCTGCTTACCCCTAACACAGGGACAGGTTCTCGATAAGAAGGGCCAAATTCTTTTTTAACTGCGACCTTTTCACGCACTAGATCCCCAATCCTGGATATCCAACCAGTAGGTGTTACTGGCTCATCCTTAATTCCTGAGGAGGCAGCACTGGCAGAAGAGTTATCTTCACGGAATTGTTGTAAATCCTGCAAAACAGTGACACGATCATTTATGTCAAAGGGCGTATCTGCCGCCTCCACACCAGGACCATCTAGATCAGGAACATACATTTGTGTTCCAAACAGGCACTCATATGAAGTACGACCCCCCAGTGACCTGCTAGGCAAGTTATTAAGTGCTCTCTGTACTCCATATAGGTGGGCTAGCCAACCACGACCCGTACCTATAACCCTGGCCGTTAAGGACTGCTTTAAATCACGATTTAAACGCTCCACTACAGAATTTCCCTCGGGATGAAATGGAGACGAGAATTGGAGTTGGACCCCCAACGAAGCCATGGTGTCCCTGAATGCCTTAGAGGCAAAAGCAGGGCCCTGGTCCGAATGAAAAGCCGCAACTGCAAATATATTGACAAAGATGCGCAAATCTTTAATAACAGTTCGAGCGTCAGCGGAGCGTTGTGGCCATACCCATACAAATCTGGAGCACGAATCTACAGCAACCAATATATACTTGTATGCACTATCTGGTGTCAGCGGACCACAATGATCCAAGTACACACACTGTAATGGTTTGTTTGAAATCAGAAGGGGTGTCTGCTGCGGGCATCTAGCCGACGATGCTTTAATTTGTTGACAAACGTCACAACAAAGGACATACTGCTTCGTCTCTTTATAGAGACCAGGCCACCAGTAACGAGCCTGTAAAAGTGAAATTGTGGCAGCCACCCCAGCATGTGCAGAAGCCACCCCCTCATGTGCTGCAGAAATCAATCGAGGTCTCTCAATTTTATTAGGAATTTCACGTACACCAATGCCTGGAAGTGTAACAGTAGCATTTAGCGCACCATTCAAGCAGTAACTATATTTTGAAGGAAATCCTTTAGGAAAGGGCGTGCCATCAGCAGTAGCTTTTATGGCAGCCGAAATTTCTGTGTCTGGTTTGGAACTCGAACGAGTCACTGCGGCCACAGTGGCGACAGCCACTGCCGATTTCGCGGCTTCATCAGCCAAAGTATTCCCAGCAACGTGTATTCCAACGCGCTGGTGTCCAAGTGTATGCACAACATGGACTTTAGGAAGCGTTTCCTTCAGATCCGCAACCTTACCCCACAACATTTTATGCTTAATGGTGTTGCCTTTAGAATCTCTGAACCCATTCATCTTCCAATAGTGTAAATATTCGTTGAAAGACTGCACACAGTAGTAGGAGTCACAGACCAGCAAGGTTAAAAGTGCCGGATCCGCGTGCTCCAATGCTAACAATAGAGCTTTGAGCTCAGCCAGCTGTGCCGTGCAATCTCCCAAGGTTTTAGTATAAGTATGTCGGGGGCAGAACACTTCCCCCTCCATAGTGCCGCTCACCACCGCACATGCAGCAGAATACTGTTGTTTAGTCCCAACCGCTGGTTGCGCAGAGCCATCAGTATACATGACCACCTCATTTTGGTCAATAGGCAATGTACCAGCAGGAACAGGGTATTCTATTTCGTATTGAAGAAATTCTTGAGTCTGCAGTTTAGGGTCAAATACATAATCTACATCAGTGGCTGTCAAAGACGTAGCCCATTGTATCCATCGCGGGTGTAAAGCTTTCGAATTAGGAACACTTGCTTTTGTAACAGCCTCCAAGGCCGGAACCGGGGAAACGACAACTATGCGTTGACCCTGGGCCAGCGGTCTTTCTTTAATAACAGCCATCTGTACTGCAGTGAGAATTTTCTCAGTTTGTGCAAAACGTTGCTCTGCAGCAGAATACAAGTGAGACTTGTATGCAATCGGGACAGTCTCCCCTTCATTAAAGGTGACATAAGTAAATCCAACAGCCCCAGGTATCACCCTGATCACTAAATGTGTCTTATTGTCCCGAGTGTGTAAGTGTTTAACTGCAAAAAGATCACTCTGTAATTCTCGCAGTATGTGTGTATGTTCAATCGTCCAAAATTTACTCAAAAAATTCGGGCGAATCAACTCGTATAAGGGTTTTATACGCGTTGCATAATCAGGAATGTAAGTTCTGCCAAAATTCAGAAACCCCAACAATGACTGGAGCTTCCGAACCGTATTAGGAGGCTGTAATAAAGCACATTTCTCCAAAAAATGTGGCGCCAGGCTCTTGCCCTCACTCGACAACTCATATCCCAGGAAAATGACACTGAGGAAGGCAATCTTTGATTTCTTAAAATTAAACTTATAGCCAATATCAGCAAACCCCACAACAATGCGCGATACACGCCTTAGATGTTGCAGAATCTCATCATCTGTCAGATATATGTCATCAACATACGATAATGCTTCAGGGTCGAACTCATGCAGCATTTCAGTTACACGAGCCGAAAACAGTCCTGGGCTATTCTTATACCCCTGAGGCAAACGCCCAAAAAATTTCTGAGAGCCAAACGCACTGAAACAGGTATAGTCCCGACTGTCGGGCGCTATATTCTGGCAGAAAAATCCATTCGAGATATCCAATGTTGTTTTGTATTTTTTACGCACTATATTATTCATAAGCGCTGCGCTATGTGAATTCTGTATTGCATATGTGCATGTATGACTATTCAAATGTCGGTAATCCACCACTATCCTATATGAATGGTCCGGTTTAGCAACCGGAAACAAGGGATTATTCATCGGCGAGACACAGGGCTCAATTACACCCTGATACTCCAATTGTGTAAGAATTTTTCTAACCGATGCCCTAGCTTCAAATTTGATAGGATATTGCGGTTGTGGCTGAGGTTCGCCCTTTATCGGTATTACATGATAAGGTGATTGCCTGTCCCACCCCACGTTATTTCTATACAAGGCGGGAGCCTGTGCCAGAGCCCATGATTTACTATAGGACTCCGCGAGTTCTCTCGGAACAAGTGGTGAGAAGGAAGGTGTAATAACCTCCTCCCCAACTGGACAGTTGCGAACAAAGTCAGGTGGCCAATCTTGTTCGGCCAACAGAACATCATATGATTTTACCACATGGTCCCAAAAAATGGCGTTTATAACACGGTCAATGTCCCCTTCCAATCGCAGAGTCACTTCATATACTCTATCAGGATCAGAGACACGCATATCCGCCGTCTTGACTTGTATGAAGTCATCAGTTGCTTTCACCTCCAGATGCTCTAGAAGACTCCGGCGAACTATTGTGACCTCTGCCGCGCTGTCTAACAGTGCTAACGCCCATGTCTTGTTCGTCAAGAGAACTCTCTTCTTGAGCGGCATGTCTAACTGAGACAGCTGCCACTTTCTTCTTTTTAAATTGCTGTTTCTGTTGCAGCGGTTTCTCTTCTTGTTTAATAGAAACCTCAGCTGAGCGTTGTGAATCCTGACTCGGTTTCACGTATTCCGTCCTCCGCTCTGACCGCCCACCTCTCTCACTTCTCTTTTCCGAGGAGTCCTGAAACGAACGAGATTGCCGTGTATCAGTATATTGATATCTATCAGGCGTCTTCAAAGTATCCCTATTCCTGAGATTATACTTATTCTGTGGGGTCTCCGGTTGCGGAGACTGCCCACCATCTTTCTTCGGTGTTTGCTGTTTCTTTTCCCAGCGCTTTTTCGAACCCTCAGGTTGTTGCTGTTTAGCATTTTCTTTAATATTTTTACCCTGTAACTGGGGTTTTTGTGGTCTAGCCCCTAGGCTATCACGACCAATACTAGAATATGTTTCCGCTATTATTCTCGAAAGCTCACGTTCCTGATTAAGCAGCGGTACATCCCGAAGACGCATACGCACTGCTAGTGCTACTGCCTCTCCTTTGAGATTACTCAAAATAATAGAAGAAACTGTGGCAAAATTGCCCAGCAACTGCATGCCCAAATCCAAGGCAGGGGCAGCCCCATATTCATCCTGAATCTGTTTAAGTACGTCCGGTAAATTAGCTAATGTCGGTGTACCGTGTGCCGTAGTGTAGAGCGCGGCAAACACCGTGCCCCCGGTATTACAAAGGTCCACCGGAGGAACTATCCCGTACGGCAAACACATCGTCAAAATTCTATGTTTATCCTGAGGTCCCGTATGGGGAAATACTGCTTCCAGCGTATTAATTTTTTGCGCCAGCCAAAACGGAGTCTCCTCTCGTTTAGCCGGTACTTTACCCATAACTGAGTGTACAGTGGCCGGTTTAAGACCCGGAACCACAGCCTGTGGGTGCGCTGGAGAAGCACGCGCTGCATTCGTGTTTAATGTCTGCATCACAAACTGAACTAATCGTCTATATGTAGCCGTTAATTCTGTATATAAACGACGAACTTCAACCACTGCCAATTGAGCAACCGCAGGATGTGGTGTATATGTAGCCAATAAAGGCCAGGTAGGACCATCATTACTCAGTGGACCTAACCTAACTTGTGCTATTGTGTGTGGGAGGGCGCCATCAAGCCAATTATGGTGTTCTTGATAAGATAGAGGTATTTCTAAATAAGCGTAAGCCCTGTATTGTCCAGGGGCATTCGCAACTGTGTATTCGTGAAAAGTATTTGTTCCCCCATCCACTGCTGGAAAAGCGACCCAAGAATAAAAAAGTTCTGTTCTATAGGCTGCATGGGCGTCCACCACAAAAGTGACTGGACCCCCCTGGACTGTCAGTCCATGTGTCAATAGATGTCCCGTGAGCGGATGTCGCATATTAATTGCTATGTTCACTACATTAGGATTCGCCATTTTATAAAAAACGGCTGCAGGTCAGAGAAGGCACACCAATATCGGGGTTTTTTCCTTTCAAAGTTCAAGCTTGAACAACCAACCACTAAGCAATAGGACACCTATGCCGTGGCGGCGGAAACCCTCAGCCCCATGGACGTCTCCGTATACGGAACCGAGGAGTCAAAATATATACGAGACCAAGAGAGTCAGTCGGACCTAATCATTAGAGCCAGACCAAACGTTGGCGGCGCCATGTCGCGTGGGCTCTCATTATTCTAAATGAGACTACTGGATTTCTAGGTAGCAGGATCGATAACGGTGTGGGGGACTGAGTCTGACCCACGTGTAAAGAACTCTGTCACCCTAAATCCGGTTTTTGCTCTGGCTAACTAGCAGTGCCTCATTTCTCCCATGTGGAAGGAATGATTTGGCAGCCGAGCGCATGACATCTTTGGAACTTCTCAGGGAAGTCGTGGTTACTCAGATCCAAACCAACTCTCTTATTTCCAATATGATCTCATATACAAATGACAAAGACAGTATAAGTTTTATATAATGTTTTAATAAAACGACTGTATTTTAGATATTAAAGCGTGAGCCGCAATAACCAGAACGATACAACACAGTAGGATTGTAATAGTTACCAGGAGAGTAAAACATAAAAACAAAGCTATCATATTGTCAAACAGTTTCTACTTTCCCTCTGCTTGTTCTATCTAGAGCACAGCATGTTAAGCTTTTAGCTTGCCTATTAGAATCACTGTGGAGATATCAGCCCTCATACCTGAGCAAAGACCTGTGATCTTGGTTCAGCATCTGCAACGAGGCAGTCAGCGTCAAGTTGTGGTTCCCTGGTCGGAATCTCCCTCTCGCGTGTATTGGGACAAGGAAGTGATTTTATAACTAACATGTCACAAAATGTCCCTACGCAGGAATGCCAAGTCTAAACTCTTACCACGTCTATCGGCAATGTACCAGACTGTATCCTTGACTGAAGCACAGAGTAAATATGTTATGGAGAACTCCAGTGCTGAAGTAGGCAAAACAGTGTGATATGAATAAAAAAAAACACCGTAGAACTGGCTATTTGAAAAATAACAGTACGAAGCCTAATAAAAAGCATGTAGAGCAAAGTGCACAGAGGCTCTAAGCTGTCAGCAAATGAATAAAATATATGCAGGGCAAAATGCACAAAGGCCTAAAGCCTGAAGCTAAAGCGCAATGAATACGTAAAACTAACCACACTACAGAGGCTGTTTGTAAAACCCTGCCATGCCATATAAGGATGAACAAATTCAGGGGGTTACATCCCTATCATTTATAGCTTGAGCTGGGATGGTAATGAAACAACTGGCCCTAGATAACCTCCCAGGAAGGAAGCAGGAACAATCCAAGGGAGGCTACATAATTATTAAGGATGTAATAGAAAAGGGACCACAATAGGTTCAGATAAAGAGATGGACTTTAAGGGTCTTCTTGAATTCAGGAAATTCATTTTTCAGTTTAATTTGTGCTGGTAAAATATTCCACATCGAGGCACCTTGGTGAGCAGGTTGAGAACGTCCACCAACTTTCTTGTACTGAGTCTATAATTTGGACAGTAGATTATGATTAGTTGATGTTAGACTTGTAGATGGATAAAAAGAAACAAATAATTTTACAAAATAACTAGGAAAAGGGCCATGGTGAGCTGAATAGATGAAACATTGGATTGTGCAATGTTATCTTTCATTTATCAGTAGACAGTGTAGGCTGATTGTTGGAATGTGGTGGCATTTCAAACTAAATAAGAGACAAGTCTAATGCTTACAAACTCTTTGTAGTTTTGAAAGTAAATTATTTCTGAGACACATGTGGATGCTCTTGCAATAATCCAGGAAATACATCATCACTGTGAAGGTTCACAGATGTCATCAGTGATGTAGTATGTGATGTCGTAAGCAATGCATCATAAAGGTGCAAGTTACACTTAGGTCACTTGTGTATAACTGGTCAATTTCATTGGCCTGTAATGTAAGTTAAAATCATACTATCTTACATATGCATAACTCCATTTTTACCTTTTTTTCAGTGAATTTCTCTGTTTTTTAAAATAAAGTAAAATCTTAGTATGAGACATCTGAAATCAACTAACTCCTGTGCACAGCCTTTGGCCATGCAAGTAGTGGGTAAACCCCTCACAGTGGCCCTGCTCTCCAGGCTATGCACCCAACCTCCAGTGGATGGCCAATTCATCACCGTGCATGGCCTATTTTAATGGTTTTTTTTTTCATAAAACACAGTGGGTCAGAGATAGCTCTCACTTGAATGCCCCCATCTAAGTTTTTTAAATTTGTTTTTGAGGACTCAGCGACTGAGTTCCTAAGTCCAGTAATGGCTGCCGCAATATTTCTCATGTTGCTGCCTGCTACTCAGAGCTCTCGGGTCCAAGGGACCACTTTTGGTTCCATGGGACTGAGCAATCAGACATCAGAAAGTCCAGCTTCTGAGTAAAAATCTAGCTTTCGCCCAAATATGGTGTGATCCTGTTCATCCATTTTTTTGTGTCATTGTCTAATTTTCTCTATGGCAATTGCATGAGGAAAAATGTGTGAAGGGACCTCGCCCGTTTTTCTCAACCCCAAAATGACTGATCACCCTGCAACAATCCAGAAGGAAGCTGAGGTGGATGTATAGGTCATGGTATCAGGGGTGGCACATTTAAATATTTAGGGGAGAGGAACATGGCCCCCTTCATGGAGGCTCTGGGATGCTCCAGGGACTCCATTATGAGGGAGTCTTTTTACTTTTAAGGGGAGGGGAGAGTGCAGCCCTCCTTCCTGAGCCTGAAAAGGTCCCAGGGACTTCATCCCCATGGCCAAATTTCCCAAAACCACTGTACACAGCACACTGCCAAAACCATTGAAACGCCTTTATTATAGGTATGTCAAGTAACTGTAAGCCATGCCCTTATGTATATATAATTTGCACCCTTGCCATGCACTGCTAATTACCCTATATTTTACATGACTTATGGCATGTTCTATGACATCACTGATAATATTACAGCAACATATGCAATTAAATAATTGGTGACAAAACTGCATGGCAAGGGGGTGTTATAGTCGCCTTAGAACACAAGTTGCAGTTACTTAACATGACTATATCTGGTGAATTTCAGTGTTTTTTAAAATTTTAAACATATGTTTTGACTGACATTTTCACGTACTATCCAGTCCCTGTAACCCTTGTTTTATTCTGTGACTTTTTAGTGAAAAGTAAGATACAATTACAATTCCTAACTATAACGTCACAATAACTTTTGCTATAAATATATATATATATATATATATATATATATATATATATATATACTCTGCTGTAATTATGGTTAGGATGGTGTTTCTATAGAAAATGCCATGCTTTTTTGGTTTGCTAATGACATTGGGACTTGAATCTTCACAAAACTTTATAAAAAAGTGCTGTTGGGCTTGGCCCTCTCTGCAGGACTGGGTCACCCCCAAACATTTTGCCTTCACCCGAACTATTTTTGCTGAATTTGTTTTTGTTGGCCTTGGGGCTCTGTACACTTTACCACTCCTAACTAGTGCTAAATTTCTAGTACACTATCCTTTAAGCATGGTACAATTGGGTTACATGTGATTTGCATATTTAATTTATTCATACGTCTCTTGTAGAGTCTATACAATATACTCACAGCCTGTAAATTAAATGGTACTAGTGGTCCTGAAGCACTTACTGTGCCATTCACTTAGTTAGCCCTTAAATTTTTCTCAGGCCTGGCATTGCAGCCTGAAGGCAGTTTTAAACTGCCAATCCAATTTGGCAATATAACCTCCTTGTCAAACCTTAAATTCTACTTTTGTTACATCCGTTATTGGGTATAAACCACTCATAAGGAAGGATTTATCTACCCATAGGGCAGGGTGCACTGTAATAAAAAGGTCATGCATGCACTTTCAAACTCCTAAATTCGTTGTTACTACTGTGAGACCTACCTCTCCCATAGGATAACAATGGGTTGTTTTATTACATGTATTAAGTGATAAAATTTTATTGGGAACAGGTACAATTTCTTGTTTGGTGTCTGGGAAATTATAAATTAAAATCCTCGTGAATGGTAAAGTCAGATTTTAAGTTACAATTTTGTAAATGCCACTAATGGAAGGTTGACATATTCCTGCTCTAGCTATTCAGTGACTGTAGCCTGTTCCCTGGGTCACATGACTGCTTTAGTTGGTACTTGGGCTTTGTTTATTCCTCGAGAACAGCCTCACAATAAAGGGATTAGGTGTACCTGGATGGGTTATCACGGATGGAGAGGCAGAGCTGAGCATAGCCCCACTTGCAACTGAATAAGCTGTACTCTGTCGTCACACAAAGGGCTTGTCAGCCCTGCATTGTTCATGCAGCCAGCTGGAAGCCAGGGCCGGGGAGGCAGGGATTTCTAAGGGAATTAAAGAACTTCAAAGGGAATTCTTTAAAGACTTCTGCTACTTCAAAGAAGGCACCCGTTGTAAGAATAGCACCCTGAGACCCACACTTCAGTTCACTTTCTGTACTTGAGAAATAACTCTCAGAAGGCTGCCTGCTTCTGTGGCCCACTATGAACTCCATAAGACTGCTTTGCTGCACCTAGAAGGGCCTTGAATCCTCAGAGGCCTTTCCTGCAGCTTGAGCTCTGTTCTACTGCCGAATCCAGTACTACCAGGGTGACTCCAGAGGCTAGTTGGCTGACCTCCTGATGAGCACCTCAGTGACAGAAAGGGCTCCAATCATCCAGAAACCACACCTGGACCCTTGGTGGTAGTGCTAAATGTGCCCAGATAGGTAAAAGTCAAAACCTGAAATTAGAAACATTTTAACTCAAAACTGTTCTGAAAAATGAGGGAAAACTGGAATCAACTGGCTTGTTTATTAGCACAAGGAGCATCACCACTCTGTATGACTTCATAGCAGCTCCTGCTACGTTCTTTTCTGCATCAACAATCCTGTTCAGTGGTCTTTCACCAAAGGGGCATTAGGCCTTGTGGAATTCTCATTGGGCACAGCCTCCAGCCTCATCCTGCTGTAGATTTCTGACTTCCAAAAAAGAGACAAAGTCCAAACAAGGAACTCTTCACTATGACTTCAGACAGTGGCTCCCTGACGATGACACTTCCTCCTTTGACCCTGTCTGCAGCCTTGCCCCGCTGAATTCCTACCTTGCAGAAATTTCTTCCAAGTCCAAAGGTAAGCGCTAACCAGGCCAATCCACTTTTCGTGTCTGACTTATGTTCCATTGCAGTCGGCAATCATTTTTGACTTTGACCTGGTCTTGCGGCCCAGGTCCCATGGTTGGCGCTTTCATCTTTTAGGCACAGTTTTTACATTCAACTTTAAAAATTCATATCTCCGATTCTACTAATTGGATCTTTGTTGTTTTGGTCAAATAATTTGTTAAAATGTACTCTATCTTTTTAAATTGGTGTGGAATTTTTCTTGTGTTGTGTTTTCACTTTATTGCTGACTGTGAACTGCATAAATACTTCACATCTTTGCTTCACATCTTTGCTTCTAAGTTAAGTTAAGTCTGACTCCCTTTGTTCCAAGCTATTAGAGGGTTAAGCACAGGTTAATTGAGTGTCTTTTTCATTCCCCTGACAGGAATTGCAGCTGTAGCTTGACCAGGGTTAACAACCCACTCAACCAACAACCTAATTCCTCACAAGTGCTCTTTTTTGCTTTGTGTGTCATGGAAAGTTTCAGGGGCAAAGAAAAAGAGAGTTGAGGGGAACCAAAAAAAAAGACTCCCCATGCAATGTGACTTGGAAATGACTGAACAGAATTACAGCAAATTTGGCAGGAAGCTAGATCCTAGTCCAGGTAGCATACTTTTTTAAATTTGATGTAAATTTATTCAGTAGCTTTTGAGGAAAATATCTATATATCTGGACGGTTAGGTTCTTGAGAGTCTCCTGAGAATCTACCAGTTATGCAAATTCAAAAATAAAAACAATCTGACTAGTTGAGTGTCTTTTTTACTCATCTGCAGTTGCGCTACCATAGGAATGAGAGGTCATTGTGAGCCCTGCGGGAGCTCACGCTTTGATTGGCTGGCTGCAACATTAAGAGAAAAGTTGTGGTCGCCATTTCAGGATGTGGGTCCTGGTGTCCTGAAAAGTATAATGAATAAAGCAAGAGGGGGAGGAATAGAGGCTACCTTGAGCCCCATGGACCATGTGGGTGGTCGTAGAGTGATCCCCAGGGTTCACAGGTAAGAAATAAAATAGAGGGGTTTTGTGATCCCATGGGAGCCAGTGAGGACTCTGGACTCCTGTGGAAGTCTTGCGGGTGCTTCTCTTGCTAGACACCCGCTGGAGTAAAACATTTTTTTTAAAGAAGTCCATAGACAATGGGCGGTAGGCCTGCCTTTCTGGCCAAACCCATGCCTTTCGTGGTTGAAGGCTGTACATTGTGGGGAGACAGATGGCTGCCTGCTGGAGTTGGCCACAAGACCTGGCTGCGGGTCAGGCCCTGTGGCTAACCCCATGCAGTGCACAGCATGGGGTTTGCTATATGTATTGCAATAAAACATTCCGTTACATTAAAAAAAAAACTTTAGAAATTCACTGAAAAAAAAAAAATGCTAAAGAAATGTTATAGTTAACAATTGTAGATATATTTAACTTTAGTTTTTTTTAAATTAGAAGTTCACTGAAAAAAACAGAGGAAAGAGAAATTATAGTTAGTTAAAAATGACTATTCAAACATATCATTTTAGACTAAAAATCACTGCAGTTCAACAGTTATACTTACCTTGAGTAACTATAACTCATGCAGTAAAGTAACTATAACTTGCACCCTTGCCATGCACTTCTAATGACTTCCTATATTACATTACTTATGACATGTTTTATGACATCATTGATAGCATCACTGCAACATCTAAAATGACATCATTGGTCACAATACTGTGCATGTTGAGGGCACAAGGTCACAATTCGTGGACATGCACCCCCTTCCCAAAGCCACTAATGGCCCTGAGGGTCCCAAACCTTAGGGCCTTTATTTTTTATCAGTAGGAGCTGACACATGCCCCCTTACTGAGTCTCTAAGTGCTTTAAAGGAGGGGTACTGCGTAGCGCCCTTCCTTGAGCCACTAAGGGCATTGGAGATCTCATCTCATGGGGCCTTTTTAAATGAAATAAAGTTAAATTGTTAAACATGGGGTCTCTGGTTGGCAGTGGTTTGCAACCTGTCCAAGTAGGGAGTCTCATTGTAGTCAGGGTAAGGGAGCCACACAGGTAATATAAGCCCTGCTCACCCCCTTGGTAGATTGACACAAGCAGTTAGGCTTATCTCAGAGGCTATGTGTAAAGTATTTGTACACACAAACACACACACAGGGACACAGTGAAAACACCTCAATAGTACTCCATACCATTTTAGAAAAATATAAAAATATTTATCTGACTAAAACAAGACCGAAATGGCAAAACTCCAACATACACAAGCAAAGATATGAATTTAAATCTCAGTAAAGAGCTTAGAAACACAATAACTCACAACATCTTAACGGAGTTGTTCCCAACAGTCTGACGCCAATCGTGAGGGAGTGCTGGCTGGTAACGTAGGTGTAATGATGTAACATGGCTCCATGCCAGAACACTGGGCATGGAACCAGCTTGTTCTGAGGTTCTGTCATGCAGGGTTCTCTGCATGACAGTTGATATGCTGGCTGTTGGTTGAGGCTGTAATAAATACCTCCTACCACATATCTTCATCTGGTGTGGATTCACTTTATTACACTGGCGACGCTTGGGCGGAGAAAGGAACACAGAGGAAGGGACAGCCTCAACAACAACAAAGAAGGAAGAGCTTGGATTATTTAAGAGAAAATCGGAGATAACTTACAGAGACGTGCTGGGAGAGGATCGAGCGTCTTGCAGCATGTTCTAGCGGAGAAAAGTGTGAAATTGCGGTTGTAGGGGCTTTGTGGAAAGCTGTTTGAGCATTTACTGAGGATCAAAGTGGTCTCTGTATGCTTCACGACGTCAGAAGGTCAGTGAGCAATTGGAAAAGGACTGAAAGCTGTGGGAATTGTTGGCGGCCATCTTGAGTGTGGTGAAAGGAGAAAAACAAGCCAGATTGACTGAAGAAAATAGACTGGATGTTTGGTTGCGGCCATTTTGAGTGAGGAAAACGATCCGAGATTGCTCAAAGAGAAAGCAAGCCCAACTGCCTGAAGAAAACGGGATCTTCGTGCCTTAAATAAAGAAGTGGTTGTTGACAAGTTCCCACTTCCCAGTATTGAGGAATTAGTATCATCGTTGGATGGTGCTTGCTATTTTACCACTCTGGATATGGCATCAGCATACCATCAGGTTCCGTTGAGTAAAGAGTGTCAAGAATTAACGGCTTTTATTACGCCAATGGGGGCCTTCAAGTTTTTGCGTATGCCGTTTGGGCTGGTTTCTGCGGCCTCAGTATTCCAGAGGATTATGGAAGATCTTTTTAAAGGCATTTCAGGCGTAAAGTGCTACCAGAATGATGTATTAATATGTGGGAGAAACGTGAGAGAACATGATGAGAGGGTGCATGCTGTGCTTAAAAGGATGCTTGATGCTGGGTTATCTCTTAGGCGAAGCAAATGTAAATTTGGAGTCACTGAACTGGACTATTTGGGTCATCATATTTCACGGCAGGGGGTGAGTCCTAAAAAGGATTTGGTGGACACTATCAAAATGTTAAAAGAACCGTGTACAAAAGATGAGGTTTCTTCATTCTTAGGTATGGCAGAATTTTATAACAAATTTATACGAAATTTTGTAGATAAGACAGTAAATCTAAGGAAGTTGATGTGTAAGAATGCAGAGTTTGTTTGGACGGAAGAGTGTGGTACAGAATTTAAACAAGTAAAAAATGATCTCAGGAATGCACCAAACTTACAAGCTTTTGTACCTGGGAATCCCACTTTCATTGTTACTGATGCGAGTATAAAGGGGCTGGGTGCTCTTCTTTTTCAGATCAGGAAGGGCCAAGAGGTGCTAATAGCTTGTGCTTCAAGATGCTTGAAAGGGGCAGAGATATGTTATTCTGTTATAGAGAAGGAAGCGTTGGCAATTTTCTGGGCCATAAACAAGTTAAAAAAAATTGTGTGGGGATCTTCTTTCGTAGTCAGGTCTGATCATAAACCCCTGAAAGAAATTTTTGAGAAGAAGGGTTTGGACTTGATTTCCTCGAGGATCAGGAGATGGGTCATTTCCTTACAGGAGTATAACTTCATGTTTGAATACATTCCGGGAAAGACAAATGTAACGGCAGACTGTCTGTCGAGATTGGTGGAGGTGGTAGAGAATGATAAATCTCAGGATGAAAATGATCAATGTGATGCTGAGTGTGGCATAAGAGTTTGTGATGTTACGCTGGGGGCTGTAAAGGAAGATGAATGGAGGGATGAGTTGCAAAAGGATAGTGAATTGTGTTCTGTGATGTCTCTTTTGGATCAGCATAAGTCTCGAAGTCTGGTTAAACCTTGGTTGTTAGTTGCGAATGAGTTAGCCGTTGTTGATGGTGTTCTAATGAGGGGCACAGGAATGATTCCCCCATTGAGTTTGAGAGAAGTCATCGTGAACATGGCTCATGAAGGGCATATGGGCATTTCTAAAACCAAAGAGCGCATCCGTCAGGATTTCTGGTGGCCTGGATTAGATTTGATGGTGGAACGTACTGTTAGGGAGTGTACACCTTGTCAAGCTAGTGATAAGGTACTCAAACCAAGATGTTCACCTATGGTTTGTAGAAGTTTACCAAAAAGTCCATGGGATGAATTAGCTATCGATATTGTGGGGCCATTGCATGGAGAACATCAGACTCCTTACCTGTTGGTGTTGCTGGATTTGTATTCACGATGGGTGGAGGTGAGTTTGGTGAGAGAGATCACTTCTCAATCTGTGATCAGTTTTTTAGAATCTGTGTTCAAACGCAAGAGTTTTCCTAACTCTATTCTTTCTGACAATGGTCCGCAGTTCTGTTCTGCTCAGATGGAGGAGTATTTTGTAAAATGTGGAATTGTACATAAAAAAATTGCGTTATATCATCCAGAGGCGAATGGTGCTTTGGAGAGATTTAACAGGACTTTAAAGGAGAGTATACAATTAGCAAAGGTAAACTGTTTAGATTGGAGAAAAGAACTGCAGGGTCGTATAACAGCTTACAGGTACACTCCTCATGCATCAACGGGGAAGACTCCTTTTGAACTGCTCAGGGGAAGGTCTCCAAATACTTGTTTGTGTCCTGGCTGGATGGTTGCTGTCAAGGGTTTGAAAAACAATGGTATTGGGGAATGGAGAGACAAAGAAGTGTCTCTGCAAAGCAAAAGGAAGATTTATGTTGATAAAAGGAATAATGCGAAAGTTACAAATTTTGAGGTTTGAGATAAAGTAAAGGTCAAATCTCCTGTTGGGTGTCAAAATTGGTCAAAATATACCTCTCCAAAAACTATCATTAAGCTGTTTAAAAATGCTGTCAAGACGGATGATGGTCGCATCTGGAATCATAGTCGTGTAGCACATTTTGGGGGGTGTGGTGTGGCCGACAGGTGAGATGATACTTCTTATCGTTTTCCCTCTGACATTGATTTAAGGTCTGATAATACTCGTAGGAGTGTCAGAACACGCAGGTTTCCTTTACATTTGCGTGATTTTGTGTAGTTCTTTCTACCCTCTTTTTCTTTCTGTTCAAATGTGTTTTTTGTTCTCATGTTATTTCTGTTCTAATGTAAAGAGGAAGAAGTGTAATGATGTAACATGGCTCCATGCCAGAACACTGGGCATGGAACCAGCTTGTTCTGAGGTTCTGTCATGCAGGGTTCTCTGCATGACAGTTGATATGCTGGCTGTTGGTTGAGGCTGTAATAAATACCTCCTACCACATATCTTCATCTGGTGTGGATTCACTTTATTACAGTAGGCACATGGACCCCAGGCACAGTACCTTTGAAAACAATGAGGAAACAAAGATATTGAAAAGAGTTGGGGAGGTGAAGCGTTGTTGGATCCGATGCAGCGTCGATTCTTTACTGCTACCAGGGAGGTGAGGCATTGGTTCCTTACTGTGAGACAGGGGAGGTAAGGTGTCAGTTCTTTACGGTTGCAGGGGAGGTGATGTGGCGTCGGTGGCAAAGGAATAGGTTCCTTATGTTCTGGCGGGGTTGATGAATCCAGCTGGTCAAGACACAAGGAGTTGACTTCCTGGTGTTGCGATCACACCACTGGGCTACAGGTGCTGTTGTGGAGTCGGAGTTGCGTGTCCGGATTGACAAGGACACAGCACTCAGGGCTCATTCTTTGGTTGGACTTTGGAGACGCTGAAGTGGCATCGGGCCTGCGGCATCGTTTACAGTCATTGCACTCAGCAGGGACCACGACTCTGGTGCAGGCAGTAGCTTGGAATTGGACAGTGGCACCAGTTCCATAGACGCTCTGGAGACAATGTACTTGGTTTCTTCTTGGTAACACCAGAACTCACTCTCACAAGCCTAGGAAGTGGATTTGGCACCACTGGGTGAGTCAGGACTCTGAGCAAGAGAGTCTAGGTGCTGGAAGATTAAGTCTTTGATGTCCCTGAGACTTCTAACAGGAGGTAAGCTCAGTTCAAGCCATTGAATAACCTTGGAAAGCAGGATGTAGAAAGCAAAGTCCAGTCCTTTCACTCCCAGGGCAGAAGCAGCAAGAAGCAGGTCAGCACAACAAAGCAATAGGCAGGGTCGCAGTCCCTCCTATGGCATCTAGTACTCCTTCCTGGCAGAATGTCCTCTGTCCAGAAGTGTCCTGCCCTGCCCCCAGACACACTCCTGGGGGTTGGAGACTGCTTTGTGTAAGGACAGGCACAGCCCTATTCAGGTGCGAGTGTCAGCTCCTCCCACCACTCTAGCCCAAAAAGATCCATCAGGTTATGCAGGGCACATGGTTGCAGATTCCATGAAGAAAAGTGATGATCTCTTAACCGAGTCCCAGAGTCTCTGTAACCAGTTGGAGAGTGGAATGATAACCACCTTGCGGGAACAAGACCATAGCTTGTGTGAATGTCTAGAGTGAATTCAGAAACAGCCCAACTGTCATCCTAGCCTGGATGTGTATTCCACAGACAAGCAGAGGCGCAGAGTGGTTAGGCAAGAAAATGCCCACTTTCTAAAGCTGGAATTTTCAAACTTTCAATTCAAAAATCAACTTCACCCAAAGATGTATTTTTAAATTGTGAATTCAGAGCCCCCAAATTACAAATCTCTATCTGCTCTCAATGCCAAATTACACTTAAAAGATATTACAAGGCAATCCCCATGTTACCCTATGGGAGAGATAGGTGTTACAGTAGTGAAAAACAAAGTTAACAGTATTTCACTAACAAGACACTATAAAACACATCAGAACATGTCCTACCTTTTAAATACACTGCACCCTTGGGCCTACCTTATGGGTGGCTTACATGAAGTAAAAGAGAAGGTTTTGATCTGGCAAGTGGGTGCACTTGTCAGGTCAAACCGGCAGTAAAGACTGGACACACAGACACTGCGGTGGCAGGTCTGATATGTTTATACGGCTACTCATGTGGGTGGCACAAACAGTGCTGTAGGTCCTGGGTACACATTGTGCACTTTACTAGGGACTTACTAGTAAATCAAATATGCCAATCATGTGTAAACCAATTACCAATACAATTTTAGACGGAGGACACTTGCACTTCAGCACTGGTCAGCAGAGATAAAGTGCCCAGAGTCCCAAAATCAGCAAAAAACGAAATTCAGCACAGGATCAAAAACAGGAGGGCAGAAGCCAAAAAGACAGGGGAAACCATACCAGGAGCTGACAGGTGTAATGTATAGTAAAGGGAGGTGCACATGCTCCCCTACCTCAGCCAATAGGGGCCCCAGAGCACCCCATCCCTTGAGGCTGAATGATATTTCTAAAGGGGTAGGAGACCTGCTGGCCCCTCCTGAGTCACAATGGGCACCAGAGACACCCTCCCTGGGGCAAAAAGATATTTCTAAAGGGGTGGAGGCATGCAGCCCCCCTCCTCAAGCAATAAGGGGCCCAGAGGACCCCATCCCTCTGGCCTTTTAGAAGAGCAGACACATATCTTTATAAAGAGAAGGCGGTGTGTGGCCTCCTTACACAGGCTTGTAGCGGCCCAGGGACCCCATCCTGCATGGCCTTAGGTGCTTATGATAGGGTCAAACAATACTCTAAGGGCTGCAGGGGAGCCTCTGGGCCCCAGCGGCCAGAGCCAGCACCTTACATGCAGCCTTACTGGGTGGTGTGGGAGCTGGTATAGATCCCGCCCAGCGGTAGCAGCTGTTTGTGTTTGCTTCCACCAGGCAAGAGCAATGTAAGTTTCCTTGCCTGCAAGAGTTTGGGCAGGGAAATAAGCATATCTACTGCCACCCAGCGAAAGCATTTTTAAAGCTCCTACTGAGTGAGATCAGGCATTCCTTCCATTCCTGTGGGCAGGAAAGGCCTGCCTCTTCCCACCTGTGGGGAGCTTAAAAAATGTCCCCGCCAGGTGGGAGAAAACATATGTTGCAACACAGGTTTTGAGCTAGTCACAGGGGATGGGGTCTCTGGGGTCTCTTATGGGCTTGGAAAGAGGGCTGCCCCCCCTCCTTCAATGTTAAATCGGCCCAGGGATGTGGCCCAAGGGGCCTATTGAGGCTCAGGAAGGACAACATCCTACAGAGTTTGTGAACTTAAAGTAATTCAACACGCTACAGTTGTTGTCAATGTTAAATTCACCGTAATAGTATTACCCTTATAATGCACTCACATGACTCACAATTTTACATTTAGTGATTGACAGATGTATATTTGCCACTGAAAAGATACAACCCTCTGCATTTTAGAAAATTACATTACACACATTCCTGAGATGGGCACAAAGGCATACAACCTTAGACCTATACTTACAACACCAGTGTGAGATGAATTACCTCTGAGTGGGGCACTACATTCTACCTCAAACATTTCAGTGATGCTCTGCAAATAAACATTCACACCTTTTAAATGTTTTGGTACATAAAGTTTGTCTGTCGCAGTGTACTTCAACGATTTAGCATGGCTACGTGCTCAGATATCCACTGGCAAATAATTTATCGTCTACAGAAGCATTGGCAGATATTTTAGAATAGGCTTTGAACCGCAACCTACTTTTAAGCATACCCCTGCAACCTACACCAGGTGTGATCCGCCTTTATCTTGTTTCACTTAGCATGATAATTACAACCCCAAATTTTGTGATTTGTGCACCATTTAACTTTCAACATTCACAGTCACACTTGCCTCCTAGACAAACACTATCTCCATATTATGGGCCCACACATACATTCAGTAACTCCATGCTTTATCTGACTCTGGTGTTATCGGGGATGTTATCTGTGGTTTCATCAATGAGGTCGTTTGAGATATCATCAGTGATTCCATCAATGTTATAATTTACCATTTGACATGAGTGCTGTAATATGTGAGGTTATAAGCAATGCACAGTGGCATTATAGCTAGCCCAGTAGACTGTAAATGGTAAAAAAAAAAAAATGGTTTGGTTTTTGACCAGAAGTTTTTTTAATCTTATATCAACACCCAACTATATTTTTTTCACTGAATTGCAAGGGTTCTTTTAACGCAAGCTCATCTAGAGGATAGCTAAGTAAAAACGCTGATCCTTTGCCAATGGGTTGTCAGTCAGTTAAGGTTACCAGAAGACCTCATGATTTAGTCTTCAGCTTTTATTTAATTGAATTTTGAGTTTTAGTTTTCGTTCACTGCAACTGTATCAATTGGATTATTCTTAAAGTCAGAACCAGAAAGACTGACACTAATATCAATGTTTCTTGTATAAAAACTATTGAGTGAAAACTTAGGCCTAGTCAGTCGAACCGGTTTTTATCATAGTTCTTTTTAACCATGCTTGTAACATGTTTCTCAGAACCTCGCCTCCAATGAAAGCTTTGCCATCTCTGAGCAGCAAAATTCTTATAAAAAAGACTACAATAATAGCCCCATAGCTCTCTCAAAGGGCTCACTAAATATAGAATGTATCCTGTTTTTTAACTTGTATTTTCCGAAAGAAATCTAAGGTTTGTGGAGATTTTATAACTTTCCAGCTTCCGTATTTTCTTACTTCCATTTTTTGCTTTCTTCTATGTTTTCTCTTAATTATGTAACCTGTTTTTCATCATAAAATCATCCCTTCTGTGGTCTCTTCCTTTTTTATTTGATGGTTAATTGAATTTATTTGTGGGGCATCTAACACCTCAATTGGTGAGAATTGCAAGGCGCTGTGCAATTCTATAATGAAAACAAAAGCACAATTTAAGAATAGGAATCTAGAAAGTTAATATACATAAATAAAGATAATGCATGCTGCATTTTTTAGCTATATTACGAAAAAAGGAAAACACTGCAGGTTCCTCAAAAAACAGCGCTTGGCAAAGAACATTAAGGGGGTTATTCTAACTTTGGAGGAGTGTTAATCCGTCCCAAAAGTGACGGTAAAGTGACAGATATACCACCAGCCGTATTACGAGTTCCATAGGATATAATGGACTCGTAATACGGCTGGTGGTAAATCCGTCACTTTTCCGTCACTTTTGGGACGGATTAACACCTCCTCCAAAGTTAGAATAACCCCCTAAATGTCACACCCTTTATCCCACTGTCATTATCATCACCGATCTCCTATTTTATCTTTCTGTCCCCAGCCCAGTAGCCTCCGCCCCCCGAATTACTCCTAATTTTGTATTCACCCTTTGGTAATGCTGAGAGACAAGTATGAATTAATGTGCAACTGCAAGACAGGCTGTTGACGTTGCAGCAACACCCCCGAAAGCAGGAAAAACATCTGGCCACTGACACAGACAAAGAGCAAGAAGCAAACAAACGTGCACATAGGAAGGCAAACAATCACAATGTTCTAGAGAGGAACACAGAGGAGAGAAAAATTAAGCTGCAACCCACGTTATCTTAAGTGCTCGACCAGTTTTTTCATGAAGTGGTCTCCTGGGGCAACATACCCTGACAAGTAAGAGGGCCACGCATTTTGCAGAGCACCTTACTCTCTCTTCGTCCACCTATGTTTGCCCTCTCGGTCTCTCCCCTGGTTGCTGGGTTCTGAGAACACCGCCACGTTTTCTGTTTAACTTTAGCCCATTCCGCGCTTAGACCCACCATCTATAAAAAGTATTAAAGAAAGAAAACTAAGAAGATACAACCGCTTACCAGGAGCAACAAAGAAGAAGCATGAGGTACATATACCACACTGCCTAACTGTTCAAAAACGAGAGAAAAGCCGGAACCCTAGTCGGAGGTTTAGTAAAAAATAACTCTTTCAAGCGGCCAGATCTATACGCATCTATACCCTGTGGAACTGCAAAATGAGGCACTTACTGTAAAACTATTTTTAGGTGTGTGCTTACATAATTTATTTTGAACTGCGTGTCATATTACTTGGTTGCCACTTTGTGTTGGTGTTCGTCCCTGGGCACTCTGTGATTACAGCACATGACCGCTTCTCAACAGCAATGCGTTGCATTACATTATACATATGTACCATGAGTATCAACTGTGCACTTTAAAAAATAGACAGGGGAGCGAAATTACACAAGTGGTGCCTCTGCACGCCTGATGTATGTTGCAAACATCGTGAGAAAACAGTCCTAATCACTGCTATGCTGTTACTCATGTTCCTGCAGCTGTGCATTGAAGTGCATGTTCCTTCAGCCGTAGCGGGCTAAGGATGTCCAGGACCTTGAGCCTGGACCGGTGTAACAGGTCCTCCTCTCAGCTCTCTCCTCTGTCATTCTATCTGTAACAATCTAGCCCTCAGAATCCAATCATAGATGACCTCAGATGATGACTACCAAACATACTTAATCGACCTATGGAAGACAGGTAATACGATCAAATGAGAGACCCTTATATTTTCATCTTTCAAGAGTACATCCCCCCACTCTCTGACCAAGCAAAAGGATTAGTTTTTTTTTTTTAATTTCATATAAAGAAGTGATTTGACTGATTAATTCTGCATATCAAATAATTCTTCAGTTGACATCGAAACCGCTCATGTCTTGGTCACTAGAAACCCATGCATTGCTCTCCACAGAGAAAATAGTTTTCTCTGTGAATAAATTCCTTTCTCTATAGATATGGGAGTGCTCCATCCTATTCACCCCATGAAAATGTCTTTATGCCAGCACATAGCAGGGGTACATTTGCAGGTTTACCATAGTGAAGGATTGTGGGTGTTTAACTATTTTTTGGGTAAACCAGTCCAGGAACGTTTACAGACCGAATCTACTACTAAATTCTGATTGTAGAAATTTAATTAGTCTGATAGGATTTCTGGATTTACCATTGTGTTTTTTTCAAAGAAAACATTTCACAACTATTATTCTATGAATCAGGATTGGGAACATATCATTTCGAATACTGGTATTTGTGCACCTATATCGCACTTGGATGTATCAGATGCTTTGAGAGTAAAGCACAGAGAAGGGGTCTTCATTAGAGTTTACCATTTTCATCTCATGAGTAAGATAGAGTTAAACCTGCATATTCAGTGATAGAGACAGAGTCACTTGCAGTGTTGTCAGGCAAGTAATACTTCAGAAATGTGTTGGGTATATAATTCATATTCTAATTGACTATTCGTACATATGGGGATGGAAGTATAACACCATGCATAGCCAGGAGTCTATCCATGGCCTAAAAACTTTGGGAGATGATTTCTTGTCCTATATTCTGTTGTCCATTGGAATGGATGGAGATAAGTACAACAAAGATAATGTGTGTATTGTAAGTATGAGTTGGTAGTTTTTGAAGGTGCCTTATAATAAGAATTTGAGAAGAAATTCTCCTGTTTGTCCATGAGAGGTATATCAGCATTTAAGCTATGAGGAGGTATGAAGGTTATTGGTGACTAATCTGGGACAAAGCTGTCGAGCACTTTGTTAGTGACTGTCCTATTGGGATAACTGAAAATGTATTCAACTGGCTGGAAGTAAGTTTTGTACATAATGCTATCACAAGGAATGCGATAGAAGTCATAAAAGATAGTTTTAATGGAAAGGTTTTTCCTGAGGAGTTGTTGACAGACAGCAACCCTACCATCCAAGAAGTAATGCACTGATGCACTGCCTGAATTGTATGATTAAGGATCAGTTGCAACTAACCTTAGTTAATACTGTGGGTTTGAAGAAGATTTTGAGAGACATGTTCTGGCCCTTGTGGACAACATTCCACATTAGAACAGGAGTATCTCCATTTATTTTCTTGAGAAGAAAGATTACAGCTATTATTATGAATATGGAGGGGGCAGGATACAAGGAGATGGTTAATGAAAAGCTGGGTCATGTATACAATGTTGGGCATGCTGTACAGAACAAATTGTTGAGGTGGAAGAAAGAGTGTTGCTTCAAAGGTAGCTGTTAAATATGTGGTCAGCGTGAAAAGAGGTGTACATGTTAAGAAATGGGAGTAATTTGCATACTTCACATTTAACACTGTTTTTGCAAACTTCCAATGCTCTCTGAATGGTGTGCATTGAACTACTCCATTTTTAATTAAATGTCACAATCTAAAAGTGAATGCTGCCAATTTTAATTTTCAGAAGTCTGAACATGTGCAGATTAGTCAGAATCAGATGTCTTACATATCTGGAGCAACAGTGCTGCTTCAAACATTGAAATAAAAATATAAAATACAATTTGTTTTTTCTCAGTTTTTAATTTACCGTAATAAATGAGGTCCATTGAAATTTTTGTGAATAGGTAGGCAGAAGGTAGTACATTTCTTTTGGTAGCTGCACTGGGAAAATTGCTGAATTTTGGCCATTTGAAGAAAGTTAAACTTGATATAACTAACTACCCCTCTTGCATCAAGAGCACCTAAATGTGCCAGAGTTTGCAGTTTTGAAACATAAAGCATGAGTTTTATACTTGAAAAAAGAAGGGGAAGTTTTCTTATGAGGAGCAGGTTCAAGACTGATATGCAAATGACCGGGTCCAAACTGAGGTGGCATGGTTGGCGAAAAATGATAGACTGGGATGCGGCCCTGAGTGATTGCCAGTGGCTTAGATTAATCCAAGCATTCCATCCATTACCATGTTGTTTTTGCATTTGACGCCCTAAGCGTGCCAGATATACTTAGACGAGAGTCCCAGACTCACTGTGCCACTGAAATCAAGCTATAGCTGGCTGATGAGCCCAAAAGAAGGGAAAAACCATTCCTGAGTTTCTTGTGTTCTTGTTCAAGAAGGATCTGGATTGGCAGTTCAGGCTGGACTGGTCTCATGAGGAGCAGGGTCAAGACTGATTTGCACATGGAGGTGGCATGGTGGGTGAAGAAAATGGATTGGGATGTGGCCCTGAGCGATTGCCAGTGGCTAAGATTTTGCATTATAAAAACTGGTGCTGATCCCATCAGTGCCAGGGGCCTTGGAGCCAGCTAGTAAAACAATGGTAGCAATTACTTCCTCTAGGTAGACTGTATGACTCCAAAACTGTTAGTGACAGTTATCAAGACATACCAAAGACACCTCATCTTAGTAGCTAATAATATTGCTGAGGGATCGCGTACCTCCCATAGCATAAAGATGGGAGTTAAAATATATGAATGCAGCCAGGACGTCTTAATTGTCAATAAACACTGGTTCATCTTCACTTTCTATACCTTTGATAGGAGATCTGGTGCTCACTCTTAACCAACCAATCTAGTGTCTTGCCTGGCCTTTCCTTTTCATCATATTGCCTGGCTTACAAATATTTCCCCAAGAGATGAACCTCTCTGTTGCTAGCTCTCTAAATTGCTGTAAAAACCTATTTGGTTCTTAAAAATGAGCCTTCAGGGGAATGTGATCAATCATGTTTTTTAGAGTCTCAAGGGTGTATTATAGATGGGTTAGCTGCCTTCCAGTGTCTTTCAAGACCCCTTGATTTGCTTTTTTTTTAGCTGAACACAGTGCAGCAACAACTATGTTGCATTGTCTTGGTCTAGGAAGAAGACAGTGCAAAGCCATATCTGTTTCAATTGATCTAAAGTCTTCTCCTATTCTGGATCTCCTAAAGGCTGCCTTGCCAGCATATAATTTGTCCTCAAACCACAGCCATCCTGTATGTATTCCTAAATGTAGACACACATAGAAGAATTCCGTGCACTGGATGTGTGTTGTGAACCTTCATGCACCTTCTGCTCTGGAAAGTACATAACAATGTGTTGCTTTATCCCACTTTGCATGACTTTCTCTCAATTTGCAATGGCGCAAAGTGTTAGTAAATTTGGGTCAGGATATCACTGGTAACTAAAAACAAGACTAAATTTGCATATGAGAAGCTAGACGGAGAGAGTATATTCCAGGAAAATATTTTGGACAGGCCTTTAGTGACAAGTGGAGCTGGTCGCAATAATTCATCAGATATTCACGAGAATAATCAAGAAAAATGTGGGCCTCATTCACCAGGCCTTTGTGTCACTGTTATATCATCTTTTTTTGAGGCACTGGTGGTGCAAGCACTGCATTACACTGCTCCACATTTACAAACTGACACATTGGACCCAATGCATCAGTTTGTAAATCTGTGCATCACATTATACCTGTACCGGGTATCACGTACGCAAGGTAGGCATTCCCTTGAGAAAAGCCACGCAGAACTGATTTAGTGAAGTTTACAACATTTCACTGCGTTGTTCTGCGACTTCACTACATCAGAATTTTAACCCCCGATCCGACCAGGCATTAAATGGAGGCAGGGTTTTTCTCTATGGGAGCCTTACTCGCATTGCTAGAGTAGCATCATTTTTTTACACTACTCCAGCAATGCATCAATTTAATGCCACAGATAGGTCAGAATTTCTCATCTGTGAAAACGTGTGCCATGGAACTTAATATTGTAAATACAGTGCATCGTTAGGATGGTCATAGGACAGCACAAGAAATTTGATGCATCGGAGCCGATGTGTCAGATTCTTGTAAATGAGGCCCTGTTTGTTTAAATAGTTATATCACTCACTGACTTGGTACCATATGTTTTTAAATTCATTGCTACTTTTACTAAATGAAAGCGAGGGGGCCTTGTAGCTTTGGAATGTTTTCCTTCCTGTGCTTTCTTAAATCGTTCAAGTCCAAGGTTCTTTGCTTGCCCTGTTCCTATGTTTATGATCAAAGCACTTTTTATGCATGATTTGGTGCACTATGGCCATTTAGAAGGATTTTGTGCCACAGTTGTGTCCTTTTGTTTTTGCATAACTTTGGCACAAGCAGTGCTTTCCACTGCTCCATATTTACACACTGATGCACTGGGGCCAATGCGTTAGTTTGTAAAGCCTTGTGTCACATTTAACCTGCGCCAGGTATAATGTGCAGGGTAGGCGTTCCCTCAGGAAAATCCAGGCAGAACTGAAGCAGTGAAATTTACAACCATTCTGTGACTTCAATACGTCAGAATTTTAACGTCTGCTCAAAGCAGGCATTAAACTGACGCAGGGCTTTTCCCTATGGAAGCCTTCCTCGCGTTGCTGGAGTAGCTTTATTAGTTTTTTTACGCTAGTCCAGCAATGCGTCAGTTTAACGCCACAGATGCATCCAAATTTCCGATACATCTGTAAAAACGTAAGCTGTGGAGCTCTTTATTGTAAATACTGCGCATCCATGATGTCATTAGGGGGTCATAAAGCAGAGTAAGAAATCTGACACATTGGAGCCAATGCGTCAGATTCTTCTAAATGAGGCCCTTATTTCTCTTTGAGGACAGTTGTTGCCTACTGAGAGACAGAGGTATCTCCCTAGTCACTTCCAGTAAATCACAATGTGTGGCCTTGTTTAGCACTTTGACCAACTTTAGCACCTGTTATTTCTCGTTTATAGGCCAACCATGCAAAATCCTCGGGTAGGAAAGCAGATGTTGATTGAAGTAAACTTACTACCCCTGTATTTACTATTACATCATGCATTTTTAATTCCGAGAAAAAATTCATATTCCATGTCCCTTTAAGCTTGAGTTGCTTGATGAGGTACGTTTTTATATGATTGTATCTGCTGTTAATGATTTATCTTTGCTGACTGTTGTATTTTTGCTGCAGATCTACATATGAACTTACTGTTGTCTATCTAGAATAACTGAAGAAGCCTCGCCTATCTACTGAGGCTCATATATTTACAATTAGCACAAGCTTGTATATTGGGTTTAACAAAATTAAACTCATGCCATTTGAGAACTGGTTTGAAACCTATAACAAATTCGAAGCTGGCCACTGAGCAGGCACAGGATGGAAAATGCTCCAAGTCACTAATAGAAATTGACCAAAATTGGAACCTTCAACACTCGGGTGAGGGGAACTCACCCTCGGTCAGTCAGTTTCGTCATCTATTTTCCCTCTACGCTTTCAGTTTAATTGATGGCAAGTGAAAGCTCTTAAATTAGAATAACAAATACCCTAACAAAGCCATCGTTATACTATAAACTGTGCTAGAATAGCTTCATTTCCATAGTGATCACATGAGGGCCTTATATACATTACACAGGATTGCGCCTCCCTCCCATACACCCCCGTGGGCTGGACCTGCCATTCTTTAATTGCCGCTGGATCAGGGATCATAGCTTAAATCAGAGCATGACTACAGAAAATTTGTAAAATACAGCTCTGGAACCATCTTGCCGCTGCCTGTTTCGCTTAGAGATGATAAGAAAACATTATCGCATTATTTTAAGGTGAAGCCAACGTTTCCGGGGCTGATTGAGGCGGGAATTAGACAGTGTTTAGGGGATTATGAAAACAGCTTCCTCCACAGGTCAACAGCTAATCAGAATTCTCAGGAGATTTCCAAAAGATTTTTTTTCACTTTCGCCTTATGAATAATTTCACCAAAGGCACAAAAAACGGACACATTATTTATTGAGAAAGCTGTTTGATGTATTTTTTTTTCTGAATAAGCATTGGGTATTCGAGGATTTCTGCTCGTTCAGAGCAACAGGGACCGACTTATTAAATGTTCTTGCTGCAATGCCTGCAAGCTAGCTGAGATTAATATCAGCGGAACCTGTTACTTAATTCATTATGGGGATACAGGCTAATTTGATTTGATATTATTTTAATAAAGTTCTGTGATATATAAGATTGTTTCAGGCTATCAAAATAATTTTCCAGTTATTACAGTTATTCAAGCAAGTCCTTTGATAGCAGCAGTTGGTCCTCGTCTGTTGTGAATACATTAGCGCTGATGATTCATAGCAGCTGAGAAATGTTAAGCTTGTGAAGCATTGTGTTGATGCTCAAATTTATTCTGCAGGCCATTAAAAAAAGAAAATATATTTTGTATGCACCAGGCTTACACGTGTCATTAACACGGCTCATTTTTTAAAACCAGTCTTTCATAGAAGACAGGGATTGCAGAAATAAAATTCTACTGTTCTCTTGGAAACTCATTGATGTTATTTCGCTTATTTTTGTAGAGAAGTATAACTATATAGAGCATATATGAGATATACATTATGTGTAAACTTGCAGGCCGGCAAGAGCACATATGTATGTGTGTTTAGGGTATGAAGGACTGTATAGATGAAATTAATTGAATAATTCTTCGAATCATACAATTATACATTCCTCTCATCATTTACTGTGACATCTTGCTTTTTCACCGTTCTCAACGAAAATGATGCAAAATATCTTAGCTGTCATGTAGACAAGAAGGCTCCAAATATTTTTTGTGCACCAATTGTTTAGAAATGTTCCCTCTATGCCTCTGGTACTTTCCGACTCCTGTTTTTTATTGTTTTTTTTTTATTCTTTGGTGGTGTTTAAGTGGGAAGATGCACCAGTAGCAACCTGAAGACATTTAAGCCATATTTTAGCCTTACTTGGATTGGGGTTACCTTCGATTACCTCTGTTTTGAAAACCAAAGCTGTGTTTTGTGATGCAGTCACGAAAGTGTCCTCCATAACCGGTTGGAAAGCACCCAAAAATATAACACGAATTGCCTAGAAACAGGGTCCACAGGAACTATTGCATATATTGGCAATGCCTTTCCAAGACCCAGGCAGTCCATGCTCTGCCAGCTTTTGTTAAAAGTAGGGCTTAGTTTGAGCTGGTGGTTGCAGGTCTGGCCTGTCGGTGCTCATTTTTCAGGACCGTTAGAAATGGGGTCTTTCGTTGGCAGTCAGGTTACCCCCTGTCCAAGCAAGGACCCTCACTCTAGTTAGGGTAAAGGAGAATCACCCTCAGTTAACTCCCACTCACCCCTTTGGTAGCTTGACACGAGCAGACAGGCTCAACTTCAGAAGCAAGGTGTAAAGTATTTGTACCAACACACATGATAACTCTGGGAAAACACTACAAAATGATACAACACAGGTTTAGAAAAGTAGATAATATTTATCTTAACAAAACATTACCAAAATTACAAAAGTCCAACATACACAAGTCAAGTTGTGAATTAAAAAGCAAAAGAGTCTTAAATCCTTTAGAAAACAGTGGGAACATTGTTAGCATACAAAAGTACTTGGGTAGCGTCAAAATAAAGCCGCACTGGCAAGTGTGTGTTGCAAAAGGCAAGCGATGCGTCAATTTCTCACCTGCAAGCAATAACTTGCGTCGTTCCTTGTCCGGTCGGGTCTGTGTGTGTCGTTTCTTCTCTCTCGCAAGAGAGCGATGCTTTGATCTGGATGAGCACCTTGGGTCTGGGCAGACGTTGCACTGATTTTCCACGCCCAGCAATGTTGCATTGAAATCTGGTTGCACGGGGTCCAGAAACCGCACTGTGTGGGGCCTTGCATTGTTAGCAGCCACTGCAGGTGTTGCACGTCATTTCTCCAGCCGCATTGCGTCAATCTTCCAGCCACGATGCAGGTGGAGCGTTGATGTTAGCCGTGAGGTAGGCAGGAATGTTGTTTTTCAGCTGCGAGGTGGGTGGTGCATCAAAAGTTTCCCCGCATGGGGCTCTTTGCATGGATTTCTGTCCTTTTCCACTAGCTGCACCTTTCAAGGGCTCAGAGATAGGTTAGGGCACCACTCGGCAGGCAGGAAACTCAGCAGAAAGCCCAAGTGCTGGCAGAAATAAGTTTTTGATGTCCCTGAGACTTCAACAACAGGAGGCAAGCTCAGTTCAAGCCCTTGGAGATTCTTCACCAGTGGGAAGTCACACAAAAGTCAGTCTTTGTCTGCAGAGGTTCCAGAAGTAATCTTATTTTCAGGGGGTTTGGGTGCTCTTCTTATAGCTCTTTCTGCCTTTGAAGTAGGCCTACTTCAAAGAGAAGTCTCTGTTGTTTTCAAGATCCTGCCTTGCCCAGGCCAGGCCCCAGACACACACCAGGGGGTTGGAGACTGCATTGTGTGAGGGCAGGTACAGCCCTTTCAGGTGTAAGTGACCACTCCTCCCCTTCCCTCAGCCCAGATGGCCCATCAAGATATGCAGGCTACACCCCAGAACCCTTTGTGTCACTGTCTAGAGGAGAGGTGCAAACAGCCCACCTGTCAAACTGACCCAGACAGGGAGTCACAGAATAGTTTAAGCAAGAAAATACCTACTTTCTAAAAGTGGAATTTTCAAACACACAATCTAAAAAACAACTTCACTAAAAGATGTATTTTCAAATTGTGAGTTCAGAGACCCCAAACTCTACACGTCTATCTGCTCCTAAAGGGAATCTGAGCTTTAATAATATTTAAAGGCAGCCCCCATGTTAACCTATGAGAGAGATAGGCCTTGAAACATTGAAAACCGAATTGGGCAGTATTTCACTGTCAGGACATGTAAAACACATAAGTACATGTCCCACCTTCAACATACACTGCATCCTGCCCATGGGGCTGCCTAGGGCCTACCTTAGGGGTGCCTTACATGTATCAAAAGGGAAGGTTTAGGCCTGGTAAGTGGGTACACTTGCCAAGTCGAATTGGCAGCTTAAACTGCACTCACATACACTGCAGTTGCAGCTCTGAGCCATGTTTACAGGGCTACTAATGTGGGTGGCACAACCAGTTTGCAGGCCCACTAGTAGCATTTGATTTACAGGCCCTGGGCACCGTCAGTGCAGTTTGCTAGGGACTTACTAGTAAATCAAATATGCCAATTATGGATAAGCTAATGTACACATACAATTTATACAGGGAACACTTACACTTTAGCACTGGTCTGCAGTGGTAAAATGTCCAGAGCAAACCAAACAGCAAAAACATAGTCCAACACACAGAAACAACCTGGGAAGTAGAGGCAAAAAGTTAGGGGAGACCATGCCAACGATGCCAAGTCTAACACATGACCCCCCAGCTGAAAGTGGGGGGACACTCCCTCATGGGAGTTCTCATCACTAAGGCGGAAGAATCTAGACTTTACCATCAGCATTGGCGTGATCAGTTCCAGGGTGGTGTTCCACCGTAAAGTCCATTCCCTGTAGGGAGATGGGCCACCTCAACAATTTAGGATTTTCACCCCTCATCTGCATTAACCATCTGAGGGGCCTGTGGTCTGTCTGAACCCGGAAGTGCGTTCCAAACAAGTAGGGTCTTAGTGTCCAGAGCAAACAAAACAGAAAAAAACAGAGTCCAGCACACAGAAACAACCTGGGAAGTAGAGGCAAAAAGTTAGGGGAGACCATGCCAATGATACCAAGTCTAACAGGGACCAGCATTTATTTTTCCTCAACATACTTTGATGTATAGTAAAAGAAAGAAAACACAAAAAAGGGAAAGAAGGAGGATGAGAAACATGGATAAAAGTGAGAAAGAAAACAGGGTTGAAAAAGAACATTCGAGAGTGAGATAAAGAGGCAGACAGTGCCTAGTTGTGGATTAAAGAATCATGAGATGGATACCAGATTATGCAGTGTTGGTATTCTGCACCCCGGCCTGTGATAATGCCGGCCATGGGCTCTGAACAAAACTATGGGCACCAGCACCTATTCTTTTACAAACTAAGCACTGGTTAAAGGACTATTCTAGCTGAAATTAATTTTAAGAGCCTTATTTGCAGGAAGTGAGCTTTACCCTACCCTAAAGTGACAATACCTCAACATGGAGAAGCCAGAAACCACATTTAAATAGACAGGAATAGTGCATGCAGCTGAAGAAACCATTACTGGACATGTCTGAGAATATCAAATGATATTATGGAATCTCCTAGTAAATCATTCTACTTCACTAACGTTGGCACACAAAACCAACAGAAGAAAACAGCAGTCACTCTCGCCATCAGTAGACAAAAAAGAGGCATCATAATAGACTTTGCTGTCAAAAAAGGAAAGTCTAATTTTAATTTCATTTGGAAATTGAAAATGTAACATGTGTAAATGTATTGCAGGAGTATTTCACATCTACCACATGATGTGTACAACTTGATCAAACATATGTAAAAGATAGTTTTGGTATTCTATTCAAGTCACAGTGCATCAAGTCAGTGTTTGTCAGATATTTCCACTGATTGATCAACGTTTACCTCCATGTTTTCCTTGCCCTTTGAATGAGCCTGTGCAATGGTAATTTTGTCAGCACATGATTGTATGTGTGCCACAGTCTAGACTGATTCTCTAGTTTAGGAGGTTTTGTGCATGAACACGCTGAAGAAGCAAGCGCTTATTATTTCAAAGGTATTATTTGGTGCGCGTGCAAAATAATGATTGTGAATGGCCGTTCTTTAGGTAGATCGTGCAAGCGCTTTGGCCTGTTGTGACTATTGTGGGGTTGTAACCACGCCCACCTCACACCCATCACTTTCATTCACTCCTGGGCCTGCCTTTCAAAACTCACTTAATGTGATTACTAAATGCTTTACATTTGTCCCGCCTTGAGGCTGTTTTTGTCATGCCTTGCAGACTGCCCCTGTTATATGGATAATTGCACGATTGCTGACATACTTCAGGGTGGGCGAACTATTTCTTTTGTCTCTTCCCTTCATGCTGCATGGTGGCCAAGGCGCTCATAGCACCAACAGGCAGAACAGGGTCACATTGTTCACAGTTACCTAATCAGAGTCATTTCTTGTAATTCTCCCCTTAAAACACTTGAAATTGGTAAATGGTTTACCTAAATCAGAAATCCTTTAAGTGAAACCAGCTCTCCGCACAGCAGAAGAGCTGATGCTACTATATTCACTGCACTCAAAAATGTCACCCCATATTGCTTTGCAGGGCATTACTTTTACAAAACATGTTTGCTCATAACTCAGCTTATAACTCAGCCTAGGACAATGGGACCATCACTAAAACGTTCAGCATGATGCACTCTTTCTGTCTAGGTCATCTCTTACTAGGTTAGCGGGGACCCCAAATAATAACCCCTCCCACCATTCAGTGTCTTTTTAAGCATTCTCATGGCTGAAACTTTTGTTTTGCAGCTAAGAATGCATTGTGTTTTAAGGGCCTTGTTTGTAATATTATTGCTAGGGGCCTCTTCCTCCTGAAAATGTGTAATTCACTATGCCTTCTAGAGGCTAAATATATTGTTGCACTGCATAATTTATTGCTAATTCTTGTGTGGTTTGCATTCTATGGGCTAAAAATTTAGTTTACAAATGCTATTTCCATTGTGGTGTTCTCTAGGGGCTGTTCTCAGCATTACAGTCATATCAACATAATAAAATATTCGTGGCACGGAAATGTACCCCATAATGCTTTGCAGGGCATTACTTTTACAAAATAGTTTCTTCATAACTCAGCCTGTGGTGTTCTTCGTACAATGGGACTGCCCTTAAAACATTCACCACTATGTGCTTTTTCTGTGTTAGTGGGGACCCCAAGTAATAACCCCTACCTCCATTCTTTTTCTTTTTAGGTTCTCTCATGGCTAGAACCTTTGTTTTACAGCTCAGAGAAGATATGTGTGTGTGCCTTTTTTGTACTATCATTGCAATAGTCCTGTTACCTTTGAAAATGTGTAATGCACTATGGGCCATATGTACGAACACATTTTCTCATATATATAGAATGTGCAAAGCCCTTTGATACACCTGGCCCTATGTCCTCTTTAGGCGTGATATATATGGTTATACTGCATTACTTTCTCTCATTTTGTTTTCATGTGGTTATGCTCTCTAACGGCTGACTGTATGGTTACATGATCATATTTTTCCAAATGTTATTTTTATTGTGGTGCTCCCTAGGGGCTGTTCTGAGCATTGCAGTCACCATACTATAATATTCACGGAACAAAAACTAGTCCTATAATGCTTTGCAGGACATTACTTTTACAAAACATTTTTGCTCATAACTCAGCCTGTGGTGGTCCTAGGACAATGGGACCACCTTCAAAACACTCTGGGGGTCATTATGACTTCGGCGGAAGGTCTACACCGTCTGCCGAAGTCCCGACGGACAGGTTCCCGCCAGTGCGGCTGCTTTTCCTCGGGCTCCATTGTGAGTTTCCAGCTGGGTCAGCGGATATTTTCCGTCCACTGGCCCAGCGAGAAACAACCTACAGCATTGTTGCTGGCTCGTAATCAACCCTGCGGCAATACTCTAGTGCGTAGGGTGTACCAGCACCCATCGCAAACTTCACTGTCTGCAATGCAGACAGTGAACTTTGCAACGGGGCTGGCTATGGGGGCCCTGCAATGCCCATGCCAAGTGCATGGGTATTGCAGGGTCCCCTCGGGGCATCGTGCATCCCATCTCCACCAGCCTTTATATGGCGGTGCTACCACAATGTAAACGCTGGTGGAGAGGGGAGTCGGAATCCCCGGACCGCCAGACTCTCCTGTGGTGGAAAACTGGTGGTGCTGGTGTTCTGACTGTGGAATGACCGCCGTGGTCATAATGTGGCGGTCAGACCGCCACCAAAGTGGTTGGACAACCCTTTGGCAGCGATCACAGCGCCACTGCTACCCTTGCGGTCAATATACCGCAAGGGTCATAATGAGACCCTCTATCTACATCATCACTGGGTCACCACACCAGGTTAGTGAGGACCCCAAAATATTAACCCATCCCACCATTCAGTATCTTATGAGCTTTCTCTTAGCTAGAACTTTTGTTTTCCAGCTCAGAGAAGTTTTGTTTTAAACACCTGGTTTGTAATATCATTGCAGTAGGCCTGCTAGCCCTAAAAAAAACCTGTATGGGTTAAGTACATGGTTACATTGCATTGCTTTCTCCTCTTTCTTTCATGGGGTTATGCCCTCTTGGGGCTAACAATATATTTCCATGACCATGTTTCTTACAAATTATATTGTTTGTTATGGTGCCCTCAAGGGGCTGTTTTGAGAATTACAGTCTAATGCCAAATGTTTATTTCTGATATTTTACATGTTTTAATAATCTCTACTTATTACAATTATGACCATGATTCAGACCCAATCAACATTCTTTTTACACTGTGACTGTTTGAATACTTGATACATTTGAGTGACCCTTCTAGTTTATTTCTCCTCTGTGACTGTCTTGTGTCTTTTTGGGGGGAATTGTGTTACCCAGCCAGCAGCTCTGATGGTGGGGTGGTGAAAGTGGTATTCTATTGGAATTAGCATGGCAGATTTAAAGTAGGATGCCAAATGGCAACATTTTCATTTTTTGCTGCAGTTAAAGGAAGAAGGTAAATGGAAGTGCTTTAGTTTTACACAGGGCCACTGGAATTATATAGCAGCAGGAAAAGATGAAATTATGAGGCAGGGTGGACCAATTTATGTGTCAAGAAAAGTCCAGTTATGTATTTACAATGCCAATAGTTCTACCTCAAGGAAATGTGAAACCTATTGCATTGCAAATGCTTGTTGCTTATTTTGAAATGGACAAAACCATAATTCTCCAAATGTGTTGTAGGTATTTTGATGTTCATTTGCTTAAAACCAATGGTATTCTTTGGTAACTATAATTAAGCAGAATCTTCTGCTTTTTGGACTACAGCAATCTACCCTGCTGTGTTTGAAGTTACATTTTTTTGTTTTTCTTTAGCACTTATTTCAACATCTAGTTGGTGAGCAAATTAATTCAAGATTCATTCGTACTTCATGTCTGATGCTTTTTTTCTGTAAGTGATGTGCGCTCCTATGTGCTCCTGTGTTAAAATGTCAATTTAAGTTCAAGATGGATTCTTCAGTGTTAGTGTTTTGTCCCACCTCTCTCAACAATTCCTTCATGGGGCTGTGATTTCTAAGGCTCTCCTCAGTTTTCAGTGATATGTTTGATCAGTGGTTCCCAACCTGTGGTCCGGGGACCCCTGGGGGTCCGCAAAGATTCCCCAGGGGGTCCGTAACTGCTTAGACGATTAAATAATATTAATAGATTAGGTAAGTAATGAGTCATTGAGGGGTCCTCGGATTCCTATAAGGATCCAGTGGGGGTCCCCGGGTTCCATAATGAAAAGGTGGGGGTCCACAGAAGTCAAAAGGTTGGGAACCACTGTTTTTGACTATTTAGTGTAAAAACACATAACCCCTGACCATGCAATTTCTTTTAATTTAATCTTTCAGTCAAATAGGATATTTTCCATTTTTGAAAAAGAGGTTTGCCCATTCACATTTGCATCCTGCTGTATCCCTAATGTTACAGTTCCTAATTGGCTTGTGGACAATGTTTCTAACATGCAAAGTGGACTGTTGCTCAAGACCATGACAAATATAAGTTAAGCACTATTTTCTGCTTCAGTGGTAATAGTACTGAGTATCTCTCTTTTCTTATCCTTCTCAATATTTCTATTTAATCAACATATTAAACCTATGACTTATTATTTCAATGTAGAGCATTCATTTGAACTTCATCTCATTCTTAAAAGAAACGTGAAATATTATCTCAAGTTTATACTAAAATCCATCTGCAGAACACAAATGTTAGGTTCCCTGATGTTCTACATTAATAAAAAAAATGGGTGTAGGAAAGTGCCATCTTGCCTGGCATGTTACCCCCATTTTTACTGTATGTATGTTTGTTTTTGCCTGTGTCACTGGGATTCTGCTAGCCAGGACCCCAGTGCTCATAAAGTGTGCCTTGTATGTGTTCCCTGTGTGGTGCCTAACTGTATCACTGAGGCTCTACTAATCAGAACCTCAGTGTTTATGCTCTCTCTGCTTTTAAAATTGTCACTGCAGGCTACTGACTAATTTTACCAATTCTGATTGGTACACTGGAACACCCGTATAATTCCCTAGTATTTGGTACTTAGGTATCCAGGGTATTGGGGAGCCAGGAGATCCCTATGGGCTGCAGCATTTATTTTGCCACCCATAGGGAGCTCAGACAATTCTTACACAGGACTGCCACTGCAGCCTGAGTGAAATAACGTCCACGTTATTTCACAGCCATTTTACACTGCACTTAAGTCACCTATATGTCTAACCCTCACTTAGTGAAGGTTAGGTGCAAAGTTACTTAGTGTGAGGGCACCCTGGCACTAGCCAAGGTGCTCCCACATTGTTCAGGGAAATTTCCCCAGACATTGTGAGTGCGGGGACACCACTACATGCGTGCACTACATATAGGTCAATACCTATATGTAGTGTCACCATGGTAACTCCGAACATGACCATGTAACATGTCTAGGATCATGGAATTGTTTCCCCAATACCATTCTGGTATTGGGGAGACAATTCCATGCATCCCCAGGGCTCCAGCATAGAGCCAGGGTCCTGCCAAACTAACTCTCTGGGGTTTTCTCTGCAGCTACTGCTGCTGCCAACCCTCAGACAGGTTTCTGCCCCCGGGGCCTGGGAAGCCCAGTCTCAGGAAGGCAGAATAAAGGATTTCCTCTGAGAGAGGGTGTTACACCCTCTCCCTTTGGAAATAAGTGTGAAGGGCATGAGAGGAGTAGCCTCTCCTGGCCTCTGGAAATGATTTGAAGGGCACAGATGGTGCCCTCCTTGCATAAGCCAGTATAAACTGGTTCAGGGATCTCCCCAGCCCTGCTCTGGTGCGAAACTGGACAAAGGAAAGAGGAGTGACCACTCCCCTGACAGCACCTCCCAAGGGGAGGTGCCCAGAGCTCCTCCAGTGTGTCCCAGACCTCTGCCATCTTGAATGGAAAGGTATGAGGACACAATTGAGACCTCTGAGTGGCCAGTGCCAGCAGGTGACGTCAGAGACCCCTCCTGATAGGTGCTTACCTTTCTCTGTAGCCAATCCTCCTCTGAGGGCTATTTAGGGTCTCTCCTGTGGGTATCTCACCAGATAACGAATGCAAGAGCTCACCACAGTTCCTCTGCACTTCCCTCTTCGACTTCTGCCAAGGATCGACCCCTGACTGCTCCAGGATGCCTGCAAAACCGCAACACAGTAGCAATAAGACTACCAGCAACATTGCAGCGCCTCATCCTGCCGGCTTTCGACTGTTTCCTGGTGGTGCATGCTCTGAGGGCTATCTGCCTTCACCCTACACTGGAAGCCAAGAAGAAATCTTCTGTGGGTCGACGGAATCTTCCCTCTGCCAATGCAGGCACCAAACGTCTGCATCACCTGTCCTCTTGGTCCCCTCTCATCTTGACGAGTGTGGTTCCTCGAACACAGGAGCTCAGTCCAAGTGTCTTTGACAGTCCAGTGGCCCTTCTGTCTGAATTTGGTGGAGGTAAGTCCTTGCCTCCCCACGCCAGACAGTAATCCTGTGTACTGCCTGAACTGCAGATGCTAGGGCTTCTGTGCACTTTTGCAAGACTTCTTTCATGAACAGCCTAGCCCAGGTCCCCAGCACTCCATCCTGCATTGCCCAACTCGCTTAGTTGGACTCTGACTTCCTGGGACCCTTTTTTGTTGTGCTGAGTCGACCGCTGTGCTCAGATCCTCTGAACGCCTGTTCAGGTGCTTCTGCGGGTGCTGCCTGCTTTTGAGTGGGCTCTCCATATTGCTGAGTGCCCCTCTGTCTCCTCCTCCAAGGGGCGACCTCCTGGTCCTTCCTGGGCCCTGGCAGCACCCAAAACCTTCAACCGTGACTCTTGAAGCTAGCAAGGCTTGTTTATGGTCTTTCTGTGTGAAAACAACTCTGCATCCTTCAGCACGCCGTGGGACATCTTCTAACCAAAGGAGAAGTTCCTGGCACCTTCTGTTGTTGCAGAATCTTTGGCTTCTTCCACCCGGAGGCAGCCCTTTTGAACATTCATCTAGGGCTCCTGCCACCCCTGGACACTTGCATGAATCTTAGACTTGGTCCCCTTCCTTTACAGGTCCTCAGGTCCAAGAATCTGTCTTCAGTGCTTTGTAGTCAGTTGTTGTCTTTGCAGAATCCCCTATCTCGACTTTCCTGTCTTTCTGGGATAGTAGGGTACCTTTACTCCTACTTTTCAGGGTCTTGGGGTGGGGTATCTTGGACACCCTTAGTGTTTTCTTACACTCCCAGTGACCCTCTAGACACTACACAAGGTCTGGGTTCCATTTGTGGTTCGCATTCCACTTTTGGAGTATATGGTTTGTGTTGCACCTAGGCCTATTTTCTCCTATTGCATTCTATTGTGCCCTACAGCGTTTGCCCTCCTTTTCTAACTGTTTACGTACCTGATTTTGGTTTGTGTGTAAATTTTGTGTATATTACTTACTTAAGGAAGTATATCCTCTGAGATACTTTTGGCATATTGTCACTAAAATAAAGTACCTTTATTTTTAGAAACTCAGAGTATTGTGTTTTCTTGTGAGATACTGCTATATGATATAAATGGTATAGTAGGAGCTTTGCATGTCTCCTAGTTCAGGCTAAGCTGCTCTGCTATAGCTACCTCTATCAGCCTAAGCTACTAGAACACCTCTAATCTACTATTAAGGGATAACTGGACTTGGCACGAGGTGTAAGTACCACAAGGTACCCACTATGAGTCAGGCCAGCCTCCTGCAATGGGGAAATGCATTTTCCAATGGTGCTATATATAATTGACCATGTTTCAGTTTTACAAAACTTCAGATGAATATGCAGTCAGAAAGAACTTAATAAAAGACACAAATAAGAGATTTACAATAATGGAAAACATGCCATTAAATATGAACCTATATTTTAAGGTGTTTGGATACTTTTGTTGAAATGTTTTTGTCTTCTTATCAGTACTCTGACTGTTTCCTCTAAAGATCCATATAACTCTCCTGAAAACTGAAGAGACCGCAAACAAGTTGTAAATAAGTGTGAAGTGTGGGTATTAAGTGACCAGTAGTTCCCCTTCAACCTTCAACTCACAAATCTCCCCCCCTCAAATGGTCCATCTCATTCCATCTCCAATTTGAACCCAGTCATCAGACTCAGTAAATCTTTAGGGATAGTAAGGCCCATATTTATACAATTGTATTTTGTTAGCTTGTGCCGTTTTTGTGCCAAAAAGTGGGGCAAATGCGGCACTAAAAAAGTATAAATATGGGCCTAAATTCTTTGTTACTATAGTAAGGTCATTAATTATACAATGTGACACAGTAACGGCAATTAATAGAATTAATAAACCATGGCAAATTCTTAAAATTCACATATCTTATAATTGGCTGCTATAGATATCCTAAGTAAATGCCACATTATCATGCACTAAGACAATGTAATAAAAATAGCTTATAGTCTCTGTCCACGTTTCGTTTACCCTTTTATCCTCTTTTCTACTATCATGACCAGGTTCCCCAATTAAGACTGAATGTGGAGTAGAAATAGGATGGTTGCTATCTCCGCCTCCATTTTCCCTCCACCTAAATCATGTATATAATATATATCATTGGTATAATGAAGTACTGAAGGCACCCAAAGAGGTGTCACATGTAGGAGACTCCCAGTTTATAGTTCTCATCTATTTAGTTGATTTCATCAATATCAAAAGGACCTATAACAAACTTAGGGGCATATTTACAAGCCCTTTGCTCCACTTTACAGCCGCCTTAGAATCATTTTTTGATGCTAAGGAAGACCTAAGGTTGCTTTTCTGCCGCTCCATATGTACAAAGTGGTGCAATGCTTGCATTGTGCCACTTTGTAAACCTTTCTGCCACATTTTGCCTGTGTCAGGCATAATGTATGCAAAGGGGGCATTCCGGTGCAGGGAGGCAAGGAAGAACTGCACAATGAAATTCACAACATTTCACTGGGCTATTTTTTGCTTCATGTTTAACGCCTGCTCAGAGCAGGTTTTAATATGAAGCACCCATTATATTCAATAGACCTCCCTGTGCTTTGCTGCACTAATGTCAAAATTGTTGATGCTAGTGTAGCACAGCGCCACAACAGAGTCAAAACATTTAGATGCTATTGTGATAACGACTACCAAGGTCGTTATAAATACAGCGCAACCATGGTGTCTTTAGGCGCCTATAGGGGGAGGGTGCAAGAAAAGTGACGCATCATTTATGATGCACCACTTTCTTGGAAATATGCCCCTTGGTGTGCAATTAAAACCAGTAAATAACTACTGCCGGCAAACTGGTATCACAACATTTGAAAACCGTGACCAGCAAAGGAAAAGCAGAAGAGGTGTTAATTTTAGCTTAGTAATGGAAAATCTGTAGACTGCTAATACTTTTCTATCCCTAGTAACCATTTTTTTACCATTAATCAAAAATGAGAGATGTGCAGGAAAAAGAGGAGAAATCCAGTTACGTACGTCATGTCTACATACATCAGGCATATGGAAACAAAAAAATTGCTATTTGCTCTTATTTGAAATATGATGCATTATTGAGCATGGTTTCCCATCCTTTGTCCATATAATCTAATATTCCAACCTCTCCATTGTTTTGTTTTCTTACTGCATCCCTCGGGTTTCCCATTTCAGATATTTGTTCTGCTCTTATACACCATTGCTCACTCCCTTCAAGACCTTGAATGGTTGCACCTCATTTTTGTCATCCTTTCTCCATTGCTGCTTCGTAGATTTACAAACGGCCACTCTGCACAATGGGGTCCACCTACAATTTCAGCTACTTCGGTCTTCAGTCTCTTGCCCAGAAATACCATGCTTACTTTCTTGTTAGTAATATTTCCTTCCCCTGACCTAGCAGAGAAAATCATGAGATCCAAAGCCCCATGTTTTATCAATAGTCTTAAAAAAGAAAGATTTGGGCAATTTCAGTGGGACTATAAATGGCCACGTTCTTGCAAATCCCCTTTGTACTTTTCGTTGCTGTTTTTAGTTCTCTTTCTCTCCAATAGTTTCCTAGTTTGTCCAACAATGCCTGTCTGAAGTGCATTCTAAGTTGATTGAGGCCAGTCAAGACAGAGATCTTACTGATGTTTTCATTTGCTTTCAACTCCTTCTTTATATCTACGATCCAAAATGTACCTATGGGCTCGAAAAATATTTGTATCCTCTAGTTCGAATCAGTGACCTAGAGAACACTAGTTAGACGGTAAATCCTTCAGGCATCCACCACATTTCCTCCTTTATTTCTTCCTACATTCTTTTTATCCTTCAATGCATAGCTACAAACTCTACCTCTAGGTATGTGCTTGTCACTCAGGTGTCAATCATCCCAGTATCAATTCTGTCCTTTTGTCTATTCGTTGGCTGTCGAACACAAATTTTCTTAACCATAATCCCTCAAAACCCCACATCCTTGTGACTCAGAAGAATGCAGTTGGTTCGAATACCTCAATGTGGCTAACCTAAGAGGGAACCACCTCAAAACTCAAATCAGTGTTGAGAAACAACAGCTTCAAATTGCTTTTGACCTTTCAATTATACCTCAAGTCTCATAGCAACCAAGTTTATTTCCTACAGAGGATTGTAATTACACAAATACTGCCTTTTTTTGCACACCATCACCAATTGTCAATTGTAAATTCTGTCTGGCAGCAAGGTCTTAAAATATAGCAAAGGATCTCATATGAACTACTCTGTCTGTGCTGCCACACACCTTTCACTTATCCAAAATGTTGCAGCAAAATGTCTATTTAGACTTAAGACGATCATCTATCTCTTCTCATGTGCATGCCACTCCATTATCTACCAGTTTGCAAACTCTCAAATTCTGAAAGCATTCAATAACGTCTCAGATATTTTGTTGATAGAATGGTAAACTCAAACCTGATCATACTAGGCATTACACTTCTATGAGCACCACCAGATCATGCCACATTACTCTTAGGCCCTGATATATTCTTTTTTAGTGCCCCATTTGTGTAATTTTTTTATGCAAAAGCGGCAGAAACTTACAGAATTGACAATTGGTGATGGTGTGCAAAAAAAGGCAGTATTTGTATTGTAAATTCTGTCTGGCAGCAAGGTTTTAAAATATAGCAAAGGAGCTCATATGAACTACTCTGTCTGTGCTGCCACACACCTTTCACTTATCCAAAATGTTGCAGCAAAATGTCTATTTAGACTTAAGACGATCATCTATCTCTTCTCATGTGCATGCCACTCCATTATCTACCAGTTTGCAAACTCTCAAATTCTGAAAGCATTCAATAACGTCTCAGATATTTTGTTGATAGAATGGTAAACTCAAACCTGATCATACTAGGCATTACACTTCTATGAGCACCACCAGATCATGCCACATTACTCTTAGGCCCTGATATATTCTTTTTTAGTGTCCCATTTGTGTAATTTTTTGATGCAAAAGCGGCACAAACTTACAGAATACATTTATACTTTGTAAATTTGCGCCGCTTTTGCGTAAATAAATGACTCAAATGCGGCGCTAAAAAAAGTATAAGTACGGGCCTAAGTCTCCTAGGCATGCATTCGTCATGCTGTAGTTCCAGGTGATTATTTATTCGTTCACAAAATGTATACCTTTGTGAAAATCACAGACACAAACATAGGGTTTCTAGAGTAAACAACCTCTTTGTGAAATGAGACATTTGTCATAGTTAGTTGCACAAATGCATTGCGAAAAACAATTTAGGGAAGATTTGTAAATGCTCACAAAGTTCCCTTTTGGTGGTGCCCACCTCCTACCCAAGGATCCCCAATTTATCACTCCTGTATAAACAGCTATACTTGTGCGCTAAATTTCCAGATATGCAAAATCCACTATAACGTGTCCATAGTTGTAAGTCTGCCACGTGTAGAAGTAGTGTAACCCTGATCTCTATGAGAAGTGTCTTTCATTTGTGCCCACAGATGGCACTTTCTTCAAACATACACAATGTCTAGGTAAGCTAAAGTGAAATCAATTGACCCCATTGTTTATATGAACAGTTCGTAGAGGGCCTACTCTTTTATTACTTGTGACTATCTTTGTGTATCATTTTGCCTTCTTCCTTCGTTGGTTAACTATCAGCGTTTGGAACGCAAAGGAAGATGGCTTCGCAAAATCATCAGAACAAGAGTTTACGTCTCTGCTCTGCCATTCATCCTTTCAAATTAAATACGAGAAGATCCATAGTCTTTAATAATAGCAACATCTATTATTCAAGTTTCTGCATAAAAGTTAAGTAATGGGTCTAAAATGTAAATAAACCTCTGCCTCGGCAGTATAGAGAAGTGAGGAGTGAAGAGAATATTACACTTCCCAAAAGTGTAAAGAAGTGCCCCATTGTAAAGTTCCATACACAATACACTTGAGAAAAAATGTGTAACTCAGAGGTGATTTGTGCTCTACTGAGCGACGATGTGTAGTGGCATTTCTCTGCACGTATGAGGTGGCCTGCTAATGGACTGGAACAACTCCGACACAATTTTAGGTTTGTGAGCACTGTTTTAAACTGAGGGAAAGAGCCTGTTTGATAGGGGAAGTTGTATACAGCAGTGGCAATAGCTTTGGAATACTTCAATCCAATTAGTAAAACATTCAGTAGAACATGGAGGGGTGGAAGGAAATATTAATCAGCTGTGAAGATGTGTTTATACAAGGGATTATTTCTGTAGACTAGTCAGAGGAGCCATCAGGCGTTTTGCACTGATGCTTGCAGTTGCCCAGGACAATGAGTAACAGTATTCATCCACCCAATCTGGGGTTGGAAACTGCAGGGGGTGTATACCCCTCTCCCATCCCATATCTTAAAACTGCATAAAAGAAACCCCAATTCCTCCCACTTACCGTATGCGGCATATTTGTATTCGGCACATAGGCTTCAGCGGGGTAAAAATATTGTCTTGTGCCTATGGATATGGGGCAGGCCAAAGCCAAAAGGGTTGGCCCTTACCCAATTCCCTTTTTATAAACAAAAAAATCCATGGCATCTATTGGCCGTTCTGCCCCTTTCCACCCTCAATGTAGAAAAAGCATCCCCTTATGTGGGCAGAAGCTATCTCTGATCATAGGCAGATGCTATTTAATGCTATCAGTGCCATGATGAAAGAAACAACATGCTTGTTCAAAAGCAGTCATAATATGTGGTAGTAAAGTCTGTGCATTCGGCACTGACACTTGTAGTCGTTTGCCTTTCAGCAGCTTGAGAACTAGAACAGCCCCCTGCTGTTTTTCTAAACATTAAAAGTCATAGAACTGCAAGCAGGAGGTGAATACTGCATCATTTGTTAAATATACTTGCATAGTCATGGGTCTAAAGGCTCTAGGTAGCAGTGAAAAAAGCCTTTTTAACTCTGAACATTGCAAAGTGTTCTCTAGAGAGAACTTCAATTGTCTCTTAATGCATAGTCCTGACTAACTGGCTTCAGCTGAACTGCTACAACTTATTTAAGTGTCTATAAAACATTTTCTATTGATTGTGGTTTGGAAAATGCAAATTGCCTGAAATGAGGTGTGCTGCAATTGCCCTTTGCATGTTTGCATCGGTGTAGCCTCCTTTCAGGTCCTTTCAGTCTCTTCAGTTGCTGCTGTTTCCCTCTTCCAGAAGTTTATTGGCTTCAGCAACTAATGATCATGCTATATTTCACTCTCCGAATGGAAACCGAAAAGCATACTATAAGCACAGTGCTATATACTGCATAAATTATAGTACACGACACAGTCTGTGTTGAATGATTTTAATCTGGCCTCAAAGTGCACAGTTTTGCGCAACACTTTGTAAATGTTTCCCAAATGTATACGCTTGCGATGAAAATGACCAAAAAGAGCAATTTAGGCTTAGATTTTTCTCTTACCGTTGAAGAATTGAATGTAAATGCATCTGTTGTAATCCATAAAGGGCACTGTGAAAGTTAAGTTGGAAACAAAAGTCAATTCTGATCGCAAATTAAAAAATAGCCAACAACTCCCATGTTTCTCGACGTTGGTCTATTACGTAGGCTAGATCTCACCTTATTGGCGCTACCTTCATTTCTCAATCCCAGGCTCTTACTCACCCCACTCCTATTGCAGCTTCTCCAATATGGGTGATGGGTTTCTGTCATTCAATTATGCAGCTTTACAGTGAGAAAACATGCAGGCAAATGTAAGCAGCACTGTCAGCATCATGGAGAGGCCACTTTTTGTGTGTTGAAATATAGCCCAATTGGTGCTCTACTCATATTATTAGGTTGCAATTCCATTCACCTGAGAATATACTGAAACACTACCTACTCCCAGCATCTTGCTCTCACCCACATGCTTTGTCAAAGGCTTGTCAAATGCAGACCATCTGTAGGGACCACACATCACTGTGCATAAGGGTCCATCACTGTTTCAAATATCCACAAATAACAATTTTCACCCGAATGCAGGACTAGATGCCCCAACTCGTACAGCTCAAAATGCAGCACCCCTTTTCACCAAACAAAAGCCTGAATACGGAGTCCACCACTTTAATCTTAACCAGCACATAGAAAGCATACATGTCAAACACCAGTCTGCAGTCTTTGAAATGCCACAACCGGTCTATTTCCTTATCCACATACCAAAGTAATGTGCATATTTCCACCTAAGCACTGTTGGCACCCAAAAGATCCTGTACACTTCAACACACTCCAATGGACAAACCAACCAACTCTCTGCTACCAACTCTGTAAGCTGTACCAGATACAACTCATGGACCCGGAGGGCACAATTTAATCGCTCAGCTAATTAACACTTTACCTGCAACACTACCCATGTACCCACTCATACATTGGGCTTTTCACAAAAATACCTACTACTCTTAATTAGAAAAAGGAATGTTGCAAACACACTTCAAAACAACAAATGCAGAACTACCACCTCACAAGCATTGAGACTTGCAGCGTAGCAAAATGGGAAACTCCCCCCTTTCTTTCCCAAAACGTTCAAAGCACTACATCACATAGCAACAGTTCACACACAGTGACCACACCACAAGACCCGACAACACCAACAGAAATTCAAAACATAAATTCCTTCCTACCGGTTCTCAAAGACACCACTTGCTACATGCAGCCTGCTATGTACACCCCTCCTGGACCACCACTTAAGAACCTCAGTACCCACACATATGTCCATGGTGTTCCTAATCCCACACACACAGACACAAAAATCACACCACAATATATATGAACACATCACCTGTAAACATTCAAATATTTATTTTTACATTCCTTTCCAAGACTGTCAGTGCAACCAAAGGCACTGAAACCAAACACTGCATCCCCTTTGCAGGGTTAGTTGACTGTTCCTCTTTGAGGATGTCAATACTACTCTGTCTTGCCTACCAAGGTACCTCTAGGGATAGCTATTGTAAGGAAAAGATCTCAGGGAACTTTGGTGGGAAGGAAAGGGAATGGGGAGAGGGACACAAACTGAAACGAATCCCACGTGCAAGTTCATGGGTTGTATTCTATGTTTCTAGTGCTCCTGAAGTACTGATGAAATACTAACCCTACAACAGACAATATGAGGCATTACTACCAGATGCTTGTTTTAAAATGTAATGTACGTATTGTGATCAAACAAATGTTGAACATTTTGAGCTTTAGCGTTCACCATATATCTGCAAGCAATGCATGCTCTGCACACAAGAGATACAGGGGGTCATTCTGACCTCGGCGGTAAAAGGCGCTTACCGCCGGTCAGAAGACCGCCATAACACCGCCGCGGCCGTGGGAAACCGCCACGGTCATTCTGACCCGCATCAGGCAAACCGCCAAAAACCCGACATCCACAAAAGTCTGCCACACCAACGGCCAGCGGAAAACTGGCGATGACCAAACCTCCACCGTCACGCCAACAGAAATATGCCCATTCCATTCCGACCCACGAATCCACGCGGCGGTCTTTCAACCGCGGCATTCCATTGGCGGTACACACCGCTGCGGTCAAAATACACACACAGCTCCAAAACACTGCCACATTGGTCATTTTGAAACACACACACCTGATACACATACAAACACCACTCCCACACACCCAACACAATATAAAACACACACCCACATCACCCACAAACCCCTACGACCACCATTTATTGACTAAGGCCAGAGAGAGACACCACCAGCTAGTACAGAGCATTCACATGCACATAACACCATCACTCACACAACATCCACGCACAAAACACCACACACCACCACACTCACCACACTCATCACCACAAACACCACCCCACACCTCATGCACCCCACCCCATGGCACCCCAAAGACACCCCAGGTTTTCAGACGCTGAACTCAGGGTCATGGTTGAGGAAATAGTTCGGGTAGAGCCCCAGCTTTTCGGGATACAGGTGCAGAACACCACCATTGCCAGGAAGATGGAGCTATGGCAAAGAATAGTGGACAGGGTCAACGCTGTGGGTCAGCATCCACGAAATCAGGACGACATCAGGAAGCGGTGGAACGACCTACGGGGGAAGGTGCGTTCCATGGTATCCAGACACAACATCGCGGTGCAGAAGACCCCCACCTCAACCCCCAGAATTTACAACATGGGAGGAACAGGTCTTGGCGATCCTGCATCCTGAGGGCCTCGCAGGAGTAGGCGGAGGAATGGACTCTGGTAAGTCTAATCTCAACTACTTCATCACACCCACCCACCGGCATGCCAAATCATACCCCCACCCTCCCCCCACTCCCATCACATATCCTCCTTGCTAATGTCTCACCATCACAACCCACCCATCCCAACACCAAGCCCTGCATGCGACCACAAACCATGGACACCCATCACCTAAGCATGCCCACTGCACATACCCATCCCCCCCCAAAACCACCATCACAACAGCCCCCACAAGGGAATGCCAGCACTGGGGTACACGGGCACCCACCCATTGCACGCTAAGACACACACAGAAGCTATAACCACACTCTTATACCCCTGCAGGACCCGAACGCCACGACACCGCCCAGGAGGGTCCACAAATGTCCATTCCACCCCCAGAAGAAGCCCACAGTGATGACAGCAGCTCTGTCTCCCTGGACCCAGATGACCAGCCCGGCCAATCAGGGACCTCGGGACAGTCGGTTCCCCTCAGACAGCCACAGGCCACAGCAGACCAACCCCCCTCTGGGAACACCAGCACAGCACCCACCCAGCGGGCCCATGCCTCTGTCTCCAGGACATGTCAATCAGCGGTGTGTCCACCACTACAGGGCACCCAGGTTAACCCACCACCCCAACAACAACAGGGACCTGGGGGCAGTGGTAGTGGGCACACGGTCCAGGGGACAGAGGCCCAGGGAAACAGGGGAACTGGGAGGGCTACTGTGCGACGGGGGGGACAGGCCGAGGGAACCCACTCTCCATGAGGCCCTATCCTCCATCATGGGAGCATACCACCACTCCCAGGAGACGATGGTGACGGTCCTGGCCAGGTTCCAGGAGATCCAGGTACTGCAGGAGGAACAGTATATGGGGTTCAGGGAAGAACTCAGAAACATCAGTTCCGCAATGGGCACCATCGTTGTGGCTCTCAATCAGATTGTCAGCACATTGCGGGACCATGTGGCACCACAAAGGGCCCCTGTCACTAGCATGGACCAAGAACAGGCTACCACCTCCGCCGGCGCTAGTGGACAGGAGGCCCCGACACAAGAACAACAGGCCACCAGAACCCCATCCCCTGCAGAAGGAGAACCACCACGCAAGCGGGGCCTGAGATCTAGGAAGAAGACAGAGTAAGATGCCAAGACCCCCGCCAGGAAAGGATACCCCCTGATTGTCATCCCACTGTCCCACATTGTCACCCTGTCCAACCTTAAACTGCCCCTGCTCCACCTTCCACAGGCATATGGACAATGCACCTGTGAGACTGAAAATCTGGACTCTGCCATGGACATTCCTCCACCATCACCCATCACCGAATTGCAACCATTACCCAAAATTGAGCACTTTAATAAACACACTTATTGCACAAAAATAATCTGGAGTCTGCCTGTATTTTTAAACAAATGTATTACACAAAACCGTGCCAAAATGTCCAGTTACATTGTGATGACAACATACCACTGTCACACAGCTGTAGTCCATGGGGAAACAAAGCAGAGGTCACGGAGTGGGGCCCACATCTCTGAAATTGGAAGGGAAAGTCACAACTGAGTTAACATACACTGGGGGGAAACTCAGACAGTAGAGAGGCAGAAGACTTTAAGTAAATGTAAAATGCCGGTGTTGATTCTTACCTGTATGTCATTGAAAATACTGCTGTATTACTGTGTCCATGTTGTCTGTGTCGTCCTCTTCGTCTTCCTCCTCTTCACTCTCCGCAGGCTCCACAGCTGCCACAACACCACCATCTGGACCATCCTCCTGCAGGAAAGGCACCTGGCGGCGCAAAGCCAGGTTGTGAAGCATACAGCAGGCCACGATGATATGGCACACCTTCTTTGGTGAGTACATTAGGGATCCACCTGTCATATGGAGGCACCTAAACCTGGCCTTCAGGAGGCCGAAGGTCCGCTCGATCACCCTCCTAGTACGCCCATGGGCCTCATTGTACCGTTCCTCTGCCCTTGTCCTGGGATTCCTCACTGGGGTCAGTAGCCAGGACAGGTTGGGGTAACCAGAGTCACCAATTAGCCATACACGGTGTCTCTGAAGGAGTTCCATCACGTAAGGGATGCTGCTATTTCGCATGATGTACGCGTCATGCACTGACCCAGGGAACTTGGCATTTACATGGGAGATGTACTGGTCAGCCAAACAGACCACCTGGACATTCATGGAATGATAACTTTTTCTGTTCCTGAAAACCTGTTCACTCGTGCTGGGGGGGACCAAAGCAACATGTGTCCCATCAATTGCACCAATGATGTTGGGAATATGTCCAAGCGCATAGAAATCACCCTTCACTGTAGCCAAATCGCCCACCTCAGGGAAAACAATGTAGCTCCGCATGTATTTCAGCAGGGCAGACAACACTCTGGACAACACCTTGGAAAACATAGGCTGAGACATCCCTGATGAAATGGCCACTGTTGTTTGAAATGACCCACTTGCCAAAAAATGGAGTACTGACAGCTCCTGCACTAGAGGGGGGGATCCCTGTGGGTTGGCGGATGGGTGACATCAGGTCTGGCTCCAGCTGGGCACACAGTTCCTGTATGGTGGCTCTGTCAAGCTTGTATGTCAGTATGACATGTCTTTCTTCCATTGTCGACAGGTCCACCAGCGGTCTGTACACGGGAAGATTCCTCCATCTCCTCGCAAGTCCCAGCGGACGGTGCCTAGGAAGGACAACATGGAGCACAGAGTCAATCAACCCACAGGTACGTTCCCACAGCTTGCACAGTACACGATTCTCAATGTATTGTATGGCTTGTATGAGTGTTGATGCAAGGCCTAGGTATGTGTGACGCAGTAGAAATTAAGATATGGGGGCCCTTGAAATGGCGGCTGCCTGACCTGTGAAGTGTGACAGTGGGATGTGAGGTCAATGCGCTGGCGTGGCACACCGTGGCGGTAGGCGGTCGAAGACCGCGGCGCAAAGCTGCATTGGTTAACATTGAACCCTATGGGTTTCAGGAGCCAAAGACGATGTGCGCCGGCGGTCGCGATACGCACCGCCACGGTACGCACCGCCGCGGGCGTGACCGCCATTTTCTATCTGCTTAATCACTCGATACCTGATCATCCACAGGAGAGGACCTATACTGCAAGTGCTGCTGTGACCTCGGTCTGGAAGAGACAATGGCTGCTGCGACTGGGGAAAGGGCCCCTGCCTTCACTTCTGAAGAATTGGAGAAACTCGTGGATGTGGTCCTCCCCCAGTATGCGCTACTCTACAGTCCTCCAGACCAACAGGTAAGTACACTGGGACCATGCTTTGTGGCCAATGCCTGGGTTGAGTGGGATGAATGAAAGATGGTGGGGAGGGGAGCGAATGAGGCATACATCAAACGACAGATAAGAGCATGTGCCACATGGCAAGTGTGGGGATGCGGGGCCACTCACATCGAGCATGCAGAAGGTGATGGGTTTTTTTTTCTCCCCCTGCACATGTCACATAGGTCAGCGCCCATCAGAAAATCGACATTTGGCGTGCCATCGCCAAGGACGTCCTGACCCTGGGTGTCCACAACAGACGGGGCACCCACTGCTGGAAGAGGTGGGAGGACATCCGCCGCGGGAGCAGGAAGACCGCGGAGGCTCTGCTGGGGATGGCCTCCCAACGTATGAGGGGTGCCAGTCGTACTTTGACCCCCCTGATGTCCCGGATCATGGCTGTGGCCTACCCCGATTTGGATGGGCGCGTGAGGACATCACAGCAGACACAAGGGGGTGAGTACAAGCACATTCTGCTGATTTTGCGCACATTGGAGGTGTCTGGGTGGGGGAGGAGGGCTGTGGGTATCCCTAGGCCAGGGCGTTTTCTGTAGGCTAGGCCCCTCCATTAGGCATGGCCCTGTTCCCCCGCCCCCCACCTCTGTAGGTTGCCTAGTACAGCTATTCATGGCCCTGTGTCACCTATGTGTGGAGTTGACGTCCATAGGCTTGTTGGCCATGTCCCACGGATTGAGTAGTGTACCCCAAGTGCGCGGCGTAGTGCAGGGGGCTTCTGTGTCTGTCCTCTCCGCCAACGGTGTCGCCAATGCATGAACTCAACATGTCTTTGTTTCTCCACCCCCCCTTTTTTTGTGGTCTTCCTGTTCATGTGTGCATTAGCATCATCAGGTGGAGGAGAAGTGGCATCGGAGCACGAGGGAGCTGCATCTCACATGGCCATGTAGGGCCATGCAACTGACTCGGATTTCACCAGTGAGACGGAGGGCGAGGGGAGCTCCACAGCGGGGACACGTGGTGACACCAGCGACACAGACACGTCCTCGGAAGGGAGCTCGCTTGTGGTGGCGGCAACATCCGTGCCCACCGCAACAACAGGTACAGCCGCCACCCAGCGCACCAGCTCTGCCCTCCCAGCAGCCCCTCTGCGTTCGCCCCGTGCCCGCTCACCCAGGAAGGTGGGCATCTCCTTCGCCCCAGGCACCTCAGGCCCTGCCCCAGTTACCCCTGCTGCCCTCAGTGAGGAGGTCATTGACCTCCTGAGGACCATCATTGTTGGGAAGTCTACCCTTTTGAATGCCATCCAGGGTGTAGAAAGGGAGGTGCACCGAAGTAATGCATACCTGGAGGGCATTCATTCGGGTCAGGCTGCCCATCAGCGATCGTTCAACGCTCTGGCCTCAGCACTGACGGCAGCCATTGTCCCTGTCTCCTGCCTCCCTCCTCCAACTTCCTCAACCCAGTCCCACTCCCCTGTACCTCTGCCTATCCCAGACACACCATCAGACCAGCCTGCACACACCTCGACACCCAAGGGAAGCTCATCCAGACATAAGCACCACACAAGCATTCACACAAGCAACATCCACATGCAGACATGCCAACAGCCACTGCCTCTACTGTGTCCCCCTCCTCCTCGTCTCCCTCCTCCCTCCCTGTGACGTCTCCACTCACATTTGCATGCACGACATCTTCAGCCACTACGTCCATCACCAGCACACCCACCAGAACATTCCGCACACGTGCAGTCACCACCCCCACGACCATTTACACGTCCCCTGTGTCCTCTCCCAGTGTGTCTGTCACCCCCTCTTCCAAACCACACAAAAGCAGGCAGCCACCCACCCAACAGCTATCCACCTCACGACAGCCTCCAGCACAATCACCTGCACCCAAAGACACCAGACTTCACTCTCCTACAACCACATCCTCTTCCTCCACTCCCATACCCACTACAACTACCCGTCCCTGTCTTACTAAATTGCTTTTCCTTTCCAACCTTGACCTCTTTCCATCAACTGACTCACCCCCTCCATCTCATAAGGCTCCAATCAGCACCTCAGCCACCACAAAACCTGGACCTACAAAGACAATAGTCCAAGGATTTTGGAGTCCACCACCTTCAAGCCCAGCTACTTCGGCTAGGAGCAAAGAGACGGCCAGCCCTCCCCCTGCAAAAAAAGCCAAGAAAGCCAGTGCCCGGCGTGAGAGGCCAAAGACAGCAGGCTCCAAAAGCACTACCCTGGCACCGTCAGGGAGTGGGGTGCCACCTGGCATACCGCCAAAGGGAGGAAAGGGCCACAGAGGAGCAGGGAAGGGTGGCAAGGGCAGCACGCCTGACAAGTCCGGCAGCAGGCGAGCTGCCCAGGAGGGCCCCACCAGCCCCATTCTAGGTGTGCAGGAGGACACCCAGAGGCCCGGTACGGCAGCCCAGGAGGGCCCCGCCAGCCACAGCCCAGCTGCCCAGGAAGGCCCCGCCAGCCACAGCCCAGCTGCCCAGGAGGGCCCCGCCAGCCACAGCCCAGCTGCCCAGGAGGGCCCCGCCAGCAACAGCCCAGCTGCCCAGGAGGGCCCCGCCAGCCACAGCCCAGCTGGGCAATGAAGGAGCGCCAGCCACAGCCCAGCTGGGCAATGAAGGAGCGCCAACTCAATCAACACTGAACATGGCAAGGACTGCCAAGGCAAGCACCGCTGAACAGGGCCCTTCAAGTCAAGAACCGCTGAAAAGGGCACCGCCATCTCAAGCACCGCTGAACTGGGCCCTTCAAGTCAAGAACCGCTGAACAGGGCCCTTCAAGTCAAGAACCGCTGAACAGGGCCCTTCAAGTCAAGAACCGCTGAACAGGGCCCTTCAAGTCAAGAACCACTGAACAGGGCCCTTCAAGTCAAGAACCGCTGAACAGGGCACCGCCATCTCAAGCACCGCTGAACTGGGCCCTTCAAGTCAAGAACCGCTGAACAGGGCCCTTCAACTCAAGCACCGCTCCGCTGGGCACCGCCGTCTCTGCACCGCTCCGCTGGGCCCTTCATCTCAAGCACCGCTCCGCTGGGCCCTTCAACTCAAGCACCGCTCCGCTGGGCCCTTCAACTCAAGCACCGCTCCGCTGGGCACCGCCGTCTCTGCACAGCTCCGCTGGGCCCTTCATCTCAAGCACCGCTCCGCTGGGTCCTTCATCTCAAGCACCGCTCCGCTGGGCCCTTCAACTCAAGCACCGCTCCGCTGGGCACCGCCGTCTCTGCACCGCTCCGCTGGGCCCTTCATCTCAAGCACCGCTCCGCTGGGCCCTTCAACTCAAGCACCGCTCCGCTGGGCCCTTCAACTCAAGCACCGCTCCGCTGGGCACCGCCGTCTCTGCACCGCTCCGCTGGGCCCTTCATCTCAAGCACCGCTCCGCTGGGCCCTTCAACTCAAGCACCACTCCACTGGGCACCGCCGTCTCTGCACCGCTCCGCTGGGCCCTTCATCTCAAGCACAGCTCCGCTGGGCCCTTCAACTCAAGCACCGCTACGCTGGGCACCGCTACGCTGGGCACCGCCGTCTCAAGCACCGCTGGCCCATTGGCAGAAGGGGCAGGCCCGCATCTGTGTCGGGCAGGGCTGCACGAAGCACTCTGGGCACCATGCCTCCTCCAGAACCAGTGGAGTCTGTAATCCACTTGTGAGACTGTGGCTTTGCACTCCCCAGGATGGCCCAGTGGGCAATCCACCCACTGTAGAGACTTGAGGGACTGTGGCTTTGCACTCCCTAGGATTGAACAGTGGGCAATCCACCCACTGTAGAGACTTGAGAGACTGTGGCTTTGCACTCCCCAGGATGGCACAGTGGGCAATCCACCCACTGTAGAGACTTGTGAGACTGTGGCTTTGCACTCCCCAGGATGGCACAGTGGGCAATCCACCCACTGTAGAGACTTGTGAGTCTGTGGCTTTGCACTCCCCAGGATTGAACAGTGGCCATGGAGGCCCCTCGTGGATCTGGCGTTGTGGACTTATCTGGCTGAGGTGCCCCCCCTTCCCTTCCCCCTGAGGTGCCTGTAGTTTTGCTATCTGATGCCCCTGCAGTGTTCTCTCCATTGGAGCCGGGTATCCTGTGTGGGCTTTGCCCATGTGTTTACGCCCATTGGCCCACGAACAATGGCTGATACCCAATTTGGACAGGACAATTTACATATGTATATATAGTTATAGATGTTTGATATATTTTTTTACTTAGCCGTACAATATACTTCAAATTTCATGATCCTTTTTTTTTGTCTTTGCATTCTTCCGGGGGGTTTGGTCGTGTCACTCTGAGATGTTGCTCTGCATTGATGTGTATGTAGTTGTGGGTGAGGGTGAGGGTGGGTGTGTCGCGTATGTGTGTCCCCGTAATTCTTTGCCTTCCCCCTCCCCTGTGTCATAGGTGCAGTACTCACTGTTGTCTTCTGCACCGGCGTTCGTGCTCCTGGTAGAGGAGCAGGAAGACAATAGCTGGTAGGATGTGTAGTTTGGGTTCCATGCTGTCCAGATTCCTCGTGGAGTGTGTAGAGGTGAGTGTTTTCCGTTCGTAATGTCTGTTTCCGCCGTGTTTTTATCGGCGGGGCAACCGCCCCGGAAAAGGTGGTAGATTGGTGGGTTGTGATAGGGTGGGCGGTACATTGTCTTCCGCCTGTCTGTTGGCGGTGACCGCCGCGCTGTTTGTTTGTCCCGCCGTGGCGGTCGGAGTGTTAAAGTGGCGGTCTCTGTTGGCGGTTTCCGCCAGGGTCAGAATTCCATTTTTTTTAACGCCTGCCTATTGGCGGGTTGGCCGCCACTTTAACACTGACCGCCAGGGTTGGAATGACCCCCACAATGTCTTACTCTCATTGGTATCAATCTAACACTCTTTTAAATCATAGATATTTACCTGGAATGTATGTATACAGTCGCAGTACCTGCCATGCTGTTAAAAGTGGCTTAAGGTTAGAAATGTGTTATTCCTTCATAGACACTAGTACCAAAAAGGCAAAATAATTGCTATCTCACAATATTCCATGAATAGTAGTTCAAGGACAGGTTGGTATATCTTCACTTCCCATATTTCAGGGAGCCAACGAGTTGCTAAATGGTCACACCATCAGTTGCACAATGCATTAAATAAATAAATGATCCATTTTCTAAACAAAGCAATATTCATGGTCCAGACAAGAACATGCAGGACTACCTATGGCAGGCAGATGCTAGCTTCCACATACAAATGAAAATCCATGCAGACACAGCTTAGATGAGAAGAATATGTTTGGAACATGATGACTGGAAAGCATTGAGGCCATGCCCAAGAGGTCATAACTGGGAGGAGTAGGGGGTGAATTTCCAAAGACTTCCACTTGCAAAAATCCCACAATTTGTGTGAATGCCATAATTACAACCCATTGTCTAGAAATCTCAGCATGTAGGTTTGCAATAAAATTGGAAATTCAGTTTTTCCTATTAAGTTGTTTCAAGAACCATCCATTCATTTTCAAAGTTGAGAGGAAAACTGCTCCGAAAATAACTTGAATGAAAGAAGCTCATCTATTTTCAAAGCTAAGTGGCACCCTAAGAAAATAAAACAGTTTTGCAGATATAAATATGTGAAAGTGTAACCGTAGAAAGAAGGGGCAACTCCGCAAACTATGAATAACATAATACTTGACACCTATACAAGACACTGATAACATAATAAAAAATGTGATCATGCTTCACAGGTTCTGGCTTCAACCAGTACTTAATTTGTGAAAGAAAGAGTGCCAGCGCCCAAAGCTCTGCTCAGAAGCCAGTGGCCAGGGCAATTAAACATGGGCACACTGAATAGGCTGGTAATTTCTATTCCATTACCAGACACCCCTTGCCTCTTTTTCTCGTTCTTGTAGGTTCCTACTTTCCCACTTTGTGATAGTTTTTCAATTTTTCTCTTCCTTCGTCTTTCTTATCTGTATGTTTTTCCCTCTCCTGCATTCAGTAAATATCTGTTGTGGGAAATAGATGCCTGTCCTAAAAAATAAGTGCCAGTGGCCCCCACTGGCAACCACTGGCTCCAAATAGGCTCTGGCTCCAACCTGTCAAAAAGTGCAACCCGAGAAACTCCCTTAACAAAGGCAATTCTCCAACCTGTCACAAAAAAGCTTACACATCAATCTGTTGCGTAGGCTCTCATTATCCTAATGAGGCTACTGGATTCGGGTGGCAGAATTGCTTGTACTGTGGGAGACTGAGTCTGAACACACTACAGGTGACACCTGTCGGCCCAATCCGGGTTTTGTTCCAGCTAACAAGCAGTGCCTCATCTCCACCCTACAGCAGGGATGATTGGGCAACCAAGTGCATGACACAATTGACTCATCAGGGAAATCGTGGTCACTGAGATCTCTTCCATTTCTCTCAGTTACATTAGTCTCACATATGCAAGGACAATCAGAGGCAGAATATAGTTCAAATAAGGTTTTATTGAAATAACTGCATCTTAGATAATAAAACATGTAATGAAATAACTAGGATGATAAAGCATGACAGGATTAAATTGTGACAAGGACAGTGAAACATAAAGATAACGCAACCATATTGTCACTAGAATCGTTAAGTGTAGCTTCTACCTAGGCTATGTTAGAGCACAGTATGTTAAGCTCTAATTTTGCCCTTCAGCTTCCCCATGGAAGACATCATCCCTCATACTTGAGCAAGAGGCCCGTAGTCTACATAAGCAGCTGCAGCGAAGCACTCAGTAATCAGCATACAGTCGAGGTCATCTGGCTTTAATCTCCCTCTAATGTACCTGGGTAAAAGTAGTGTTTTATAAGAAAACAGCTGATGTTCCAAGAAAGAATCCCCACATAAGAGTCTGTATGTTTCTGTGAGCATTAGAGACAAAGCGTACCACTTTTGTCAGCAACCTATCTTACTGCAGCCTTGAGAAAAACACAGAGTGGAAGATATATCTTGTTTAAGAAAGCATTGCTGGCCTAGGAAAAGAACAGCTAGATAGAGAAAATAAAACAAGACCGCAAATGTGGCTATTGTTAAAATAATAAAACAAAGCTGAATAAAATATGTCTTGGTTAAAGTGCACAGCAGCAGGCATAGTTTTCGAAAATAACGTGTATGAAGCTATAACTAAAATAGCTACACAACAAACCTATCAGTATTAATATAGTCTTATAGCCCACAGCTGTTGTAAAAGGCCTTGATTTCAAATTATAGCCTATAACAAGGATGAGGGCCTTTAACAACAGGTATTGCACACGGCAGAAGGATGATGAGGCTATTAGAACATTCCATCAACTAAAAGTAGAAAGTTCTAAATTAAAAAAGCAAAACATAAAGACAAATATTGGAATGGAGAAGGAAAAGGCCAATACCAGCCGTTCTAAACCCGGAACCACTCCATTGTCTTCAATGGAGCTCCCAACATTCCAAAGTTCTAATAACTTGTTAAACAGCTGTATAAAGCACCATTCCATAACCCTCACAGGAGCAAAAACCTCTAGAATCAAATAGAGCTGCATCAGAAGCAGCATCATGTTTACTTAAAAATGAAAAGTTACTAATTACATATTTGCAACAAACAAAAGAGATGCATGTTTTTCATTATGGACAATAAGCTCAACACCTACTGTGTAAAAACATACTTGAGCAGTCTGTTGCCCCTACATGTTGGTTCTGAAAAAAACAAAAAAAAACAGTATACAGGCAACACAACGAAATCCCTGACTATGAGCCTTTATTATGCTTCAGAATACTCCTTCTAACAGGCCCTCAAATGTTCCCATTCATCTCTAGGCATATGAACGTATTCCAGTCCTTTGCTGACTCATTAGCAGATGCAGCGTGACCCTTGACCATCCAAAAATCACAATTGTACAAAACTTTATCACTTGGCTTGATAGCCTGGGGTGCCCACTCTCCCTCTTACTGCTCGCATTGGCGATCAAGCCATTGCCCATAAAGATAGTCTAGTGCAAGGCCCGGATTAGGAGAGAGAGGGAAGACCATTTGTTCTATAGGCTAATGGGCAGCTACTGTTTGTTAGATAACCCAGATGGTCTGTCCAAAATTCATGACAACTTAGAAACATTTGTAATGCTCTATGGACTAATTATGAATGAAGAAAAGTTTGGCATCTATGCATTACAGGGGGATTATATAGCAATCAAATGGGAGTCTCATCTGCTAGTGGAGCAAAACAGTTTTTTAGTATAAAGGGATGCAAGTCACATGGAACCCACTATGGACATGGACCTGAACCTCTGCTGCACACAACCTGAACCAACAAACTAAACTGGATCTCCCTCTCCATATGATTGGTGGACAGGTTAACCCTATTTAAAATTATCCCACTACGTAAACTGTTATATGTTTATAAAACTACCATTATGCAATCCCAAAGTTGTCTTTCCAGAATATACAGGAATACTCCAGACTTTAAATGGCTGCACAACCCATCCAAATTGTCCTTTCATAAATGTGTGCCGTCTTTGTATGATAGGGGTCTGGCAATGGTAGGCATGCAGTTATATTATTGGATGACCCTTAACCATTCTCAATGACTGGCTGTTTGGCCTGAGAGGTAACCCATCCATTTGAATACAGCTATCTGAGCTGACAGAGCAAGTAGTAGTGACAGCCCTGTAGGAGGGTCCAATAACAGCATTCCTACCCAATGAGACAAAACAAATGTTTGTTTATTAACATAATGCACTTAGATCAATAAGCTGCAGTGGATGAGTAACCTATGAGTTCCCTTCCCTCATCCCTCCCCACCTAGTGAACTGGTGGAGGTAGATTAAGAAGCTTAAGGGCTTCGTAGACTAGGATGCCATAGATATGTGTCATCTACCAGATGACATCCTGTATGGCCAGTGAATATTTAATTTATAAATCTCAGTTCTACAGATAATTGCATTTCCGACACACACTAGGAGATCGCAGTGAGTCCCTTCCAACTACATCAGAATACAGCCCACTGTAGCAAGACTGACATTGAGTCTCCTGGAGAGGAAGACAATTTTACTTAGCTACAGATCCCAGGTGAATAATTCCACAGATAGGCTATCTGAAGTTTGTTAGACTTGGGAAGCAGATATGGGCCCAATAAATGGAGGTAGCTGGCATGAGAAGAACATTACAGTCTGCACACTTGCAGTCTCAGCTGAGGAGCATTGTGCTTCTGGAAGGTGTGTAAGATCACCTCTCGACTATGCTCTAAATGTAGCAATGCAGTGGTGATCTTCTGCATGTAACTAATCAATGCTCAAGGATTCAAAATTACTGGTCTTCCATTTCCTTGGCTATTTCTAGGGTGCTTGCAAACCCTATCTTCTTTCCCCCAAACTAGTAATTGTAGTAATAATGTAAGGGGAGGGCTACGTAAATATGCTATGATGCTGAATGGGTTGGTTTTCCTACCCATCACATTTGACACTGCAAAGCATTTGATCACTTCAACAAGCTCAATGATACAGGAGTGGGTACAGGAGATGGGTAGATGTGTTATTAGGAAAAATCAATAAACATTGCTAGTGACTGTCCCAACAAACATACTAGAATTTCGGGCCCTTGCACATACCATTTGGAGTTCTGTGAGTGCTCATTGGGTAAACGATACTAGACATTGACCAGTAAACAAATCATTACTGACTACTGTGAACTATTGATGTGAATGATAAAAATGCTTGCAATAGGAACTTGCCAAAGTTGTTATATTAATGTTGTAAAAGAGTTATTAAAAGCACGTTTATTAGACATCCCAATATATCATCAACCAATGCACTGGCAGATAGATTAAAGACCTTCAACTTCTAGCAACTGGTAAGAGGTTATACACACTATTGAAGGCACACTTTCTACAGCATCTTCAAATCTTATATCTATTTTATCATTGTTATATAGTCCATCGTGTCATTGAGATCTTTACTCAGATCACAAATCGGCCATGTTTTGGCAGAAAATCTAAGCTATCGTCAGTTTCACACCAACAGAAACCCATCAAGCTACTGAAGTGCATGTCTACCTTAAAATGTAACAGCAATACTCAGCACTGGTACATTAAGTAGTCGAATGACAAACACAACAGACCACATCGTTACGACAACACATCTCCATCACAAATAGAAGAGGTGCAATGCCACTAATTAATCATCAATATAAATTTCACCTGATATCATAAACATGTTTGACTGAGTAGAATTGTAATTTTGATTGTCAACTGTGTTATGATTTGGAATTCCTGAGCAATTCATCACTTATGTTTGTTCTTTATATTTGTCACCTAAGAGACACATCAATTAATGCCATTAATTAGCTTATTTTTACTTTTGTATGTCACAGAGCACTGGACAAGGTTGCCCCATATCATCCTTTTTACACACCTTGTGCATGTCAATATTTATAGCAATGCTGGGAGGTACAGCATAGGTAAAGGATTTCATAATTGGCACTATAGAGCTTGTAGTGTCAGGACATTCTATAAAAGTTCTAGATTTGGGGATTACTTGGGATATAAATTTATTTCTGAAAAAGCCCAATACCGATGACTGCCATTATGGTATTTCATCATCCCCTGGTGGATAGGGAGCTCTAATATCTAGGGGCCTTGATGACCTATTAGTAAGCTTGGATTGTGGGAAAAAGTGCAATTATTGTAGCAGTGTACATTTATATTCATGATATAGGAGCATTAGCCTTTGAACCTTCTAAGATGAGCCATTTCAAATAAAATAATTTTTCTACTTAATACATGAATTATATTTTTCTGGCTCTTCTGATACATGCTTCACAATCATTACTTCCTATGCTGAATAAAGTTCTATCTTCTTTTATTTGGGACTATGCATTTTCTGCAAATAATACTAGTGATGCAATTAAAATTTTAGTAGTGTCCTACTTGTCACCAAACTCATCAGTAAGTGGCAGTTTCTGTCTTATGTTAACCAAAGCACTAATGGCTTGAATATAGAAGCTGCACTGACACACAATTTAAATATGCATTTGTTTACACTGCAGAATTCAACATAGGTGGTGTTTGAATTAAATCATGTTAGAAGGATTAAATTGATATTACTATGTAATTTGTACTCTAGACTAACATTATTTATTGAAACGATATTGAGTTTCTAATGAGTATTTAAGTATGAGTGCAAAAGTGAAAGAAATGTACTTCCCTATTATACCAAATGAAATCCATTAACAAAAACCTTTGTCTCTTTTAAGTGAATGCAACACACAGATTAATGAAGTATTATTCATGTTGAATTCATAAGTTGCATAGTATATGTGTTTTTATACTGTATATGTGTTCATAATATAATGTATTGCTGTAATTTTCTTGTGTTAGCCTAAGTGAGGCCTGTTAAGCTTGTATTTGTGACTGTGCAGGAAATGCTGATTCATTCCTTAATGTGAGCTTTCTTTCAAGCTTTGTTCCTATGAGAAGACTGTTTTTTGGAAACAGGCCATATTGTTTAGAGATTGAAAAAATTGTGGAACATGGACTGCCATCGCAAACAATTGTTTCAAACTTATTTGGAGTTACATAGATGGAAGATGTTCCCATGACAGATTTGGGAACAGATGTGGATTTTACAGTTTAGAGTTGTGTGATTGATTACTATTGGATGATGCCCCTTCAACATAACATAGACGGATACCCTTGGTGAATCACATTACTTTATGAACTTTGATATATTGATGATCCGTTGGACTTTGATCAGTTCCTAGATACCTGCAGATACTTGACAGATCCAGATGCACGAAGATGCATTGCTGATTCTTTTTCCCTGATTCCTTAATGTTGTGCCCTTTGGAAAGTTTCCTTCCTCTCTACCTCTGCTTCTTTGAAATGCCCCTTTGAGACTTAGAAATCTATTTTCCCAATCTCCTTCAAAAGACTCTTGATTGACCTTCAGACAAGCTGAAGCTTTCCCTTTTTATTTATCTTTTGTTCACCTTAGCTAGTAGCTCGCAGTTCGAGATTATCTTTTCCAAATTCTATCTTTTGCTTGCATGTGTTTCACCCCACACATGTATGTCCCTGATTTGGTTAGTTATAGGGTTTCCCCTGTGTCCAGTTAAAATGAAGACTCTGCAGAATTGAATTGACTGATGATTGCTAATTTCTGTATCACAAATATTCTTGCTGTTGATGTGGAATGTCCCTCTTGTATGCTTAATTTTGTTAATGTTAGTCCGTCTGAGTTTATTTTGTCGCCTTACAACTCTTGGAAATGATGGTGGTCATTTTGACACTGGTGGTAAAAAAAGCATACCGCCACGGTGACGGACACCAAAATATCCTCACCGCGGCTACCATCCGTCCGCCATATTATGATCACTGCTGGACATCCACCACAAGAAAGGCAGAAATCTGGCAGTGATCAAGCTGGTACTGCTACCACCAGCATGCCAAGCCAGTTGAACGCCACCAGCCGTATTATGACAGTTCATACGGCCTGGTGGTGTTCTGCTGGTGGAGCGCTGCTGGAGGTAGCAGTGCCCCTTCCCGTTCCGTGCCGGATGACCTCCTCGCCGGACAAGGTAAGTTGGGTGTTCAACAGGGGAGGGGGTGGGAGGGTCAGGGTGTTTTGTGTGTGTTGCTTAGTATGTGAGTGCGTGTGGGAATTCATCTGTATGTGTTGTGTAGTTTGCATGGTTGTATGCGTGTGAGTGAATGCGTGTAAGAATGGTGAAGTGAGTGTGTGTCTGCATGTCAGTGTGATTGTGTAAGAATGTGTGTCAGTATGTCTGTAAGTATGCGTATATGAATGCGTGTATGCAGTGTGTGTATGGATGCGTGTATGGCAGTGTTAGTGAATGGGTGTATGCATGGTGCATGTGAGTGTCTATGTGCATGTATGCAGGGAGGGGGTGGTGGTGTGTTTGTGGATCAGAGGCGGGTGGGGGTGTGTTTGTGGATTGGAGGGGATAGGGTGTTAGTGTATCATTGTGTGTATGGGGGCAGGTGGGGGGTGAGTTTGGATGGAGGGGGGCATCAGGTGAGTGTTGGGAGTTGGGGAGCCACCTACCAGTGACAGGGAAGTAATTCCCTGTCACCGGTAGAGCCTACCACCATGGTTTTTGTGGCATTGCTAACGTCACGGAAACCATAGCGGTAGGCCAGCTCACAATGCCATGGGCGGTACTCTGTGGGTCGCTGGGCTGAAGATAGATATCTCTGGTCCAGCGGCTCATATCACCATGGCAGAATGAGTGGAGAACTGGCAGGTTGGCTACAGCCAACCCGCATATCTCATAATATGACAATATGTACCTCCAGCCTGTTGGCGGTACTAATGCCATATTAACCCCAACCGCCAGGGTCATAATGACCACCTGTGTTTTTGTAACTTGGTTTTGCAGATTCTCTACATGATTTTGAGCTTGAGTTGGTAATAAATCTCTTAGCTTTATTTTCCAACTGGCTTTTTCCTTCTGTGGCCACATTGGTCATGGTGTTTAAATTAATTGAGTTTCTACTGAAATTGTGTTAGTGGTTCTACCACACCACTTACTGAGTTCAAAGATTCATCAACCTTGAAGGGCATTGACTCCTGCGAAGGATGAAAGTGGTCCATCAGTTCTGGTAAAAGAGGTATTGTTTGTCCCATAAGGGGGGGAAACCATTCCTGTGTAGTGTTAGGGTGAAAGGATATGATTGACCAGTCCAAGGATTGTCTACCATGACTTCTGACCCATAGTTCGTTCTGAAGATGGATCAAGCGGCGCTGTGTCTACAAGCAACGGATCTGTGAGTATTAATAGGGATTTGTGTTTGCATTGCTTTCGGCCTGAAAATTGTGGTGCAGTGTGATGTTGCGAAGTGTTTTGCGGAGTCGCCGTAATCAAAGTAATTGTGGCTCTTTTAGATCAAAAATGTTCACGCTTGTTGCAGTTGTTGTTGACGGTTCCATTGTGGCCTAAGGTTCCAAGATAACGCACACGTATGGAGGACACTTGGTTAATTTATTGTCTGCAATGAGGTACTTGTCATGAGACGTCGTTAACAGTGCCAAAAGTTGACACGTCACCAAATGGATGAAATCCAACTGCTTGAAACTGCTTGAAACTGAACAAGGACAAGACAGACAAGACAGAGGTGATCATCTTAAAAAGCAACCCATCCTCTTGGGACAACACCCGGGGCCCTCCATGCTTGGACAACCCCTGACACAGACTGACCACACCCGCAACTTCAGCATCATCATCATCATCAACAGCAAGCTCACCTTCAAATGCAGATAAATGCAGTGGCCTCCTCCAGCTTCCACAACCTCCACATGCTACAAAAGATCTTCGAATGGATCCCCATTGAAACGAGAAAGATGGTCACCCAAGCCATCATCACCAGCAGACTAGACTACATATACGCCCTCCCTGTCGGACACCCCCCAGCTCCTCCACTGCCTTCAGACCATCCAGAATGCAACAGCAAAACTCACCTTAGACCTCCACAGACGGGCCCACATCACCCCCACCTCAGAGGTCTACACTGGCTGCCTATGCACAAGAGCTGCAAATTTAAGGTTCTCACCATCGCATACAAAGCCCTCCACAACATCGGACCCAAGCTAATCAACCACAGACTCTCCTTTCACCAGCCAACCAGAGAGCTCCATTCGACAACTCTCATCCTCGCTCATGTCCAGAGAGTTCTGATGCAGCCTACCTCACTGCCAACAACTGGATCAACCTAGCCCCCCAACCTTCACATCTCACACACCCTCCTCAACTTCAGAAAAAAACTCAAGACATGGTTCTTTGAGGAGTAGCTCAGACACACAGTGACAGCCCTTAGCACCTAGATACCCACAGGGGAATAAACGCACTTTGCAAATCCAATGATTGATTGATTGATTGATCTCTATCAACCGGAGGGAGAAGTGCTGGTCAAATTTGAATTGTTGTGTAGTTGCAAAAGTTATATCGAAAAGTGTAAGTCAGTACAGCTTTGAAGTGTTTGAGTTCCTACCCATAGTGTGCAGACAGGTTGTTTTTTTGCATTAGGTATATATGAGCGATTGCTTGAAAGACAATTGAAAAGCTGCTGCTGAAAGAAGTGAGTATGACGTCATTCTGTGTCACACTGGTGTCGGTTGGTTGGTGTGAAGCGGCGCTGGTATTGGTGGAGAGTGCCACGTTGCTATTGGTCAAGAACATTGAGAGCAGGGGATTGTTGGATTGAAGTTCGTTCCTGATTCGATTGAAAAGTTTTTTTAAATTATTAAAATTGACCACAAATGAAGTTTTCCAAGGCATTTCAAAGTGTATTAAGAGTAGATGTGTTTCATTCCAGTTAGAGAGGGTATAGAAACACCACCAGAAAGAACCCAGGTCATACTGTGTCATCTGTTAAAGGTCTTAATTTATGTTCTTGCCTTGAGCAATGGTGCAAGATTACTGAGAAGGAAGGTGCCTTAGCATTTCCCCATTATGAAACATTTATTTGGGGATTTTAGAACATTTGAGGTGAATAATATATTAAATTGAATAGGCCTCCAAGACCAGTACAATTCAAAGCGTAGTATATGGGAACTTATTGCCTGTGAAACAATGTCAGCCAAATATGAGAATAGAATGCAGAACACAATTAAGATAATTTCAGAAGCCACATGGGATGCAGAGCAGAAAATGTGTAGAACAGATATATTATATGGAGTTAGAATGTTTCCAGCTAAATTAAATGAACAAAGTGAAAGCAATAAATCTTAGACAAAAAAGAAACAGACAGAAAAAACAGAACAGGCAGCAGAAGCTGAGAATAAAAGGACAGTAACATATGCCAGTGGCTTAGATGCTGAGTTGATAAATCAGATCCTGCTGAATCATCCACCTCAATATCATTCAGTTGAGGTTGGAGCGAAAGGTGAAGCAGCACCCAATGTAACCCTGAATGTGCCAATTGCTCCAGTTTCACACACCCGAATCAGATAGTAACAGGTACACCTGCAAATTCAGTGACCCAAGTTCCCATAGTGTATCCACCGTTTCTGACTGTTAACACAGTTCAGCCTGTATCAAGTCCAGTTCTAAATCAAGTTGTTCCAGATTCTAATGTGAGTCAGATAGTGCAGTCAACTTATATGAATCAGCCTGTGCAAACCTGTATCCCAAATCAGACTGTGCCAATGTTTAGTCTGGTCCAGTCAATACCAAATGTTAACACAAGTCAAACAGGACAGCGTTTCATTACTGTTTTAACAGGACTCCTCAGACTCAGACAAATCTTATGAGTCGGGATGCATTAACTGTTCTCCTGACTATAGGTCCAGTTGCTCTCTTGTATGCTTCAGTTATGTCTGGAAGTAATGTTCATTCAATTAAGGCCCCCACTGTTCCTGATACACCAGTTACATTTTTGGGGATATCACCAATTGATATGCACAGATCAGTATATTCAAACAATTCAGAGATGGACAGAACAGCTTCTCTTGTTCCACCTTTGACCTCTACATGAACTGTAGAACCTAACCCAAATTTAAATGAAGCAGGACGTATTCCTGATAACAAGTTTCCACAGGGAACTTCACCTCACCTCATTTTATGCCCAGACCTGACCAGATCCCAAATGTACATTGCAGCACTCCAGAAGCAGAAGTGCTCCAGAGAAATATTATTAGTTTGCAGGGTTTCACAGCATGAGAGCCGACAGAGTGTTTAACCAATTTAAGTCCTCAAGGTGTCACAGGTGTGAGAAGCTGTAATGCCAGAACAAAAGAGACGCACAAGAGAGATAGATCCATGAAGGTGCTTAGATTGAAATTGGAATTAAAAGTGGGTTTTTAGGAAGATTAGACACAGTTCACTTGGAAACTTACACAGACGATGAACTGAGGTTCATGTGCAAAGATACTTCCCAACATCCAGGAAAGGCTTAAGAGAGATTAGCTGAAGTGGCCAAAAATATGATGTGGATTTAGAGAAAATGAAAGTCTTAAAGAGAAGTTATAGATTACAGTTTAATCCAAGAGGCATAGCATTAATGAAATCTCCGAGAATTAAATTGCACATTAAGGAATTGATTAACTACATACAGACATGGGGAGCTTTAGATAAGTGGGAATGTAGATGGGCAAAGAAAAGAGATTAGAAGAAAGCAAAGCCAAATGTACCTCCAGCAGAAGTAAATCAAGCTGAGGACAATGTGAAAATGATGCCCATGCATGAAATACCAGCTGAATGTTATGTACCTGTTCCCTGGAGTAGAAGTGGTATATTGTCATCTACAAATGAGCACCCAAGATTGAGATAAAATCTTATGGAATGGTACAAGCAGACAGAAAGATTTGGGAAACTCTCATAATGCCTGCAGGAAGAATTAAACACGTTGTGATATTGTGGTTCCAACAGATGTGTGGACTGCATGTAAAGTGCATGTTGATTGGCCTGATAGTTACCCTCGAAGAGATCTAATAACAGTCACACCATCTGAAGAGCTGATGAAAAAGCATCACAAGACAATTAAATTTTTGATAAAGTGTCCATGAAAGATACTGATTGGCTGAAAATTGAGAAAACAGCCCAGGAACCAAAAGAGTTGATTGATGTTTATTATGAAAGGTTGTTGCAGGCTTTCAAACTTCACAATGGTACTGATACTATAGAAGCTAAAGATCTGGGTCTTTTGTGTTCAGATTTGTACAGGGATTGAAATCAGAGATAAGTGAAATGATTCTGCAGCACCTATTTTTTTGGCAGAATAAACCGATTGATGAGATTCTGCATTATGCAAAATACTGTAATGACAAATTAGAATTGAAACAGAAACATAAATTGAAAGAGAAAGTTATGGTTTTGCAATCGTAAGCAGAACATAGAGCAAATCAGAATACTCAGATGATGATGGAAATTAGTGTGATGCAAGAAATACCATAACAGGTGACTAATGTTGTTCAGTCTAGAGGTAGAGGATGTGGTTTCAGTTGAATCAAGTGGAGGTGTTCTTAATGATCAGGCTTTGAGAGGAACTAATTTGTGTTATGCATGCGGAAATTTTGGTCATTGGCGACAGGAGTGTCCATATAACAATGTGAATAATCATGTGCAGTATGTTGCAGTTGCTCAGGTACAAGGCAGCAAGCAAGTTCAAGTTCAAAGAGTTTAAAGACTCCAAGTACAAAATGTGAATATGTACCCAGGACAACAGATGCAGATCCACAAATCTCGATGACACAACAGCAAATGATTGTTCCCAAGCAAAACATGAATCAAATGGCAAATGAGAATGTAAATCAGATAGCCTCCTATTTTTCCCTAGCGGACCTGAGGGAAGAGGAATTTTCGGAAAATCTTCAAACTGATCGCTCTGGTGATGAGGCTTGCATGCTAGGTGCATCCTTAAAAGTTGATCAATGAGGTCCTTATGTAAATGCCAATGTTATAGGCCATAATGTGTAATTTTTTATCGACACAGGAGCTACACGTTCTACTGTCAGAACTGTTGAAGTGCCCAAATTGCCCCTTCAGGAAAAAGCACCCAGGTTGTAGGAGTCGCAAACAAGCAATTGACCAATCCTCTAACAGAACATGTCCCTGTCAAAATAAGGTTCATTTGAAGATGAGCACCAAATGTGTGATTTGAGTCCCGTTATGCTAGGACATGAACTGCTGTGTAAGCTGAACTATTCTATTAGCTGCATGCCCATAGGGATAGCAATTCAAATGAGGAACATGTGCCTTGTAAAATTATAGAGCAGTACTCTTGTGTCACATTGTACCCAATGATAACAATAAATGAATTGCCCAAAGATCGCGAAGAAAACATGACACCTGAGGTTTCGAATTTTTCAGGAAAATAAATATGACTCATCAAAGGAGTTGGGCCTATTAAAATAACAGTGAAGCAAAATGAAGTTGTACAAAAACACCCCCTATAATATGTCACCAGAGACAATTGCTGTTATTACCCCTTTGATTAACTGCTTATTTGAGCAAGGTATCTTGAAAGAGACTTTAGGAAGTCCATGTAACTCTCCCATTCTAGGATTGTGGAAGCCCATTGGAAAGTACCGCAGAGTTCAAGTCCTAAGAAAAGTAAACAAGAATGTTGCTCCTTTTGTCCTGTGGTACCGAATCCTGCAATGATTTTATTTCAGACTTCCTGTTAAGCAGAATGGTTCACTGTGATTAATCTGTGCCACGCTTTCTTCTCCATACTGTTGCAATAGGAAAGCCAACTCTTTTTTCCATTTAAATCCACAAGGGTATACCAAATCAGCGTCCATTTTTGACCAGATCTTGAAAAAGAATCCAGAGACTCTCATATGCCCTAGCATTCAGTCTTAGTCGAGTATATAGATGATCTGTTAGTTGCACCAAACACCCGAGAAGCATGCTGAAGAGATACAATTGCTCTTTTAAACCATTTAGGAGAAAATGGGTCTAAGGTTTCTCCTGCGAAACTGCAGTATTGCAAGAAAGAAGTTTAGGTCACTACATTGAGAAGGTGTGAAGAAAGTGTTACAAGAAAATGTTTTCAACAGTCATGAAAATGAATCACCTTACAACACAGAAAGACGTTTAAATGTTTCTGGGAATGGTTGGCTACTATTGTCAGTGGATTCTAAACTTCTTCCTTTTGGCCAAGCTGATCGAAGGTGTCTGGTCAGTTATAACAAAAGTTTTTCTTTGTTTTGCTGTGAGAGAGATGGGTGTGCTCCTTCAGTTTTGACACAGCTGCAAGGAAATGGGAACAAGCATGTGGCTTATTTTTCTGCTACACTTGATCCTGTAGCATCTGTGCTGCTTGGTTGTTTAAAGGCTGTCGCTGCTCTTAGGATCAACATCCAACAGTTCGAAGGCACTGTTATGAGATACCCGCTGAATGTTTTTGTTCCTCACTGAGTGGAAATTTTGTGGACCAGAACCAAAACCCAATATCTTACGAGAGCACGTTTAACTCATTATGAGCAGGTTATACTTGATTCTTCTAATGTAAATATCAGGAGATACTTTGTCTTGAATCCTGCTATCCTCATGCCTAATCCTGTTGAAACTGCAAGTGACCGCTAGGATGAGATTGAACATGACTGTCTCAATGTGACTGAATTGTGTATCAAACGAAGACCTGATATTCAAGATGTCCCCTTTGATGAAAATGACTTGTTGATGGGCACGATAATAAGGTATCTTTGTATATGAATGATACATTTTCATACTCTAACAAAATTGCATTGCTTCATTAGATTTCCCCATTATGAACAGAAAACAGCCTAAACCACAACTCCAAAACAACGAGGTGCATTATCCACGAAACGGAACAATGCTTTCGTAAACAACAACTCTGTTTTCCTCTGCCTTAATGAAGCATGTCCTGAACAACGAACATGCAGTAGTTTTAGGGGTGGGGATCGGGGTAGTTTACGTTTTTAGGGGTGGGGTTGGGTAGTTTTAGGTTTTAGGGGTGGAGGTTGGGGTAGTTTAAGTTTTAGGGGCGGGGTGGGGTAGGGATAGTTTTAGGGGCAGGGGTTTCGGTAGTTTTATGGGTGGGGAAGGGAGTCGGGATAATTTTAGTTTTTAGGGGCGGGGTAGGGGGTCAGGGTAGTTTTAGGGGTGGGGTCGGGATAGTTTTAGTTTAAGAGGCGGGTGGGAGGTCAGGGAAGATTTAGGTTTTAGGGGTGGGGGTTCTCTGTAGTTTTAGGGGTCGGGGTAATTTTAGTTTTTAGGGGTGGGGTGGGGAGATTGGGGTAGTTTTAGGTTTTACGGGCAGGGTGGAGGGGCGCTGTAGTTTTAGGGGTGGGGATGGGGTTTTGGGTAATTTAAATTTTTAGGGGTGGGGTTGGGTAGTTTTAGGTTTTATGGGGGTGGTGGGGCTGGGGTCATTTTAATTTTTAGGGGTGGGGTGGGGGTTGGGGTTGTATTAGGGGCAGGGGTGGGGTGTCCTGGTAGTTTTAGGGGCGGGGTAGGGGTCAGGTAGTTGAAGTTTTAGGGGCAGGAGTAGGGGGTCACAGTAGTTTTAGGGGCGGGGTTGGGGTAGTTTAAGTTTTAGGGGCAGGGGTGGGGGTTGATAGTTTTATTTTTTGGGGCAGGGGTGTGTGGTCGCTGAACTTTTAGGTGCAGGGGTGGGGGGCTGGAGTAATGTTACCTTTTAGGGGTAGGGGTGGGGGTGGGTGTAGTTTTAGGGGTGGGGTGGGGGGTCAGGGTAGTTTTCATTTTTAGGGGTGGGGGGTCAGGGTAGGATTGATTTTAGGGGCTGGGCTAGGGTGGTTGAGCTAGGATTGTTTTTAGGGGAAGGGGTAGGGGGTCGGGGTAGGATTGTATTAGGGGTGGGGGTGGGGGGGTAGGGATAGGATTGTTTTAGGGGCAAGGTGGGGGTTCCATGCTGGAACCCCCCCCCACCAGCAAGGGCATGCCTTTACAAATAAAAAATCATTGTCAAGGCATTCATGGTAAAGGCATTAGTGGTAACAACGCGGTTGTTATTCTGACCGCGTTGTTCAGGCATGCGTTGTTCCATCGTATATTCATTGTGAACACTCCATCGACCCCAGCGCAAAGGTATTTGGTCATGTAGGCTCTGCGACCCAGGCCTGAAGGTTAATAATGGACAGTTCACAGGTGGGATAACATTTAGCAACAGCAAAACACACACACAGGACAACTTAGATTAAGATCCCACAGATAGGCAGCTTTAGTTCCAGGAGGTTGGGTCTAATAAAGCACACATGGCCAGAGAGGCACAGGCATTTCAGAACACCATGAAGTTAGATGCCACTTGTTGTTAAGTACACCTAGCCATTCAGGACGCAAAACACACACAGCCCCTCAAGCCGTACATCTAGACACGAACTCACTGGTCCACAATGTGTCCACGCCATATTGAGGCCCACCTGCATTCTGTTTCTCTGGTATTCTTATTCATGATTCCATGACAACTGTCGTTTTATACTTTTATGGTCCACGAAAGTGGTATAAAATGTGTTCCAAGCGGATGTACTCTGAGAGGCAGTCCTTAGAGCGGATTCTGTAACTGCTCTCCCGGCCATAACGTTTGATTAAACTAACTGTTTCCTGCTCTGCCAGATGTCTTTTGTTTTTTAAGGTAAAATCTCATTCCGAGCAACATTTTGATGAGCCAGATAAGAAAGATTGGCATCTTCGACCTGGCTGCAGCCGAAGGAAGAAGATCCCGTCCGGATGGATTCACATTTGCACAAGAAGGAGAGCAGGTGCTGCAGTTGGTTTCAAGCTCTGTTGAATCCGCGGGGTGGAGGTCCGTCCTGGAGTCACCTTCAAAAGGGTAAGCAACCACATCTGATTCTTTGTCTTAGCATTTGACGTGTGGCAAATTAGGAAACCATAACCCGGGGAAAGTTACCTTTTCAATGATGTTAATGTTTGAGTTGTTTTATATTGTAGTGATTGCTGACGCTTGGACTCCTGGGTGTGATACAGTGGTATGCATAATCTCTGGGTGTGACATACAGCTGACAACTTTCTTTTAGAAAGTGTCTATTCTCTTTCGTGCCGGGTGATACATGAGGGTACACTTATCCCCTGAGTGTGTTAAACAGGGTGATTTCTTGGATCGCTGGGTATTATGCAGTCAGTTCACATAGGTTCTGGATGTAACATAGGGTCCACATCTCAATCTTAGGCTAAGGTGGTTATCTCAGCAAAATTGGTTTCTTAACACTGCTAGTATCTAAAAGAAGTGAAGAGGTGTGCTCACTTAATTTGGTATCATTAGGCTCTGGGTGTGATATAGGCCCCACATCTCAATCTTATTAGGCTACAGAGGTTATCTCAGTGCTGTCATTTTCGTAGCACTGCATGTGTCTGAAAAAAGTGAGAGCTGTGTTCACTTGGAACACTGGGCATTACGTAGACAGTACACAGGACCCAAGGGTGTGACATAGGCTGCAATTCGGACATTAGGGAACTAGAACGATTGGAATTGGGGAGTTTAGGCATAGCTTATGTTTTTGCAAAGAAAGGGTATATAATCATAGAAGCAAGGCCCTTCTTTCTCCATGCAAATTGTTATAACCTTTTCCCTCGAGCTGGTATTAACTAGAATATCAGGCTCCCCTAGTTCCTGTACAGCTCAGAGCTTCTTTTAGTCATGGGATAATGTGCGCTAGGTGTGGGCAGGTCTAATGCTTAACAGATAGGCCTTTCCCCTAATTTCTTTTTTATGAGCCTAGTCCGCTAACCCCTATGCCAGTTACAATGGTGTCCTATTGATATTGTGTTACTGGTATATCAATGTGACTAAGTTTGTCTTAAATGTTGGATATTGTTTTTTTGTCAAAGTTTTATGTGTAATAAAAATTGTTATTTGATGCCAAAGTAAGGTTCGCTATTTTGTCAACAAATGTCTAATATTGCTGGGAATTAACAATTGCACTGTTCCTTGGATTGTGAATCTTCATGCGTTTGTTTGTTAAATATTTGTTTGATACATCTGGGAATAACGGTGATAGTACTGAGCTCACTGAATCCCCACGTGCATCTATCCTCCCCCACCAGATCAGAGTTGGTAAAAAGTCATAAAAATTTCTCACTGATAGAGTAGATCTATTAACACCTGTACATATTCCACACCACTGGAGAAAAAAAAGTAAATAAAAATAGATAAGCTAACTATTTAGAAAAAAGTAATCTTATAAACATACAAAGATAGAACACTTGTAACTAGTTCCCCTGAAGATGCAAAAGTGGAAGAGTAACAAGCACTTAAAGAAAAAGAGACTACCCATCTCCCACCATAGAGACCCCTCTAAAGCACATGAAGAGTAAGTTCCCCATTCATACCAAGAAACTTAGCAAGTTATGCCATTTGTTGTACACGCATACCAAGATGCACACGTACCTTTGGCCTATAGAGGAAATTCTTGACACCAACATAATTGAGCGCACTAAAACCTATATACAGACAAAGTATACAGGACAGAAGAACAACAAAAGGGAAGCATTACTGGAACTATGGGCAGTATTTGAGGAGGCCCAGGCCTCTAACCTCAACTCACCTTCAGCAAACAAGGCATCTGCACCCGGCCTGCCATATGTAACGATGGAGGTGCTTTCCCCAATGCCTACTATCCCGGCAATGGGATACACTAATAAACCTATTGAGGGAGCCCAAGGGGGCCCCACCAGATAACAGGTGACCAGATCTAGCCATAGCGGACTAACAGTGCAGCAGGCCCGACACTCCCTACACCACCCAGTCCAGTGCTAGGGCATCCTGAAGCTTGATGTCTCATCCATCGCATTCGGCGGACCAAGCCCCAGCAGGCCAGAGGGCTGATGACCCCAGTGGGTGCTGGGAGCAAACACAATTAAAAGGAAGGTTTGTAGTGATCTTAGACCATGAGATCCCTAGTGAGAGGAAGGAAAAAAAAGACCCAGTCCTTTGAGGTCTGGTGGTGAGAAGGAAGCCTCAGGGCAGCCGAGGAAACCACTGTGAGCAAGTTTGAGTACATGTCCCAAATTAGATGGACAGCATGCAGTTCTGAGCGAAGGAGGTGGTCTAGATGGGAAACAGAGGAAAGGCGCTTACTAAGGAAAGCCAATGGGAGATTCAGGCAAGGCACCCTCCATTTGAGGAGGGTAGGGGTCGATAAAGAGCCCCAGTCATGGAAGAATCTGAGATGGAATCAGAAGGAAAGCTTCTGACTGTTGTCCATACATCCCCAGAGCACCAGCGAAGGAGAGGGGCTGATCAGGAGATTAGGGACCAAGACAGCCTGGTGCAAATACAACTCATTCACAAAAGGACCATCATGGTGCCTTTGCGTATGGACAAGGGAAGTACAGCGACAAGGACGTCTACTACCGTCCCTGAATGCACAAGACTGGTGAATTAACCCCTAGGAACATAGAGGCTCACAAGGAAAGCTAATCCTTTTGCCACTTACTAGCCCACTGGACCAAGTACAGTGACCAATACAACATTCCCTGGCCAGAGGAAGGATTTTTCGATCCAGAAGACATAGCAATTGCTGAGGTCTGTATCTGACATGAAGGAGGAGATCCCAAGTGGAGCTTCCCTCACATTCAGGAGTGTCTATGAAGGTGGGAGTGCTATGTTGAGGGAAAACTGGTGGGGCTGTCCAAAACGAAAATATGTCCACCAGTACAGAAGGGTACATCCAGGGTCATCTCTGTGCCATGCGCCCAGATGGACAAGGAAGGGTTGAAGGCCAAACTGATGCCATTGTTGGATGAGGTGGGGAAATGGATCTTGTGCTTCAAGAAGAGCACAGCAGGAATAAACCTATCCATAGGAGGTGTTAAGAGCCTGCTGAGTAGCATTATTGGCGAGCAAACCAGCACGGTGTTCACCTGTGCCTGATTTGTAACAATCACACTGATCAACTCAGAGTCCAGGGCGCTGCTTCCAATTCATACAGGCACCGGATATGAATGGCCTTAAAGGAAATATTTCCCAATTGCCCTGAGTAGAAAGGTTGATATCTGAAACCATGAAACAGGGGGAGACATCACAGAGTTTTTTTAAATGATGAGAAAATAGTGAGGACAAAAAACAGGACAGCTATAGACCAATACAGGCCGTCAGGTCATTTTCTTCTATAATGTTCTTAAAAGGACTGTCTGCCGACATACAAAGCGGGTGGGACAGTATAGCAGGGCTGGACAATAAGCCCTGGTGGGAGATACAAGCACACGTATTACATTTCCCAATGGAAACCAGGAAAAAGAAAATGAAAAACAGGAGCAGGCCCAAAGGGACAGTGCTAAGCTGGTCCAACATAAACTGAAAACAACCAACCTCAAGGGACCTACATTGGCCACAAGCATACAAATGGTACCCGTTGTGAGAAAACAGGGCTGATTGCAGAGGCCCCATAACTTTTTGCCCCCATTTTCCACTTTTTGCTAGTGTTTTCCTGACTTTAAAGGTGCCCTGGGTACTGCTAACCAGTCCCAGGGCCTGTGCTCTGTGTAAAATGGATATGCAAATTAGGCTAATTATAATTGGCTAAGTTAACCTACCTATAAGTCCCTAGTATATGGTAGGGCATGTAGGTTTAGGGACCACAGCATAGGTGGTGCACACCTAGGTGCATTGCTGAGGTGCCCAGTGTCATTTTAAAAGCAAGCCTGCCTTGCTGGCTGCTTTTAAATTAAAGTTATATGCAAATTCGACTTTGGAATTAAAGGTACTTCCAAAGTCTTAAACTACCTTATTTTTACATATAAGTCACCCCTAAGGTGTGCCCTATTTGCCCCTAGGGCTGGGTGCCATGTAACTATAAGCAGGGACTTTATAAAAATAGATTTATAAGCCCTGGTGAGGTCAAAACAGCCAAATTCGTTTTTCCCTCATTGAAGTAAATGGCCTTCATAGGCTAGAATGGGCAGACTTTATTTTAAATTTTAAAGTCTCCTTAAATGTTACATACCAAGAATTTGGTATCAAATTGATTGTTGTAATGAATCCCACAACTTCCAGTTGTTGGATTTAATATAACTTGTCCAGGTAAAAAGTTTAGACTTTACCTAAAAAGTTGCCAATTTCAGCTCTGCATTGTTTTTGCTGCTGTGCTCTGATTGGCCAGCCTGCAGCAGCTTCTGCCAGGCTGCCTTGATGAGGTGTGAAGTGGCCAGACTTCACACAAAGGAATGTGCTTGGGGGAGAGAATCTCCCCTCAGCAGATGGTGAGGCAGGAAGGGGGAGGGCTGCCAAACTGGTCTTCAAAGGCAGAGAAGGACATTTGCAGCACCCAGCAACACCCCCACATCCTGCAACCCCAGACAGCTAGGTGCCCCCTTGATTAGATTAGGAGAGGGCAGGAGAGGGGTGTGTTTATGATTTTTAGCCACACCAGTGGGTGGGCTCAGCCAGATGTAACCTCCAAAAATCAGATTCATCCATGTTGGATTTTTAGAGACTGTTGCCTTCTGGGATGGATTTTTGCCACACTTCCCAGGAAGTGGTCATCACAGGGGGACGACCCTGTCCCTGATTGGAGAACCAGGGCCCCCCTGCTTTTCACCCAGGAGCAAGGATAAAACTGGCAGACCTGCACCCACACCTCAGATCCCCTCCAGAATTCAACAAGAAAGGAACTAAAGAAGAAGAAGGACTGCCCTGCTGGACCCCTGGCCTGCACCTGGACCCTGCACTCAGAAGGACTGCACCAGCTGCACACTTGGGCTTCACCACAAGAAGGACTTTGCCTGGCTTCAACTGGTTCAAGGAGGGACTCCCTGTTTGCTACAGGTGAAAAATTGCTAAACCAGAGTCCCCTGCACCAACTCCTGAAGAAAGCGACCAGCTGACCACTGTCCAGTGGCCAAAAAGGAGTTTGTGCCAGGTGCATTCTGGGAGTTGAAGTCCGCACCTCCCAAGGACCATCACAGAACTTCTGGACCCTTGGGGTGAGCTGTGGACCTCAAAAGAACCTTAAAAGAACATCTGGGTGAAGCCCCAGAAGTTTGGAAAAGATTTGAGAATTTTTGGAAAAAAGCTCCAGAGAGGGACCGACCCGCCGCGGAAATTCTAGCCGGCTTGCCTCAACCGCGACCCGGCCTGACTTCGTGGTTCGTCCCGGTAAAGAAAAACATCCAAAAAAGAGACTAAGTCCGAACGTAAAAAGTTGCCCGGGACCTCCCAGCCATCGTATCCGAGAAGGGCTCCATGGACGTCGGATCAAGATCCAGGTTTTCCCCGGTCGAAGGATTTTCATCTCGAAAAAACGACTAAGTCCGAAGGTAAAAGTCTCCACCGAGGAAACCCACATCGCGTATCCGGACAAGGGCTCCAGGAGGTCGGATTCAACTGGCAGGTTCGTCCCGGTGAAGAAAAACTTCAAAATAAAGACTAAGTCAGAAGGTAACTTTTTAACCGAGGCCTCCCGCGACCTGTAGCCGAGCAGGGCTCCATCGCGGTCGGCCTGAAAGTTTGACTTTGCCCCGGTCGAGGTGCAACCAGATGACCCGATTGGCGCTTTTTGTTTCTAAGCGCTAGAAAAGTAATAATTCTTTAAAAATTCATATCTCCGGTTCCCCTGAACCGATTTGAATCGTTTTTGTGTCATTTTAAAGATAAAAATATAAACTATTTTTATAAATTGGTTTTGGATTTTTAAACTGTTTCCTGTGTTTTAGTTAAATACTGTTTTGTGATATTTGAATGCTTTACACTTTGTCTCTTAAGTTAAGCCTTGACGCTCGATGCCAAGCTACCAAGGGTAGAGCTGGGATTAATTTATTGAGACCTAACTGTACTTACGTGGAGGTTTGTGGCTTGTTGCTAGGTGTAGGTACCTACCTGCCCTACCAATAACCCATTTTCCAACATAATTGGAAGCAGCGACGGGATCCTGTACTTGTGTTTAATATCACGTTACAGTTTTAGGTAAAACAAATTAAAAATCCTTTAAATTGTCCTAGTGCAAAAATTGTTTTTAATTTTTAATTTGGATTAATTTCAATTATTGAATTTTTGTAATTTTTCTAAATTCTTGTTTCCAATTTTTGCAAAAAGTTTTTGTTGACACAAAACTAGGGAACCATGGAGCTTGATCTGGCTAGCCTACCCACACTGACAGTAGTCCAGCTTAGGGGGTTGTGTATTGAAAGAGGGTTGCCTGCAACCACTGATCTCAGGAAGCAAATCCTGATCACATCCCTGACAGCATGGGCTGAGGCCCAAGAGGTAGAGTCAGAAGAAGCTCCAGAGGAGGGAGAAAGAAGGGAGGATGCAAGCTCTAACCACTCAGGGGAGGGAAGGCATCTGACCCTAAGTGAGGACGAGGAAGAACGGTCCTCAGTAAATACAGTCACTAGGGGCAGATCCAAAGCTAGTGGTGGGAAGGGGGTCCTTTCAGGAGGAGAGAACCCATCCATCAGAGAAAGAGAGCTGGAGGCCCAGCTAGCATACATAGCTTTGGAAGCAGAGAAGCTGGCCCTAGAAAAGAAAAAGTGGGCATACAAAGAGAAAAGAGATGGAAGCAGCGATAAAGAAGCTGAGGTGTCCATGGGTGGGGGAGTTTGCACCAGATTACCCAAGGGGGTAGTTCCTGCTTATGTAGAGGGGGATGACATAGATAAGTGGCTGGGGGCCTTTGAGAGGGCACTCCAAATGAGAAGGGTTAGGCCTCAATACTGGGGTTCCCTTTTGTGGGAGTTGGTCCCCAACTCAGGGAGGGATAGGCTTCTGACCTTAAGGGGGGAGGAGGCAGATTCATACCCTAGTATGAAGAGGTGCTTAGCCAAGAAGTTTGGTCTGACCCCAGAGCAATATAGAATGAAGTTCAGGGACACCCAGAAGGTCAGTACCCAGTCTTGGGTTGACTTTGTGGACATGTCACTAAAGGCACTAGAGGGCTGGATTATTGGTAACAAAGTAGATACTTATGAGGGGTTATACAATCTGATCATGAGAGAGCACATCTTGACCAATTGTACCCAAGAAAGGTTACGCCAGCATCTAGTGGACTCTAAGCAGACCAACCCTAGAGAGCTAGGGGAGGCAGCTGATGAGTGGTTGAGAACCAGGGTGGTTGTCAAGTCCCAGGGGGGAGACTCCAAGAAGGGGGGGACAGGTCCCCAAAAACCTAAGGAGGGAGGTGGTAAGCCCACCACAGAGACTCCCTCTGTACCCCAGAACCCTAAGAAGGAGGAGAGTAAATCCCACTCCCACTCTGACAAGCAGAGACAGGGAGACCCAGGGTTAAAAAAGCTCTTGGACAGTAGGGCTTGCTTTGACTGTCAGCAGACAGGTCACTTCAGAGGAGATGCAGCCTGTCCAAAGAAGGTGGTTAGCACTGGGCTGTCCAGTGTAGCCATAGAGGAGGATTCCTCAGATGATGAAGTCCTCCTAGCATTGAGCTGGGAGACAGGACCAGATGGTAAGCTGGTGATCCCTGAGGGTGGGAGTAGGCACTTCCACCACATTCAAGTGAATGGGATCCCTACCACTGGCCTGAGAGACACCGGTGCCAGTCACACTATAGTGAGTGACCGGTTAGTGACCCCAGACATGTATGTCCCAGGAAAGACAAAGAAAGTCAGGATAGCCACAGGGGAGGTCACCTCCATACCTGTAGCCATAGTGCCCCTAGAGAGGGAGGGTATCCTTGACTGGATTAAGGTGGTAGTCAGTGCTGACCTTCCCCTAGATTGTATCCTGGGCAATGACCTCCCAGAGGTGAGTCTGGTCACAGATGGGGTGGTCGCCCAGGGCGCCCCCCCAACCCAAAGTCCTGGGGAGTCAGTCCCTACAGTTAGGAGACAGGGGTCCCCAAGAAAAGGAAAGAAGAAAAGGAAGGGTAGGCCACTCTTAAAGAGAGTTCCAGGGAGCCAAAGGCCTTCTGCCCCAGTAAGGGGGGAGCCCAGAGTTGGCACTGGTGAGGCCTCACCTGACCCCAAGGAAGTCCTGAGTAGTCAGGCAGCTGTCCAGATGCAAGGTGTTGCCCCTGCACTGACAGAAGGGAGAGTGGAAGGAGGGTGTCTGCCACAGGAGGTGGTAGCCCTCCACTCTAGACAGCAAGAGGGGTGCCAGGACCCCAAAGATGCCCCTAAAGCAGCTCAGCCACCGGTCAGTGGAGAGCTTAGGGTGTGGTTCTGGGTACTGACAGCTGTCAGTAGCCTCTGCTGGGTGCTAGCCTTCCAGGCAGCACTGTACTTGGCCTGGGAGGCAGACCCCAGGGCCAATAGCAAAGTAGGCCCCCTGACCCTATAGGTCATGGTGGGGTTGCTCAAGTGTTGGGTGACCTCTTTGGGTAAGCTAGGTGTTGCCCTAGCAAAGTTTGGAGTAGGGGAGGTGGACACCTCACTACCCAAGTTGGCAGAGAGAAAGGAACAAGACCCCCCTAGAGGGAAGTTTCAGTTTGAGTTGGGTCCTTTTACTGTTGGGATGGCTTCACTACCCAGAGGGAGTGACCCTGACAGGGGGATGTAAGGCAGGGTAGGCCCTGCAAAGGGACAGCCAGTTTTCTTCACTGTCTTCCTCGCCTAACAAGCCAGGAAGACTCTCCCAGGGTTGGGCTGAGTCTCCTGGGCGTGTGGGCTGGGGGGGGGGGGTTGTGTGAGAAAACAGGGCTGATTGCAGAGGCCCCATAACTTTTTGCCCCCATTTTCCACTTTTTGCTGGTGTTTTCCTGACTTTAAAGGTGCCCTGGGTACTGCTAACCAGTCCCAGGGCCTGTGCTCTGTGTAAAATGGATATGCAAATTAGGCTAATTATAATTGGCTAAGTTAACCTACCTATAAGTCCCTAGTATATGGTAGGGCATGTAGGTTTAGGGACCACAGCATAGGTGGTGCACACCTAGGTGCATTGCTGAGGTGCCCAGTGTCATTTTAAAAGCAAGCCTGCCTTGCTGGCTGCTTTTAAATTAAAGTTATATGCAAATTCGACTTTGGAATTAAAGGTACTTCCAAAGTCTTAAACTACCTTATTTTTACATATAAGTCACCCCTAAGGTGTGCCCTATGTGCCCCTAGGGCTGGGTGCCATGTAACTATAAGCAGGGACTTTATAAAAATAGATTTATAAGCCCTGGTGAGGTCAAAACAGCCAAATTCGTTTTTCCCTCATTGAAGTAAATGGCCTTCATAGGCTAGAATGGGCAGACTTTATTTTAAATTTTAAAGTCTCCTTAAATGTTACATACCAAGAATTTGGTATCAAATTGATTGTTGTAATGAATCCCACAACTTCCAGTTGTTGGATTTAATATAACTTGTCCAGGTAAAAAGTTTAGACTTTACCTAAAAAGTTGCCAATTTCAGCTCTGCATTGTTTTTGCTGCTGTGCTCTGATTGGCCAGCCTGCAGCAGCTTCTGCCAGGCTGCCTTGATGAGGTGTGAAGTGGCCAGACTTCACACAAAGGAATGTGCTTGGGGGAGAGAATCTCCCCTCAGCAGATGGTGAGGCAGGAAGGTGGAGGGCTGCCAAACTGGTCTTCAAAGGCAGAGAAGGACATTTGCAGCACCCAGCAACACCCCCACATCCTGCAACCCCAGACAGCTAGGTGCCCCCTTGATTAGATTAGGAGAGGGCAGGAGAAGGGTGTGTTTATGATTTTTAGCCACACCAGTGGGTGGGCTCAGCCAGATGTAACCTCCAAAAATCAGATTCATCCATGTTGGATTTTTAGAGACTGTTGCCTTCTGGGATGGATTTTTGCCACACTTCCCAGGAAGTGGTCATCACAGGGGGACGACCCTGTCCCTGATTGGAGAACCAGGGCCCCCCTGCTTTTCACCCAGGAGCAAGGATAAAACTGGCAGACCTGCACCCACACCTCAGATCCCCTCCAGAATTCAACAAGAAAGGAACTAAAGAAGAAGAAGGACTGCCCTGCTGGACCCCTGGCCTGCACCTGGACCCTGCACTCAGAAGGACTGCACCAGCTGCACACTTGGGCTTCACCACAAGAAGGACTTTGCCTGGCTTCAACTGGTTCAAGGAGGGACTCCCTGTTTGCTACAGGTGAAAAATTGCTAAACCAGAGTCCCCTGCACCAACTCCTGAAGAAAGCGACCAGCTGACCACTGTCCAGTGGCCAAAAAGGAGTTTGTGCCAGGTGCATTCTGGGAGTTGAAGTCCGCACCCCCCAAGGACCATCACAGAACTTCTGGACCCTTGGGGTGAGCTGTGGACCTCAAAAGAACCTTAAAAGAACATCTGGGTGAAGCCCCAGAAGTTTGGAAAAGATTTGAGAATTTTTGGAAAAAAGCTCCAGAGAGGGACCGACCCGCCGCGGAAATTCTAGCCGGCTTGCCTCAACCGCGACCCGGCCTGACTTCTTGGTTCGTCCCGGTAAAGAAAAACATCCAAAAAAGAGACTAAGTCCGAACGTAAAAAGTTGCCCGGGACCTCCCAGCCATCGTATCCGAGAAGTGCTCCATGGACGTCGGATCAAGATCCAGGTTTTCCCCGGTCGAAGGATTTTCATCTCGAAAAAATGACTAAGTCCGAAGGTAAAAGTCTCCACCGAGGAAACCCACATCGCGTATCCGGACAAGGGCTCCAGGAGGTCGGATTCAACTGGCAGGTTCGTCCCGGTGAAGAAAAACTTCAAAATAAAGACTAAGTCAGAAGGTAACTTTTTAACCGAGGCCTCCCGCGACCTGTAGCCGAGCAGGGCTCCATCGCGGTCGGCCTGAAAGTTTGACTTTGCCCCGGTCGAGGTGCAACCTGATGACCCGATTGGCGCTTTTTGTTTCTAAGCGCTAGAAAAGTAATAATTCTTTAAAAATTCATATCTCCGGTTCCCCTGAACCGATTTTAATCGTTTTTGTGTCATTTTAAAGATAAAAATATAAACTATTTTTATAAATTGGTTTTGGATTTTTAAACTGTTTCCTGTGTTTTAGTTAAATACTGTTTTGTGATATTTGAATGCTTTACACTTTGTCTCCTAAGTTAAGCCTTGACGCTCGATGCCAAGCTACCAAGGGTAGAGCTGGGATTAATTTATTGAGACCTAACTGTACTTACGTGGAGGTTTGTGGCTTGTTGCTAGGTGTAGGTACCTACCTGCCCTACCAATAACCCATTTTCCAACACCCGTCATGAAGTATGCTTCACCACACAGCCCCAGAGAGCTCCATAGAAGCTACAACGACAGACAGCCGGGTGACTGGTAGCATCAAAGCTGCAAACTACGCTATTATTGTAGGAAACTGGGCCACATGGTTGACATGTGCCTGCTAAGAACACACAATCCTCAAAATTCAATAGGTCGAAGCCAGGTCCTACAAAATCCCCACCTGCAAAATCAAGCTCAGGGAAATCTGAGTGCGCCTTATGTTCAGCTGCAGGGAAACCCATCCACTGCCGCACCACCACAGAGAGATCTGGTAGATGGACCAGAGCATGGCATCAGCCGCCGCAGATACGGAACCCAGCCCATCAAGGGCTGCATCCATGACAGGGAGGAGTAGCCATTTGGGGAGACAGCACCTTTGCACAGGCACAGAACCCAAATATGCGGTAAACCTTAGTATCCCCTAATGCACACATGAGTGTCACATGCAGCTTAAAATTCACTGAGGTAAGACTTCAAGAGAGAGTAGTAGGGATCCAAAACCTTAATATGTGATTGACAGTCCTCACTAGAGTCTACCATTTAAGATGCTGTGCAACTGTTGATTGGGTATTTTCACAGAAGTTCACCATTTAGGGTTCTCAGTAGAACCCAGGCCCCCTCTGCTGCTGATCCCCCAGGGCCAGCATAATTAACCATACTCTAGGGGGAGGGCAGTCTCATGAGAGGAAGGGCGGTACTCCAGCTACCTCATAAAAACAGGCACCCCTGGTCCTCAAGCCAACAGGCAAATCGGACGGGATCCTGGATACAAGGTCATAAGGTCCCCATTCCTGTGCCCCCAGCCAGGACCAAGGGCGTTAAGTCCAAAACAGAAATAGAGTCTCCATAAACCTCTAACTAAGCCAGGGTCCCCATTCTAGTTCCAAAATAAGCGGTCCTTGAGTGTTGGGAGGCAGGCTTTCCATGCACTTGGGGTAGCAAAAAACACATAGGCCCTCAATACAACCTTGGCGGTCGGACGAGTCTGACCGCCAAGGTTGTACCGCCAGACGGCCGCCTATGCGGCCGGAAACCCGCCGGCTGCATTTGGACATTCCCGCTGGGACGGCGGGCAGAAACAGAGTTTCCGCCCGCCGGCCCAGTGGGGATGTGGGCCGTAACATTGCAGCCAGCTCCTAATGGCAGACAGTGAAAATCACAACGGGGCTGTGTCTGGGGGCCCCTGCATTGCCCATGCTAAGTGCATGGGCAGAGCAGGGGCCCCCAGGGTCCCGCAACTCCCCTTCCTGCCAGCAGACCGCCATGGACAGGCTGGCAGGAAGGGGAGTCATAATCCCTTGCAGTGCTGCCCTGGCGGATTATAACCGACGGGACAACGATGGCGGAAAACGGCCGGTCCCGGCAGTGTGACCGCGGCGCTACCGCGCGGTCAAAATATGACGAATTGTACCGCCAGCCTGCTGGCGGTACGATTGGCAATTCAACCCTGGTGTTCTTTGACCGCCAGGGTTGTAATAAGGGCCATAATGTTCGTAGTGCACACATGAGTCCAACAGAAGCACCAGATAGGGGTGAGTCAGCAGAAAGGGTGGTTCATCAAGACATCCATTCCCATGAACCGGGCAACATCCGATGAGTTCCCGGCCTTGCTCCAGACTCTCCATACACAATGTCTCTCACCTCCTCTTTGACCTCTGCATGACAGCCAGAAAATCATGGGCCCAACGAGGATATAGTTTGAGGGAGAGGGGTGTGCCAGGGAAGGGAGTCCAAAACACCCATTGCAGACACAACTAGATTAGCGTCCAGGAGTAAACTTGCCCCTGCGGTAAGGTTAATGATAGGGTGACATTCAAGGCGCACACTGTTTTCAGGGAACAACAATCTCAACTTCGGACAGCACCACAGTACAGACACTGAGAGCCCCGAATCAACTCTACAACACCCTCCATGTAATAACAGTAAAGATCGAGATCTGGAAAAAATGTCAAAGAGCCCAAAGAAAGAGCCCAAAAGTAGCCTGAATGAAACATTCAGAAAAGGGCATAGACAAGACACCTGCCACCATTTGGGAGGTTCACATAGCGTGCTGGGATGAGATGGGTATGCATGAGACCAGAGGGCATGTTGTAATCACCGATCTGCACTCAGTACAACACGTCTCCTCTTTCACATCCCCCTCACAAGTGCAAATCAGTGACACTGCCCCACCCAGATGACACCTGCATGCACACACTAGGACACCTGTAAGGATGGGTGGCACCAGCAGAGCACCAGTTAAGGTTAGAAACTATCTGATCACCCCGCAATACATACCCTTCCAACCTTACATTTGGTCAGACACAGAAGAAACAAGAAGGAGAACGGATGACATGTAGAGAAAAAAAGGGAATACTGTACAAAAATGAAATTTCTATAAAAATAACCCTACTTTCCTCCAAAACCAGGTATCATATTGAGGCCACTGTCTGGTGACTCACCAAGAGTATGGGAAATGCAGCAATGCTCAATGATTAATTTGGCAATGTACAAAATGCAATGTTCTTTACCCTTATAACATCTTGCCCAACAGGTTTGCAGTTGAGCCACTAAAAGTGCACCAACTCCACAATGGACCAATGCCCTCTAGGCTGCTATACCATTACCCCCAGCACGATGGAGAACAAAAAACTTTTTCACTGAAAAATCTCTCTCATTAAGAACTACAATACACCCCAAGGAATTTCTGCATCCACCCCCAATGGGATTCTGTACAACACCCTGCCCCAAAGACTTTTTCTCACTTTCGCCAATTGTTTTTTATGAAGCAGACCAGTCATCTCATCGCAAAGATCACAGTTATCTCTTTTTTTTTAACCACTTATAAGACCCAAGATGTTTCCTAAGTAATGTACAATTATGCATTTTTACCTTCTCTGTATGATAGAGATGCTACTGCATCGTTGAATCTCCAAAGAGCAGTCCAGTCTAATAGAGTCTATTCAGAAATTATTACCACATTTGAATAGGGACCTCTTAAACGTCACCTTTAATTACACAGCACCCAACACCACCATCACACATGCACTACACAGTGCACTTTAACAGAACATGAGGTATCAGCACATGACCTCCTGGGGCTCTAAGACATCAGCTGGGTCATGTTATGTCTGTTCACTGTTAACACATGGATTAAGCACAGACGGACCTTATGTATCTGAAGCGGTGGCCCCTGAGAAATCAAAAATGCCTCCTCCATCTGTAACTGTGTAGAACTAGGACCAAGTTGCAAACAAGTAGAGTACAGCCCCATGGTGTGATAGTGAACCAAACCTCCTATGAGACCAGTCCTACAGTACTGTACATTCTAACTGATCTAGACAGAATGCACAGGAGGGGAGCTCTAGGAGAGGACACTGTTTGGCCCTGATACATTCACAAGAAGAGATTCTTGGAGGTAGCTAAAACACCTAGCCAGTGCACAAACACATCTGCTCAATCCCATCCGAGGCCCTGGGATGGCCCTTAGTGTGTCTTGGGCTGTTTTCATCAATAACAAATGGACCCTGAACATGGAGTTTAAGTGCAGGGCCATCCATCTCAATGATATGGAGGGAAATGAGTCTCATAGGGGAGGGTCAACCACTAGCACTGATACCCTGTATCAGGAGATCTGCTACATTGAGATAGACCGTGTACTGGATAGAGGGGAAGGGGCAACCCGTAATTGAACGGAAGCTCACAATGTATTCCTTATGTTTCAGAGGCAAAGGAACAATCCCACTGGACACAAATGAGTGCTATACTGCACATCAAGGACATGCAATGGAGCACCTCCACACTATTGGCAGTGAGGCGAGTTCCCTGACCTCATCCCTGGTGGAGATCTGTCTGAACTGTATCAACACCTGCTGAGTAATAAAACAACATTGATGCATCAGGCTCCAAGGAGAAGAGTTGCTGACTATTTTGACTAGGAGCAGTACAAGGACATTCCTGAGGAGTTCAGACTGTTCGCTGACACTCAAGTATTGACAGGAGGGTCCATACCCTTCTTTACCTTGCAGACAAAGGCTAATGTCTGCTGGTTGCAAATAACCTGGTGGGAAATCCTTAAAATGCTGAACAATGCTGAGCTCGGCCTTAATGCAAAAAATGAAGAACTTAGAGCCATTAGCCTCATGGTGATGCAACATCAGTACATCTTGGACTTCATGACTGCACTGGAGGGTAGGGTGTGCACCAAGATCGACACCTCTTGCTGCACATTCGTGTCTGGCAATGACATGGACAATGGAACTTTGTCACTTTCCATTCAAGCACTTCACCAACTACAGAAGGACGTGTGAAGAGGGAGGTGCGCCTGAGCAGGCGCGGTTCTTCAACTGGTGCTCATGGCTCCCCCGATGGCTAACCGGTTTGTGCATGTCATTGTTGCCCATCTTTAATGTGTTACTGCTTTTATGTGTTTTTTTACAATTGGGGGTTTCCTGCTCTAAAAATGCAGCCCCCAAATTGGGTAGAGTACAGGTAATGAGGGAGGTGGGACCATAGGGAACAGACACTGTGACTGTCATAACCTGGGGATCAGAGAGTGCAGTTGAAGATTCAACTAGTGGGTGGAATGTTGATGTGCATGATAATAAGGTATCTTTGTAAATGAATGATACATTTTCATTGCCACTGTTAGATTCCCTAAACCATGAACTCTCCATCGACCCCAGCTCAAAGATATTTGGTCAGATAGGCTCAGTGACCCAGACCTGAAGATTAATAACTGACAGGTCACAGAAGAAGTCTATATTTTAACAGCATCATGCAGTTAGAGGATTTAGAGGTTGATAATTAGGATAATTAGGAATCAACACAGCATAAGTTTGGATTTTAACAAAAAATCCAGAGTAAAAACCTTTGTGTTGTTTTGGCTAAGCCCTATCCCCTGTGCGGTTACTGTATACATTGATAATGTTTTTCATATAACACAGGAAAACACATTACAAGAAGGCTGCCATGCATTCCTAGACATCCAGGGGCAAAAAACATTGGCAAAGCCAAGAGGTCGGCACCCAGTATTAAAGGCATGACCTGTTGGAATTGTCAGTGCTCGTTATGTTAATTGTTTAGGTCAGTGCTTGGAACACTAATGTGAAATCTAGTAGGCTGTAATTTTAATTCAGACAAAACGTGGGTGTTCCAGTGAGGTGATACTCATACTTCTTCAGAGACCTCTTCCCTATAATTCTTTTGGTGGTGGAGATATGCAGTAAACTGCAGATTGATACGATATGTACTGGAAAAGTTACATTCTATTTTGCATTGAATATGGCAATAAACACCAGCAAGGAGTTTGGACCTGTCATCTACCCTCTTTTTGCCACTGATATTGGGGTTATTGAAAACGGTTTTGCCCAGTGGCAGTACACCAGCTGAACTAACAGCATTTATGCAAGTAATGGCACTGCTGCTCTCTTTGCTATACCAGTTCTTTAAATGCTAGGAAACCTTGTACTGATCTTGACTATGAACAGTCGGTTTCGTGTGTGTGTGAGGAAGAGTTTTCTGATGCTGTTGTATAGACTATATACCATGTTGGCCACACTTTGCATGAGGACCCATATTTACAAAGCCTTTGCATCACCCTTGCAATGCCAAATGCACTCTTACTTTAGACTGTGTTAACGTTTTACAAACAAGGCAAGAAAAGGCTTTCCATCCATCATGGCGGTGGGCTGGAGTGAAGAGGGGATTGGACTCAAATGTATCTGCTGCTTATATCAAGGACAGGGTCCTACGTGAGTGAACTGGGAATAGTGGACAAGAGGCTCTGCTGGTTGTATGCAACTGGTCTGAAGAAGGAGTACAGTTAAGGTTTTGGTTGTAGAGTCTTTCATGCTGTCACATCATCAGGGAACTCCAGGTGTTACCTGACTTCAGTAATACAAGTCAGAAAGATGAGGGAGTTTGGAAGACAGTTACTTGATTCCTGGGCCTTTAACTGGACCCCATCATCAGTTCTCTTCCATGAGCTAGTAAAATGGGCAGTTTCATCTGGCTTTGAAAGATTTTTTAGTAGAAAAATATCTTGTCCCTAATGTTAACTGTTGGACTTCCATACCCTTTTCCAAACAATAGAAGTCAAAGAAATAATGACTTGAAATAAGAGTAAAGCGTTTACAACTTGATGATATATTATGACCTGTTTGGAAATGCTAGAAATAAGTTATAGACCTCAGTAGATAATAATACCTCTGTGGCATAATGCACCAGTGACAGATATATGTTTGTATTATAGGATTCACAAGTTTAAACCTAACGTTTACATAAAGTATGTGGTCTAGTAATTAAATTGCAGACTTGGAAACTAGCAGACCTGCTATTGTGCATAAAGTACTTTATCTCCTTGTGTTTCAAAGCCTGACATAGTTGGATGGTAGTACAAAAGCATTTGATTGCGAAAGAAAGTGTCAAATTCAGAAGAGAATTACCTCATGCAATTTATTTCATCATGTTGCCCCCATACTGGAATACATTTCACTGGTCACTTCTCCTCCAGGTTATGGCACAGATTTACTAGCATTTTGCATCATATTTGTGTGATTTTTTGACACAGCTATGATGTAAAAAGCTAGTCGAGCCAAGCAAGGGCCCATTTGGTTACCTGCACAACGTTGCATTACATTGCAAAGGGTAGGCATTACATGAGTGGATCATGGTCCTTCCTATGCATCCACCCATGTATTTTTAACCAAAACCCACATTTACTAAAGGCAGTAAATCTGTGCCATAACCCAAAATTATGGGGGTCATTCCGCCGGGGACCGCGGATGCACCGCCAACAGGCTGGCGGTGCATCCAGGCCAATTCTGACCGCGGCGGTAAAGCCGCGGTCAGAAAAGGGAAACCAGCGGTTTCCCGCCGGTTTTCCCCTGGCCTGAGGAATCCTCCATGGCGGCGCTGCAGGCAGCGCCGCCATGGGGATTCCGACCCCCTTCCCGCCAACCTGTTTCTGGTGGTTTTGACCGCCAGAACCTTGCTGGCGGGAACGGGTGTCGTGGGGCCCCTGGGGGCCCATGCAGTGCACATGCCAATGGCATGGGCACTGCAGGGGCCCCCTAACAGGGCCCCACAAAGATTTTCAGTGTCTGCATAGCAGACATGGGAATCACGATGGGTGCAACTGCACCCGTCGCACCCTTTCCACTCCGGCAGCTCCATTCGGAGCCGGCATCCTCGTGGAAGGGGGTTTCCCGCTGGGCGGGCGGGCGGCATTCTGGCGGTCGCCCGCCAGCCCAGCGGGAAACTCAGAATGACCGCCGCGGTCTTTCACCCGCGGTACGGTCTTCTGGCGGTTCCCGCCAGGCCGGCGGCATCCGCCGCCGGTGGGGGTCAGAATGACCCCCTATGTGTCTTCCAGAGAGAGGTGTAATAAAGAGAAACATCATAACTTCTCCTTGTTACCTCCTATTTTCACTGGTGTTTCGTTCTGCAGCACACATAGAAAGGGGAATATGCCCCTGACGATTGTCTTTGCCCAGGAAGGTATCCATTCCTGAACAAAATCAGTCCTGATCACAATGTAGGAACCCTTGCGCTATGACACAAGGGTGCTCGTGTGATACTAGGCGGCCACAAGTGAGGTTTTCAGCTCTATCCATTCATGCAATGCAGCACAGTAACTTGCCTTGCTGATTTACGTGAACGTTTAGTAAATCTGCCCCTACATTCCATTAAGAAACTGGAAGCTTTTCTAATGTCACCCAGATTTAAAGAGGTTTCTATTTCCTTTATCATCTAATCTTATGTGTTATCTGCAAGAAATATGAGTTTATTCATCAATCTGACAGTATTTTGTATTATAGAATAAAATGCCCCAACATCGGAAAAAGCATACTGCAAGTCGCTTTGCAGTTCAGAAAACGTATAAAGTTATGTGGCGTGCATCTTCATGCCCTACATTGTCACAAAATGTCTCGTAACTTGCATTAAACATATAATTGGACAATTAGAGGTCGTTTATTCCAAATAGAATAGAATAGAATAGAATAGAATAGAATAACAGAAACAAAACAACATCATCAATAATAATAGTCTTCTAAGCTTGAAAAAAAATCAATAAAATGTTTCATTGTAGTACAGCACACCTAAGTTCTTTAAGAGACCATTTAATTACGTTTTGCCACTCTGAACCATGAAATAATAGCAGTACACCTGCACAGGGCAATCCATACCATGCCCTATTCCTATTTGACCTACGTAACCGTGTTGCAATTGCACATGTGATGAAAATTACTAATTCTTTCATGGCCTACATTTCCTTACACACTTTGGTTCTACTCACAAAGGGGATCTATAAAGGGACATACTTGAGGGGTCATTATGAAAATGAAAAACAAATTCGGACGTAACAACATCCATCCTTTAACATTAATTTCTTGCATTTGTTATTTCAACGAAGAACCCACATTTCTTGCGACCACATTTCAATAGCTTGAACTGTTGATGTTTCCAATGCAAGATTAACACATATATCACCACTTCATTTGAGAGCACCCTGTAGATTTACGTCATTGTTTTCAGATGTGTCAGGTTAGTATCCTAATGATCCCTTCAGGTATATCAGGATAGTACAGCTTGGAGACTCGTTTTTCAGATCTGGCTTTTGAGGTAGCTCTATTGAGGTGTGCCTAAGTTGACATTATCTGCAAAAAGGCTGAAGGCCTTACCAGTCGGAGGGCCACTTGGAAATGTTGGATGGGTAATCTACCTCTCTTCTGTATTGGTATGTTTGGAAAGGCTCAGTTAATTTGAGAACTTTCAGGAGCATATCAGCTAACCTCCTCTTGTGTTCTACACTTGCTGTGATCACATCCATGTATCACGATCCCTATGATGGAGGCAGGGTTCCACCTCTTAAAGTGTAACGCATAGACAGAACAAAGTAAAACATAGACTGTGATGTGAAAACCCAAATACAATGTGACTGAGACTTGTTCATTTGGTACAGTAAGCATAATGTTAATTTTCAAAGTCTTAGCATAGCACTTTTAAGGAGATTTTTGGTCAAGCATTGAATCTTTTGGAGCAGATGTCTTGTATGTACACACAGTAGATATGGAATAGTGCTGAAGGTGGGGTTTCTTCTAAGAAATGTTTGGTGGGACATGACCATCACATTTTTCCAATGTTTCACCTAAAAAATCTTGTGCTTCACAAAATGCATGAGAGAGACATATCTACTCATTGGTAGGAGAACTCGAAATTAAGAATCCATATGCTCACACAAGCGTATTTTCATTGAACTGGCAGAAACCTTATGTTTATTCGCACTTGTGAATTTTTGCTGAAATTAGTTTATAGTTTATTTGCGCTTTCAGAGGTCATTGATTATTCTGTGTATGAATTTAGGAAAGTGTATAACCAACAAAGTTGCTATTTAGAGGCAGTAGGAGACAGTAAAATAAGACTATTTCCAAAGCTATGGGTACCAGAGCTCTAGAAGACAAATACTCCATTTTAATCTATCATAACCCAACACACAAATAACCTCTCATTTCTATGTCAAGGCATATCTATCCAGTTAGAGGTAATAAATATTCATTTGACATTGGCCACATTTTTCTGACTTGAGGAGTGAGTGAGCCACTGTCAACGTTTTAGTCCTGATACACATCAAACATTTGGTTAGAGTAATCAGAGTAATGGGAGTGTTCTGAATTACAGCAAGTTATTTTCTTAGCTGCCCATTTGAAAAAAATGCATCTAAACCATGGTAAGTTATTTGGTTTTACTAGTTAATTTGTTATTTTGAAGTGGTATATACTCTGATGACTTCTAGCAAACCACAGTGTAGTACTTACATAATAGTTCTGGTTAATGTTTGACAGTAGAGCGTTCTAAGATAGAATGGTGGAAATCATTGCTAATGAGTATTTAGAATGCATGTGGGGTGGTTTTGAATGTTAACAATGTTAAAAGAGGGCGGATTTTATTGTCAGAGCCCTCTGAGGTGTTCAGCTTGATGTTACATACATAAATAAACTGATTTCAAGATGCACCGAGTGTTGGACTACTTACTACATGTTTGGCGATGAGTTGTCACCTCGGAGACAGTGAACCCACGGCAACGGAGCAGTGTATCCAGCCATCTGCCAATTGAGGAGCAGTGAAATCGGACAGCGTTTTTGTTCAGACTCTGATGAGTGCTGCCATTTTAATGTCACCTACGGATGAATGTTGTGAGGGCCAGAACGGAGGCTCTGACTTGGAGAGATGCATATTGTTTTTTTTTTTTTTTTGTTGAATCTTTTTATTGCATTTATGACATAAACAAAAACGCATTCAACTGAGATACTTATAAGAGATAGGAGCAGAGTGGGAAAAGAGAATAGATAGTAGAGGGGTATGAAGATTATAATTTGCCTGATAAATGGCCGCGGGTCTGATGTTTGGTGATCTGATGTAGGGGGTAAAGCTACCGTGTGGGGGGGCGCATAAGAGGCGAACAGGGTGTAAGGTATTAATTTCGAGCGGGGTATGTTTGTCATAGGAGGAATGTACCTTTGTGGATATAGCTTCGCAGCTGTATATCTAGGGTGTGTGTTTATATACTTATCAACTGTGTTCAAATTAAGTTTCAGATCTAAGTAGTTGCACATGAAAAATGTGTCGCTTGTGATGTCTCGGATCAGTGTTGTTCCAGTAGGCTAGGGAGGTCGTGTACCATCTTTTTCCTGTAGTTGATCCGCAAAGGAGTCCCATATATCGGCACGCTTGATTACCACTCCTATGTCGCGTAATGTATGCAATACCTGTATTTCTGCATTGACCCAACGCTGTACGTCAGTTATCCAGTGGCGGGAGTCTGGGGCGCTAGGTGACTTCCACTGCGTGGCGATGAGTCGTTTGAGGAAGACAAATGCTAGATCTGCGCATCTGTGTTTTTGTTTATCTTTGCTACGTCTGTGTCGTATACCCAATAGGCAGGACTCAGGGGTAGGTGCTAGGGGTATTCCCAGCCATGTCGCAGTTTGTTGTGTGATGTCTTGCCATACGAGGAGTAGTGGTGGGCAGTTCCAGGTCATGTGTAAGGAATCAGCTTCCGTATTACCACATCTTGGACAATCAGGATTAGCTTGGGGGTACACACAGTGGATTTGGTGTGGAGTCAGGTATGTCTGGTGTAGGTAGTTGAGCTGGGTATATCTGAAACATGCGTTGCGCGATACCTCGCGTTTGGATGTGAGGGCCATGGACCATGTTGGTGCTGTGAATTGTGTGTGTAGTGCTTTTTCCCATTTGTTCTTGGCTTGTGATTGTACTTCTTCTGGGTTAGCTCGCAGCGCGTTGTGGATCCATGAGATTCGTGTTGGTGTACCGGTGTCAAAGAGCAATTCGTGCAGAATAGTTGATGATTGTGGTTCCCTGCTACCGTGTCCCCATGCGTTACGTATTAAAGATTGTAGTGCGCCGTACATAATAAAACCGCCCTGTCCCCGAGTGTACGTTGTCGCAAGTACCTCATAGGGGATAAATTGGCCCTCTGCAAATAATTCTCCCACTAACCGGAGGCGTTTGGTGGCCCAGTCGGTGAGACACAAACGTCCATGTAGTCTATGCACACCTGGGATGGCGAGTAATGGGGTCTTAGGCGAGTATGGTGGTTTTCCAGGTCCCCTATTCACATAGTGCCGCCACACCCTTTCAGCCACTTTTAACAGGATATTACTGTGCCGCAGGAGGGCCACACGCCCTATGAGCCATTCCAGTGTGTTTAAACCACCCAGTTGTGTGCTCACAATGTGGGTTTCAGAATGAGTAGGGTCTTGTAGCCAAATTAGGATCCAGTGCAGCTGAGCAGCTGCGTAGTAAAGTTCAAATTGTGGTACACCCATCCCACCTCTGTCCAGTGGTAGACAGATCTTAGCCAAGGCCACACGTTTACGTCTGGTGCTCCAAATCAAATCTATCAACAGCTTGTTCAGCTGTGCGAAAAAAGTGCTGGGGAGCCATAATGGTAGGGCAGCGAAAAAATATAGTAGTCGAGGGAGTATAATCATTTTGATTAATGCCACTCTACCCATAGGTGATAGTGGTAGTGCACACCAAAAGGGCAACAGTCCTTTTATTGATCTAATCGTCCGGTCTAAGTTGCCCTCCTTAAGGTCAGATTCGTCATGATATATGTGCACTCCTAGATATTTAAAAGTGCTATAAGTCCATTGTAAGTTATGCTCGGTGAGTATGTGGGTCTGTGTGTCGGGTAATCGGCGCATGGGGAATAGACATGATTTAGCCCAGTTAACGCATAGGCCGGATATGTCTCCGAATTAGTTCAATAATTGTAGCAGGTTTGGTAGGGATTCGGAGTGGTTACGTAAGTATATTAATGCATCGTCTGCGTATAAGGAGACTATGCGGTGTTCCATGCCGTCCGGTATGCCCCATCTTGTGGCTTCATTACGCAATTTTGCCGCGAGGGGTTCTATGGCTAGTGCGAACAAAAGTGGTGATAGGGGGCATCCCTGGCGTGTGCCTCTACCGATCTTGAATTTTTCCGAAGTGATGGTGCCCGTTTTTACTCTTGCTATGGGGTCTGAATATAGGATAAATATCCAGCGTGTGAACGCTTTACCAAATCCCATTAACTTCAGAGTTGCCATCAAATATGGCCATCCCAGTGTGTCGAAAGCTTTTTCGACATCTAGTGAGACCGCCACTCTGGAGTAGTCTGTATCAGGAGTTTCAGGCATCAAGCGCAATAGGTTCCTGATGTTGATAGAGGTGCTGCGTCCAGGTATGAATCCGGATTGATCTGGGTGTACCAGGGAGGAGATTATTGGGAGAAGTCGGGTTGACAGTACCTTACCTAATATTTTACAGTCTGTGTTTAAAAGTGATGGGGGTCGGTAAGAGCGTACGTCTAGTGGGTCGCGGCCCTTTTTATGAAGGACTACAATGGTTGCTTCACGTTGTGAATCTAAGAGACGACCTGTTTCACATGCATCCTGTAACATAGTCAGATATGGAGTGAGCGTTTGTGATGAGAAAGTCTGGTAGTACTCGATTGGTAGTCCGTCTCCCCCTGGGGCTGTTGCAGTGCTTGCTTTATTTCGTCACTTTCGATGGGTTTGTCTAGCTCTAGTGCTTGTTCAGTCTTTAGATGATTTACGTGGGAGGTCCTGAAAAAGTCTTCTAATTGTGGTGCGAGTGGAGGAGGTTCTGCCTGATATAACCTTGCATAATACTGCTTAAATGCGTCGTTTATTTCTGATTGTGTATTCACTGTCACACCAGTATCTAGGCGGATGGCGTTTATAGGAGTATGCCGCTGAGTCCCTTTCGCTAACCAGGCCAGCATGCGGCTTGATCTATCGCCCTCGGCGTGTAGTCGCGCCGTGTGGTGTCGATAGTCGAATTTTCGTAGACGGGTTTCAATGTCGCCCCATTGCTTTTTGAGTGTGATCGTGTTATTGTTAGCAGTACTGTTTAAGGCAGCATCACATTCCGCCTTACGTAATTTTTCCTCGGTGTCGTGTAGCTCTGAGAGTAGAGTGCGTCGAATACCTCCTGCAGCCCCGATGCACATGCCTCCAACTACCACCTTGTGTCCGTCCCACTCGATTGCGCGTGTTGTGGCTGTTCGACTATTAATTGTGAAATATGACTTTATGGTATCAGCTAGTTCTTCCCGGAATGGCGGGTCGCACAACAAGCTGGGTTGTAAGCGCCAAGTAGGTATTCGTGATGGCTGAGTGCCCCATCTCAGTGTAACGATTAGGGGGCAGTGATCTGATAGGGTTTTGGCCAGATAGTTGGCGCTATGTATTGAGTGTGTTAACATGGCCGAGCATAATAGTAAATCAATCCGTGTGTGGAAGTTGTGTACCGGTGAATAAAAGGAGTACTCTCTATCAATAGGATGAAGACTTCTCCATGCATCATGTAGCCTCCGTTTCTATTATCCAGGACCTTAGCATCTCAGATACCCGCCTACGAGGGGCGCTTATCATTGGCGGGTATGATCTGTCCATAGAGATGTCCAGTACGCTGTTAAAGTCTCCTCCCCAGATAATTGGTATGGACGGGTCTTGTGAGATCTGTGCGGACGTGGCCTTCAGGAATTCCCCTTGTCCCGAATTTGGGGCATATATACCAGCTATGGTTAGCTGTCTACCATCCAACTCTCCAGTGAGGCAGACATATCTGCCATCTGTGTCTATATATGTGTCTTGGACCACGTATGGGACCCCTGAAGCGATCCAGACCAGTACTCCCTTGGCATATTTGGATATTTTAGTTCCATAGACAGTGCCCGACCAGCTCTTACTAATTTCCTTTAATTCTTGTGTCGTGGCATGGGTTTCCTCTAGTATAGCTATATGCACCTTGTGGCGTCTGAGATATGTATGTACTCTGTGTCTTTTAGTAGGATTAGCCAGGCCCCTTATGTTCCAGGTTACAATGTTGTATGTCATTGAAGCGTTTTGTGTACGTATCGCAAGTGGTGCGCATTGTTAATTAGGATTCGCTGCGTCCCCTCACCCATTACCCCCCCGCCCCCCGAATCGGACCAACTCTCGAGTGTGGCGTGACTAGTACATACCTTGAGGAGTTAGGAGTGAGAGGAGTATAGAAGAAAGGGGGGAAAGGGGAAAAGTGTGGATAACCAGGCACAACAGGTGCAAGAGTGGCTTCGAGCCGATTCGTGTCCATACGGGAACCCATCTGTGTTAGGGGGCTGCTGTAGTACATGGTCCAAGGTGGCCGCGAGAACCGGCCCATTCGGATGTCGTCTTCTCCCATTCAGGCACGCATAGGCCGGAGAGCACGCAGGCCGCTGGCACATAGGGCCTCATTCTGACCCTGGCGGTCTATGACCGCCAGGGTGGAGGCCGGCTGAAGCACCGCCAACAGGCTGGCGTTGCTTCATTTTGTATTCCGACCGCGGCTGTGAAGCCGCGGTCGCCCATCCGGGTCCGGCGGTTTTCCGCCAGATTTCCCCCGGCTGGGGGAATCCACCATGGCGGCGCTGCTTGCAGCGCCGCCATGAGGATTCCGACCCCCTTCCCGCCAGCCTGTTTCTGGCGGTTTTCACCGCCAGAAACAGGATGGCGGGAACGGGTGTCGTGGGGCCCCTGGGGGCCCCTGCACTGCCCATGCCACTGGCATGGGCAGTGCAGGGGCCCCCTAACAGGGCCCCATAAAGATTTTCACTGTCTGCTTAGCAGACAGTGAAAATCGCGACGGGTGCAACTGCACCCGTCGCACCCCTGCAACTCCGCCGTCTCCATTCGGAGCCGGCTTCCTTGTTGCAGGGCCTTTCCCGCTGGGCCGGCGGGCGCTCTTTTGGCGGTCGCCCGCCGGCCCAGCGGGAAAGCCAGAATGGCATCCGCGGTCTTCTGACCGCGGAGCGGCCATTTGGCGGTTCCCGCCAGGCGGGCGGCTCCCGCCACCCGCCAGGGTCAGAATGACCCTCATAGTGTTTATGACTTCCGGAGTTGGTTGATCGCTGCATCTATGTGTTACCTTTTAGAGGTCGTCTGCGGTGCGCGGCGTGACCACCAGTCCCAAGATTAGTGGGGATGCGGGTAGGCTTTGCGGGGTCCCCATTGAGTCCGAGTCCGTGGTGCAATATTCGCGGTTGTGCTGTATTCGAATGTTCGAGAACCTATTGACGCCCTTTAGTGCTTGAGGTTCCCAGTCCGCTGCTTGTTTTTCAGTAGGATGTGATCCGGTTCTGGGTTTCAATTTCCTTTTCTTACGCTGTTTTTGTGTTAGCCATTCCTTTTGCTCTGTGTGTTCATCTGTGGGGTCTGCTAAGCCCTTGGCGTGGATCCGAGTCCATACATCCTCTGGGGATGGGAAGACGTGAGTTTTGTCGCCATCCACTACGCGTAGTCTAGCAGGGTACATGAGGGAGTATGGAAAGTTCTTGTCGCGTAGTACCTGTTTTGCTTTAGTAAAAGTGGCACGTCTGCGCTGGACCTCCGCTGTATAGTCCGGGCAGGCCGTGACTTTTACGTTTTCAGTTTCGACGGGTCCCAGCACACGAAAGCCCTTTAGGATTTGATCTCTGTCACGGTAATTCAACAGCCTGGCTATTAATGGGCGTGGGGGGGCCCCTGGGTGTGCGGGACCGCCCGGGATCTGGTGTGCCCGCTCCACCGTCAGGAAAGGGGAGGCCTCCTGTTTCAGTATGTGATCTTTTAGCCAGCACTCTAGAGATAACTCTGCGTTAGGGAGCTCGATTCGCTCCGGGAATCCCATGAATCTAATGTTATTTCAGCGTGAGCGGCCTTCCGCTTTCTCCGGCGTCTTTGGAGCTGTATTATCTCAGATTCCTGCTGTTGTATTCGGTTTTTCATGCCCTCTATATTTGGTTGAGATGTTTCTAGAGTTGATTCAACGATGGTTACTCTATCCGCTAGCTTCCAGTGTTCAGTGCTTAGTATAGTGACTTCCACTGCCATTGCATCTATCTTTCCTTCCAGGGATGTTTTAGTTTCTAATATTGCCTGCAGTACCTTGTCGATTTGTAACGAGTGAGCAGCTAGCATTTCAGTCACTTTGTGCAGTGGATCTGAGCTCTCCATCGTTGACGGGTCCCCAAGTCTGGTCTCTGATTGGCCCCTCAAAGGCTTCGGTTTCACCATAGTGGCGCCTGTTCTGAGCTCACTTCGTATTGCGTTGTGATTGAGGTGGCCAGTTTATGCGGTTACGACATTTGTTGTGCCTTGATTACGAGGTTCTTTATATACGATTAGGCGAGATTTGTCGTGTGCCCATTGGTGGGAGCTTGATGCGTTCTGCAAGAGGTATGCGCCGGATATGTGCAGTTGACGATTGAGCGCTGCAGCGCCCATATCTGTGCGTTTTATGTTAGGAAAAGAGAAAAAGAAAAACCGGCATTGCTCCCGGGCTGTACGCAAAGCTAGGAAATGTCACTGAATCCAATTTCGTTGGTGGGTGTGGTGGTTAACTCACATAGGGGGTCATTCCGACCCTGGGGATCGCGGATGCACCGCCAACAGGCTGGCGGTGCATCCAGGCCAATTCTGACCGCGGCGGTAAAGCCGCGGTCAGAAAAGGGAAACCGGCGGTTTCCCGCCAGTTTTCCCGCCGGTTTTCCCCTGGCCTGAGTAATCCTCCATGGCCATGGGGATTCCGACCCCCTTCCCGCCAGCCTGTTTCTGGCGGTTTTCACCGCCAGAAACAGGATGGCGGGAACGGGTGTCGTGGGGCCCCTGGGGGCCCCTGCACTGCCCATGCCACTGGCATGGGCAGTGCAGGGGCCCCCTAACAGGGCCCCATAAAGATTTTCACTGTCTGCTTAGCAGACAGTGAAAATCGCGACGGGTGCAACTGCACCCGTCGCACCCCTGCAACTCCGCCGTCTCCATTCGGAGCCGGCTTCCTTGTTGCAGGGCCTTTCCCGCTGGGCCGGCGGGCGCTCTTTTGGCGGTCGCCCGCCGGCCCAGCGGGAAAGCCAGAATGGCATCCGCGGTCTTCTGACCGCGGAGCGGCCATTTGGCGGTTCCCGCCAGGCGGGCGGCTCCCGCCACCCGCCAGGGTCAGAATGACCCTCATAGTGTTTATGACTTCCGGAGTTGGTTGATCGCTGCATCTATGTGTTACCTTTAAGAGGTCGTCTGCGGTGCGCGGCGTGACCACCAGTCCCAAGATTAGTGGGGATGCGGGTAGGCTTTGCGGGGTCCCCATTGAGTCCGAGTCCGTGGTGCAATATTCGCGGTTGTGCTGTATTCGAATGTTCGAGAACCTATTGACGCCCTTTAGTGCTTGAGGTTCCCAGTCCGCTGCTTGTTTTTCAGTAGGATGTGATCCGGTTCTGGGTTTCAATTTCCTTTTCTTACGCTTTTTTTGTGTTAGCCATTCCTTTTGCTCTGTGTGTTCATCTGTGGGGTCTGCTAAGCCCTTGGCGTGGATCCGAGTCCATACATCCTCTGGGGATGGGAAGACGTGAGTTTTGTCGCCATCCACTACGCGTAGTCTAGCAGGGTACATGAGGGAGTATGGAAAGTTCTTGTCGCGTAGTACCTGTTTTGCTTTAGTAAAAGTGGCACGTCTGCGCTGGACCTCCGCTGTATAGTCCGGGTAGGCCGTGACTTTTATGTTTTCAGTTTCGACGGGTCCCAGCACACGAAAGCCCTTTAGGATTTGATCTCTGTCACGGTAATTCAACAGCCTGGCTATTAATGGGCGTGGGGGGGCCCTGGGTGTGCGGGACCGCCCGCGATCTGGTGTGCCCGCTCCACCGTCAGGAAAGGGGAGGCCTCCTGTTTCAGTATGGGATCTTTTAGCCAGCACTCTAGAGATAACTCTGCGTTAGGGAGCTCGATTCGCTCCGGGAATCCCATGAATCTAATGTTATTTCAGCGTGAGCGGCCTTCCGCTTTCTCCGGCGTCTTTGGAGCTGTATTATCTCAGATTCCTGCTGTTGTATTCGGTTTTTCATGCCCTCTATATTTGGTTGAGATGTTTCTAGAGTTGATTCAACGATGGTTACTCTATCCGCTAGCTTCCAGTGTTCAGTGCTTAGTATAGTGACTTCCACTGCCATTGCATCTATCTTTCCTTCCAGGGATGTTTTAGTTTCTAATATTGCCTGCAGTACCTTGTCGATTTGTAACGAGTGAGCAGCTAGCATTTCAGTCACTTTGTGCAGTGGATCTGAGCTCTCCATCGTTGACGGGTCCCCAAGTCTGGTCTCTGATTGGCCCCTCAACGGCTTCGGTTTCACCATAGTGGCGCCTGTTCTGAGCTCACTTCGTATTGCGTTGTGATTGAGGTGGCCAGTTTATGCGGTTACGACATTTGTTGTGCCTTGATTACGAGGTTTTTTATATACGATTAGGCGAGATTTGTTGTGTGCCCATTGGTGGGAGCTTGATGCGTTCTGCAAGAGGTATGCGCCGGATATGTGCAGTTGACGATTGAGCGCTGCAGCGCCCATATCTGTGCGTTTTATGTTAGGAAAAGAGAAAAAGAAAAACCGGCATTGCTCCCGGGCTGTACGCAAAGCTAGGAAATGTCACTGAATCCAATTTCGTTGGTGGGTGTGGTGGTTAACTCACATAGGGGGTCATTCCGACCCTGGGGACCGCGGATGCACCGCCAACAGGCTGGCGGTGCATCCAGGCCAATTCTGACCGCGGCGGTAAAGCCGTGGTCAGAAAAGGGAAACCGGCGGTTTCCCGCCAGTTTTCCCACCGGTTTTCCCCTGGCCTGAGGAATCCTCCATGGCGGTGCTGCAGGCAGCGACGCCATGGGGATTCCGACCCCCTTCCCGCCAGCCTGGTTCTGTCGGTTTTGACCGCCAGAACCTTGCTGGCGGGAACGGGTGTTGTGGGGCCCCTGGGGGCCCCTGCAGTGCCCATGCCAATGGCATGGGCACTGCAGGGGCCCCCTAACAGGGCCCCACAAAGATGTTCAGTGTCTGCATAGCAGACACTGAAAATCGCGACGGGTGCAACTGCACCCGTCGCACCCTTTCCACTCCGCCGGCTCCATTCGGAGCCGGCATCCTCGTGGAAGGGGGTTTCCCGCTGGGCGGGCGGGCGGCCTTCTGGCGGGAAACTCAGAATGACCGCCGCGGTCATTTGACCGCGGTGCGGTCATTCGGCGGCTCCCGCCAGGCGTGCGGTTACTGCCGCCGGCGGGAGTCAGAATGACCCCCATAGTGCTTGACTTCTGGGCCCCCACCAAGTCACTCCTTCAAAAGGGCACAGCGTAGTTTGAGTTCCCCTCTGAACTCCGATGTATGTTTTGTGTAAGAAATGGCTAGCGCTCCTCGTTTTTTGCTGGGCTCCGTACCTCCCCATCGGCCGGGTCTCTCTGCAGCATGCAAACGTTCGGTGTAATTGAGCAGCAGTTCCCAAAAAGTTCGGTCTTCATCTGTTCTGCCCTGCGGCCCGTTCCTCGACCATAACTGGATCTCAATCAGGCCGCGCCGCCATGCGCGTGCTCAGCGATCAGGCCCAGTTGTCCGTCCGGAGTCTTAGGCTGCCCATCAGATTGGGCGCCTGTGGCATGCGCCCCCACAATGGTCAACTCCTGCGAGGGTGCATCCTCAGCTCTGCGCCGTCCCCGCCCGCCGCATTGGCATCCCTCAGTACCTGCGCGCAGGGTACAGCTGCTGCGACCGCCGGACCGCTCGGCTCCGCGCTGGGTGCGCGTCCACGTCTCGTCTCCGTCCGGGCGAACCGCTGCGTTGGTCGGGTCAGGTTTCCGGGGTCTCGGGATATTATTAAGCATAAAGCATGCGGGTCGGGGGGTTTTAACGCCTGGGGACAGAGGGATTACAGGATAATTGTAGGCCGCGTGCAGAGCTCTGATTCAAGCGACCACACTCGCCGCCATCTTGGCCATGCCCCCGTAATGCATATTGTTGATGGAGTGCTTCTGTGCGTTATAACACAGTGAGTACAAGCGTGGATCGGGTGTGTCATGCTCAATTCACTGTAAAAACAAAAACACGCACAGAGTGCCCATTCACTGTGAACACAAAAAAATAAATGAAAACCATTTTGGAGGTAGGAAAAGGGAAGGACATTGCTGTTTTTTTATTTGACAAAAATAAAAATAAAAAAAAAGAAGAGGTTTAAAAACAAATAACAAAGTATATAGATAGCAAAGAATTGAAGGCAAGAAGGGTAAAGACCTACAAATTGAGCTATGCAGGGTATAAATCTACCACCACCATTTATAGAAAGTCCTAGAGAACCACACATAGCTTGGAGACATTGGTATGATGCTTTCAAAATGTTTTGGGAGCTATTGGAGCTACACGGTTTAGACCTGAATGCAAGAAATGTCTTCTTCATTCCATTTGGTTTGAAGGAAGAGTTAATTTTAAGCATTTACCGGATGTTCTTAACATTGAAGATGAAATGGATGAAAACGAGTTAGCTGTAAAAATGAGCAACAGGTTTGATGCTCCTCCAAGTTTAGTGGTGTGTAGATACAATTTTTTTTTAAAAAGATCAGCAGACTGGTAAGGATGTGGATACCTACATTTCTGCAATAAAATTGTTGGCAGCCGATTGTCAATTTGGAGCATTGGGAGATCAACTGATCAAAGATCAGTTTATTCGTCAAGGGTTGGACAGGTCTATCAAACAAAAGTTGCTTCTTAGGATAACCCAACATTGGCAGAAACTATTAAGATCACGAAAAGCATTGAATCTTCTATAAAATCAACTAAAGAGATAATAAGGTCAGCAGAGAGAGAGTTAGTGTGGTTAGAAGCAAAGACGACAAAGGAAGAACAGATAAGACTAGTATACAAAACCTCACACAAGGCTCCTAGAACAATAAGACCAGTGACCCTAGTGTTTTTAGGCAGAGACGTGTGTTTCTGGCAAGGAAATGTCTTACATAAAAAAGGAATTAAGTCTTGTCCTGCTTTAAATATCCAGTGGAAAAATTGTGGTAAGATTGTTCACTTTGCATAGGTGTGCCAAAGTGATCTTTGTGCAAGCAGCATGGTGGCATCAGTGGTGGAGGATAATGATGGTTTGGTGGAGGATTTGATGGGAGAAGTTCAAGACATGGTGTTTGTAGTAGTTGGAGGAGTAATGAAGTGTGGTGACCCTGAAAATTGTGTTGACCCCTACGTACTTATAAGAGTGGGTGATAAACAATTATGCTTGTTAGTGGACTCAGGCACCATGATCACAATGATCACACAAGAACTGTTCTATCACAATTGGAAGGGACGTGCTCTTTTGCCACCTGACAGAGCTCCGGTCTCTTATGAAGGAAGGAGAATTGAACTGCAAGGTTATTTTGAGGAAATTATGGAAGTCAGGGGGAGACAGATATCTGGAAATATCTATGCTTCAGTTAAAGACCTGAACATTCTAGGTTGGTTTCAACAGGGTCTTTTTAGTATGGTGTTACAGCCAGGTAATGATGATCAAGTAACGGTGATTAGAGATTCCAATGAGATTCCAATGAGACTGAAGATCTTTTGAATGAATTCCCTAAAGTGTTCTCTGGGGAGTTGGGAAGATTGAAGGGTTTAAACATGAATTCAAAGTTAAGGTGAATGCTACACCTGTTAAGCATAAACTAAGGAGTGTAGCATTTAGTATCAGGGACGAATTGTAGAAGGAATTAGAAAGCTTACACGAAAAGGGGATCATTGAACCCATTGAATCCTCATTATGAATTTCGCTTTTGGTGGTAGCAAAGAAAAAGAATGGTGAGCTGAGAGTATGTATGAACCTGAGAGCACTTAACAAAGAAATTTGAGTAGACTCTCATCCTTACCTAAGATAGGTTAAATGTTGTCTACCATTAAGGATGCCAAGGTCTTTACTAAGCTAGACTTGGCTAGTGCATACCATCAGGTTGAGTTAGATCCACATTTCAGGTATTTAACAACATTTGTGTCATCTTTGGGAACTTTCCAAAACTGCTGCGTGCCATTTGGTCTGGTGTCTGTGGCTTAAGTTTTCCAAAGGATAATGAGCACACTACTTAAAGATGTTTCTAATGTGCTAGTTTTTCAAGATGATGTTTTGATCAATGCATCTAACCAATTAGAATACAACAAGATTTTAAACAGGTGTTGGAAAAATTTATGTTTCATGGGGTTGTTCTCAAAAGAGAAAAGTGCCAATTTATGAAGTCAGCTGTAGAATACCTAGGTCATGAAATTTTGGCAGATGGTATTTATCCGAAACCAGGTTTGATTGATGCCATCAAAGCAACACTCTCACCCAATGATAAGGCTAGAGTCAAATTGTTTTTGGGCATGTGTTAATTTTATTCTCGTTTCATTCCTGATTTTGCAACAAAGGTCAAGCCTATATCTAATTTGTTGAAGCATAGAGCAGGCTTCAAATGGGATTCAGAATGTGCAAATGTGTTTGAGGAAATAAAACAACAACTATCTAAGGCAAAGATGTAAAAGACTTATGATCTCCAGTGCTGTCTGATGGTAGATTCAAATAACATGGGGTGGAAGCAGTATTAACGCAAACTAGAAACAGTGTAGAAAACACTATTTGTTTTGCCTCAAGCGTGCTAAGGGAGCCTGAAACCTATTATTCGGTCTTTGAAAAGGAACTGTTGGCCTGTGTGTGGGCGGTGGGAAAATTCAGAAATTTTATTTGGGGCAGACATTTTGTGTTGACAACTGACCATAAACGATTTGTCTCAATTCTCAATGGCACAAACAACAAGAATGAAACTCCCAGAATTGCTAGGTTTATGGTAAGGTTAATGCAATATGACTTTGAAGTCATGCATATTCCGGGGGGCAAAAATGTCAAGATTCCCTATTGTAAGTAGTTGCACTTGTGATGAAAGTGTAGATGATAAAAGTTGTTTGATTGCTGCTGTTGAGGTAGAACAGGTGAGTGTTTGTTCGGAAATTGAACAGAAGAAAAAGTTAGAATCTGATAGAGTCTTGTGAAATAATCAGGCATGTCAAAGAGGGGTAGCCTCATGAGAAAGAGATGGCGGTCAACATTCAACCATTTTGGAAAGTTTCTGATAATTTGACCTTTGAAGAAGGTTTACTTATGACAAACACATTCCACCGGAAGAACTGAGGCATATCATCATGGAAAAGGCTCATTAAGTTCATTTGGATGCAGCGTTGACCAAAAGAAGGACACATGAGAGTTTTTGGTGGTCACATATGGAAAATGAAAAATTGCACTATTTGTTCCAATTGTGATAAAACATTTAAAACTGTGACTCCACCTCTTGTGCCCATAGAGTGTCCTTTGGGCCCATGTAGGATATTTGAGGTTGACTTAGTGGGTCAGTTTCATTCACTCAACTACAATCTCCGGTATGCATATGTGTTGAATGATTATTATTCGAAATGGCCTTATGTAAAATTTTAGCAAAAACCTAATACAAGATCATTGGTAACGTTTTTAAGGCATATATTCACGAGTGAGGGTTTCCAGAGGACATTGTTCCAGACAATGGTGTACAATTTGTGTCTGACAATTTCAAACTTTTCATGAAAGAAGGTTCTGTTAAACACTTAAAGTGTTCTCTGTATCAACCTCAAACAAATGGTTTGGTAGAATGTTTTAATTGTGTTTTGGGAAAATGCATTAGGTGGATGATAGAAAACAGGTGTGAGGTGAGCACGTTGGTACAGGCAATGTTTTGGTTCGATAGGACCATATTGCATTCCACCATGGGGGTTTCCCGATTTGAAACACTTAGAGGTAGAAAGCCAAATACACAAGTGAGTCCAGGATGAATGTCCAAGTTCTTCAAAAACATGCAGTTGGAGGAATGCTTGGACAAAATTAGGCACAATGTAAAAAGTAAACAAAAAGCACAAAAAGCTTACTTTGACAAAAAGAAAGGGGCTAAACAATCTTCCATATCAGTAGGTGACTGGGTATCCAACAAACTACCAACTTTTGTTAAGAAAGGCAGTTCAAAATTCTCAGATCCTGTGAGGGTAGAATTGGTACATGGCAATGCCATAGAAGTCGAGGGTAACAAGTGGTGGAACAAGTCCAAGGTGGCAAAGTTACAAAGGGAGTCCGGGGTGCAGCTTAACAGTGAGAAACCAGATGTATGTAATCCAGGCATGGAAGCCATAGCACATCATAATTTCATAGATCCACATGGAGCACTGTTACGTAGAAGTAATAGGGTACACCTGGTGCCCTGGAGGTTTCGTGTTTAAGAAATATAAAAGTAAATGGATATATGTTGACAACAGGAATAATGATAAGAATAGTATGTTCATTTGTATTTTTCTCTGTATTTTTTTTGTGAAAGTCAGCCATGTTTCTTATTTGTTTACGTTAAGGGTCTGTAGTTGTTATTATAGTGTGTAGTAGGTTATGGCTTAGGTAATTGTTTGTTAAAAAAAATCATTGTAGTACTTACGTAATAGTTCTGGCTTATGTTTGACAACAGAGCGTTCTAAGGTAGAATGGTGGAAATCGTTGCTAGGGAGTATTTAGAATGCATGTGGGGTGTTTTTGAATGTTAACAACAGAAGATGACAGGTTTTATTGTTGGAGCCCTCTGAGGTGTTTAGCTTGATGTTATGTACATAAATAAATTGATTTGAAGACGCATGGAGTGTTGGACTACTTACTATACATAGTATTAAACTTACTGAATAGAATCCTGAAGTTGACAGACACTACACCATCGCTGAAATAGAAGGTTTAAACTTCACCAGTGAAGTTAGGTGTGATTGGGAAAGGCCCTTCAAGAAAATGGACAAAGTATCTTGACCTTGCCTTGTGCAGAGCTTGGTGAAGATTTGGGCACCAGGCCTGCCACAGCTTAGCCTGGTGCATAGGTCCAGCCATGCACCATTTGATTTCCCACAGCTAGATGTTCTGCCCATAATGACCAAGATTCCCAAGGCAGAGAATCATTCATTGCATGGCTATACCCTGTTCTGTGAGTAGAAAGTTGTCTGCTGAGCTGCAGTAGGTATTTGCAGTGTGCAACTGCTGAAAATTAGCAGTTTACTAACTGCTACTCTCAGCCCTGATTGGCAGCTGGAACGTGTTCCAGCTAGTGCTGTAGCTCCAAATCTGCATCTTTTTCTACAAATGTTTCACGTTTTCTGTTTTGCTATTCCTGGAACTTTTAAAAACCAAAATAAGTGAAACATTGATAGGAGAGTCCTCACAAAGGCACATGCAACTAGCTTCGGTTCAGTTAGTGAACTGAGGCGGCAAATACGGACGTAAGTGCAAAACTGCTAAGCCCATAAGGCCAGCACAGAACCACTGATGTTGTTCTTCTTGAAATGTTGCCAATATTTAACTATCTAGCCAACAATACTGTACTCATCTTTATGGAACAAGTGATTGGCATCATAGCTAAAGGTCTTGAATTATTTCCTCCTTCCTTAGAGTAGAGCTTCAGTGTATGCAAAAGGGTAATTTTATATTTTCTTCATAAGCCTAAGCTGTTGGATTCTCTCAAGGGTCCACTCTTTCCTTAATTTCCTTTAATGAGTACATGCTTCAAAGGGCTTAACTGATTTAGAGATGTGGGCTATAATGTCAGTTAGTCAGTTAATGTAAACAAATGGGGTGTTGGTTGACTGGGATATGAGCCTTGGTGAAGCAGCAACCACAATTCTTGTCATGGTGAGGCACAAGCCAACCCTAAATAAATTCTGTGCTCAACACAATGGTAGCTTGGCACAGACCAGTCAGGTTTAACTTTAAGTCAATGTGTAATGTATTTGTGCAACTCTTTAAACAGTAAGTCATAAGTTGAAATACCACATGAAAAGGATCTTAAAACAAGTTAGATAAATAGAACTTTCTTTAATAAATAAAACGAAAACAAAATTTAAAAAATCTAATCAATAGAACCAGAGATATTCTGTTTCAAAGATTTTAGCAAAAAAACAGCGCCAAAAAGCACAAAGTGCCAGATGTGGATATCTGGGCACACCAGATAAAGTCACAAGTTCTGGCTGACTGCAATGTAGCACAGCCTGGCTAAACTGACCCAGTTAGACCCACGGGCCACGGCACCTTAAGATATATGGTTTGTGGAGGATTGCGAGGATCTACTTCGAATATGTCTAGTGCAGCCGAAGGCGTGCATTGGTTCCGCGATGCAACAAAGTTGCATTATGAGGACCTACATTGGTGTTGAGGATTCCATCATCAGGGCTTGAGATGTGAAGTCTGACATTGAGGATGTAGCGCTCAATTAGAGTGATGCGTTGGTTCCGAGGAGCTGCACCCCTGCGTTGCAGAGTTTCGTGTCATCATCGAGGCTGCTGTTGACAAGGGTTATGGGGCCTACGCTGAGAATGTATGGCACAGAGAAAGTTCCAATGGGCTGCAATGCAATGCAGGTTTTTTTAATGGGACCAATCCATGCAGCAGTAGCGATGTGTCAATTCTGTTTGGGTTTGTGCCACGCAGCAGAGGAAATGTGTTGGTTCCACGGAATCCACAGGCTAGCAGAACACACTCTGCCCACTTCCAAGGGTCCAGGATTGGGGTGGCACCACATGGCAGGGTACACTCACAGATGACAGAGTCCAAGTGCAGGTGCAAGGTTATTGGAAGCCTGTCCCTGAGGCTTCATATCAGGAGGCCATCCAACGAGCTCTTGGAGTTACTCTTGGTTCTGGGTTCTAAAGATGCAGGTCCAGCACTTCTCACACAGGCAAGAGGGAAGCAGGTAGCAGGTTAGCACAGCAAGGCAAGCTGTCCTTTAGGGCAGCAGTCCTTATTCCTGGCAGAGTATCCACTGGTTCAGAAGTATACTGAATATTTGTTGTCTGAGGGCCAGTATTTATACACAATTGTGCCTTTGAAGTGGGAAGAAGCTTCTAAAGGTATACCTATGAAGGGCACAGGTGCCCTGTCTTCCTTGCCCTGGTTCCTGACTTACTATAGGAGTTTGTATGGAGGCAGCACTCCTATAAGTAGGGCTGGGCCCACCTCCTCCCTCTGATCCTGCCATCGATGGCCTATCCAGTCAGACTTAAGCTCCCCATTGTGCTGACTGTCTAGGAGGAATACAAAGCCCAACTATTAACTACACCCAGTCATATGACCCAGCGATGGGTTACAGGCACCAAATGGCTAAGGCAAGGAATTGCCATCTTTCTAAAATTTGAATTTTCATAATTGTGTGAAAAAATCCGACTTCACCAGACGTTAGGATTTGTCATTACAATTCCAGGGAAGCAAATATGAACTGGTTACCTTTTCCCATTTGCATTTACACTTATAAAAATGCAATAAGGTAACCCCAATATTATCCTATGGGAAAAGTGGGAATTGCTGTATTGTAAAAAGAGTTTAGGTTTTTCACTACCAGGACATGAAAAACTTAAAAGTACATGCACAACATTTTAACTACATTGCACCCTTCCCTCTAGGCTGCCCAGAGCCTACCCTAGGTGTGATGTATGTATATATTAAAAAGGGAGGGCTGGGTCTGGCAAAAGGTGTATTTGCCAGGTCGAAATGGCAGTTTAAAACTGCACACTATGGCTGCAATGGTAGGCCTGAGCCATTATTAAACTTCTATTTAAGTGAATGGCACAATCAGCCCACTAGTAGGATTTAATTTACAGGCCCTGGGCACAGTAGGTGCCACCTTACCAGGGACATTCAAGTAAATTAAATATGCTAATTAGGTATAGACCAGTTCTACCATGTATTAGGGATAGAGCACAAACACTTTAGCATGTTAGCAGTGGTAAAGTGCACAGAGTCCTAAGGCCAAAGAATGAATCCGGCAGAAATAAGAGGAATGAAGACCAAATGTTTGTGGATGACCCTGCAGAAAGGGCCAAGTCCAACACTTATGATTTGACTTTATACTTTGATATGCATACATGCTCATGAGTACTGATGGTAATATTCAATTCTGTTAGACCATGGTAAATCTTGGGCTCTTATATATTTGTTTATCAAAATTTAGTAGATGAATGATTTCTTTCTCCTCTTACTTGGTATGTTAAAAAACATACAGTCTGCATGGTTTGTTTCATCTTTATTGGCACCATACTTTTCTCAATATCACCTTACAGATTGATGTAAATTACTTTTCTCTAGTCCCCATAGCTATGCCCTCTCCTTTTGAATATGGCACATGATTTTTTACTCATTTACCAGTAAAAATGTATTTCCCTTCCATTAATGTTAATTTCTAGTTAACATGTTGCTCCAATGTTTTCCGTTCAGGTTGTCCCATCAAATCACACTTCCCACTATAAAACTAAGCCTTCATGCACTTTTGGATCTTATATACTTTCTATCAATCTTGCAGACTTTACAAAAATAAATTCAATATCTTAATTAATTAAACCTACACCATTACAATAAGGCACTAGACTCCCCCCAACTCTTTCCCTTCTTGTACGGAAAGGTTTGCTCAACGGTGACCCATCTAACTTTTACAAGTGCTGTGCATGTCTGTAATGTCCGTACTGGTCAACCTTCTTTTTTAATTCACTCTTCTTTAATCACATATACATTCATTTTCTTTACCTCTACCAGGTATTCTTTTCAATGGCTTATTGAACCTTGCAAATTCATAACTGGTTTAGTTATGCATGCAATTACTGTGGCTTCCTAGCATGGTTTAAACTTTGCGTTATTTTACCCTCCCATACTGTTGTCCAAGAACTGTGCACACTATAGACATAAATGTACAACAAGTTGTATCGCCTATGAGTGCCATTCCACTTATCTTGGACACTGCTGCTGCCTTTACTCCCTGGTGCTCATCTCAACCCCCAGAGCCCAACCTCTGACACCTCTTGCATTTACCAAGGAGCAGCGTGCCAACATACCCCGCAGTCTCCATTGATTAACATTGGGAATGGACTCCGACTTTGACCTCTGCACCCAGCTGCCCCCATGCTGCTGTGGGTGCACTCTTAGTACCAATCTGAACCTTGCCCAGTGCTAGTCTAAAACCCTGAAGACTAGGATTGAAAGTCCTGTACTTAGCATAGCACTTTTAAGGAGCTTTTTGGTCAAGCATGGAATCTATGGAGCAGGCGTCTTGTATGTACACGGCAAGCTCTGCAGCATATAAATGTTTGACAGGAGTAATATTGACTAGTGCTGAAGGTGGGGCTTCTTCTAAGGCATTTATGGTGGGACATGACAATCACATCTTGCCAATGTTTAACCTAAGAAATCTTGTGTTCCACAAAAGGCATGAGAGAGACATATTTACTCATGGGTTCTTCTTTTCCTCCTATAGGTTAACATTGAAGACTTTGAAAATTGCACTGTTGATTTTTGAAACAGCAAAGTATTTTTAATTTAAAAACTGCTTACCTTATAAGAAGTTATTTGGTTCAAAGCATATATAAAAGCAACTGTTATTTTTCTAAATTGGTTTTCATTTTAGTATACCATATATCTACAGCTGCCCACCACTATGAGCATGGTTATGCCACCACCCCACCTGAAGGACGCAACAGTGTTTCTGCTCCCCCGTGGACTAAAGCATCTCACCCCAATGGCAGGCAAGAGGACATTTGTCTCTTTTGGGTGTTTATTTTACATATGGGTCAGGAGATCTTGCCTAACTTCCAATATCGTCCCACTTACAATAGTGAATGGCTGCACTTTTTGGGCTTGGGTAGGCTGCCACATGGAAAAACCTACGAGACCCAGACATTAGACACCTGAGGTAGTGCAGGGTGGTGTGCTTCACATGCACCCTACACCTTTTTCTTATCGACAATGCCCTGAAAACCTCCAACTTTGTCTGAAGTCATGCATTTTCCCTACATTTCTGCCTCCACGCATGGTCCATCGTTTGATCCATTCCTGTTGTGGCACTAGGCCTAATCACACAAGTGTTACTGCGGTTTTATTGGCACAGGTGGGGCAATGCTGCGTGGTAGGAATTTTTTGGATTCCTGCAGATTCTAGAACTTTTCATCACAGAAATACAATGGAAATGAGCAATTTCAGGCAGAGATTGAGGTTTGCAGGGCATTGTGTGTAGGAAAAATACTAATTTGACACACCAAAGTCAGTTGTTTGCTCTGGGTACTTTGGGTTCTTGGAGAACCTACAAACCCTATAAATCCCAACAACCAGAAGGGTCTATTGAACGTAATGCTGTCTTGATTTTGTCAATCAGCCATTATGAATAGTTAGAGATGTAAATGTCACAAATGCCCCTTTTTCAAACTCATTTTCAATATTTCTTTATTTCAATAGTTACTTTCTTTCAGAAACCCTTGAAGGATCTACACATATGATCCCTTGATGACATTGGAACTTTGTATACTTCTCAGAAATCTAAAGCTTTTCTAGATCACCAATGGGTTTCACACCGGTTCTACCACAAACTGGAAGTAGGTTGAGAGCACAAAAAATGGGAAAATAGGCTGCTTCTTAGAAAAATGATTCAGTTATGCATGTTCTTGAAAGCTGGAAATATGGTAACTTTTATTTGGAGCACTTGTTTCCTATTTGTTTTTTTTTAAACCTTAAAATGTTGCCTATTTTCTCAGTCCCTTCCAGGGGACACCTCAAACCCTGTGCAAATTTAGAATCCCCAGGATGTTGGAAAAAAGGCCACAAATTTGGTGTGGCTAACTTATGGCCTATGTGCAAACTACCTCAAATTACCAAAAAGGGCTCAGCACTGGGGGTGAAAAGGCCTATCATCAAAAGGGTTAATCAAAGGAGTGTACACGGAATTGAAATAGCTCTCTTCATATGTCCATAAAGACAACATCAGAAGTATATACTTTGATGTCCATAATCTAGGTCAGACATTCAATCTCTGATAGGAGTTAGGATAAAAGGGTTGTCATTTGCTCTCTTGGTAGAGGATCTTCACCCAGATTATCACCTGAAAGTCTGACACAGGCAATCTCTCCTAATGCCAGTGCACTTCACACTTCGCAGATGACACAATTCACATGAAGCTGATAGTGCCCAGTCCCAGAGGATGACCGATTGACTGCTACAACAATGGGTGTTTGTCCTTCACAGCAAACACTGTTTTCAAGCCTCCACTAATAAAGATAGCTTTTGCTGTTACTAAGGTATGCAGTGAGTCCCTTCTCCCTAAGAAACTCTAGATTGCAAGTTAATTTGCCTTTTGTGCCCTCAGGTTATAGGTGGTCATTACAACCCTGGCGGACGGTGTTAAAGCGGCGGTAAAACCGCCAACAGGCCGGCAGTTAAAAAAATAGAATTATGACCGTGGCGGAAACCGCCATCAAAGACAGCCACTTTAACACTCCGTCCGCCACGGCGGTACAGACAAACAGCTTGGCGGTCACCGCCAACAGACAGACGGGAGACAATGTACCGCCCACAGTATCACAACCTACCAATCCGCCACCTTTTCCGGGGCGGATTCACCGCGGATAAAAACATGGCAGAAACAGCCATTTCAAGGGGAAAACGCTCACCTCTACACACTCCACAAGGAACGACGACACCATGGAACCGGAACTCCAAATTCTCCCTGCGATAGTCTTCCTGCTCCTATATGACGATCATCAACGCCGGCGGCGAAGACAACGGTGAGTACTGCACCTACGACATAGGGGAGGGGAGGCAAAAGTCAGGGACACACACACGCAACACCCCCACCCCCACCCGCACCCACTACAACACACACATCGATGCATATCCAAACATTACAGTAACAACCCCCCCGGAAGAATGCAAAGACAAAAGGAAATTAGTTCAACCATTGTAATATATCAAAATACAGTAACCAAATATATACAGATATATATACACATTCAACAAAATATACATCATGATTAGTAGTGCAGGTAATGCACCATTCATTGTCTGTGGACCACTGGGCCGAAAATGCATGGGCGAGGCCCACATCAGATACCTGATCAAAACGGAGAGAACACTGCCGGGGCATCAGATAGAAATACAACAGGCACCTCAGGGGGAAGTGAAGGGGGGGCACCTCAGCCGGATGAGTGCACCACATCAGATCCACGAGAGGGCTCCATGCCCATTGATGTATCCTGGGGAGTGCAAAGCCACAGTCCCTCAAGCCTCTGCAGTGGGTGGCTTGCCCACTGTACCATCCTGGGGAGTGCAAAGCCACAGTCTCTCAAGTCTCTACAGTGGGTGGTTTGCCCACTGTACCATCCTGGGGAGTGCAAAGCCACAGTCTCTCAAGTCTCTACAGTGGGTGGTTTGCCCACTGTACCATCCTGGGGAGTGCAAAGCCACAGTCTCTCAAGTGGATAACAGTCTCCACTGGTTCTGGAGGGGGACTGGTGCCCAGAGTGCATCACTCACCCCATGACGGTCCCAGTTGCGTAACTGCCCCTGCCGCCCATGGGGTAGCGGTGCTTTCCATGGCGGTCTTTGCCCTGTTCAGTGGTGCTTGCCATGGCGGTCTTTGCCCTGTGCAGCGGTGCTTGAGTTTGCAGTTTCTGACCTGTTCAGCGGTGCTTGCCATGGCGGTCTTTGCCCTGTTCAGCGGTGCTTGCCCTGTTCAGCGGTGCATTCCATGGCAGTCTTTGCCCTGTTCAGCGGTGCTTGAGTTTGCAGTTTCTGACCTGTTCAGCGGTGCTTGCCCTGTTCAGCGGAGCTTGCCATGGCGGTCATTCATTGCCCAGCTGGGCTGGGGCTGGCGGTCCTTCATTGGGCAGCTGGGCTGTGACTGCTGGGGCCCTCCTGGGCAGCTGGGCTGTGGCTGCCGGTGGCCTCCTGGGCACTGACTCTGGCAGTGGCCTCCTGGACAGTGACAATCGGGCTGCCCTCCTGGGCACTGACTCTGGGGGTGGCCTCCTGGCCAGTGACGATTGGGCTTGAGGTGGCCTCCTGGGCAGCGGGGATGATGGCGGTCTTCTCCGCCGTGCTGCTCCTCCCAGACTTTGGCGATTTCTTCTGCCCCTTCCCCACCTTGGGAGGAGTCACAGCTGAGTCGACACTCCCCCCGGGACCCTTGAGAGCGGCTTTGCTGGCTGGAGTCTTCACCCTCTCCCGCGGGGCACTGTCGAACTTCTGGTGCTTCACAGGGGGGGACTGGCTGTGCTGTGGCTCTGTGTCACACTGGCTGTCCTGGTGGCCGGTGCACTCCACATACCTGTAACAACAGGCACCACTGGTCCCGGAGATTTTTTGGCTGAGATGCTAGTACGGGACCTATGATTTGGAGGGGGGGGTGGGAAAGAGGTCAAGCTTGGTCAGGAAAAGTTTCTTAGGAACACTGGGACGGGTAGGTGGAGGGGGTTTGGGAGTGAAGGAAGAGGTAGTGGTTGTAGGAGGTGTATGTTTGGTGACTTTGGATGAAGGTGCATGCGCTGGAGACTGTCGTGAGGTGGATGGCTGTTGGGTGGGTGTGTGCCTGCGTTTGTGTATCTTGGGAGGGGGCGTCACAGACACACTGGGAGAGGACACAGGGGACGTGTAAATGGGAGTGGGGGTGGTGAGTGTAGGTGAGCGTGGTGTGGTGGTGGGTGTGCTGGTGCAGGATGTACTGGCTGTAGTGGTAGTGCATGCAGGTGAGAGTGTAGACGACACTGAGAGGGAGGAGGGAGATGACGAGGAGGGGGACACAGTGGAGGCAGTGGATGTTGCTGTGTCTGCATGTGTGTGATGCTTGCGTGAGTGCCTGTGGAATGTGTGCTGCTTAGGTTTGCCTGAGCTTCCCTTGTGTGTTGACGTGTGTGCATGCTGGTCTGATGGTGTGCTTGGGATAGGCTGTGGTACAGGGGATTGGGTCTGGGTGGAGGAAGTTGGAGGGGGGAGGCTAGAGACAGGGACAATGGCTGCCATCAGTGCTGAGGCCAGAGTTTGCAGGGTTCGATGAAGGGCAGCCTGACCAGAATGAATGCCCTCCAGGAATGCATTTGTGTGTTGCAATTGCCTTTCTACACCGTGGATGGCATTCAAAATGGTAGACTGCCCAACAGTGAGTGACCTGAGGAGGTCAATGGCTTCCTCACTGAGGGCAGCAGAGGTGACAGGGGCAGGGGCTGAGGTGCCTGGGGCGAAGGTGATGTCCACCCTCCTGGGTGAGCGGGCACGGGGCGAAGGCTGAGGGGCTGCTGTGGGGCGGTGCTGGCAGGGGGGGGTGGCAGCTGTACCTGTAGAAGTGGGGGGCACAGATTTTGCCGCCACCACAAGGGAGCTCCCATTGGAGGACGAGTCCGTGTCGCTGGTTGCTGATCCTGTGACCGCCGTGAAGCTCCCCTCGCCCTCCGTCCCACTGGTGTATTCGGAGTCCGTGGTGTGGCCCTCCATCGCCATGTGGGATGCAGCTCCCTCGTGCTCCGGTGCCACTGTACCTCTGCCTGATGATGCTGATGCACACAAGAACACGGAGACCACAAAAAGGGGGGGGGGGGGACAGAAGAAAGACAGGTTGAGTGCATAGTTTACCGCTACAGTTGGCGGACAATAAAGACACAGAAGCCCCCTGCACTACGCCTCGCTGTTGGGCTCTACAGATGCAATTCCTGGGATATATCCTACACGGCTATAGTCGACATCTGCACACATAGATGACACAGGGGCATGTATACCTGTACTTGGCACTCTGCAGAGGCGGGGTGGGGTGCCACATGGCCTGCATTACGGAGGGGCCACCGCCAGGATCCGGAACATCAGGGGGGTCATGGTTCGACGGGCACCCCTCCCACGTTGGGAGGCCATCCCCAGCTGAGCCTCTGCCGTCTTCTTGCTCCAGCGGCGAATGTCCTCCCATCTTTTCCGGCAGTGGGTGCTCCATCTGTGGTGGACCCCCAGGGTCCGGACGTCCTTGGCGATGGTACAGCAAATATCCTTCTTCTGGTGGGTGCTGACCTACATGAAATGTACAGGGGAAGAAGAGAAGTCATTACCAACTGCACCGTCAAGGTGAGTGGCCACATCCCTAGCCTTGACATGTGGCACATGCATTCACAGTCCTTCATGCACGCAGAGCTGTGCCCCCTTCCTTCTTACAACCAGCCCTCTCCACACAGGAATAGCCCATACAACGTGCTCCCTGTGTACTTACCTGTTGGTCTGGAGGACCGTAGAGTAGCGTGTACTGGGGGAGGACCCCGTCCACGAGCTTCTCCAAATCCTCTGCAGTGAAGGCAGGGGCCCTTTCCCCAGACGAACGAGCCATTGTCTCTTCCAGACCGAGGTCACAGCAGCACTTGCAGTGTAGGTCCTCTCCTGTTGAAGATCAGGTATCGAGTGATTGAGCAGCTAGAAAATGGTGGTCACGTCTGCGGCGGTGCGTACCATCACCGCCGGCGTACATCGTCATTGGCTCCTGGGACCCACAGGGTCCAATGTTAACCATTACTGCGACGGTGTAGAACGCCAGCGAAGCTACCTCACATCCCATTGTCCCACTTTAGAGGTCAGGTAGCCGCCATTTCAGGGGCCCACATGGCCTGATTCACAACTGTGTCACAAAGACCTAGGCCTTGTCTCACTACACAAATACAGGCCAGATTCTGTGTATGAATGGTGTTCTATGTAGACTGTGGGTACATACCTCTGAGTTGTTTGACTCTGTGGTCGCTGTTGTCCTTCCTACACACCGTCCGCGGGGACATGTGAGGAGATGGCGGAATCCTCCAGTGTACCGACCGCTGGTGGAACTGTTGACAATGGAGGAGCGACATTTGATAATCACTTACAGGTTTGACCGTGCCACATTCCAGGAACTGTGTACCCAGTTGGAGCCAGACCTGATGTCAGCAATCCGCCATCCCACAGGGATCCCCCTCAAGTGCAGATGCTATCAGTGCTCCATTTCCTTGCAAGTGGGTCATTTCAAACTACAGTGGCCATGGCATCAGGGGTGTCCCAGCCTATGTTTTCCAACGTGTTGTCCAGAGTGTTGTCTTCCCTTCTGAAACACATGCGGAGCTATGTCGTTTTCCCTCAGGTGGAGGATTTGGCTACAGTTAAAGGTGACTTCTATGCCCTTGGACATATCCCCAACATCATAGGTGCCATTGATGGGACCCATGTAGCTCTGGTCCCCCCCCACAGGAGTGAACAGGTGTACAGGAACCGGAAGAGTTATCATTTGATGAATGTACAGATGGTATGTTTGGCAGACCAGTACATCTCCCATGTAAATGCTATGTTCCCTGGCTCTGTGCATGACTCCTACATTCTGCGGAATAGCAGCATCCCTTATGTGATGGGTCAACTCCAGAGGCACCGGGTGTGGCTATTAGGGTACTCTGGTTACCCCAACCTGTCATGGCTACTGACCCCAGTGAGGAATCCCAGGACCAGGGCAGAGGAACGCTACAATGAGGCCCATGGGCGGACTAGGAGGGTGATCGAACGCACCTTCGGCCTCCAGAAGGCCAGGTTCAGGTGCCTCCATATGACAGGTGGTTCCCTATTCTACTCACCAAGGAAGGTGTGTCAGATCATCGTGGCCTGCTGTATGCTTCACAATCTGGCTTTGCGACGACAGGTGCCTTTTCTGCAGGAGGATGGTCCAGATGACGGTGTTGTGGCAGCTGTGGAGCCTGTGGACAGTGATGAGGAGGAAGCAGAGGAAGAAGACATTGACAACAGGGACTCAGTTATCCAGCAATATTTCCAGTGACACACAGGTGAGAACACATTCCTGCCTAATACAAGTACTTTCACACTTCTACCTCTATCCTGTCTGTCGATTTCAACCAGGATATGGTAACTGAGTTGTACATTTCCATTACGGTTTCACAGGTGTGGTTACCAACGTGTGTCATCTGCTTAGATTCCTCATGGACTTGAGATGTGTGACATAGGTATGTTGACATTACATTTGAAAACGGATTTTGTCACTGTCATTGCTAATACACATTTTCAAAATCACAGACTGACTCCAGATTGTTTTGTGCTTCAAGGGTGTTTATTGAAGTGCTAAATATTGGAGGAGGGTGGTAAAATGGTGAGGGGTGATGCTGGAGGAATGTCCATGGCAGAGTCCAGTCTATTAGTCTCACAGGTGCACTGCCCATATGGGCCTAGGAAGTGGAGCTGGGGCAGTTCCCATATGGACAGGGTTACAAAGTGGGACAGTGGGATGACAATCAGGGTGGTCTAATTTCTTGGCGGGGTCTTGGCATCGTGCTCTGTCCTGTTCCTGGATCTCAGGGGCCGCTTGCAGGGTGGTTCTCCATCTGCAGGGGGTTGGGTGCTGGTGTGGTGGTCCTGTGGTGGTGCCTCCTGTCCACTAGCGCCGGGGGAGGTGGTGGGCAGTTCTTCGTCCATGCTAGTGTCAGGGGCCCCTTGGAGTGCCACAGTGTCCCTCCTGGTGTTAAATATTTCCTTCAGCACCCCTACGATGGTGCCCAGGGTGGTGCTGATGGTTCTGAGTTCCTCCCTGAACCCCAAATACGCTGGGTCTCCTGAAACTTTCCAGGACCGTTGCCATCGTCTCCTGGGAGTGGTGGTAGGCTCCCATGATGGAGGAGAGGGCCTTGTGGAGAGTGGGTTCCCTAGGCCTGTCCGCCCCCTGTCGCCCAGGAGCCCTCCCAGTTCCCCTGTGTTCCTGGGCCTCCGTCCCCTGGACCGTGTGCCCACTGCCACTGCCCCCAGGTCCCTGTTGTTGTTGGGGTGGTGGGTTATCCTGGGTTCCCTGTAGTGGTGGACACACAGCTGATTGACGTGTCCTGGGTACGGAGGTATGGGCCCGCTGGGTGGGTGCTGTGCTGGTGTTACCAGAGGGTGGAAGGTCTGTGGTGGCCTGTGACTGAGTGTGGGGAACCGACTGTCCCGAGGTCCACGATGGTCCGGGCTGGTCATCTGGATCCATTTGGACAGAGCTGCTGTCATCACTGTGGGCCTCTTCTGTGGGTGGGGTAGAGATGTCTGGACCCTCCTGTCTGGTGACATTGGGTAGAGGTCCTGCAGGGGTGTAAAAGCATGATTACTGCATCTGTGTGTGTCATGGTGTGCAATGGGTGGGTGAGCGTGTACCCCAGTGCTAGCATTCCTGTGTGGGGGGCTTGTGTGATGATGGTTGAGGGGGGCGTTATGGGTATGTGCAGTGGGCATGCTTTAGTGAGGGGTGTCCATGCTTTGTTGTGTCATGCAGGGCTTGGTGTTGGGATGGGTGGTTTGTGTTAGTAGTACATATGTGAGGAGTTGGAGTGATAGGGGAGGGGGTGAGGGTGAGGGTCTGTGATAGCATGCAGGTAGGGTGGGGGATATGATAGTTAAGATTTGACTTACCAGAGTCCATTCCTCCACTGACTCCTCCGAGGCCCTCAGGATGCATAATAGTCAAGACCTGCTCCTCCCATGTTGTTAGTTGTGGGGGAGGAGGTGGGGGTCCATCGCCAGTCCGCTGTACCGCGATGTTGTGCCTGGAGACCACGGAACGCACCTTCCCCCGTAGGTCGTTGCACCTCTTCCTGATGTCGTCCCGATTTCTTGGGTGCTGTCCCACTGCGTTGACCCTGTCGACTATTCTTCGCCATAGCTCCATCTTCCTAGCTACGGAGGTGTGCTGCACCTGTGATCCAAATAGCTGTGGCTCTACCCGTACGATTTCCTCCACCATGACCCTGAGCTCCTCCTCTGAGAACCTGGGGTGTCTTTGCCGTGCCATGGGGTGGTGTAGGTTATGTGTGGGGAGGTGTATGTGGTGATAAGTGTGGTGATATGTAGTGGTGTGTGGTGTTTTTGTGCGTGGAAGTAGTGTGGGTGATGGTGTTGTGTGCCTCTGTATGGTGTGGTTGTCTATGCTGTGCTGTCTCTCTGGCCTTCTTCTACATTTTTGGTCGTAGGGGTTTGTGGGTGATGTGGGTGTGTGTTTTATATAGTACTGATTGTGTGGGAGTGGTGTGTGTATGTGTATCAGGTGTGAGTATTTCGAATTGTCCAATGTGGTGGTGGTTTGGAGATGTGTGTGTATTTTGAGCGCGGCGGTGTGTACCGCCAATGGAATACCGCGGTTGAAAGACCGCCGCGTGGATTTGTGGGTCGTGATAGCATAGGCATATTTCTGTTGGCGTGACGGTGGAGGTTTTGTTTTCGCCAGTTTATCACTGACCTTTTGTGTGCCGGACTTGTGTGGGTGTCTGAATTTTGTCGGATTTCGGGATGTGGGTCGTAATAGCTGTGGAGGAATTCCGCGGCGGCGTGTTGGCGGTCTTCTGCACGGCGGTAAGCGGCTTTTACCGCTAATGTTGTAATAACCCCCATAGTGCCATAGAACTTGGCAATGGGGTGCTAGGTTCTCAAATAATATTTTTAAATGAGATTTTAGTAATGATGGAAATCTTCATTTTATTCTTGTTACTTGAAACATGTCTCTTGGCTGTTTTTAGAATATATTGTACTGTAGTTGTTTTAGATGTGCTAAGAAACAGATTCTTTACGTAGTAATAAATACGAGGTAACTGTTGTTTCCAAGGGGCCCCTGATCCCTTCATGGGGATTGTTTGTAACTAATTACCCATTGAATAGTGTCTTGCGGGGCTACAATGACTTCTTTTTCACGCTCAGCACTGGTGTATTGAACTAAGTTCACTTGTGTCACCCATGGGTGGGAAGGCCAGCTTTGTAGAGTTATATCAAATAGCTTGTTTCCATTAAGAAAAGGGGAATGCTTTTTAAAAAAAGTTTCAACGTTTTCATAATATTTCTTTGAGAATGCTGACTACTTTCCTGGAAAGCTATTACATCAGAGTTGAAAAATAACTTGAGTTTTCATCTATTTAATTCGGCAGGTCTAATATCTCACTCATTAAAATCTGTCTAAAATGCAACTCCAAATAGATAGCAAACATAGAAAAGGTACAGGGCATCAATGATCTATTCCCCTGGTAACCCACAGTGATTGGGACAGCATCCTCTCAATGACAATCCCAATAATTGTATAACACCTAGATCATCTAATACATTTTGGCCGAAAGACCCTCTTTTAAATGACTAACCAGAGGTAATGATAAGAAACCTTCTTGTCCTCTTAAAGCATCATACTGACCTGTGCAATATGTTAGCTGCTTCAAAAAATATAGGGGGTCATTCCGAACCCGGCGGGTGGCGGGCGCCGCCCGCCGGGCGGAAACCGCCCAAACACTGCCCCGCGGTCAAATGACCACGGGGAGCATTCTAACTTTCACGCTGGGCCGGCGGGCGATCTTCAAAAGATCATCCGCCGGCCCAGCGGGAAAGCCCCAGCAAAGATGAAGCCGCTCCGAATGGAGCCGGCAGATTTGCTGGGGTGCGACGGGTGCAGTTGCACCCGTCGCGATTTTCAGTGTCTGCTTTGCAGACACTGAAAATCTTAATGGGGCCCTGTTAGGGGGCCCCACGACACCCGTTCCCGCCAGCCTCTTCCTGGCAGTGTAAACCGCCAGGAACAGGCTGGCAGGAAGGGGGTCGGAATCCCCATGGCGGCGCTGCATGCAGCGCCGCCATGGAGGATTCCCTGGGGCAGGGGAAAACCGGCGGGAAACCGCCGGTTCCCCTTTTCTGACCGCGGCTTTACTGCCGTGGTCAGAATTGCCCCGGAAGCACCGCCAGCCTGTTGGCGGTGCTTCCTCTGCCCTCTGCCCTGGCGGTTACAAACCGCCAGGGTCAGAATGAGGGCCATAATGTAAATTTTAACATGAGATGTTGTGCCAATCCAGATATAAATCCATGCTTCAGAGGTATAACAGTGCTTCCCACAGTCTTACTTAGATTTAAAGTCAAAATCTTTAAGCACATTTTTGTATTGGAATAAAGAAAAGAAATGGGTTGCTATGATTCTCGCTCATGCATTGGCTTTTGGAGTATGACCATATTACCACAGCTCCATGATGATGGGATTCCACAACACCATCTATAATGTTGATATCACCCAACAAGTTTGGTGCCAAAATAATGGAAAAGGTTTTTATAAAACTCTAAAGAGTTCAAATCTTGACCAGTCACCTTATCAACTGGAAGTTCACTAATAGTATGTAAGACTTCACAAATAGGAATGCCAGATCTAATTCAAAAGCTAAGACTGGAGCCAAGGCAAATATTGGGTCTGCTTTAAATTGAGGTCTACTTTTGAATTAATAGAATTAGTATTCTATGTATAGAGCTTTTGAAAGGAAGCCTGATTACAAGTCCACCTAACCTTATCCATTTTGCCTAAAAGCAAACTAGACAGTGATTAGAACGGGATTATCCTGATAAAGAAGAAATTGAAGGGGGTGTTGCACATCCTGGAAAATCTTCGTAGAACAAAAACGTGAATATGTTAGGAGTGGCATTGTGAACCGGAACCGTAAGCTCAGCATTGGAGGAGGAGTGGAGCTCGAATGCAGGTCCAACGCGGCCCGAGAAGCCCGAGCTGCAGAGCAGCCCGAGGAGCAAAGTAGAGCATGGGCATAGGTCCAACGGGGCCTGTGGAGCGGGTCGAAGTCAGGAGCCAGGAGTGAGAGGTCGCAGCCCGGCTCAGCGAGCGGCCATGTCACTGGGCTTCTGATGGACCTCACCGGGTCTCACTGGGTTTCAAGCTAAAATCAAGCAGCGGACACCATGAGAGCAGCTGCGATAGCTCGGCTGCGAGACTGAGACTGTGGGGAGAGGCGTGAGAGCCGGCGAGACAGTGAGAGGTGGGGGGTGAGCATTTACAACTGGCAGCAGCCAGTAGCAAGCAGTCGTCTTTGTCTCCAGCTGTGGGGGGAACAAACCCTTAGTCAGCCAGCCCAGCCAGGGACTGCAGGGGACTGCCAGGACCGCCCCCGATCCACCTGACCCCGCTCGCGCTCTCGTTCATTCCAGTCACCTTGCAGTTTGCCTGTTTGCCTATTTCCTATTTCTTGGTCCTCACCTGTTCTACCCTGCTCTACCCTGCTCTAATCTGCTCAGTATGCAGGTTTAACTGTCAAATTGACACAATGCGAATGTGAAGTGATTTGAACCATTGGAGCCACTGGAGTAGTTTAAAGTAACTGAGGTCCCATGTTATTGTGTTATCTCATCACTACAGCAGGGCTAGCGGACTCACAGCATTGTACTGTGAGAGTTATTGAGGCCTTCCGACAGGAGTAACAGAATATCAGAGGTGGACAGAGAAGAGAGCGATGGGCCTGAAGATGACCTGAGGTGGAAGAGGTACAGGAGCACGCAGGGACACAAAGCCCTCAGTGCCCTCAGAGCCCTCAGAGCCTGTAGCGACCCTGTGGTCTACGGTGAACTTATTTCAGGCTGTGTCAGGGGTTTCATAGGGACTAAATGCTCTATTAAAGTGCGCTAAGTCTGCGCAGTGTGTAGGAGCTAGGCATCATCCGTTAAGCATCTGAGTTTGTGGTTGCAGAAGCGCCTCTTATCCAAAGGGTGCAGCTTGCGACCAGAGGGACTACAGGGGGTAGTATTTTCATCATTCTACCTCCAATTTACACTCCCCTTCCACTCCAGCCTCTGCATGCTTGTGCCCCTCGACTGTTAGTAGCGAGGTAAGGCAGTGCATTTTCTTTCCCTAGAAACAATGATCCTGTAAACTGTCCAAGGCCATAAACATAGTACCCAAGGATTAAACTCTCCCATCCAGGAGAATGCGCTCAGGGAAAGAGAGGTCATCCCATCCATTGCCAAACAGAAACAAGAGGAAACAAAAATCTCCAAGTCAGAAACCAGGGAAGTTAAAGCGTTCAAAAAATAATGAGGAAGAATGTCAGACTCTGATTTCCACTATTGCTCGTATGTTTGGTAAGGCAGCAAAGATGCCTCATAAATTCAACTTCTAGCTGAGGCTATATTCTCCACCTCCAAGGTCCAAACATCTCGTCCCCATCCCATTTCCCCAAAGAAGAGTGAAAGTAGTATAACATTTGAAAAATGGGAGAAACGGGAACAAATGGGGTTAGTGGAACTATGTGAGGTGCAAAGTGTGCCGGGCAAATTTATTGTTCCCTCCATCCCAATGGCCCAAGGCGCTCCTCAAATACAATCTTCCCCAAATAAATGCGAACTAAGCAGGAGCAGCTTGAATTATTATTTGGGGAGCCAAAATGGACTAGAAGTCAAGGATGAGGGGCCAAAAATCTCCCTGGGTATTTCCATTGAATCATTAATAGAAAACACTTGGGGCCTGATTACAACTTTGGAGGACGGTGTTAATCCGTCCCAAATGTGACGGATATACCACCTACCGTATTATGAGTCTATTATATCCTATGGAACTCGTAATACGGTGGGCAGGATATCCATCCCATTTGGGACGGATTAACACTGTCCTCCAAAGTTGTAATCAGGCCCTTGGTGCTCTATTACAGATCTGGAGTTACGCACTTTAAGATCGTGTTCTCCATTATCATCTCCCATAAAGACCAATGGCCCGATCAAGACTTGTACCCTGCTTCCAATAGAGGTGAATGTCACCATCAAGAGAGCTTCTGAAAAAACAAATCTGAAAACAAATCAAGAAGCTCGGGGGGGTGATGAACAATGTAGTATCTATTATTCGTTGATTACCCCTCAACCCTCAGAAAGTGTGGGTTCTTGCCAAATAACAGTCAGTGGATGTACAGGTTAGGTAACAGGTGTCAAGCTGTCCCCCACCTCTGCCCTGGTAAACACTATCCCATTTCCTCCAAAGACGGTGGTTTGTCCAAACCTGGGGGTGCATCTCAAGCAGCGCAGGTCAGTGGATTGAGCAATCGTATGAATTTATCATGTCAAGATCAAAGATTTTTAGGAGGTACTGCTTTGTCTCAAGCCCAATTATTAGTCTTTCCAAATCAAGACATTCCAAGTAAAGGGGAGTGTAGCGACCAAATAAAATCTATACCATACTCCTTAGGGTCTTTCGAACAAAGCAACGTGTGGGACATTTTTTCAAAACATCCTAACTGACTTTGGACACCTTAGCAGTCGACAAAAATGGACATGCACGTGGACTTATTAATCATGATGGCTCCGTCCATCTCTGGGATTGATCAAAAACTGGCAGATCTAACTGCTACAATTAAACAAGCTCAATTCTACGGAGAATCAATTGAACATGATTGCACTTGTGGACCAATAAATAGTAAGCTTGTAACTCTGCCGGAGGTAATAACTGCCCTAATGGATGATTTTAAAGCTAACCTTACCATAGGGAAGAGAACTGATGATGAGTTAGTGATTTATTCTAAATGTAAATTAAGTGATAATGATGAACAGATGGGTAGGGTAAATGGGGAAGGGGAAAGTGTGGGTAATACAGCAAAAAGTACAAAAGACGTTGATCAATGTTATGGAAATGAAGGTGTCCTAGAGATCACATCAGAAAATGAGATAGGTCACACTTCCGAAGGAATATCTAACCAAATTTCGCTATCCTCCTCTGCACCCATTTCCCTCTCACCTAATAGCCAATGAAATTGCCAGTTACCAAAAGACTAAGGATAAAGGAAAGAAAAGCCAGGAGAAGGTTAAAGGGGATCACTATGGCAACCTGTGAAAATATGACTAACATAAGAAACCCCTTGTACATCAATAACAAGACAGGGAGTAGTCTAATGAGCGAAAAAAAAGATAAAAGCAGTCAACTGACTTCCAAATGATTTCCTTTACTCAATATTCAAAAAGTGCTGAATATACCTTTAAGCCCATGGGAACCTAATGCAAGCTCTGAGGAGATAGTGGTCATAACAAATAGCGACAGACCAGGTCATGGAAAAATAAAGTCACAAGTGGACCCGCATGCTGGCTGTAGAGATCGTTAGAAGAGGGATTAAGGAAGAATTCTAGAGCAATGCCAACTGAAAATGCCCTAAAAAATGTACATCCCACGGTAGAGACCATTGCAACAAGTAGTTAAGGCCCAGTTAGCGGGCCAACATCCCCCACAGGGCAGGGGTTACATGAAAGGGGCGGGTATCCAGGGCCCTGTATCGACCACCCACAGACCGTTGGCATAGATACAAGCCCAAATCAAATTTCTCAGGCATGGATCAATCAGGAGAGGACCCCACTTAATTGAAATAAACCCCAGCATGGTCATGCAAAGTCAGCCAGGATACCATAAAAGAAATTTGCCAGCGTGACTGCCCAGGAGTTGGAAATAAGATACTCTTTTCTCCACAGTATCAGTCCACGGGCCCACACGATATACTGTATCACGGCAATATCCTAAAACTTTTAAGAGCAATACTTTCGCTAGAGAACATCCAATCTGTAGACATTCACTCTTTTGAATTCATGACTGGGGCTGAGGTAGCAAGTAGTCCTACCCGAGAATCCACAATGGTGACTTAGGGTGCACCCCAGATTGTTAATAGGGTTTTAAAGAGAAAAGTGCTTTTTTAATGGGGAATTGAGTTTAGAATCCCCCAGCAGATTGGTTATCCAGAACCTTTAGAAATTGATAATAGGACATTACAACTTACACAAAATGGTGGCATTCAAAAACCCTATTCAATTCTTGGAAGTGCAATATGGAATTCTACACCAGCTATTTACCATCCAATGAGTTATTCTCTGGATAACAGTCAGGAGTCTGGGCAATTAAGTTTAGGATGCCTTTCAGCCCTCTTCATAAAAGTAGAAGACCCTGGCAGTCTTTCCCCATATTACTAAGATCAACTAAGGCTATAGGTAATCAAAACTCTTTAAAAATATGCTCCTGGAATATAAATGGGCTTGGTGCTAATAATCAATTAAAAGACCTAACTCTAATAAAAGACTGTCAGATCATGCTATTACAGAAGACCTGGGCAACTAAACCATTTTCCATTGACGGCTATATAGTTTTTTTTTTCTCCCGGCATATAAGGTGAAATAGTTTGGCCATCCGAAGGGTGGCTTGGCGACCTTCATTGCAGTAGGCCTAAAAGCATTGTGTATGCAACTAAAAGAGGAAAGTGCAGACCTTTAAATAATAAAATTTTTAACTGGCATAAAAAGATAATGAGACCTCTCCTGAGAATTAATGTTTATATTCATCTTGATCACCATTCTAAGAAATTAATGACCTCCAAATTAGTAGAAGAAATTCTAACAGGTTTCCAAGAATCAGATGCTCTGGAGCTCCTAACTGGGGGGAATTTCAACATGATATTATTGCAACCCTTTAAAAGAGAAGAACAGATAGTGCTCCAGGACCTGATGTGCTCTGTCCCTCAACATTCCATAGGAAGCAATGGCACAGGCCTAATTGACGCTAAGGGGGCATCGTTTGTTAAGAACTTGGAGGCATTAGGCCTTAGAATCCTGAAGTGAAGGTTCTAACAGGATATTCTCCCAGCACCTACTTCCTACGCCTTTGGGAATCAATCCCTAATCATCTATGTAGTGGTCACCATGTCACTCCTATCCTTAGTTGCCTACTATATAGTTAGGGCAGATTTAAGTAACCACAGGTCTGAAAAGTATGGAAATGAATTATAGCTATCCAATGCATAAACTTGCCACTACTCATTCCATAAATATTACCACGACTAACTATAAGAAGCTTTGATGGCGTGGTGATTCTATTGAGGTTATTGGTATTAACTCAGAGATGTTGTTAACCAAATTTATCTGTGAAATGTTGGAGCTCCAACTGGTGACCCAATCTTTCAATGGTCAGCTTTCTTGGAAAAACTTGCAATTGATTTTCTCTCTGAAAACCATCACAAGTTCCACCAGTATAATGCATTGGAAAAATTAAGAAACAAAGATAAAATAAAAATAACAGCTGTTATTGCCTCATTAAGGAAAAGGAGTAATAGGCTACTAAGACTTGCAAAGAAGAATCCAACCAATCCTTGTATCCAAAAAGATGTAAAAGATATAAATAGCTCATATAGGAAACAGATGTGGGACGAAAAAGCAAGAAAAGGCATGATTGTTGGGCAAAGGCCTTATTTCTAAGTAAAAAAACGAACTCCCAGGCATTATGGAAAATGGTCAATGATTTAAACAAACCCCCTACGACCCTGACTGGTTTGGATATACCCAAATCATCTTGGTTCGACTTTCTAACTCAATATTTTAACCAAGCAAAATATAGTAAAGAAGAGGTGCCCAGCCAAGGGGTGGTTAAATAGGGGCTGACAATCAGGGTACAGTTGACACTCTAACCCGCCCCAGGATCAGAGATGGAAACAATCAAACGTTTACAGTTGCCCAGATCACTAAACTTATTAATAAGAGTAGGCAGGCTCGGGCTCTGGGACGAAATGGGATCCCAAATGCCTTATTTAAAACAAAGCAAGGTTTTTGGGCAGAGAAGTTGGTCGCGGTCTTTAATAACGCACTGGAGCTTGAAGATATTCCACATTCTTGGAAGGTTGCCATCATTCACCTAATCTTTAAAGGTGGAATTTGTGCCAACCCCGAGAACTAATGCTTAATCACCCTAACTTACTCAGAATGCAAATACTACGCCGGTTCCCTTTTGGAGGATCTTAAGAGCTGGGCAAACAAAAACAACATCATTGCGGTCAATCAGACAGATTTCATCAAAGGGTCAAGAACAGCGGTAAATATTTTATCTCTTACCACCATTATAGATACATGTAGTCAAAACAAACAACCTCTGTACTTATGTTTTGTGGACAATAAGTCTGCAGTTGCCTTGGTTAAGCGTAGCCAGTTATGGGCAAAATTAACCCAAAGGGGTATTCTGGCGCAGTTATTAAGAGGTAGTCAGATGTTATACACTGATACTTGGATCAGGGTGAAAGTAGGGGATGGCTCGTTTCTATCAAGAAAAATTACGACCAAACGCGGTCTCTAACAGGGCTGTGTGCTTGCGCCCCCATCTTTTTAATCTTTTTGTATCTGATTTGTCCACTATGTTAAATGGAGTAAAGGCACACCCTCCAAAGATTGGGGACCTCTCTATTTCAAATTTGTTACATCTAGATGATGTAATCCTTCTAAGTTACACTAAAGTAGGATTACAGTGATTGATAGTGATACTAGCAGAATTCGCCAAACAAAGTGGAATGGTTATAAACCAGGAGAAAACTAAAACAATGGAACAAGTAAAAAAAAACACAAAACGTATAAGTGGTATCTTCAAGGCCATGAACTTCAACAAGTAAAACACTATAGATACCTGGGGGTAATATTTGATGAGAAGGGGTCTTTATTCCCCAGAAAACTGACAACGTGGAAAGGGAATGCCCTGCTGCTTGCCTTCCGTACCCTGCAAAGATCCCTAGACAGTCCTAGCTATTGCCCCTTGCTTCAAGTGATATCTGCTAAATTAGTTCCTAGCATCACCTATGCTAGTGAAGCATTGAAGAGTAGAGAGGCAGTTACCCTGAATGGGATGACTGGTAAAGTTCTTAGAGCCCTTTTTCATCTCTCAGCAAATGCATCTTAGGCCCAAATCAGGTTGGAATTTGGGTATATGAACCAACTAATTGCAAGACAGGGCGCCTATATTAAAGTCTGGTTCAACAAGCAAAGGGAAGTGGGTTAAGTCAAGCACTCTATCAGGAGTTGAGATCAAACTCAAAATCTCTATCACAGGTATGGTTAGACCAAGCCTTACAAGATCTGGGGGCCAACTCTCTGTGGGATGAGAACTTATCTCCCGATACCTTTAAAAAAAGTATTAATCGTATTATGAAAAAAAAGTCCTTGGCTATGACAAGGGTCTTTTGCTTGACAGATCGCACTCCTGGGTTATAATAAATGAGTATACAATTATGAAACATCACCAGTATCTGGAGTCAGGATGGTCAAAGAAAGAAAAAGATCTACTAATTAAATATTGATTTGGCCTCCTCATAGGAGGTTCTGATACTCTCTCCTGGGAACGTTCTGGTTCAAATTCCCACTGTATCTTATGAGGGTGTTGAGTTGGGAACCTTATACTTTGGATTTACATATGTCAAGGTTTAAAGCAAGATCGCAGAAGTTGTCTTAAGGAGGCATTCAACCTGAGAAACATACATACGTGTAGGTAAGCAGTAATTGCTAGTTTAAAATCATCTAACATTATCTTAAATGCAAGATTAACAAAATGTTTAAACCAGGTCTCCAAAAAAAATGGATGTCCAATGTAAGACTAATTCAAGTGAGGGTATGGTATGAGGTTGTGGTCTTCTAACATGTTAATTGATTATGTACAGATTCACACGGGCTAAAGGCAATAAGGTGGTTGTAGCTTGATAGCTGCTCCTTACAGTATTCGGTCTAAAAATAAAGTTACTAGTGAAGTGTATTTCTTATGAACTGATATTAGAGATTGGTTTCAGGGTTATAGGTAGAGCCTGGTTGACTTAAATTTATATCCTGAAACGATCTTGCACCGAAGAAAGCCTAGGGGCCAGATGTATCATACAACCGATTTGCGATCCTCAAATAGCGATTTTTAAGAAATCGCTATTTCAGAAATGCAAAAAGGTATGTATGATTTTTGCGATTCGGTAATAGCGATTTCTTAAAAATTGCAAATGCTATTACCGAATCGCAAATAGAGAATCTGTCCCCATTTGCACCTATGGGCCTGTTGGCCCATATCTGCGAGTTTTTGCATTTCCAAAATTGCGATTACTTAACCAAAAATTGCAATTTTTGAAATGCAGAACCCCAGGGTGCTGGGGCCTAAGGCCCCCTCTGCTGCACCCCAAAAACATTTTTGGGGACATGTAAGGTGCACACATGCCAAAAGGGCTTGTGTGCTTTACATGTACATTTAAAAAATGCATACTAAATGCATTTTTTAATTTTACACATGGTTACCACCAGGTTCAACCTGGTGGTAAATAGCGATTCCTAAATGCCCAAATCGCATTTAGGAATGGCTTCATACATGTGCTAAGAAATCGCAAATAAGGAATCCTTATTTGCGATTTCTTATTTAGAGAGTCGCAATTTGCGACTCTCTAAACAGGGTCACAATTTTAAGGAATCGCTATTTTTGCGATTCCTTAAAATTGCATTCAGAATGTCTTTCATACATTCTGAACTGGCTTTTTGCATTCGCGAATGGGCATTCGCACCATTTGCGAATGCAAAAAACCTTGATACATCTGGCCCTAAATGTTTTTAAGGATTTCATTTAGAATTAGGGATTGCAATGAAATATTTGTATGTGATTTTACGGTATCTTATGTAATGTGTACTGTGAATTTTTTCTTATTACAAATGGGGGAAAGGTTTTTATTAATTATTATGCACTTTAATTAATAAATCTAATCCAATCTAGTAGAACATGAGCACTGTTTATGTGGGCAGGGAAAAGTTATATATTCACATTCACTACTCCAGAAAGATCCTAAAGTATCTTCCAAGCCATGTAATTTGGTCAACCTTCCAATGACATTCTTCATTGGCATTCTTCATGCAAATAATTACCCAGGACAAGTCATATATAAGTTTTGATCTAGAATACAAGTAAAATCCTGAGCATCAAACATCTTTAAATCATCTCTTTTTCACAACAAACAATTTATGATCCTAAACTATTTGATCAATCACCCAATGTCTGAACCTGTCAGTCGTTGTCTTAACTACTTCTACATTCTGTTTCCTAGCCAAAACACCAACACCCTATAATGAAATCTGTTGGACCACATATACAAGAAGGTTATATCTCAAGTTTCGAAACACTGCCCCATTTAAAGGAAATATAAGCATCTTGCAAATAGATGACCCCAGCTTTAAACTGGTGTAACTCCTCTCAAGTCAGCCTGTACTTAGTTTGGCTGCTGAAACTTCTAACATTTCAGCTGAAACCTTGCAGGTTGACAATGAAAGGAGATCTAAAGTAGTGGCCACCCATAGAAAATGAGTAACCAACCAGCAACTCCCTTGTTTGCCTTTTACTCCTTTATCAATCTATGTTGTCATTTTCTCTGGGCTGGCCAGCCCTACCCTTTCAATTCACCACCCCTCCTAAATCTAGGGGAAATCAGTCACACTCTAGCTGTCAGTTATTGACTGACAGCCCAAACAGGAGGGTCACCCACGCTCACACTACCATCGTCAGAAAGCTAGACCCAATACTATCTTTACACTCTATTCTAAACAAGAATAGATCTCTTTTTATTTTACCGTTGGCAAGTCCATGTGAACTAATAATAAAAATCATCATACAGCAATGCATCAGAAACTACCACCACATGCTTTAGCAAAATATATCAAAATTCAACCTCATTCCAGATCATTAGTTGTGCAACCTTTTGAGGTTTGGCTCTTTCTCCAGCAGGTCCTGTGATTTAATTTCAGAGCACAAACAAAGTGTGTCCTTTTCTCACACTCTTGAGATTCACTTGTTATTGTATGAAAATCTGAGCCCCTATCTTCTAGGAAGAAATGATTATTCACTTCAGGTGCCACCTCCTTTCAAAAAACACGTGTCAATAATCAGTATAAATGAAAAAGGAGTCCCCTCAAACACAAACCTCACCCATGTGTCCCCTTTTTGATCTACCACTGGCATAAATCATTTCTCCTAATAGGAAGGTCCCAAAACATATCTAAACTGTGCAGAGTTTTAGACTTTGAATCTGATCCAGCATGGGATGGAGATCTTAGGGCCCACTGAATTTGAGAATCATCCTTTTGAAAATGAATGAAAATAAACTGTAGAGGAGTGTCCCTCTATTCTCCTTCTTTAAAATCCAGTGCCCTCATGTTTTACCATTTCTGCTGGTTCTCTATGATCTCTATTTTCCTATTAATAGCCATAAGCCCTATTTGTTTACTCCTCAAGCTGATCTATCATTGTAGGGGGCTGGACTGGCTTGTAGTGAGTACCAAGGGGTACTTGCACCTTGCACCAGGCCCAGTTATCCCTTATTAGTGTATAGGGTGTCTAGCAGCTTAGGCTGATAGATAATGGTAGCTTAGCAGAGCAGCTTAGGCTGAACTAGGAGACGTGTGAAGCTACTACAGTACCACTTAGTGTCATATGCAAAATATCACAAGAAAACACAATACACAGTTATACTAAAAATAAAGGTACTTTATTTTTATGACAATATGCCAAAGTATCTTAGAGTGTACCCTCAGTGAGAGGATAGGAAATATACACAAGAAATATATACACAATAGCAAACATATGCAGTATAGTCTTAGAAAACAGTGCAAACAATGTATAGTTACAATAGGATGCAATGGGGAAACATAGGGATAGGGGCAACACAAACCATATACTCCAAAAGTGGAATGTGAACCACGAATGGACCCCAAACCTATGTGACCTTGTAGAGGGTCGCTGGGACTATTAGAAAATAGTGAGAGTTAGAAAAATAACCCTCCCCAAGACCCTGAAAAGTGAGTGCAAAGTGCACTAAAGTTCCCCTAAGGACAAAGAAGTCGTGTTAGAGGAATAATGCAGGAAAGACACAAACCAGCAATGCAACAACTGTGGATTTCCAATCTAGGGTACCTGTGGAACAAGGGGACCAAGTCCAAAAGTCACAAGCAAGTCGGAGATGGGCAAATGCCCAGGACATGCCATGTGCGGGTGCAAAGAAGCTTCTACTGGACAGAAGAAGCTGAGGTTTCTGCAGGAACGAAAAGGGCTAGAGACTTCCCCTTTGGTAGACGGATCCCTCTCGCCGTGGAGAGTTGTGCAAAAGTGTTTTCCCGCCGAAAGAACGCCAACAAGCCTTGCTAGCTGCAAATCGTGCAGTTAGCGTTTTTGGACGCTGCTGAGGCCCAGGAGGGACCAGGAGGTTGCAAATTGGACCAGCAAAGAGAGGGGACGTCGAGCAAGACAAGAAGCCCTATCTGAAGCCGGTAGCACCCAGAGAAGTGCCAGAAACAGGCACTACAAGGATGCGTGAAACGGTGCTTGCCGAAGTTGCACAAAGGAGTCCCACGTCGCCGGAGACCAACTTAGAAAGTCGTGCAATGCAGGTTAGAGTGCCGTGGACCCAGGCTTGGCTGTGCACAAAGGATTTCCACTGGAAGTGCACAGGGGCCGGAGTAGCTGCAAAGTCGCGGTTCCCAGCAATGCAGCCCAGCGAGGTGAGGCAAGGACTTACCTCCACCAAACTTGGACTGAAGAGTTACTGGACTGTGGGGGTCACTTGGACAGAGTCGCTGGATTCGAGGGACCTCGCTTGTCGTGCTGAGAGGAGACCCAAGGGACCGGTAATGCAGCTTTTTGGTGCCTGCTGTTGCAGGGGGAAGATTCCGTCGACCCACGGGAGATTTCTTCGGAGCTTCTGGTGCAGAGAGGAGGCAGACTACCCCCACAGCATGCACAAGCAGGAAAACAGTCGAGAAGGCGGCAGGATCAGCGTTACAGAGTTGCAGTAGTCGTCTTTGCTACTATGTTGCAGGTTTGCAGGCTTCCAGCGCGGTCAGCAGTCGATTCCTTATCAGAAGGTGAAGAGAGAGATGCAGAGGAACTCGGCTGAGCTCGTGCATTCGTTATCTAAAGTTTCCCCAGAGACAGAGACCCTAAATAGCCAGAAAAGAGGGTTTGGCTACCTAGGAGAGAGGATAGGCTACTAACACCTGAAGGAGCCTATCAGAAGGAGTCTCTGACGTCACCTGGTGGCACTGGCCACTCAGAGCAGTCCAGTGTGCCAGCAGCACCTCTGTTTCCAAGATGGCAGAGGTCTGGAGCACACTGGAGGAGCTCTGGACACCTCCCAGGGGAGGTGCAGGTCAGGGGAGTGGTCACTCCCCTTTCCTTTGTCCAGTTTCGCGCCAGAGCAGGGCTAAGGGGTCCCCTGAACCGGTGTAGACTGGCTTATGCAGAATTGGGCACATCTGTGCCCAACAAAGCATTTCCAGAGGCTGGGGGAGGCTACTCCTCCCCTGCCTTCACACCATTTTCCAAAGGGAGAGGGTGTCACACCCTCTCTCAGAGGAAGTTCTTTGTTCTGCCATCCTGGGCCAGGCCTGGCTGGACCCCAGGAGGGCAGATGCCTGTCTGGGGGGTTGGCAGCAGCAGCAGCTGCAGTGAAACCCCAGGAAGGGCAGTTTGGCAGTACCAGGGTCTGTGCTACAGACCACTGGGATCATGGGTTTGTGCCAACTATGCCAGGATGGCATAGAGGGGGCAATTCCATGATCATAGACATGTTACATGGCCATATTCGGAGTTACCATTGTGAAGCTACATATAGGTAGTGACCTATATGTAGTGCACGCGTGTAATGGTGTCCCCGCACTCACAAAGTTCAGGGAATTGGCTCTGAACAATGTGGGGGCACCTTGGCTAGTGCCAGGGTGCCCTCACACTAATTAACTTTGCACCTAACCTTTACCAGGTAAAGGTTAGACATATAGGAGACTTATAAGTTACTTAAGTGCAGTGTAAAATGGCTGTGAAATAACGTGGACGTTATTTCACTCAGGCTGCAGTGGCAGGCCTGTGTAAGAATTGTCAGAGCTCCCTATGGGTGGCAAAAGAAATGCTGCAGCCCATAGGGATCTCCTGGCACCCCAATACCCTGGGTACCTCAGTACCATATACTAGGGAATTATAAGGGTGTTCCAGTAAGCCAATGTAAATTGGTAAAATTGGTCACTAGCCTGTTAGTGACAATTTGAAATAAATGAGAGAGCATAACCACTGAGGTTCTGGTTAGCAGAGCCTCAGTGAGACAGTTAGGCACCACACAGGGAACACATACATATAGGCCACAAACTTATGAGCTCTGGGGTCCTGACTAGCAGGGTCCCAGTGACACATAACAAACATAATGAAAACATAGGGTTTTCACTATGAGCACCGGGTCCTGGCTAGCAGGATCCCAGTGAGACAGTGAAAACACCCTGGCATACACTCACAAACAGGCCAAAAGTGGGGGTAACAAGGCTAGAAAGAGGCTACTTTCTCACACAACCCCCCCCCCAAACGAAGGACAATAAGGCTAACCTTGGCCAGTTGAGACTTTATTGTCTAAGTGGTGATAAGTAGAGAGTAGCTCTGCAATAGACTGGTTACTCCCTTTATCATCTACTATATGGTTACTTCGCTGTGGGGATGTAAACCTGCTAAGTTTTTTAGCTAACCAACAATGTGAAGATGTATTTTCAGAGTTTCTATCAGTAAGTTTTAGTTTAGAGCAGTGGGAATTATCCACTGAACCTATTTGTAATGATGGAAATGCCAGACAGGGATGCTGTCTCAGTAAAGCCATAGCTGGGCAAAAACTTTGTCCATATGGCTGGAAGAGAGAACAGGGATGCTGTTTCTCTTGAGTTGGAGCAGGGCAGGGATGCTGTCCTATGAGCTCCACACTAGGGCAGGGATGCTGTCCTAAGTGTTGTGAGGCAGTGCAGAGTTTCTGCACTAAAGTTTCTCTGGGAGGGTTGGAGGGATGCTCCATGTTAACTAAAATGGTGCTCTTTTTCTCACCAATGTTAGTTATCCCACAGAGAGGTACTTCTACCTCAGGGAGTCCAGCTTTGCCAGCTGATGCTTCCCTTGGAACAGGTGCCACCCCAGGAGAGGTTTCTCCCACCACAGGAATGGTATCCTGAATGGTAGGGTGGTTAGGGGATACTGTGATACCCTTTTTACCTGTTGATGGAGAGGGATCCTGAGTTTTCAGGCCTTCTCTCCTTTGCTTTTTCATTTCTGTAGAAATGAGAGGGAACAATTCCTCTGGGATGCCCAGCATGGCTGTATGGGCATAAAACTCTACATCAGCCCAACCTGAGGCCTCTAGGTCATTACCTCAGAGACAGTCTACAGGTAAGCTAGGTGATACCACCACCTGCTTAGGGCCAGTAACTCCACCCCAACTAAACTGAATTATAGCTAAGGGAAGAAACTTAGTGGAGTTATGGACATCAATAATCTTATACTGTTGTCCAATGATGTGTTGATCAGGGTGCACTAGGTTTTCAGTCACCAAAGTGATACTGGCACCTGTGTCCCTGTAGGCCAAGGCCTCAACACCATTTATTGAAACTGTCTGCCTGTACTTATCCATTGTAAGGGGACAAGCAGCCAGTGTGGCAAGGCCAATGCCACTGGGTGTGACAGAAACTGTCTTGGGAGTGACTACCCCAGTTTCTACTATGGACCCAAAAGTGAACCCAACTACACCCTTAACTTGACTGTTGCCAGCAGTCCCACCACTAGTACCACTACTGCTAGGGGCACTAGAGCTTGATGTATTAGTGGTGGTAGGCTCAGGGGGTTTACCTGGACAGGACTTATCCCCTGGCCTATGGCCTCTGTTTTTACACACAAAGCACCAAGGCTTTTTAATGTGTGCAGGTTGGGAAGAAGAGGAAGAATTTGTTTTATCCCCACCCTCTGAAGAGTGTTTAAGATTTGAAGTGGGATCTTTGGTTTTACCCTTATCCCCATGCTTATCTTGAGATTTTTCACCATCTTTCTTCTTATTGCCATCTTTGTCACCCCCTGTATGAACTTTTCTGTTCACCCTTGTTCTGACCCATTTGTCTGCCTTCTTTCCCAATTCTTGGGGAGAGGTCAGATCAGAGTCTACCAGGTACTGGTGCAACAAATCAGACACACAATTATTAAGTATATGCTCTCTCAGGATTGTGTTATACAGGCTTTCATAATCAGTAACTTTACTGCCATGTAACCACCCCTCCAAGGCCTTCACTGAATGGTCAATGAAATCAACCCAGTCTTGTGAAGACTCCTTTTTGGTCTCTCTGAACTTTATCCTGTATTGTTCAGTGGTTAAGCCATAACCATCCAGGAGTGCATTCTTAAGAACTGTCCAATTATTGGCATCACTTTCTTTCACAGTAAGGAGCCTATCCCTACCTTTTCCACTAAATGATAGCCATAGGATAGCAGCCCACTGCCTTTGAGGGACATCCTGTACAACACAGGCCCTCTCAAGTGCAGCAAACCACTTGTTAATGTCATCCCCCTCCTTGTAAGGGGGAACTATCTTGTGCAGATTCCTGGAATCATGCTCTTTTACAGGATGACTATGGGGAATACTGCTGCTGCCACCATGGGTTTCTAAACCCAACTTCTGTCTTTCCTTCTCTAATTCTACAGACTGTCTATCCAAATCCAGCTGTTGCTTCTTGAGCTTCAGTCTGGTTTGTTCCACTCTCAATCTATTGAGTTCCCTTTCTAACAGTCTGTCATCAGGGTGGGTGGGAGGGACATGCCTTGAAACAGAAGTATGGTGAGAATGGACAGAAGGAGACCTGTCCCTTACAAAAGCCACCCTAACAGCTTGGTTAACAGAAACATCACTACCAGTATGGTGAGAATAAATGCTTTTGCTATGATGTGAGACAACACTATTTATATGGTGTGGCTCATCATCATTACCAACTATGCTAGACTGTCTAGTAATGGGTAGGCTAGGAAGTTTCTTTCCTGAATCTTTTCCTGGGGGAGTCCCTGGATCAGATTGAGAACCATTAGCTACTTTTTCAACAGATTGGGCACTTATGGCCTTATCCTGTACTCTAAGCATGTTAATCAACAGTTCTAAGGAAGGATTCTTCCCTACACTCAAACCTCTCTCTATGCAGAGACTCCTTGCTCCTTTCCAGCTAAGGTGATCATATGCAAGCTTGGACAGATCAACATTTTGGCCTGTGCCAGACATTTTTAGAGAGAGTTAAAGTGATAGTAAAAGATAAAAAGTTTGTCAGAGCTTTTAGAAAGACAGAGAAAAAAACTTTTAAAACTTTTTAGAACTTTTTGAAAGTTTAGAAGTACTTTTCAGCACTTAGAAAAGAGTGAAAAGAGGAAATGCAAAACTTTTTGGCTATGTGTATATACACTGACCTTGTTTTGTATATTTTTCTCTTATGAAAAGTACAATGACAAGAGTGGTAAGTAGTCTCAAAGCACTTATCCCACCGCTGCACAACCAATGTAGGAGGCTGGACTGGCTTGTAGTGAGTACCAAGGGGTACTTGCACCTTGCACCAGGCCCAGTTATCCCTTATTAGTGTATAGGGTGTCTAGCAGCTTAGGCTGATAGATAATGGTAGCTTAGCAGAGCAGCTTAGGCTGAACTAGGAGACGTGTGAAGCTACTACAGTACCACTTAGTGTCATATGCACAATATCACAAGAAAACACAATACACAGTTATACTAAAAATAAAGTTACTTTATTTTTATGACAATATGCCAAAGTATCTTAGAGTGTACCCTCAGTGAGAGGATAGGAAATATACACAAGATATATATACACAATAGCAAAAATATGCAGTATAGTCTTAGAAAACAGTGCAAACAATGTATAGTTACAATAGGATGCAATGGGGAAACATAGGGATAGGGGAAACACAAACCATATACTCCAAAAGTGGAATGCGAACCACGAATGGACCCCAAACCTATGTGACCTTGTAGAGGGTCGCTGGGACTATTAGAAAATAGTGAGAGTTAGAAAAATAACCCTCCCCAAGACTCTGAAAAGTGAGTGCAAAGTGCACTAAAGTTCCCCTAAGGACAAAGAAGTCGTGTTAGAGGAATAATGCAGGAAAGACACAAACCAGCAATGCAACAACTGTGGATTTCCAATCTAGGGTACCTGTGGAACAAGGGGACCAAGTCCAAAAGTCACAAGCAAGTCGGAGATGGGCAAATGCCCAGGAAATGCCAGCTGCGGGTGCAAAGAAGCTTCTACTGGACAGAAGAAGCTGAGGTTTCTGCAGGAACGAAAAGGGCTAGAGACTTCCCCTTTGGTGGACGGATCCCTCTCGCCGTGGAGAGTCGTGCAGAAGTGTTTTCCCGCCGAAAGAACGCCAACAAGCCTTGCTAGCTGCAAATCGTGCGGTTAGCGTTTTTGGACGCTGCTGAGGCCCAGGAGGGACCAGGAGGTCGCAAATTGGACCAGCAGAGAGAGGGGACGTCGAGCAAGACAAGAAGCCCTCTCTGAAGCCGGTAGCACCCGGAGAAGTGCCAGAAACAGGCACTACGAGGATGCGTGAAACGGTGCTCGCCGAAGTTGCACAAAGGAGTCCCACGTCGCCGGAGACCAACTTAGAAAGTCGTGCAATGCAGGTTAGAGTGCCGTGGAGTGCACAGGGGCCGGAGTAGCTGCAAAGTCGCGGTTCCCAGCAATGCAGCCCAGCGAGGTGAGGCAAGGACTTACCTCCACCAAACTTGGACTGAAGAGTCACTGGACTGTGGGGGTCACTTGGACAGAGTCGCTGGATTCGAGGGACCTCGCTCGTCGTGCTGAGAGGAGACCCAAGGGACCGGTAATGCAGCTTTTTGGTGCCTGCGGTTGCAGGGGGAAGATTCCGTCGACCCACAGGAGATTTCTTCAGAGCTTCTGGTGCAGAGAGGAGGCAGACTACCCCCACAGCATGCACAAGCAGGAAAACAGTCGAGAAGGCGGCAGGATCAGCGTTACAGAGTTGCAGTAGTCGTCTTTGCTACTATGTTGCAGGTTTGCAGGCTTCCAGCACGGTCAGCAGTCGATTCCTTATCAGAAGGTGAAGAGAGAGATGCAGAGGAACTCGGCTGAGCTCGTGCATTCGTTATCTAAAGTTTCCCCAGAGACAGAGACCCTAAATAGCCAGAAAAGAGGGTTTGGCTACCTAGGAGAGAGGATAGGCTACTAACACCTGAAGGAGCCTATCAGAAGGAGTCTCTGACGTCACCTGGTGGCACTGGCCACTCAGAGCAGTCCAGTGTGCCAGCAGCACCTCTGTTTCCAAGATGGCAGAGGTCTGGAGCACACTGGAGGAGCTCTGGACACCTCCCAGGGGAGGTGCAGGTCAGGGGAGTGGTCACTCCCGTTTCCTTTGTCCAGTTTCGCGCCAGAGCAGGGCTAAGGGGTCCACTGAACTGGTGTAGACTGGCTTATGCAGAATTGGGCACATCTGTGCCCAACAAAGCATTTCCAGAGGCTGGGGGAGGCTACTCCTCCCCTGCTTCACACCATTTTCCAAAGGGAGAGGGTGTCACACCCTCTCTCAGAGGAAGTTCTTTGTTCTGCCATCCTGGGCCAGGCCTGGCTGGACCCCAGGAGGGCAGATGCCTGTCTGGGGGGTTGGCAGCAGCAGCAGCTGCAGTGAAACCCCAGGAAGGGCAGTTTGGCAGTACCAGGGTCTGTGCTACAGACCACTGGGATCATGGGTTTGTGCCAACTATGCCAGGATGGCATAAAGGGGGCAATTCCATGATCATAGACATGTTACATGGCCATATTCGGAGTTACCATTGTGAAGCTACATATAGGTAGTGACCTATATGTAGTGCACGCGTGTAATTGTGTCCCCGCACTCACAAAGTTCAGGGAATTGGCTCTGAACAATGTGGGGGCACCTTGGCTAGTGCCAGGGTGCCCTCACACTAAGTAACTTTGCACCTAACCTTTACCAGGTAAAGGTTAGACATATAGGTGACTTATAAGTTACTTAAGTGCAGTGTAAAATGGCTGTGAAATAACGTGGACGTTATTTCACTCAGGCTGCAGTGGCAGGCCTGTGTAAGAATTGTCAGAGCTCCCTATGGGTGGCAAAAGAAATGCTGCAGCCCATAGGGATCTCCTGGAACCCCAATACCCTGGGTACCTCAGTACCATATACTAGGGAATTATAAGGGTGTTCCAGTAAGCCAATGTAAATTGGTAAAATTGGTCACTAGCCTGTTAGTGACAATTTGAAATAAATGAGAGAGCATAACCACTGAGGTTCTGGTTAGCAGAGCCTCAGTGAGACAGTTAGGCACCACACAGGGAACACATACATATAGGCCACAAACTTATGAGCACTGGGGTCCTGACTAGCAGGGTCCCAGTGACACATAACAAACATACTGAAAACATAGGGTTTTCACTATGAGCACCGGGTCCTGGCTAGCAGGATCCCAGTGAGACAGTGAAAACACCCTGGCATACACTCACAAACAGGCCAAAAGTGGGGGTAACAAGGCTAGAAAGAGGCTACTTTCTCACAATCATCTTTGAAGCTTCTACCTTAATTTCAACAGTTTACCTCTCAACTTCTGTCAGCCACACAGACATTGTACACATTACGTCTCCAATCTTCTGAGCAGAAGCTTGTATTTTATTTTTTTTGTCTTTAACCTCTTGATAGGAACAATGTGTTTACTCTCAGTGACCCTGCATTGAATGAACAATAGCTCCAAGAGATAGTTCAACACAACAGATCCCCCTGCACACACAGGACTAAGAACCAAGGGCCATATGTACGAACACATTTTCCCATTGACACAGAATGGGAAAAACCCTTTGATACATCTGGCCCCAAATGTCCTAAATGTGACAATTCAGGTGAGGAAGCCGATGGAGAGGGGATCAGAAGTAACTATCTGGAGATTCTGGGTTTGCTGTCTGTGGTCTCTTGGGTATGGTATCCTGTGAGAGATTCAAGGGCACAATTAATTTTTATAGTCTTGCCTTAGCCCTCAGCCTTCTCCTCCTCCTACTTCCCCTACTTTGCCTACTCCATAACTCATCAGCTTTAGCAAAGCTTGAAGAATTGGATAAAAGAGCTTGGCTCTTCACCTGATTCTCATGGTTGTGAGGAGCAGAACCCTAATTATACCCTGATACCTTAACAACAGAAAACAAATAAATAAATGTCCTTGGTTAGATGACTTAAAGCATTAATGACCATAATCTCAGGTTTTACAGACCTTCTGGCATACCAGCAATCACAGCATAACCAGTTTTGTTTACAAAAAGAGGCATTGGAAACAAAGTTCAACTTTGGGGTCAATTGTTTTCTCCCCCTTTTCCCTTCTCCTTCTTTGTGGGATGGGTTAGTGGGTGAGATCACAACATAATTTTTGGAAGTCGATCAATATTCTTCATTTTGTCATTTCTTTCATCACATGTTCAAACTTTTCCCATACATTCGCCCCACCTCTCCTTACTCCAATGAAGGTTCAGTCTGTCAAGTACCAATGAGTTCATGATCAACAAGCATGGCATGCTCACCTCTCCCGAAATGGCAGTACCAGAAAGATCAATGATAGCATCTTGTTTCTTACCAACACTGCACAACACTCCATCAAAGTTGCTTTCCTCATCAGCTCATCTCTGACTCTTGTGCTGATTCCATCATTTCGGATATTCCTAACTCAACTCACTTCAGCCAAAGGGGAAACCAGACAGTATTCTGTCTTCCTCTGCAAAAGTCACACCATGACCAGCTGTGCTCTGCCTATTCCGAGTCAACAATCATCTTATCACTCTGTCTTTGTCCTTGCGGGTAAGCATCACGGTCCTATTGGCAATTGCTGGTGGAGTCACATATGTTGTAATCCTACCAGGTGAACGACAAAGCAGGAACAAAATTGGCTCCTGCATGTTTCGAGAATGAAGCTTCTTGGCACCGTCACTATGTTCTCCAGCTCCTGCAAGGCTACAGTATCACATGTCCATGCCTCTCCTGCCACCACTATTACATCACAGGAGCAGGGGCAACCAAAGTGCACCTCTGGAACCAAGACCAAAACCATGCACCAAATGAAGGAACAGATTGGCCTATAGCATAATCTATTCTTGTAGACTTGTCTTATGTCCTGCAACCGTGTGATTGAGCAGAGTGATCCATAGCTGCTTCTCAGCCAGACACCTTCCGCCTCCCTTGGTATTATAGGCAAATGTCTATGTTGAAGTGCCTATTCCAAATTTGAACATCCAAGAAATTCCTGAGGTTGTCTTGGGGGAGGTCTTTGCAACTAAGAGGACAAAAACTTGAGAATACTGTTCCTAAGTATCTTACAGACCCCCTCATTAGCTGCTTCATCTAAGAAGCAGCAGAAGTATTAAAAACTGTAGCATTTTTAAAACGTACAGGCCCAGATATAAGAAAAGTGGCGCTTCACTTTGTGAAGCGCCACTTTTCTTGCATTACCCCCCCAAAGCCACCATGTGTACGCCGTATTTAAGATATGGCACACCATGGCAGTATTAGGAACAATAGAGTAAAACTTTATGACACTGGTGTGGCGCTTTGCTCCATTAGTGTCAACAATTCTAATGCTAATGGAGTAAAGTGCAAGGAGGTCCATTGATTTCAATGGGTGTGCCCTTTTAACACCTGCTTTTAGAAGGCGTTAAAATTGATGCCAAAACAGCGCAATGAAAACTTGTAGATTTCATTGCACCATTTTTACAGGCCTTCTTGTGCCGGAACGCCCCCTTTGCATACGTTATGCATGGCGCAATCATAATGCTGTGCGAATGGTCGCAAAGTGGCGCAGTACATGCAGCGGTGATGGCTATCCTGTCTGGCGAAGTATAAAATCTCATAGAATATAATGGGGTTTAGATTTCAGTGGACGGGATGTCTGTCACTGTTGTGAAGGAGTAACTGGTCCACCAATATCTAAATCAGGCCCATAGGCCCATATTTACGAGACCCTCGCACAACTGTTGTCCCACTTTTGTGGCACAACCGTGGCGCATCCCACTAAAACATATTTATTTTATGAGGCAACGCAAAGCCACTTTGCATGGCTTCGAATGGCCTCGTAACTATGGAGTAGGGTAAGGCAGCGCAAATCACTATGTTGCCCTACTCTGTGCTCAGGAGGCATTCAGTTGGTGTGTTCCCATGCAACACTCATGGATTTTGATGCATCTACAGATTTACAAGACCTTATAAACATGGGGATGTGCCAAAACCTTATGCCTCCCCGGGGGAGGATCAACGAGGAGAACTATCACTATTTCACCCCATTTTTCCTCTTTCTATGTGTGCTGCATTTTGCAGCACACACAGAATGAGAAAAATTGTCTCCCATCATTGTGTTCCTTCCTGCACAAAAGCAGACCTGCATGCAAATGGTGCCAGCACAGAGGGAAAGGACAGGAATGCGCTATAGTGCTTAAATATGCTGCATTCCTGCCCTTTCCTTATGGCACAGGGCAGTGCAGCAAGATGACTTGCTGCACTGCCCTGCTCCTAAATCTCCAAAATCTCATGAATATGGGCCATAATACTTAGGACCTAATTAAATGTGTAGTTTTTGTTGGTCTTGTTTCTCTCTATTTTTATATCTAGTCCATACTTTCATTGCACTAGCTGTCAATTTTATCTATTATATTTTCCGTGGACTTCTTTTGACATAAAGGCCTGATTACAACTTTGGAGGAGGGTGTTAATCCGTCCCAAATGTGACGGATATACCACCAGCCGTATTACGAGTTCAATAGGATATAATGGACTCGTAATACGGCTGGTGGTATATCCGTCACATTTGGGACGGATTAACACCCTCCTCCAAAGTTGTAATCAGGCCCAAAGTCTGTATAAATAGTATAGCAGCTCATAAATGTAGCTCTATGGTGCTGTACATTTTTTAGGAGGCTGTTTGCGATGTGCAATCTTCCAGAGCTACCATGTTCTAAAATAATCTATGGGCTCATATTGGTTTGTGACCCAAAATCATTGCTAATTCCTTCATTTGACAAATTTGACCATGACACCCTGATACAAAGACTCTGCAAAGCTGGCAAAGAAGGGACAGTTTTCGACTAGCACAGGGGGGCTGCTCTCGACTGGATCACATCCTACCTTCAAAACAGAACAAATGTCATCCACAGTCTCTCTTTCACATCCAAACCGTACTTCACAAAAGCAGGAGTCCCTCAAGGCTCAATCATCTCACCCAGGCCATTCAACATCTACATGAAGACATCACCGGCAGTGATCAATAAATTTCAGCTCACATTCTACAACTATGCAGATAACACACAAATACTTCTTAAACTAGAAAGCCTCAAAGACATTAGAAACTCACAAACTCACACATCTTCAGTTGCCTCAGAGCCATTGATCATTGTATGACATGGAAATGGAGCCATCTCAAACTGAATGCTTCCAAAACAGAAATACTCACATGTACCAATTGGAAAAATTACGACCTACTTAGTGCCTGGCCTGATGATCTGGGACTGCCTCCTAAAGTATCAAGGGAAGTAAGAAGCCTTGGAATTTCCATGGACTCCAAGTTAGCAATGAATGCCCAAGTAAACAAGTTAGCAAGATCAAGCTTCATCACCATTAAAACTCTGCAGTGCATCTTCCCCACCTGGAATTTCCACACAAGGTCCAGCCTACTATCTCTCCTGTACTGTCTAAATTGGATTATGCTAATGGCCTCTATCATGGATTATCTCTATGAACTGCTGTCAGACTCCTCCTACATGTAAAGCCACAAGCCCACATCTCCCCTGCCTTGAGGGCCCTACATTGGTTACCAGTTGCCGGAAGACCCACCATCAACCTGCTTTGTATCACCTACAAAGCAATGCATTGAACAGGACCTCTTTTCGTCAGTAATAAAATCACAAATACGGTCAGCAAAGGAATCTTTGCTCATGATTGGCACCTCACCTCAAAACCCCACCATACAAGAAAAAGATAATAGGTGGTACATCTTTCTTTGTTCAAGTAGCCAAATTATGGAATTCATTACCCCCAAATATAAGATCCATGGACAACTATCTTATCTTCAGAAGCCTACTTAAGAATTGGCTCTTTAATACATAACCACCATACTCTAATATCACTGTGCATGTAAACATTTATAATTTAATTGTGTATATGTCTAGATATGTGTGTTTCTTTGTACAAATATGTATAATAACTATGGCTTTTAAAAAATATAAATACTCCTTAGGCCTGCTTAACAAATGTAAGTATTACTTACAATAAAAAAATCTATTTTGTTTTCTTTGCTGAACAATTTCATAGGTCATTGCATAGTTTTTTTAAATATAAATTGTTTGATTAGATGCTTATGAGTCTCTGTTTTATTTATCTATCATAATAGGTAAATATTATCATTATTTATCTGCAAGCACTTCACTACTGAAATATTTAGGAAAATATAAAAATATTAAAAAACAAATAAATAATTTTGAGTTATAAAAATACACAAATAATTTGCCTTCAAATACTGCAACACTTGAATGTTTGAATTTATACAATAAAACTTAAATCTCAATAGATTATCTTCATTATACAAATATTCCCTTTCTATGTAAACATGTATCTACAGATCTATTACTTTATTCCTACTGTACAAGAGAAAAAAGAAACAAAATCACTCTTCAATGGACTACTCTGTCTCACCCTATACCTCTCTCAATCCATCCCCTATCTTCACTCCCTGACTCACACCAAATCTCATTCTACAACAATGATCTCCAAAACAACCGTCGCTAGACCTTTCCCTCTTCCATCCATCCTGGCTCACCCCAAACCTCAGTTTACTACTATGATTTCCCTAATCCCTTTCTACAGTCTTTCCTCCTCCATCTATTTTTTATTTATTCCAACTCATCTTATTACTACGATTTCCCAACTAACACTTACTTGATTCTTCCCTATTCTATCTCTCCATTATTCTATTCAATCCAACTAAAAGACTCACATGCCCACTGCTCAAAGTAACTCATACTTCCCTATACTAATTCACCAGTATTTCTTTGGGTTCCGGAGTAGCTTGCTACTTGCCTGGTGTAGTAAGCGTTATATCAATACAGTTACAATTTCTCAGATCTGAGCTCCCAGATGTGCAGCACTCTCTAGCTGTGCAACAGTGAGACTGCTCCCTAGGTTTTCAAATATTTTTAAGTGAGACACTATTTTAACAGTCAGGGCCACATTTACGAGCCCTTTGCTCTACCACTCCATCACATTGGTGTTAATAGTGCACTGCACTGCTCCAGATTTACAAACTGACACATTGGGCCCAGAGCATCATTTTGCAAAGCACTGCATAAGATTATACCTGCGCCAGGTATAATGTATGCAGAGTAGGCATGCCCAGGCAAAAAGCCACAGAGAACTGATGCATTAAAATTTACATTTCACTGCGTCATTCTGTGACTTCACTGCGTCAGGATTTTACTATCCTCTCAGACCAGATGTTTAATTGATGCAGAGTTTTTCTGAAGGGGAGACTCCTGACATTGCTGGAGTAGCCTCATTTTAATAACCCTACCCCAGCAATGCGTGGTTTAGCACCAACAGATGCTTCACAATTTCTGATGCATCTGTGAAAACATGCGCCATGGAGCACTGTATTGTAAATACAGCACCTCCACAGCGTCCTTAGGGGAACTTAGGGAAGTGCAAGAAATCTGACACATCGATGCCCATGTGTCACATTCTTATAAATGAGGCCTTCAGTTTTACACACGAATTGTTGCTCAATTTATGGCTTGCCCCAGGCCGTCATTACAAGCGGCCTGTTACGTTTCGGTATGCGGGGAAGTTCCCATTGCTACACACCCAGGAATTATATGTTTGGCAGCAAACACCACAGATCTCTAACTTTCTAAGATAAATTTTGGCATGTCAAACTTGACTCAATTCCCCCAAGAGAAAACTAAAACGACAAATACATGCTAAATATCAGGACGTGTGGCTCTTTGTGCGGGATGCCTCAAAATCTTCATGTTATGCCGCATTTTTGCAGACAAAACGGAATAGCCAATAATTGTCGCACCCATTCTGAACATCTTGGATCAGGCCACTTATAATGAGGGTCCTACGCAGAGGCTGTGGCAACAGCACTTTCAACTTTTGATACTCTGTAATATTTTTTACATTCAACTTGTGCTTTGCCTTTTTCTCACATATTGGTTTTTGATTGTCTTTTAGAAGTAAATTGGAAGAGTTTTTTTAGCATCTAAGTAAGTAATATCTTTTTCTTCATGCCAGTGTTAAAGGACCTCACCGAACAGGTGTTAATATAACCTCATGAAAGTGTTCTTAATTTTTCTCCCACAGAAGAAATACGATCTGTGTCGATCTTGACGAGAATCAAGCTATTTACCAACAAGTCACCACAAATGCCAGTGGCGATCGTTAAACTCATTGCGCCATCTTGTATTCCCTTGAGTTCTGCACGTAGGCAGAAACATGCAATTTCATATACAGATACATATGAACAGCTTTCTTTGCCATCCAGCGATGTAATCTTTTATTTTGCATATGGGGAAATATATTGTCATTATATAGCTTGCCTGGACACCGTTTGAGAACAATTGTGGATGCGTCTGAAAACAAGCCACAAGAAAGGAAGGCATATTTTACATAATGAGAGCATTTCAAAGAGCTGTAAGAAATAACTCCTTTCTTTCTGCCATATGTGTATTTTTTGTGGGTCCACACAGGATTATGGGACTGTGAGGCGATTAGAGCATGGCGGCTCCAGGCCACAAAAGAGAAATAAAAGGAAGAAAAGCGTTTCTGCTTTACCCATAGTGCAGGCACTAAATGCCAGCAACTAATTCAGTGGCATGCTGTGATTCAGCAATACAGGGTCATCCTCATTTTCAAACTCGCCCCGTCTCCCTCCCCTCGCCCCTCCGGGATGATTACATTATATAGAAATTTTCTCTCCGCAATCCCAGTCGCAATCTCCACAGCACACACCTGGCACCGCCTGGTGCAGACACACAAAGATAATGTTACCATGGATAAGTTTCACAGCTCAGCTGGTGGTCTTGGACATTAAATTGATGTCTTTCATGCAGTGGGGTATGCATGCTAATTCCTCCAGATAATGCAGGCTTTTACCTTCCATGTCAGAACATTTCAGGCTCTTTCTTACTATGCTCAGTGGGCTGCACATTTTTGCATAACTGAAATGAAAAACAGCGACCACAGCTGAGCTCTTTCCATGAAATTGCATGGTTACTACAGCGGTTCGATACCTCTGTCCCTCACTGTCATCTCAGTACATCTCTCTCTCTCTCTCTGAATAAAACACAAAAGGGGGAGGTGGAGTATAGAAAGAGATACAATCACAGGAAAAAAAGAACAATTATCCAGCTGATACGTTTCTTGCAGGAGAAGTGCAAAACAATATTTAATCAATAAAATGACTCGGCAAATAGCGTTTACCAATAAAAGTTCGCCCATTTAGGTGACACTTGTTCAGTACTACAAATGGTTAGATGGAGCTCCTATTACAAATTAGAAGATAATAGAGAAAAATATTGTCACAATCTTCTCCAGGGCTGCACAAATACTGTAAGTAGCTTTTGTAGTTCAGTATATTGATAATAGGGGGTTTCATCATATCACATGACTGCCCCCAAGAAGTCAATAACTCCGATCCGAATATCCTTTTATCAATGAGGAGGTTTGACCAAACAACGAAATATAGGACCAAGGGGCTAAATTTAAGAAGCGGGGTATGGAATATCTGTCACAAATTGGAGTTGTTACAGTCAGTCATCCTTTTAGTTCTTTTCGCATCATTTAAATCGTGGGGACGTGCTTTTTTCAGGTGTTCTGCTGGTAACAGCACCTTTAGAAGTCTCGGAAGAGACCCACAAGTCTGAAAATGCCTTTGATAACAACATGGAAATCTGCAATGAAGCAATGTGTTGTACTCGCGGTTTGCGAGCAGCGTTCTGGTGTTGCCTAGCGCGACACCAGAAGAGCGGAGCGAGCGCGGCCGTAAGGATCAAACGGTTGCTGCTCGTGTGCCGCCTCGGTACGCGTTTGGAGATCGGGAACACATTTTAAAATTAATAAAACTTACCGTGTTTCCTGCAACTTCGTTTTCCCTCGCTTACTTCATTTGGCGATGAGGGTCATCTCCAGACGCTGCGGACCTGCGCGGCAAGTCTCTTGTCTGTGGTTCTTCAATGTTAGAGGCTGTGACGATGTCGGAAATAGAAAAAAAGAGATTTCAGCACTCGAGGGAGTGGTTTTGCTTCATGGAAATACTCCAACTGCACGCAAAAATAAGCCCAACGCAAACTAAGGAGTTTATTTACTACTAAATAAAAAAAAAAAGGTATGGATCTGGTCTACTGATGATTTGAGCTACGCTACTTTACGTTGTCACAGTATATGTCTACAGACAGCGTTTTACAGACTTAAGACAACTGTTCTCAGAAGGTTTATAGACTGTGTAGCGAACATTTGTTGGAAATCTAACTTTTGATGTGAAAAAAAAAAAACATTTATATCCTGGTGTGTTGTGGATAATTCATCAAAATTATTTTTTCAATACAGTTATATTGTTTTAAAAAATATATTTTTGAGTAGCCTCACCATGCAATCGGTTCTGCCCCCACCGCCATTTCTAGACAGTCCAGGTGAACCAGCTATATGTTGGAAACAATGGTTTGATGCCTTCGAAACATATTCAGGGGCGATTGGTGCATCACTTTACAGGCCGGAACGGAAAAAATGTCTGCTGCTCCATTCTATTGGCTTTGAGGGTAGAGCGATTTTCAAGCATCTACCTGAAGTACATATGGAGGATGATGAAATGGATGAGTATGAATCTGCAGTGAAGAAAATGAGCAACAGATTTGATGCTCCCCCCAGCTTGGTAGTAGCTAGACACAAGTTTTTTAAAAGAGTACAACGCTCAAGTGAAGATGTAGACACATATATTTCGGCGTTGCGCGTTCTAGCTGCAGAATGCCAGTTTGGAGTACTGGGTGATCAACTTATTAGAGACCAGTTTATTTGTCAAGGGACAGACAAGTCTATCAGACAGAAGTTGTTATCACTGGACAATCCAACATTGGTGGAGACGATAAGGATTGCTAAGAGCATAGAATCTTCTATCAAGTCTTCTAAGGAAATAGAATTTGCAACGTCCAGCAGAGTCAATGTGGTTGTCAACAAGGATGACAAAAAGACTGGGATCAAGTCTTGTGGACAGAAACACAATAAGTTTGCCAATTCCAATGTGTTCTTTAAACAAAAAAATGTGTGTTTTAGATGTGGTAATTCTATGCATCAAAAAGGATTTAGGAGTTGCCCAGCTTTGGGTGTCCAATGTAGGAATTGTGGCAGGTTGGGGCATTTTGCAAAGGTTTGTCAAGGTGGTAAACGAGATTCTGTCATGACGGTGATGGAAGAGAATGATGAAGCGGTGGAGCATCTTATGGGAGAGGTTCAGGACATGGTTTTGAGTGCGGTTGATGGAGCGGTTAAGATTGGTGATCCAGATAATTGTGTGGATCCCTATGTTTGCATTAGAGTGGGAGACAAGTTGATGCGGTTGCTAGCGGACTCAGGGGCTAGGATCACCATGATTACTCTGGAATTGTTCAAGTTGAATTGGGTAGAGCGTGTTCTTGAAGCGCCAGACAGGGCTCCAGTGTCCTGCGAAGGGAGAAAGATTGAACTTCAAGGTTTCTATGAGGACATTCTCGAGTTTAAGGGGAGACTCATATTTGGTAAAGTCTATGTAGCGGCTAGAGGGTTGAACATTTTAGGCTGGTTCCATCAGGGCCTGTTTGGAATGGTGTTGAGACCTGGTACTTCTGAGCAGATTGCAGTATTAAGAGATTCGGGGGAGATTGAGGTCCTTCTTAATGATTTCCCTAAGGTCTTTTCAGGTGAATTGGTAAAGTTGCATGGGTTTAAACATAAAATAAAAGTGAAAGCCAATGCCATTCCAGTCAAGCATATACTAAGATCTGTTCCTTTTAGCGTGAGAGAAGATTTAGAAAGGGAACTGGAAAATTTACAGAACAAGAGGATTATATAACCAATTGAATCCTCTTTGTGGCTCTCTCCATTAGTAGTGGCTATGAAAAAGAATGGGGATTTAAGAATTTGTGTGGACTTGAGAGCACTCAACAGGGAAATTTGGGTAGACTCACATCCCCTCCCCAATATCAATGAAATGTTGTCCTCTATCAAAGGTGCGAAGATTTTTACGAAGTTAGACTTGGCTAGTGCGTACCATCAGGTAGAACTTGATCCGGAGTCCAGGTTTTTAACAGCATTTGTGTCGCCATTTGGTGTTTTCCAGTTTTGCCGTATGCCATTTCGGCTGGCATCGGCGGCTTCGGTGTTTCAAAGAATCATGTGTACATTGTTAAAGGGGATTTCCAACGTGGCGTTTTTCCAGGATGACGTATTAATTCATGCACCTGACCAGCAAGTGCATGACAATGTTTTACGACAGGTTTTACAGAAGTTTATGACTCATGGCGTGGTTCTTAGGAGAGAGAAATGTCATTTCATGAAGTCGTCAGTTGAGTATTTGGGTCATGTAATTAGTCAGGAGGGTGTTAATCCCAACCCCGGTTTGATTGATGCGATCTCAGCCGCTCCTCAGCCTACAGACAAGGCTGGAGTTAAAGCGTTTTTGGGTATGTGTGAGTTTTACTCTCAGTTTATACCGGAGTATGCGAGTCGAGTGAGAGTTTTATCCAATTTATTGAAAGACAAGACCAGTTTTGTGTGGTGTTCAGAATGTGATAAAGCATTTGAGGACATCAAGATCCTGTTGACACAGGCTAAGGTGCTGAAACCGTATGATCCACAGTTTAAATGTTGTCTTACGGTTGATGCCAACAATGTTGGTTTGGGTGCAGTGTTGACCCAAATGATTGATGGTGTTGAAAACACCATTGGTTTTGCCTCTAGAGTATTAAGAACACCTGAAGTGCATTATTCTGTTATTGAAAAGGAGCTGTTGGCTTGTGTTTGGGCCATTGAAAAATTCAGGAGTTATGTGTGGGGTAGACACTTTTTGTTAAAAACAGATCATAAACCGTTAGTCTCAATTTTGAAAGGGACTAATGACAAAACAGGTACACCCAGAATTGCTAGATTGGTAGCAAAATTGATGCAGTATGATTTTGAAGTGATGCACATACCTGGGGGGCGTAACGTGAGGGCAGATTTTCTGTCAAGATTTCCCAGTCAGTGTAGCCCGATGGTTGATGATTTTGTGGATGACGAATGTTGTATGATTGCAGCAGTTGAGGTTGATCAAGTGTGTGTATGTTCTGAGTCAGAGTGGAAGGAGAAGATGGCTGATGAAATTGACTTGTGCACAGTTATGAAGAGTATAGTTGAGGGTTGGCCGTATGAGAGGGACTTGACGTCGGCCATTCATCCATTTTGGAAGGTTTCTGATGAGTTGACAATTGAGGATGGTATTCTTTTGAGGAACGACAAATTAATTCCCCCGGAGGGGTTGAGGTGTTCTCTACTGAAGAAAGCGCATGATGGTCATTTGGGGGCCACATTGACAAAAAGACGAGTGAGAGACAGTTTTTGGTGGCCTCGCATGGCCAATGAAATCGATCAATTAGTAAGGAATTGTGTAGTGTGTTCCAACTCTGACAAGTGTTTGAAACCTGTAACACCACCCTTAATGCCCATAATGTGTCCTGCTGGTCCTTGGCGTAAATTGGGGGTTGATATGGTAGGACCTTTTCACTCACTAAATTGTAAGTTGCGGTATGCATATGTTATTGTTGACTATTTTTCAAAGTGGCCTTATGTCAAAATTGTTCAGGACCCGAATGCCAAGACTCTTGTGCTATTCCTGAGGGAAGTGTTCATGAGTGAAGGGTTTCCAGAGGAAGTCATTTTGGACAATGGAGTTCAATTTATGTCTGAAGAGTTTAAAACATTTTTGGAGCAAGGGCATGTTAAACATCTGAGATGTTCTCTTTATCAACCCCAAACGAATGGTTTGGTGGAGAGATTCAACCGTGTGTTGGGGGACTGTGTCAGGTGGGCGTTGAAGAATGGGTGTGATGTGCAGGAGTCGGTCCAAGCAATGCTGTGGTTATATACAACAACTCCTCATTCCACCACGGGGTATCTCCTTTTGAAGCCTTGAAAGGAAGAAAGCCCAATACGCAAATCAAACCTGGGTGGATGTCCAAGTTTTTCAAAAATATGCAGGTTGGAGACCGTACTGACATTATCAAAACTAATGTGGATAACAAACAGTGTGCACAAAAGAGATACTTTGACAACAAGAAAGGGGCAAAAGAGTCGCTTATTGCAGTAGGCGATTGGGTTGCAGTAAAATTGCCTACTTTTGTTAAAAAGGGCAATCCCAAATTTTCTGAACCGGTTAGGGTTGAACTGGTTTTGGGTAATGCTGTAAGGGTTCAGGGCGATAAGTGGTGGAACAAATCCAAGGTTGTCAAACTGAAAGGGAGATCGGATCCTCAGTTTGTAACTAAGAGTGATTTAATAAGACAGTCTGACTCGAATGTAAGTGGGGCTGGTTTAGTGAAACAGTCTGATTTGTGTGACAGTACTGGTGTAGGTTTGATCGTGCGCAGGAGTAACAGAGTAAGAAAATTGCCTTGGAAACTGCGTCAATGAGTTACTGTAGGAGATGTGTCTTCTAAACTGCATTTATTAGACAACGGGTAATTTCGATGTATTTTCTGGCAACGTTAATTTCTTATGTGTTTATTTTTTATTGTGGTTTGTAGCATTTGTAAATATTGGTATTTCTTTCTGTTGATTTGGGGGTTGTATTGTTTGTAAAAACAAAAACAAACAAAAAAAATCAATGTTGTACTCGCGGTTTGCGAGCAGCGTTCTGGTGTTGCCTAGCGCGACACCAGAAGAGCGGAGCGAGCGCGGCCGTAAGGATCAAACGGTTGCTGCTCGTGTGCCGCCTCGGTACACGTTTGGAGATTGGGGACACATTTTAAACACTTAGGATCTGTCTGTTTGCAGCACACGTTACTATCTGTAGCTGAAAGAGTGCAAAGTACACCAGATGCAGGAATTCACAACTGTGATTGATTGTAAATAAACCCTACCACGAATCTAGAGTGGGGTTCTAAATGCATGCAACTCTGGTTTGCACAACCGTGGACCATGTAAAATCATGCACAACAGTAACATATTTCCCCATCGTAGGGAGTTGCAACTCAGAAGTAACTTGGAAGCAAGTGAAAATAGAGCACACACTAATTATTACAACTTAAAATTGATAATTTGCAGGTTCACAATTTACACCCGTTACTGCATCTGAGAAGTAATCAAGGCCTCTGTCAGTGAGCTGAGACACGCAAGTACATCTGTTCGACGACACCAATCACTACATCAACTGAACAACATTGATGTTACATCTAAACTAATTTCCTTCTGCATTACCGCTCATTGTCATGCATAAGATGGAGCGCATGCATTTGAGGGACCAAAGAGAAAGGCTGACCCTGTCGCCCAGTTCCATAGTATAAGCACAGGTGATTGACAGTAGAGAATGCAGTATTCAATATGCATTAACGCAAGCATTGTCATGAGCAGACCTACAAGGGTCCTTCACGAGAGTTACGCACTGCAGCGTCATCAAGGCTTAGGGAAAGATATACTTTAATTCCTTTTAGATGAATGTTCAAAAAAGCACATTTTCGCTTGTAGAATGTTTGACATGATACACCACTAGAGCTTTATTTTGAGGCCCGTTACACTAAGAGGCAATTGCTTTGAAATACTTTTTAAATTGAAGAATGTGAATAAGACAAATCATTTCCAAATATTTCAGCTTTATAATGAAATTGTTTAAAAGTAATATCAGGAAGGCCTCAGGACAGAACACCATGTTCTAATTATCACCTCGATTAGGGTGCCCGCAGTAACTCCATACCTAACGTGTTTGTGTGGTATCTTCTTGGTGCTGAAGACCAAATGTATATAGTTGCACAAATCGAGAGTCACATTTTAACAAGCTCTTTATGATGAAAGGCAGAGCGGACCACCTAGATTCGAGCTTAAGCCCAAACACTGAATTGTGCAGTAGATGCATTAGTCCACCAAGCTATCTGGGCACTTGCAGGCTCCTCTTTTAACACAGGACTGCGCTCATAAATCTCATAGGATTGCCCCTGTCACAAGATATTAACGCCCAGATTTGAGGTGGCCTACCACCATTCTAACAACACATTAGCAACATTTTTTTTACGCTAATGTGGTGTTAGCTGTCCAAAAACGTTGCATCATATTTACAAAGAGGCGCTTTGTAAACCTTTGTGCCACATTATGCCTGTGTCAGGCATAATGTCGGCAAGGGGGGTGTTCCCCTTTTAGGGGGGCCGAAAAAATGGTGCAAAGAAATCTAAGAGACTTATTTGCGTCATTGTTTCCTGCACTTTTAACGCCCACTCTGAGCAGGCATTAAAGGGAGGCTTCCATTGGTTACAATGGGACTCTGGGTGCTTTACAGAATTAGGGTAAAAAATGTTTACGTTAATCATGCAAAGCGCCAAACTAGCATCAAAAATTCTGATGCTAGTTTCGTAACTACCCCCGTGGTGCACCATATATTAAATACGGCACACACATGTGGTGTTTGGGAGGCGCTAATGGGCACAAGAAAAGTGCAGCGCCACTTTTCAGAAATATGCCCCCTACTATGAAGAGCTACCAGTAACCCAATGCAGCACAGTGTTGGGCTCTTTACTCGTATATATTTTTGTGCACAAATGTACTGTTTCTGGAAATTTTGCAAGAGCTGTGTTGGAGTTCAAGACCCCTTTGTTCTTTTTCCAGTAACTGTATTACACTGTGTTTATTAATACCGCCTCCTGCCCTCAGATTAACCCCAGCACCCTCCGAGGTGAAAACATTTTGAACTCAGACAAGATAGCAGATGAGCCAAACCAAGAAACACATGGCTGCTCCCTTCTGTTACCTTATCAGCAATTTACCAAAGAGCAGATGCTGGCTAGCAACTAAGCTGGATACTTTGGAACCTGGGTTCTGCATTCAAATTCTGGCTTTGGCACTTGACGTCATATGATTCTGGTCAAGTCACTTAACCTCTGTATCACTAAAACAAATCATGATAAGTGAAATGTAAATGTAGATATGTGAAAAATAATGAAATGCAAAGATCGGTCTGTTATTGCCTAACAATGCCCTGATAATGTACAGCACCAAATATTATATATATATATATATAAGACTGGTGGAGCATGGAGCTAGCTCTAGTTTAATTATTGTGAGGTCATACTTTCCAGAGGAACAGCATTTTTTGTTTTCTTAATAGCTAGAGCACAGTTTGAGAAATCTGTACAAACATTTCCCCAAAAAGTTCGCTCACTTTTGCTTGTTCATAGTAAGTTTTGTGCTGATCAATTATGCAAGGGACAAGACAAAAGGAGGGTCCTAAAACTGTGTATTCAAATTTTAATTCCCATAGGAAAGTTTGCTCTCCAATACAGCAACAATGGCTAGATAGAATTACACCAAATCTGTCACAGATTTAGAAGTTTACTCAGAAAGCATTAGTTTTGTGATTTGGTGTAAATCCGTGGAACTGTTTTCAAGAAATTAGCATTTCAATAAGGCCTTGGGATAGATATGAGGGGGTTAACCACCAGAATTGTTATAGATATCTGGAACATTACTTTGCCCAAGTACTGCGATATCAGTACCATGGTACACCCACAGTTTCAACATCCAGAAAATACTAAAAATCAGTACCATGGTTCCAGAGTAGGGACCGTGGTACCGGATCATGTGCGTGGTTGACCACAACATTGGGACAAAATGTGGAGGGATCCATTACCAGACTGGGGGACTTGGTCCCCGAGTCCTGGAAAAGACTAAAAAAGGACATATAAGAGGTCAGGGTGTGCACACAGGGATGTGGACAAAGGGGTGAGCTAAAAGGTAAACAAATGTAGTTTTTGCCACGGTTACTGAAGTATAACTGTAGGACACTGCAAGGCTCCTGTTGTGTGCTACGGTATTGAGGTGACACTCATGATAACACAGCAGTACTGTGGTACCCCCCCCAAAAAATAAAAAAATAAAGAAGTTGGTCACTTCACAGTGAGTTGGGCTCAGGGCCTGGCTGCAGACCACACCTTACAGCCAACATCCACTGCTCATGGCCAAAAGCCTTGAGCAGCAGTGGTTGGCTGATCCTATGTGCATCGTGGGTTTGCCACACGTGAAAGTTGGGTGCACGGCCTGGCAGTGCAAAGGCCTTGAAGCAAATCCCCAGTGCAAACAGCTAGACACTGGGCACAGTGCAGGTTGGTCACCCTCTGGGGAGTGAGCACAGGGCTTATCTTTAATCCATGTCATTTGGCCAACCCCACGGGAGGGGGTGCTGTGCCAGGCCCTTTAGACAGCCCCTTCTGTGCATCGCCGAAGGCTGTGTGCACAGGGATTGGCTACCTACCAAGGGCTGGGTGCAGTGCCTGGTTGCACGCCTAACTCAGTAGCAAACCCATAAACCAACTGGGTGATGCTCAGGTCCTGGTCATAGGAGGGTTCGGAGAGTGCGGGGAGTTGGGAATACGCTCAATTAAAATATGAACAAAACCTGCATATTCACTATAAACACCAAAGGCTAAAGTTAGAGTTAGGTATAATGATATGCTCTCAAGAACGTTAAAAAAAACAGGACTGACCAAAGAAAAACAAAGCTTAAAGTTACATTATAATTAGGTATTGAAATGAGATAAGAACTAATGCTTAAAAAAATAAAAAACACAGTAATTCCACAGTTACTGTTTAGTGATCTAACTATAACTAGCACCATTGTCATGCTCTGCTTATGACCTCAAAAGTTAAATTACATGATTGATGGCATGATGTAATTTAACATATCATGAATGATGTAATATGCCACCAGTTGTGCAACACTTATGCCGTTATTTCATTTTCCACAGTACTATGGAAAGTAGGAGAAAACACCATTGCAGTCAATGGTTGTGGCTTTTTTCGAATTAAAGTGTTTCTTCATTGATTGGGACTTAGGCCCTCATTCCAACCCTGGCGGTCTCTGACCTCCAGGGCGGAGGGCAGCAGAAGCACCGCCAACAGGCTGGAGGTGCTTTCTGGGCTATTCTGGGGAACCGGCGGTTTCCCGCCGGTTGTCCCCTGGCCCAGGGAATCCTCCATGCTGCCATGGGGATTCCGACCCCCTTCCCGCCAGCCTGTTTCTGGCGGTTTTCACCGCCAGAACCAGGATGGCGGGAACGGGTGTCGTGGGGCCCCTGGGGGCCCCCGCACTGCCCATGCCACTGGCATGGGCAGTGCAGGGGCCCCATACAGATTTTCACTGTCTGCTTTACAGACAGTGAAAATCGCGACGGGTGCCACTGCACCCGTCGCACCCCTGCAACTCCGCCGGCTCCATTCGGAGCCGGCTTCCTCGTTGCAGGGGCTTTCCCGCTGGGCCGGCGGGTGGCCTTTTGGCGGTCGTCCGCCGGCCCAGCGGGAAAGCCAGAATGGCCGCCGCGGTCAGTGTCAGTGGTGTAACAATAGCCCCCACATAACCCATAGTGAGGAGGTCTGGGGGGGCTTGAGTGCTAGTGGGCTTCCTCAGGCACTTAGCCCAGGCTGCGGGTTCCTGGATGAGAGCTCCTGACTGGGTCCAGAGCAGGGGAGGCCCTTCCTGTATTTTTCATGGAGACATTCCTCAGGATTCATTATGCCACTGCTTTATCTGCTTGGGATTGTGTGCGTGGAAGAGTGTCAGAATGTGTCAATGGTTAGATGAGTGAGCGCACAGATGGATGACTGGGTAAGAGACTGAGTGCACGAAACATTAAAGGATGAGTGATACATGGTGTCCAGTGATGCCTCACTCTCTAGTGTAACAAGTGGGGTGACCTTTCATTCTCTACGTTTAAAGGGAAAAGCACATGTGCTGCACCACTGTTAGCAGTGATATGGCATGCAGAGTCATTTCAAAAGGTTAGTTGCTACATACACTCCTCAATATTATGTCAACCTTTCAACCAAATTAACCGCTTGAATGGGTGTGCATTCTTGATATGTGCTCTGTCCTTGAACACACAAAATAGTCACAATGATTGCTGGTGGCCAGTAGGCTGTATAGTGCCAAGACACACTACCAAGACAAGCCCACAGGCTTTTGTTATCATTAAATGAATAATTAAATCTCCTTGAAACCACAAAAGGTATGTTGAAATTCTCCAGTGTTGCTTCTTTATTTATTGATTGAATGCATCAATCTTTGTCGTGTACAAACAATGGGCCTAATTCAGACTTTGGCGGGCGGCCTCGAAGTCCCGCCGACAAATGACCGCCCCGCGTTCAAAAGACCGCGGCGGCCATTCTTACATTTCCGCTGGGCCGGCGGGCGCTCTCCAAAAGAGCACACGCCGGCCCAGCGGAAATGCCCCTGCAACGAGGATGCCTGCTCCGAATGGAGCCGGGGGAGTTGCAGGGGTTTTGACGGGTGCAGTGGCACCCGTCGCGATTTTCACTGTCTGCTCAGCAGACAGTGAAAATCATGGTGGGGCCCTGTTAGGGGGCCCCTGCACTGCCCATGCCTGTGGCATGGGCAGTGCAGGGGCCCCCAGGGGCCCCACGACACCCGTTACCGCCAGCCTATTCCTGGCGGTGAAAACCGCCAGAAACAGGCTGGCGGTAAGGAGGTCGGAATCCCTCCCTGGGCCAGGGGAAAACTGGCGGGAAACCGCCGGTTCCCCTTTTCTGACCGCGGCGTTACCGCCGCGGTCAGAATGGCCCAGGAAGCACCGCCAGCCTGTTGGCGGTGCTTCCTCTGCCCTCTGCCCTGGCGGTGTTACACCGCCAGGGTTAGAATGAGGGCCAATATGTTAAAATATCAACTCCATTGAACATTCATATATGTCTGTAAGCATCTTGCTCCGTTGAAACCCAATGCATTTTGGGTGTAAAATCCTTCATCTATGGTAGCTGAAAACAAGAATACAAATATGGGTTCACAATCCGAAAATGGGAACCCTATCAAATTCACCACAGGTGTATGGAGATCAAATGAGGATGATTAAATGCACCACAAACATCCAATTGTAGAAAATTACAAACAAAAGTGAAGTTGTCATAACCCAAAACATGAATAACGTGCACATGATGACATGCTAACGGATACAAAAACAAGATATTACCTATTGCAACAAGCGATTGAGCCCATTGTTCTCCAACGGTGTGCTGCCGTGGACCATGAAAAAAGCTCAAAGTGTGTACCATTCTCAAATAAAGAAAGTGCACCACAGAAAGTGATCATGCAATAGCAAAGACAGCAAGCACTTTATTCATGTTTTGGGTTATGACAATATCATTTTTGTTTGTCCAAGAGTTGAAATATTCCCCTCAATGGAGTCATCCCACTCTTACACAATATAATCACCCAAATCTCAATCGCAGTCAGTAACTACAAGACTTTGGGGGTTATTACAACTTTGGAGGAGGTGTTAATCCGTCCCAAAAGTGACGGTAAAGTGACTGATATACCACCAGCCGTATTACGAGTCCATTATATCCTATGGAACTCGAAATACGGGTGGTGGTATATCCGTCACATTTGGGACGGATTTACACCTCCTCCAAAGTTGTAATACCCCCTTTATCTGTTGTCACTGGGTCTCCTAGAACCAAGAAAAAGCACTGAAAGAGATGGCCACAAATAGTGCCAAGAAGAATCCAAAATGAAGAGGGATGTTGTGAGCCACTCAGCAATCTCGACAGAGGCGCAATGTCGTCAAACGCACCCCCGTGGCCAGCTGCTGTCATCAATCTACAGTCAGTTCCTTGGATTGCTTTTCCAGTTAAATCCCTTGCATGAAGGCATCTTTCGGATAAAAGTGGACGCAACAAGTTTCAAGTCAGCAATCACAGAGATATCACTGTGCAACTGGGCAGAAGTAGATGTTCCCACCTCTACAGATCTATGAGGCTCTTTGAAGTAAATACAGCTCTACAGAGGTTAATGAGGAGTTTTAAGCTCAGTGGTTAATGAGTGCTGCTACACTTTCTGCAGGAGAGAAGGCAATTGTGAACTGCACTTTGGGACCAGAAGACACTCCACATGCTTGAGGGTGTTGATATGCAGTTCCTTCGTGACAGTTACTGCAGAACACTTCCACGTCATAGACACATGTGACAGAAAAACCTGTGAGAGATGAGGAGAGAATTCCGAATTCATGTGAGAACTGGGGTGTGTGATAACTTCATGGTCATTTAAATATGGTGGTTCAGATAGCCATAAATACCCAAGCTACATGCTAATGAACTGCTTTCAGTAGCTCATTAAATTTAAATTTTGGATCTCCATGTTCCAAAGGCATGTTATTTTATCATACAGTTTGATCAACCCAGCACCGCATTAATTGATTACTGAATTACTAACGTTTTCTTCAGACAATAGGGTTGGAAGTCCTTCGATGGCATAGAGAACTGTGCAATACTGTTGGCATCTGTTTTTGTTCTGTCATTTACTGTCTTCCTTCAGTGTACTTACGGTCAGTGACTCCAGTCAGGGTGCAACATGGTTTTGTAACTTTCCACCAGGACAAAACAAGACCCTGATACAGGTGTATATTCAATTCACTTCAGCCTACAGTAAAGAATGGCAAATGCTGTTGTAATCAACAAGCCTTTGAAGGAATCGCTTCACAATCCATTTTCCAACTGTTTTCCATCATAGAAATGGCTGGATATTTGTCCTGTACAGGGCAGATGTAAATGTGTTTCCTGGGAGGAAAAGCAAAGAGAACCTCAACTAAAATTGACAGGGCTGTAGGAAAATGGATCTCTGCCCAATCTTGGCTCTCAATTGTAAACATTGTTCTTACAGCTGGCCCGTCAAAGGGGATTTAGTGTGTGTGGCACACTGACTATACCCACATTTACTCCTGATTGCTGAAATTAGAGATGCAGGACCTTTTCTGGCACCCCCAGATATCCATGAAGGAATTCACTTTGGAAATTAGCACTAAATAGGTCTTTCAATGTTTGTCTTGCAACAGTTAGGACCAAATTTAAGAAAAGTTAGAGCTGCATTTGCATCAGAAAAATGACGCACGCTAACCCAGCACCATATTTAGACAGTGTCACTAGAACAGTCTAGCAACAAATTTCTAGACTTACATAAAGAAAATGAGGCAAACCCAGTAACCCCAGGACACGGGTATACAAATCTAATGAGAAGTGTTTTGGTCTCAAGGGGTAAGTGTGACCTTTGACTCTCACAGCAACCAATTGCTTTTTCAAGAAACCTCGCTAACACACAAGGCTGAAGGAACTTCAAAAAGTTATTCAATTATTGACATGATTTAGCAAAATAAGGTGCTCCCAAGATAACGGTGCAGTGAAAAGTGATTAGTGTGAAAATGTGAGTGCCGGGTGTTATATACAGTATGTACAATTTGTGGTTACAAATATACATGAAAGAAAGAGTGAACTTCAATGGGACCCCTTCAGTCCAGGTATCCAGAAGTCACTCATTTTATTTCAAAGTAATCCATTCAAATTAATGTTGACGTTTCGACCCCAAAGAAACATGTGTCATCTGAAGATGCTGTTCCCATTGCATGTTTTTACTTCTTCTGCCCAACGCAGTTTTTGATGATATGCTCCCCTCATGTTTCAGCAGCCTCAATGACTCCAGCACAGAAGCGTGCCTTTCTGAAAAGGGCAGAGAAGTTCCGGCACATCTGTGAGGTTCACAAAGGGTATCACAGGATGGCTAGGCAATATAGATGTGAGAAAACACTGGAGTTGTGACAGACTTTCCCTTATGGAGGACCAGGGAAACAGGCTGCTACTAGCACACATACTACAGAAACCTCGACACAGAAGGTCGGGGGTGGGTCTGCAGGTTATGCCCCCTCAATATCCATGGCCCCTACCACAACAGCAACCCCGCCACAGCCAAGATCATTTTCCACTGTCTTCAAATTTGAGGATGAAATGAGGAAGGACATGGCCGAGATCAAGTTGAGGTTGCCCAAATTGGAGGAGGCAAATGAGAGAAATTATAGACTATTAACGTACATCAAAAAGAAAATGAAGAGGCACTGACTTTGGACCCTTTCCTCCTCCCAGTACCTTCACTTCTCTAGATTTAAATGTAAATAGTTTTATTGGGTTTTAGATGGGCATGCATAGGTAAGCTAGCAGAGAGTAGGTGAGTTTTAGGACATATTTGGTATAGTTATGGGGGTTGGATTTAGGGATCTTTTTTGTTTTTGGGGGTATGGGAGGTTATGTATAGGGTTATATATTAATAAAAATATAAAAATATAAAATACAAATAAACAAAATACCCCAAAATATATATTTGCTAAGGCAATAGGTTTAGTTTGTCTATGTTTAGCTTTAGAATATGTTCTCCTTCTTGTCTATTGTCTCTTAAGGGGCATAGGGGGCCCAATGTTTATTGTGTGGCGTTAAGTGTATAAGATAAGTTTAGGTAAGGATAGCTAGCTGTAGGGATAAGTTAAGATTAGTTAGTATAGGTTAGGTTAGTGATGGTAAGTGTGTAGGTCAGGTTTTTGATAGGTAGAAATGTTTAGTATTAATAAATGCTGTTAGTTTCCTACAATATGGTGTCCATGATGATTGACTGTTTGGGTGTTATCATGTTTGCACTGGTCACGTTAGACAAATGCCTTTGGGTGTGCATTCAGTATTGATTAGCATGTGTGACTATGTGTATCCCCTGTGACCAAGTACCTGTCTGATTGGCAGCGATATGACATCAGCTACTCAATGCACTATTCAGTGCAGTTCCTGACACTCTGTCTGTGCATAAATACAAAATCTAAGACAGATAATCAGACACAATCCATTGTTTTTTGTAAGTAATGTCACATTCATTGTTTGAAGGTTTAGAAATTTTCACTCCACATCAATTGGGGAATGGACACTGGCACACTAACGGCAGCCCCTCACAGTCTCACATATGCCTATCTTGTTTGTCACATCAATGTTGCACTGGTACAATTATCAAAGATATTTTTAGACACTTGTGTTCTGAACCAAACATGCAATATGTAAACTTACATGTTACCTGTTTAATGCATGCTTGGAAGACTCAAAATTTTAGCTGGAGTCCACAATGCTATCAGTCACCTTAATCATGTGTTAGTCTATGTGTGTGGCTTTGTTTCTGACAGAAAGTGACACACGTCCTTTTGTTCAGTACTCATTATCATAGCTTCACACAATGCATACATTTGAAACAGTTGATGGGTCACTGAAAAAGCAGAACATATGTGAATATGGTAATTTATTTATATGTGCAAGTTTTGTTCCAGATGATCTACAATGTACAGTCCATACAACCCATGAAAGATCCCAAGCCATTGAATGTCCAGTCAGAGTCCAAGGGTGAGGGACATGTCATGAGACATGTGTAGGAGAGATGTGCATCAGTGAAGAGGTGTCCAAATTGACAATAGGTAGGAATTGAGATTATGAAGACATGCATGATAAGTCAACAGCGATAGATTAAGGAGTGCACGTTGCCAGCTGTCACTATACTGGCATGATCTTAAGCATAGAACTAAAGAGATATTGTCCATGTGAAACAGATTGTAGCTATCAAGTGTTTTTTCTGGTTGTTCCTTCCACATCTTCATCCTTTGATTTGTGTGGTGCCTCCTGTGCCATGAAGGTGAGGGGGGCACACACACATCATGGTATAGATATGTGGAATCAAAGGTCCCGGCAGCTGCCATTTCTGGGAAAGCAAAAGGCATCACTGCAGTAAAGAGGAACTGATGGTTTCACAACACAGCAGCTATATAATGGTAGTAGGCAGCCATGTTTTGAAGGGGGAGGCCAGATTGCTCAGCATGGACTCCAGGGCATTTTGGATAGCCCCTAGCCTGTTGTCAATCATGCTGCTGCCACTTTGAAAGGGCAATTGTTACAGCCTCTGCCTCGGGAGTTTGCATCACTCTGGACTTAATACCAAAAGATCACAGTGCAATTTTTGCACTGCTCTGTGAATATAGGGTTATTATCAAAAGATCACAGTACAATGTTTTTAACACTTTGGGAACATAGAGTTAATAAAATATCACAGTGCAATGTTTGTAACACTCTGGGAGCATAGGGTTAATATCAATAACACAAGTGATCGTTTTTATCACTGTTACATCTCAACGTAAGTTGATCTTAGCAATGTTAGCAATGAAACTTTCAGGCTGTTCACAGAATGTTCGGTATCACCAGCACCAATTATGCAAAAGTCACATCAAACTTAGCGATAACAAACATATTCACAATACATCGTTTTTATGATAATTGCACAAAAGAATTTTCTTTCTGAGATATATAGCAAGCAACAACGATAAGCGTTACTATGCGACTAGCATCCCAGTGACCTTAAATGCCAATGATGTTCCTTCTTAGGCACATCACACTCCAAAATATCTGACTTTCGTATATCAAGTCAGCAAGTGTCAAGTTTTAACAAATAAATACTTTTCGAGCGCTCGCAGCTCATTACCGTCTTTTTAATAGTCAATTCTCTCTATCTGTTCAACTCCCCAGAAGCAGCATCCAGGACACAGAACTGAACATGAGGATCAAACATGGAGAAGCAGAGACTCCTTCTTTGCAGCCGGTGACCTTTACAGCAAGCAATTCACTCAGTCCTGGTGTGGTTTAAATAACTGCTGCATCCAGCCACACCCAGTCTTAGTCATAGGTAGCCACACCCAGTCTGAGTCATAGGGATGTAGAAAGCTTCAGCACCACATGACCTAAACAAGCATTGGTTCCAACAAGCGTTGGTCTTTGTAAACAAGCATAGGTATCTTCAAATATTCTTATGGGGTTACAACAAACAATGGTCCCTGCAAAGGCAGATGATTGTTTTAAGAGTTCTTTACTGCAGCACATCCAGGTTTACAGGCCCAACAATCTGCCAGTCCACATTTCCCAGTGTGTTCCTCTCACATGAAATGACTCATCATGGTCTTCTGCACATGTACCCCTTTCATTGATTTGACTGTGTTACATATGCATTCCATGGGCGTTGTTAGGGATTTGTGCTCACACAACAAATGGAGATGTATGGAATAATTTGCATTTGTTTTTACAGATATTTGAGAATGTAACTGACTCCTCTGCCACCCTACGTGTATTCTTAGAGTGATGGAAAGGTGTGAGCTGTCCATATCCTCCCCCCTAGCCACTTTAAGTCATGTATCCAGCATCCTGCACCACCCATTGTGAGATTCAACCACCTTGTTTGTATGTGTGCAAACAGGACTTTCTCCCTTCCTGCAGAACAACACTCATCCGTGCATCACAGGTTTCCATGTTGCATAGCTGCAAGGATGCCTGCATATCTGGACTGAGTGTCCTTATGTAGGTGTTTTAGACATTCCTGTCTACACACCTACATATGAGGTGGTTCATCCCTACGATGTGTGGTGCAAGATACTGAACTCATGACTCAAGGCAGCTAGGAGGATGCATGTGCAAAGCCCACCTACTTCCATCACTCTAACAACACATGTGGGTGACATGAGGACACATTTTGAGGCTTGTTGATGTGTGGATGCATCATGTTGAGACACCACATCAAGGGTGGCATTGTAGTCGTGGTACTAAGGACTGACATTGTTGTAGTCCTATTGTGGACTACTTGGAATGTGTGTTGCAATCATCATCAATCATTGTAAGTGGCAGGCAGCATTCCTGTTAATTGAATTTGCAGGATGTGTACCTTCCTGTACATGTGCATTTGGACCGGCAACAGGGGCATCATTACCCCATGCACATTGTGTGGTAAAGTTTGTATTGTCTGCCATTACTTTTTCCATGTCTAAGGTTAATAGAGGGATGCATTGACTATCTGTGACAAGTACACATCCTCGCACATTTGAAATGATGCTGCACAGCACAGCAAGATGAGCTGTTGCACTGTCTCTTCTTCATAAATGGGTAAATATGTGCCACATTACCTGACACAGACATCATAGTGCTCTACCAATGCAGATTTATTTTAACTTACACTCCAGTGGTGGATAGTAGTAGCTCCTAATTACCATGTCAAGGTAAGGCACCTTGCATACCTTATCCTGGCTTAATTCTCTTGTGCCCCTCTCACACCTGACACTGTGTGTAGTTGCCATTCCATGTGTATGAATGGGATCTTCCCATGCAACACGTGTGTCCTGCCCAGCTTCTGATGCCTTTAAAAATATCTATATCTCAAGGGTGGTGAGGAAGTGACAAGTGGTTGTGTGACAAGTTTTTGTTTCCAAAGAATTTGGTTGTTCATTGTGTGTTGCATTGTGCATCAAACATAGGGCAAACTTTCTATGTATTTGATGCTTTGTTCCCAACTACCATTTTCCTTTCAGACCCCTTGACCCAGCCAACAACACCATGGAAGCACCTTATTTACATTACTTGTCACCATTGTGGATATTTCCACAGTAGCTGTAGGAAGGTAGCCTCTTTCTAGCCTTGTTACCCCCACTTTTGGCCTGTTTGTGGGTATATGTTAGGGTGTTTTTACTGTCTCACTGGGATCCTGCTAGCCAGGGCCCAGTGCTCATAGTGGAAACCCTATGTTGTCAGTGTGTTTGATATGTGTCACTGGGATCTTGCTAGCCAGGACCGCAGTGCTCATAAGTTTGTGGCCTGTATGTGTTTCCTGTGTGGTGCTTAACTGTATCACTGAGGCTCTGCTAACCAGAACCTCAGTGTTTATGCTCTCTCTGCTTTTAAAATTGTCACTGCAGGCTAGTGACTAATTTTACCAATTCTCATTGGCACACTGGAACACCCTTATAATTCCTTTGTATATGGTACCTAGGTACCCAGGGTAGTGGGGTTCCAGGAGATCCCTATGGGCTGCAGAATTTCTTTTGCCACCCATAGGGAGCTCAGACAATTCTTACACAGGACTGCCACTGCAGCCTGAGTGAAATAACGTCCACGTTATTTCACAGCCATTTTTCACAGCACATAAGTAACTTATGTCACCTATATGTCTAACCCTCACTTGGTGAAGGTTAGGTGCCAAGTTACTTAGTGTGTGGGCACCCTGGCACTAGCCAAGGTGCCCCCACATTGTTCAGGGCAAATTCCCCGGACTTTGTGAGTGCTGGGACACCATTACACGTGTGCACTACATATAGGTCAATACCTATATGTATCGTCACCATGGTAACTCCGATCATGGCCATGTAACATGTCTAGGATCATTTAATTGTCACCCCAACACCATTCTGGTATTGGGGTGACAATTCCATGCATCCCCGGGTCTCTAGCACAGAACTCGGGTACTGCCAAACTTGCTTTCCGGGGTCTCCACTGCAGCTCCTGCTGCTGCCAACCCCTCAGACAGCTTTCTGCCCCCCTGGGGCCTGGGCAGCCTGGTCCCAGGAAGGCAGAACAAAGAATTTCCTCTGAGAGACGGTGTTACACCCTCTCCCGTTGGAAATAGGTGTGAAGGGCTGGGGAGGAGTAGCCTCCCCCAGCCTCTGGAAATGCTTTGATGGGCACAGATGGTGCCCATCTCTGCATAAGCCAGTCTACACCGGTTCAGGGATCCCCCAGCGCTGCTCTGGTGCGAAACTGGACAAAGGAAAGGGGAGTGACCACTCCCCTGACCAGCACCTCCCACGGGAGGTGCCCAGAGCTCTTCCAGTGTGTCCCAGACCTCTGCCATCTTGGATTCAGAGGTGTTGGGGCACAATGGACAGCTCTGAGTGGCCAGTGCCAGCAGGTGACATCAGAGACCCCCTCTGATAGGTGCTTACCTTTCTCAGTAGCCAATCCTCCTTTCTGGGCTATTTAGGGTCTCTCCTCTGGGCTATTCCTCAGATAACGAATGCAAGAGCTCATCAGAGTTTCTCTGCACTTCCCTCTTTGACTTCTGCCAAGGATCGACCGCTGACTGCTCAGGACGCCTGCAAAACTGCAACAAAGTAGCAAGACGACTACCAGCAACATTGTAGCGCCTCATCCTGCCAGCTTTCTTGACTGTTTCCTGGTGGTGCATGCACTGAGGGCTGTCTGCCTTCATCCTGCACTGGAAGCCAAGAAGAAATCTCCCGTGGGTCGACTGAATCTTCCCCCTGCTAACGCAGGCACCAAACTTCTGCATCACCGGTCCTCTGGGTCCCCTCTCATTCTGACAAGTGTGGTCCTGGAACACAGGAGCTGGGTCCAAGTGTCTCCCACAGTCCAGTGGCCTTTCTGTCCAAATTTGGTGGAGGTAAGTCCTTGCCTTCCCACGCCAGACAGCAAACCTGTGTACTGCGTGATCTGCAGCTGCTCGGGCTTCTGTGCACTTTTCCAAGACTTCCTTTGTGCACAGCCTAGCCTGGGTCCCCAACACACCGTCCTGCATTGCCTAACTATCTGAGTTGGACTCTGACGTCGTGGGACCCTCCTTTGTGACTCTGAGTCGACCACTGTCCTCAGGTCTTCTAAGTGCCTGCTCTGGTACTTCTGTGGGTGTTGCCTGCTTCTGTGGGGGCTCTCTGAGTTACTGCGTGCCCCCTCTGTCTACTCCTCCAAGAGGCAACATCCTGGTTCTTCCTGGACCCTAGCAGCACCCAAAATAGTCACCACGACTCTTGCAGCTAGCAAGGCTTGTTTGCGGTATTTCTGCATGAAAGCACTTCTGCAACCTCCAGTACGCCGTGGGACATCTTCTGACCAAAGGAGAAGTTCCTGGCATCTTTCGTTGTTGCAGAATCTTCAGCTTCTTCCACCCGGAGGCAGCCCTTTTGCTCCTTCATCCGGGGTTTAGTGGGCTCCTGCCCCCCCCTGGACACTTGCGTGACTCTTGGACTTGGTCCCCTTCCTTTACAGGTCCTCAGGTCCAGGAATCCGTCTTCAGTGTTTTGCTGGTGGTTGTGGGGTACAGAATCCCCTATCTCGACTATACTGTCTTTCTGGGGTAGTAGGGTAACTTTACTCCTACTTTTCAGGGTCTTGGGGTGGGGTATTTTGGACACCCTTACTGTTTTCTCACAGTCCCAGCGACCCTCTACAACCTACCATAGGCCTGGGGTCCATTCGTGATTCGCATTCCACTTTTGGAGTATATGGTTTGTGTTGCCCCTAGGCCTATTCCTACCCATTACATCCTATTGTGATTCTGCATTGTTTGCACTACTTTTCTTACTGTTACTTACCTGATTTTGGGTTGTGTACATATAATTTGTGTATATTACTTACCTCCTAAGTGAGGGTATTCTCTGAGATACTTTTGGCATATTGGGGGTCATTACGACCTCGGCGGTCTTGCAAAAAGACCGCCGAGGCCGCGGGAGCCAGAATACCGCCATTGCCAGCGGTATTCCTGGCTCCCTATTATGAAATTTCCACTGGGCCAGCGGAAATGTCACATCAACATTGCTGCCGGCTCGTAATAGAGCCGGCGGCAATACTGATGTGCAGCGGGTGCAGTAGCACCCGTCGCGCATTTCACTGCCTGAAATTTGGGCAGTGAAATGCGCAACGGGGCTATGCCTGGGGGCCCCTGCACTGCCCATGCCAAGTCCCAAGCACCCCAAGTCCCCTTTCCGCCAGCCTTTCAATGGCGGTGTTTACTGCCACGGACAGGCTGGCGGTCGGGGACTCATAATCCCTAGGTCAGCGGTGCTTGCACCGCTGCCCTGGGGATTATGACCGGCAGGCGGAATCCTGGCGGCATATTGGACGGGCCGGCGGTATGGCCGTGGCAATTCCGCCACGGTTATAATTGCTGGCGGAACACCTCCAGCCTGTTGGCGGTGTTACCGCCAACTTACCGCCGGCCGCCAGGGTCGTAATGACCCCCATTGTCCCTAAAATAAAGTACCTTTATTTTTAGTAACTCTGAGTATTGTATTTTCTTGTGATATAGTGCTATATGATATAGGTGGTATAGTAGGAGCTTTGCATGTCTCCTAGTTCAGCCTAAGCTGCTTTGCCATAGCTACCTCTATCAGCCTAAGCTGCTAGAAACACCTCTATTCTACTAATAAGGGATAACTGGACCTGGCACAAGGTGTAAGTACCCCAAGGTACCCACTATAAGCCAGGCCAGCCTCCTACTGTAGCCTCATGAGTTTTGGCACAATAGTGGTGCTTTACTGCACTGACACCATATATGATGGCACTAGTGCAGCAAAGCACAGGGAGGTCCATTGCTTACAATGCTTGCGTCTCTTTCACATCTGCCTTTGGCAGGCCTCACAAATAAGGTTAACAGATAGCACAGTGCAAGCTTTATGTATCATCTGCCCCATTTGTTCTTCCTTCCCCGCACAAGAAATATTTCCTTGCATACATCATATCTGGCACAGGCATGTTGTGGTGCAAGGATGTACAAAGTGGAACTATGCATGCATTTTGTGACTTTGTTAATTTAGCACAAGGGGAATGACTGCCCTCCCGGGGTTGATTTCAGCCCCAGGAACTCCATTCCCCCAGGGCCGGTTGTTATATTGAACGGGGAAGGGGCATGCTGTCCACCTCCCTGAGATGATTTTGCACCCTAGGAACCCATCCCCACGGGTCCGGTGCATATTGCAGGGGGAGAGGGGCAGGCAGCCTTCTCTCCAGGTCGTTTTTTTCCTGGGACCCCAATCCCTGGGGCCCACTCTCTGAAAGGTTGGTTCTCTGGGTGGGGATTGTGGGAGGTGTCCCAAGGCCACCACAGCACCAGCTGGCACCCCGCACCCATCTCTTAATGCTGCTCCCTGCAGGCAGGAGCAATATTTTGATCTGTTTCTCTACATCTGTCTGGGCAGGGAAACAGATTTAAAGTCCACTCCTAGTGGGTGGGAGCAATTTTGAACCTCTCGCCAGCAGGGTGTGGACTTGTTCTTTGCTCCTGCTTGGTGGGAGTTTTGAACTGCTTCTGTCAAATGAGAGCAAATTCAGGTTTCCCTTCCCGCACTCCCTTCAAGTAATTGGCCCTGGCTGTGGGCTCACTGGTCGTCACTGGGGGTTCTTGCGGCTTGAGTACGGGAGCCACGCTGACCCCTCCCCATTTTTACAAATGTCTACCCATTTATGAAATCAGCCCTAGGAGCAGGCTCCCCGGGGCAGAAGATAATTAAATACGGCAAGGCCACTTCTTTTTTTTCGATCCCATGACGGTCTTGTGGGATCCATTTAATTTTTTGCAGATTTGTTTTTTCCTTTTTTGGCCCTTGGGGGAGCTCTATCACTGCCCTCAGGACTAGAAGGAAAGGATATCCCTACCCTTTTTGACTTCAGGACAAAGGACTAAGGTGGTCATTCTGACCTCGGCGGTAAAAGGCGCCTACCGCCGGTCAGAAATCCTCCATAATCCCGCCGCGGTCGCGGAAACCCGCCACGGTCATTCTGACCCGCAGAAGGCAAACCTCCGAAAATCCGACCGCCACAACAGACCGCCAGACCAGCGGTCGGCGGAAAGGTGGAGGTGACCAAACCTCCACCGCCACGCCAACAGAAATACGCCCATCCCATTACGACCCACGAATCCACGCGGCGGTCATTCAAACGCGGTATTCCATTGGCGGGACACACCGGCGCGGTCAGAATACACACAAACGAACAAAACTCAGCCACATTGGACGATTTGAATCCCACTCACCTGATACACATACACACACCACTCCCACACACACAATACAATATAAAACACACACCCACATCACCCACAAACCCCTACGCTTAAAAATTCGGAAAGAAGGCAAGAGCGAGACACCAGCATCCAAAACATAACAGCCACAGCCACTCAACACCATCACCCACACACTATCCACACACAAAACAACACACACCACCACACTCAACTCACTTAAATACACATACTCCACCCCACACATCATACACACCACCCCATGGCACCCCAAAGACAACCCCGCTTCACAGACGAAGAACTCAGGGTCATGGTGGAGGAAATCGTTCGGGTAGAGCCCCAGCTGTTCGGCACACAGATACAATACACCAGCATTGCCCGGAGGACGGAGCTATGGCAGAGGATTGTCGACAGGGTGAACGCAGTGGGACAGCACCCCAGAAATCGGGAAGACATCAGGAAGCGATGGAACGACCTACGGGGGAAGGTGCGTTCCATGGTATCCAGGCACAACATCGCCGTGCAGAAGACTGGCGGAGGACCCCCACCTCAACCCCCACAATTCACATCATGGGAGGAGGAAGTCTTGAACATCCTGCATCCTGACGGCCTCGCAGGAGTCTGCGGAGGAATGGATACTGGTAAGTTGAAGCTTCAATACTGCTTCCCCCCCACCTGCATGCCAAATCAGACCCCAACCCTCACCCCCATCCTCGAACCCCACCCTCACCCCCACCCCCATCCTCACCCCCACCCTCACCCCCACCACCATCCTCACCCCCACCACCATCCTCACCCCCACCACCATCCTCACCCCCACCCCCAGCACACCTATTCCCCGCCAATGTCTCACCATCACAACCCACACATCCCAAAACCTAGGCCTGCATGCGTCCACTAAGCATGGACACCCATCACCAAAGCATGCCCAATGCATATACACATCCCCCCCACAAGCCACCCTCACCAAAGCCCCCACACACGAATGCCAGCACTTGGGGACACGAGAACCCACAGATACACCCATATGCGACACATTTAAACTATAACCATACCTCTATACCCCTGCAGGACCCGACCGTCAACACACCGCGGCGGAGGGGCCAGAATTATCCACACCCCCCACCCAAGAGGCCGTCAGCGATGACAGCAGCTCTGTCGACCTGGACACCGAGGACCAGCCCGGACCATCGGGGACCTCTGGACAGTCGGTTCCCCTCACACAGGCCCAGGCCACTACAGACCCAAACCCCTCTGGGAACACCAGCACAGCTCCCACCCAGCGGGCCCATGCCTCTGTCTCCAGGGCGCGTCAATCTGCGGTGTGTCTACCACTACAGGGCACCCAGGATAACCCACCCACCCCAACAACAACAGGGACCTGGGGGCAGTGGTAGTGGGCACACCGGCCAGGGGGCAGAGGCCCAGGGAAACAGGGCAACTCGGCGGGCAGCTGTGCGACAGGGGGGGGAGGAGAGGCCCAGGGAACCCACTCTCCACGAGGTCCTCACCACCATCATGGGAGCATACAACCGCTCCCAGGAGACGATGGCGACGGTACTGGCCCGGTTCCAGGAGATCCAGGTGCTGCAGGAGGAACACTATCGGGGGTACAGGGAGGACATCAGAGCCATCAACACCACCCTGGTTACCATGGTAGGGCTGCTGCAGGACCTCGTAAACAGCAGGGCGGACACTGAACAACACCCAAGGGCCCCTGCCACTAGCCTGGACCAAGAACAGCCATCCACCTCGGCCGGCGCTAGTGGACAGGAGGCCCCCGCACAGCAGCAGCCCACCAGACCCCCACCTCCTGCAGGAGAAGAACCACCCCGCAAGAGGGCCGTGAGATCTCGCAAGAAGACAGAGTAGGATGTCAAGACCCCCGCCAGCAAAGGATACCACCTGATGTCATCCCACTGTCCCACATTGTCACCCTGTCCATCCTTGAACTGCCCATGCTCCATCTCTCCACAGGCCTCTGGACAATGCACCTGTGTGACTGTTACTCTGGACTCTGCCATGGACATTCCTTCACCATAGCCCCCACCCACTTGAAACCACCCATCCCATTTTGAGCACTTAAATAAACACCTATTTTGCACCAAAATATCAGGAGTCTGGCTGTGATTTCAATAGATTGTAATTGACATGACAGTGCAAATATGTCCTTGTACATGGTGAAGTCAACAAACAGCTGCCACAAAGCTGTAGTCCATGGGGAAACGAAGCACAGGACTCGTAGTGGGGACCCCAGATCTGAAATAGGGAGGGAAAAGCCAAAACTCAGTCATCATACACTGGGGCAAATAGACAGGCAGCAGAGATGCTGGAGAGTAGTTAACATTTACTAAATTATCTTTGAAATGTTACCTGTGTCCTATTGGAAGTACTGTTCAATGATTCTGTCCCTGTTGTCTGTTTCAGCCCCGTCGTCTTCCTCCTCGTCACTCTCCTCAGGTTCCACCGCTGCCACAACACCACCGTCTCGACCATCCTCCTGCAGGAAAGGCACCTGGCGGCGCAAAGCCAGGTTGTGAAGCATGCAGCAGGCCACGATGATGTGACACACCTTCTTAGGTGAGTACATTAGGGATCCACCTGTCATATGCAGGCAGCGAAACCTGGCCTTTAGGAGGCCAAAGGTGCGTTCGATCACCCTCCTAGTACGCCCATGGGCCTCATTGTACCGTTCCTCTGCCCTGGTCCGGGGATTCCTTACTGGGGTCAGTAGCCACGACAGGTTGGGGTACCCAGAGTCCCCCACTAGCCATACACGGTGTCTCTGTAGCTGTTCCATCACGTAAGGGATGCTGCTATTCCTGAGGATGTAGGCGTCATGCACTGACCCTGGGAATTTGGCATTTACATGCGAGATGTAGTGGTCAGCCAAACACACCACCTGGATGTTCATTGAATGGTAATTTTTTCTGTTCCTGTACACCTGCTCCCTGTCTCTTGGGGGAACCAAAGCCACATGGGTCCCATCAATGGCACCAATTACGTTGGGAATATGTCCAAGGGCGTAGAAATCACCCTTCACTGTAGCCAATTCGCCCACCTCAGGGAAAATGATGTAGTTCCTCACGGATTTCATCAGGGCAGACAACACTCTGGATAACACCTTCGAAAACATGGGCTGAGACATCCCGGAAGCAATTCCCACAGTTGTCTGAAATGACCCACTTGCCAAGAAATGTAGTACTGACATGACCTGCACCAGAGGGGGAATCCCTGTGGGTTGGCGGATGGGGGACATCAGGTCGGGCTCCAGCTGGGCACACAGTTCATGGATAGTGGCACGGTTAAGACGGTAGGTCAGGATAATGTGGCGTTCTTCCATTGTCGACAGGTCCACCAGCGGTCGGTACACGGGAGGATTCATCCGTCTCCTCGCCCAACCCAGCGGACGGTGCCTAGGAAGGACAACATGGAGCACACAGTCAAGCAACCCACAGGTACGTACTCACAGCTAGCACAGTATACGATTCTCTATGCAGTGAATGGCGTGTCTGAGTGGCTATGCAAGGCCTAGGCCTGTGTGACGCAGTTGAAATTGAGCCATGTGGGCCCTGGAAATGGCGGCTGCCTGACCTGTGAAGTGTGACAATGGGATGTGAGGTCAATGCGCTGGCGTGGCACACCGCGGCGGGCGGCGGGCGAAGACCGCGGCGCGAAGCCGCATTGGTTAACATTGAAGCCTATGGGTTTCAGGAGCCAATGGCGAAGGGCGCCGGCGGTGGCGGGACGCACCGCCGCGGTACGCACCGCCGCGGACGTGACCGCCATTTTCTATCTACTTATCCACTTGCGACTTGAACTTTCACAGGAGAGGACCTATACTGCAAGTGTTGCTGTGACCTCGGTCTGGAAGGGACAATGGCTGCTGCGACTGGGGAAAGGGCCCCTGCCTTCACTGGAGAGGAGTTGGAGAAACTTGTGGATGGGGTCCTCCCCCAGTATGCGCTACTCTACGGTCCTCCAGACCAACAAGTGAGTTTAATTCAATATGGATTTGGGGCCACTGGCTGGCTTGGGGGCCTGGCGGGGATGGGGGGCATGTTGGGGCTGGCGGGGGGCCTGGCGGGGGGCCTGGCGGGGATGGGGGGAGGGCTGGGGGTCCCCCTAGGCCAGGGCGATATCTGTAGGCTGGGCACCCCCGTAAGCCCCTGTGTCCCCAGCCACCACCCTCAGTAGTTTGTCAGTACAGCCATCCCTGGGCCGTGTCATCCATGGGTGCAGTTGTCAACTCTAGGCGTGTAGGCCATGTTCCACGGAATGCGTAGCGTACCCCAAGTGCGCAACTTAGTGCAGGGGGCATCTGTGTCTGTCATGTCCGCTAACTGTACCGGAGATCCATGTACTCAATATCCCTTTATTTCTCTCTCCCCCCCCTTTTTGTTTGTCTTTCTGTGCTTGTGTGCATCAGCATCATCAGGCGGAGGAGAAGTGGCATCGGGGCAGGAGGGAGCTGCATCTCACATGGCCCAGGAGGGCCATGCCACAGAGTCAGACTGGACCAGTGAGACGGAGGGCGAGGGGAGCTCCACGACGGGGACGACTGGACCCTGCAGCGACACGGACACGTCCTCGGAAGGGGGCTCCCTTGCGGGGGTGGCACCATCCGTGCCCCCCGCCATTACAGGTACAGCCGCCACCCAGCGCACCATCTCCGCCCTCCCAGCAGCCCCTCAGCGTTCGCCCCGTGCCCGCTCTGCCAGGAAGCCGGGCATCTCCTTCGCCCCAGGCACCTCAGGCCCTGCCCCTGTTACCCCCGCTGCCCTCAGTGAGGAGGTCATTGACCTCCTCCGAACGCTCATTGTTGGGCAGACTACCCTTTTGAATGCCATCCAGGGGGTGGAGAGGGAGGTTCATCGCAGCAATGCGTACCTGGAGGGCATTCATTCGGGTCAGGCTGCCCATCAGCGATCGTTCCAGGCTCTGGCCTCAGCACTGACGGCAGCCATTGTCCCTGTCTCCTGCCTGCCTCTACTAACTCCCTCCTCCCAGTCTCCTGTTCCTCTGCCTGTCCCACCCACACCATCAGACCAGCCTGCACACACCTCAACACCCAAGAGAAGCTCATCCAAACATAAGCACCACAGATCACGCAGACATTCACACACACAACATTCCGATGCAGACATGCCAACAGTCACTACCACCTCTGTGACCCCCACCTCCTCGTCTCCCTCCTCCCTCCCTGTGATGTCTACACTCACACCTCCATTCACCTCACCATCAGCCAATGTTTCCATCACCAGCACACCCTCCACTCCAGTCCGCACACGTGCAGTCACCACCCCCACTGCCATTTACACGTCCCCTGTGTCCTCTCCCACTGTGTCTGTCACCCCCTCTTCCACACCACACAAACGCAGCCACCCACCCACCCAACAGCCATCCACCTCACGACAGCCTATCCCTCTGGCACCTGCACCCAAAGACAGCAAACGTGACTCACCTACAACCACATCCTCTCCCTCCACTCCCATTCCCACTGTACCTACCACTCTCCATTGTCCCAAGAAGCTCTTCCTCGCCACTACTAACTTCTTTCCTGACCCTGAGCCCCCCCCTCCTTCTCGTCGGGGTAAGAAGAGCACCTCAGCCACCACCAGCCCTGCAGCCCCCTTGACAAGGGTGCAGGGGTATTGGAGCCCGCCAGCCCGCATGTCTGGATCTTCGCCCAGCAGCAAGGGGACAGCCAGCCCACCCCCTGGGAAGAGGAGCAGAAGGCGGAAGGGTCGCCGCAGGAGCCCGCCTTCTACATCCCCCCCGGACACCACCCAGAGACAGTCACCAGCCACAGCTCCAAAGGGAGGAAAGGGCCACAGGCCCACGACTAAGGAGGGCAAGGGCAGCAAGTCGGAGAGGTCAGGCAGCAGGCCTGCTGCCCAGGAGGAGCCCACAACCCCCATAGCCGCTGCCCCGGGAGGAACCGGCACAGCTGCCCCGGGAGAGCCCACCACCCCCATAGCCGCTGCCCAGGGAGGACCCAGCCCAGCTGGCCAGGAGGGCCCCACCACCCACAGCCCAGGTGGGCAGTGAAGGAGCACCATCCCCGCTGGCCAGGAGGGCACCACCAGGCAATTAGCAGTTGGCCATAGACCGGCTGCCGTCTCCAGAACCGCTGAACTGGGCCCCGCCGTCTCCAGAACCGCTGAACTGGGCCCGCCGTCTCAAGAACCGCTGAACTGGGCCCGCCGTCTCCAGAACTGCTGAACTGGGCCCCGCCGTCTCAAGAACCGCTGAACTGGGCCCCGCCGTCTCAAGAACCGCTGAACTGGGCCCTTCAAGGCAAGGAGCGCTGAACTGGGCCCCGCCGTCTCAAGAACCGCTGAACTGGGCCCCGCCGTCTCCAGAACCGCTGAACTGGGCCCCGCCGTCTCAAGAACCGCTGAACTGGGCCCCGCCGTCTCCAGAACCGCTGAACTGGGCCCCGCCATCTCAAGAACCGCTGAACTGGGCCCCGCCGTCTCCAGAACCGCTGAACTGGGCCCCGCCGTCTCAAGAACCGCTGAACTGGGCCCCGCCGTCTCAAGAACCGCTGAACTGGGCCCTTCAAGGCAAGGAGCGCTGAACTGGGCCCCGCCGTCTCAAGAACCGCTGAACTGGGCCCGCCGTCTCCAGAACCGCTGAACTGGGCCCTTCAAGGCAAGGAGCGCTGAACTGGGCCCCGCCGTCTCAAGAACCGCTGAACTGGGCCCCGCCGTCTCCAGAACCGCTGAACTGGGCCCCGCCGTCTCAAGAACCGCTGAACTGGGCCCCGCCGTCTCCAGAACCGCTGAACTGGGCCCCGCCGTCTCAAGAACCGCTGAACTGGGCCCCGCCGTCTCCAGAACCGCTGAACTGGGCCCCGCCGTCTCAAGAACCGCTGAACTGGGCCCCGCCGTCTCAAGAACCGCTGAACTGGGCCCTTCAAGGCAAGGAGCGCTGAACTGGGCCCCGCCGTCTCAAGAACCGCTGAACTGGGCCCCGCCGTCTCCAGAACCGCTGAACTGGGCCCTTCAAGGCAAGGAGCGCTGAACTGGGCCCCGCCGTCTCAAGAACCGCTGAACTGGGCCCCGCCGTCTCCAGAACCGCTGAACTGGGCCCCGCCGTCTCAAGAACCGCTGAACTGGGCCCTTCAAGGCAAGGAGCGCTGAACTGGGCCCCGCCGTCTCAAGAACCGCTGAACAGGGCCCCGCCGTCTCAAGAACCGCTGAACTGGGCCCTTCAGGGCAAGAACCGCTGGCCCTTTGGCAGACGTGGCAGGGCAGGATCTATCTCGGGCAGGGCTGCAGGATGTCCTCTGGCCAACTTGCCTCCTCCAGTGGCAGTGGGGTCTGTTATGGACTGTATGGACTGTGGCTTTGCTCTCCCCAGGATGGCCCAGTGGGCAGGCCACCCACTGTATGGACTGTATGGACTGTGGCTTTGCTCTCCCCAGGATGGCCCAGTGGGCAGGCCACCCACTGTATGGACTGTGGCTTTGCTCTCCCCAGGATGGCCCAGTGGGCAGGCCACCCACTGTATGGACTGTATGGACTGTGGCTTTGCTCTCCCCAGGATGGCCCAGTGGGCAGGCCACCCACTGTATGGACTGTATGGACTGTGGCTTTGCTCTCCCCAGGATGGCCCAGTGGGCAGGCCACCCACTGTATGGACTGTATGGACTGTGGCTTTGCTCTCCCCAGGATGGGCCAGTGGTCATGGAGTCCCCTCGTGGATCTGGCGTCGTGTACTCAAGTGGCTGAGGTGCCCCCCCTTCCCTTCCCCCTGAGGTGCCTGTCCTATTTTCTTTCTGATGCCCCTGCAGTGTTCTCTCCGTGGAGTTCTTGTCGTGGGACTGGGCCTTGCCCCTTTGCACAGGACCCCTGTGATCCACGGACAGTGGTTGGACTACATTTAGTAGCTGTATATATTTTGTACATAGTTTATTTATTTATTGGGATTAATGGTGTACATATTTCAATATATCTGCCCGTTTATGATCTCTTCTTTTGGTCTTTGCATTATTTCGGAGGGGGGTGGTTTGTGGGTTGTGACAGTGATCTGTGGGAATGCATTGATGTGTGTGTTGTAGTGGGTGTGGGTGGGTGGGTGTGTGCCGGTAATCTTTTCCCTCCCCTGTGTCGTAGGTGCCGTACTCACCGATGTCTTCCGCGCCGCCGGGCGTGCTCCTGGTATATGAGCAGGAATAGGAGTGCGGGGATGACCTGCAACTCTGGCTCCATACTGCCGGAATCTCGCGTGGAGTGCGTAGAGGTGAGCGTTTTCCCGTTCGTAGTCTGTTTCCGCCGTGTTCTTATCGGCGGTGCTCCCGTCCCGGAAAAGGTGGCAGATTGGTGGGTCGTAATAGGGTGGGCGGTACTTTGTCTGCCGCCGGGCTGTTGGCGGGAACTGCCGCGCTGTTTGTTTGTACCGCTGTGGCGGTCGGAGTGTTAAGTTGGCGGGCTGTGTTGGCGGTTCCCGCCAGGGTCAGAATTGCATATTTTAGACCGCCGGCCTGTTGGCGGCTTGGCCGCCGCTTTATCACCGACCGCCAGGGTCAGAATGAGGGCCTAAGTCCCCAAGTCCTGTAATGGGTGGTATAAAAAATGTTCTCATGTTGCCGGCAGCCAATCGAAGCGCTTGTTCTCATGGGAGTCTGACTCCCACAGGAGCGAGATGGCCCCAGGGAAATAAAGCTTTCTGGCCAAATCAGAACACTCCATTTTTAGATTGGCCCTCCCGCAAGAATCTCTGGAGACTCTTGCAGACCAACCGTCCCGATATCTATATCATTTTTACCCTTAGTTTCTCAAAAACTACTGACTGGAATTACACCACATCAAAAAGCACAATCTGTGGACCAAGCTTTAGCTTCCTGCCTGTCTTTTGTGTGATTCTGTTCAGCAGTTTGTGCTTTAGCCTGTCTTTATGTGGTCTATGGAAAATTAATGGGGAATTTACATTTCTTTTGGATAAATGTATGAAGATTTGTCACAATGGGCTAAAGTTATTAGCAAACCAAAAAACTATATTTCTATGCGAAAGCAAACCTAACTATAACAACTTAGGGGCATATTTATGCTCTGTTTGCACCAAATTAGCGTTATTTTTTCGTCTTCTCTAATTCGGTGCATAACTAACTCTATATTAACACTTTGGTGCTAGACCCGTCTAGCGCCAAAAATATGAAGTTAAATTTATTTTTGGGAAATGGAAACCTACCTTGCCTTAATGTGATGCAAGGTAGGCGTTCCCGTGCAAAAAATCACTCTATGGCCTTAACGCCATATTTATACTACAGTACAAAAATGGTGCACGGGAGGGAGGAGGGGTCAAAAAATGGTGCAAAGCTTGCTTTGCCCCGTTTTTTAACTCCTGTTTCAGGTGTCAGGGGACCTGTGGGCCTATTTCCATGGTAGAACACCATGGAATGAGCCCACAGGTGCCCTCCCGAGGCCCCAGGGGCACCCTCACCCACACCAGAGGAACTGCGGAGGATGGGGACCCCATCCCAGGTAAGTACAGGTAAGTATTGCATTTTATTTTTCAAAGTGCCATAGGGGGCCCTGAAATGGGCCCCCATACATGGCACATGGTGCAATGGCCATGCCCAGGGGACCCTTGTCCCCTGTGCTGGCCATTGGGGTGGTGGCTATGGCTCCTGCCTTTTCTAAGGCAGGAGTCATGTGGCATGGTAGGTTTAGCACCATAAAATGACGCTAATCTGGTGAGAGTCATTATTTTTTACTTTAACCTGCCTAAAATGATTTTAAATAGGGCCTTAGTGTCGACCTCCACTAGGTTTTTGTATATATATATATATATATATATATATATATATATATATATATGAATATGAAAAAACAAAGGTTACAGGGACGTTATAGCTCTCAGGTCCTCTTTGTTTTTTAAAAAAAAAATTGTGGGACTCGGCTCAAATCGAGTCCCAACATGGCTACCAACACTTTCTTTTTGAAGTGTTGGAAGCCAATCAGATCTCAGCATAAGATCGGGATGGGTGGCGAATCCTTCACGTCCCTAGATGTACAAATTTGGATTTCCATTAATTTGTCTAGGCCTAGGCCAAGAGCCACTTTTTACTTTTTCTATAGAATATATACATATATTTCATAGAGAAAGTGTTTTTTGATTTGCCTATACGATTCTTCACAAAATATATGACCAATATATATATATTGTCAAATGTCTTTATATTCATTACAGGCCTCCTCTTCCCTGGCTACTTTTTTGGTGACAAAATATAAAGAGCAAATCTCCATATTCCATTTTTTTAAGGACACCAACTGCATAGATAACTTTCATAGCATTTGAAACTCTTCCTTTGCAAGTGGTGTTTTCTACATTTGCTTGGGAGATGCAAATGCCTGATCTCAGATGTTTGAATGGGAGGCTGTAGCCCTTCTTTTCTAAGATGCATTTTCCACTGGTTTGATGGGAGGTAGTCCAAAAGAAGAAATAAATATATCTATTTGCCAGCTACATGAATAATGTGTGTTTAATGGATTATCAAAGTAGTATCCTGCTGCCAAGGCAACTGTGACTGAAACCTAAGCTATCCTCTTCTTCACTTGATCTCTGCCATTTGACTGGTTGTAGGTACTACTTTAAACTGTGGCAACAAAATCTACAGAGTCAAGAACTGAGTGTTTACTATGTTTGATAAGCCAATTTAATCAGTTACCACTTGTTTTCCAGCCTCTTTGTGCTCCTCAGACAACTGCATTCTCTTAAAGTTTCAGCTATCTTGGTCTTTTCTGCCAAATGTCTATCTTTATTAGGTGCAACTTCAGTTTCTGAGGGACATGTAGGAATGATATATACTAAGTGGAGTAGTTATCATGGAAGTATCTGAGGCATGAGAAGCTTTGAAGTCTTAAATTACCTCAACAATCTTATCTCCTCACCCACTCACACAGTATAATGCTCCCTTGTTTCACACAAATTAACCCCCTAATCCAAATGTAATGCCTGATCTTCAGTCCTAATCATTCTTTTGTTTCTGCTATATTTTCTGTCACTGTGATTTTACAATGGAATATTCTTGGTCTAGGCAATGTTTGTATTTGATTACGGGTTTTGGGTTCTGGGGACAGTCAATGATAAAGTTGAGGTGATATGCTGTTGGGGTTCCCTTATACTTTGTTGATGTGGAAACAGAAGAGCAGTCAGATAGGTGTATCAACTGGTATGATCCCTTGACACATGTGTGACTGTGTGGGCATATTTCTGCTCCTCCATGAAATAATACTCCTCTAGAATTTATGGTATATATATTAATTAGTTGCAAATGAACCACAAATATACTTTATTCTTTCACAATTTAACTTCACATATCTTCTGCACTATAGAAGACAGAATTAATAAGTAGAGCTAGTGTATAAGGGATCCTGTTGTCCTGACGAATGCATTAGACCCATTTTCTGGGATATGAGGGTAGGCCAAAACATGGTTGACTCTATGAATGTGTGAGTGATGGTATTCTTAAGAATCCATCTGCAAGTATTTATTTAATTCTACCAGTGACAACCTCAAGCAAAACATTACCCGTTAGGGAAAAGGTAATTTTAGACATAGTATCCACATTAGAATTTCATATCCCTGATAAATAACTCCCTAAGAGTTCCTCAAACCAGTAGCTCATTCAGACAGGAATGTTTCTTAATCTAAATAAGGAGCAGAATGACAATGAAGCACGCCACCATTGGTGAGTGAGGGTCTTGCATCATTAAAAAGTGAATGTCCCCTTTGAGCTTGAAACTACTCCACCCTTTCTGCCCCCAATAATAGGTTTGCTACATCTTATGGTATTGTGGTATGCATATGGGTAGCACTTGTGTCAGACCTTAAAACACCTCTCTCACTCCTTATCAGTGGGTTTACTTTATCTTCATAACTATTATACTTAAGATTTAACTAACACTATCCCCTTCCTAGTTAAGGAGGCAATTTAAAATGCAGAAGATGTGACCTAATTCTTGAAGGCATGCTTAATTGGGTAAAACAAACCTTCTAAATGGGGTAACCTTCACCAGTCCTCTAAACAGCTTTCCCTATCACCAAAACTAGCTACAACTTGGATAATAAAGCTTGCATCAAGGGCATCTCTGCAGACACTAATGTGACTGCAATAAAGGTTATGATACTCTAAAATTGTCCTACTATTATATATAAATATATCATGCCATTGAATTTATTAAATGAAAATCTACTCCTGATGGAATAATATTCTGAAAACAGTATTTAGGACAGTATATTTATGTAAACAGTAAAACATACAGCCAAAAGAGTGCTGCTCAAACATTAGTGTCAAATGTAACTTACTGTCCTTGCTCCCTGATGGTACAAGGTCTGCCCTTTGTGTCATTTCCCACTCAAAAGCCAGAGGACTGTGTAACCTGCAATCAGCTATACAATATTTAATCTTTGCTATATTGCCATGCACTTTAATTGTAACAATGTTTTAACTCCATTTCCACACAGTGCAGCATGCACTATGAGGACTGAAGCATTCAACTGCTGACTCAATTGATACGTGATGGAGACTTTGGACCCGATGTACTAAGAGTTGGGGTGTGGCCAGCGACCGCGCAAGATGGCAGCTTCCCTCTGAGCTCTCCCAAACCCCCCGCACAGCTCAATCTATTTCCTGGCCATATGTGATTGCCTGGTCTCCTAAAAGTGAGATTTATTACTGGGATCTCCCAGCGACATGACTTCTGGCATGCTGATGTGACCAGTGTCCCTGCGGAACAACTTTATTACCGAAGATTGCGCCACCTCAGTAAACAAGATAGAGGTGCACTGAAATTGGACTGCCTAGTCATTGCGCCTGGGAGAAAAATCTTCACCTCACTGATATCAAAAGTACACCAGGATGCCTAAGAATTGCTCAGACAACTGACTATGAGCCCCAGGTACTCTTTATACATTGTGAGCATTCCTGATGACACTTTCACAATGAAGGGTGAATTGCTGTCGTCCCTTGTGTGACTAACTGAAGATATGAATGGATGATGGGGAAAGTACAACGAAAAGCTGAAGTAAAGTGTAAGAAGTCCAACCTGGTAGCTAACACCATTCACTGCACTGAAGCCCTACTCAAATAGACTGTACTGCACTGCATGATCTGTGCACCCAGGTCCTATTGGTTTTCCCTAAAATACCCTGGAGACACCCCCCCCCTGCACTGTCTAAGAATCTGCAAGCCCTTCTGTGACTCCCTGCAGCCTTTACAATAGCAATGTGTACTATGGATTAAAAAAACTCCAGAATGGTGCCCTGAAATATAAGTGTCTGTTGTAACCAGACTAATGACACTTTAAGCTCGAGAGTACATCGCACAGTAATTGTACTCAGAGTTTTCAGGGTACCTGGATCACTCAGAGAACCTGCGTTTGGCAACCAAGGTTTCTGCTTTTCTCCTTTAAATTCCCAGAGCCTCCTCATAATCTTATGTAAACGTTTATAGCACCTGGAGAACACTATGGAGATAACATTGAACTGGAGTCACTAATATTACAGACCTAAGAGACTACCACTTCCACCACTTACCATGTGTTTGCAAAGGCGAGTGATTAAATAATAGCCCCAATAGCACAGAATAGTTTTGTGACTGTTTATTTACTTCACCAGCTCGGTTTCACCCACTGATTCAACTACATCTATCAGACCTCCAAGTAAACATGGCAGAGCAGAGATAACATAAACAACTCAAGGACAAAGAAATCAAATCTAGTCTAAAAAGGTAAAAAAAGGATGCATTAGCCCCAGACCCTGTGATCAAAGAAAAACACGAGAATCAATCCACCTGTGAAATGATCCTAAAAAAGCATGACAACGTCCATGATATTGCTCAAAGCACCAAGACCAACCCTGAAATGCTACAAACAGAGGCTGCAGCAATCAGAAGAGATCTTAAAGACCTTAATTTAAGAGTGACAAATGCCAAAAATTGCATAAGCATGAATAGAGATTGCCTATCAACATAAGATAAACAGCTTCTCAAAACTGACGATGTCATTCGATCTCTTAAGTACGAAGTAACTTATTTGGAAGATGCAACAGGAGAAGGAACCTCAGGACATTTGCACTATCATGGGACAAATTCCCCATCTGCTGTTTCTTTTTTAGAATCAAAGATTTCATCAACCTTGGGCATGACCTTCACCAAGGACTTTGAAATTCAGTGTGCTCAGAGGGTTCCTACACATAGATCTACTTGACCTTTCCATAGGTGCTAGTATTTCAGCCCTTGCGCTTCCAACAATCTGAGTTCATCCTAACACATATGAAGAAGACCAAATCTTTCCTCTGGCAAGGCTCAAAGATCAGTAGATTGCAGGACTATGTCAGGGATACAGTCATAAGAAGGAAGGGTTTCTTAGCCCTAAAACAGTAATTCTTAGACAGAGCAATTCAGCACTCCTTCATTGCTCCAGCCATATTCAAGATAATCCATCAAGGAAAGAACAATGTTCTCTCAGATCACTCTGAGTTATGCATATTCCTGAATTATACTAATAATGAGACCCACATGGAAGACTCTCAAAATACCCATAGCTGAAATGTTACACATCTTACCTAGCAGCAATCTCTAATATCTGTATCCTTTAATGGGTTCTCGCCATGCTACAATTCCAGTATTGCCCTATGATCATCCAATGTATTATGTAACTTTAATCACTTTGGTTAGCATGCTATAACACTTTTAAAGCCCAATTGTTATTTATGTCTACTCTGCTTTAGATCTTCAAGATTGTTCTGCTTGATCAATTGTTTAACTCTGATTTGGGTGCCATATCTCACTTAACACATCATAATGGACCTCATTACAACATTGCCATTATTGACCAACTACCGCCACCACTACAGCAGCCAACATACCATCGCCGTGGCTACCAACTGCCCACCCGCATTATGACCGTCAACGGAATTCTGCCAGAAGGCTGGCGGAATACTGTTGACGGTCATGGTGGCGGAAGGCGATAAGGTAGCACTGCTGTCAGCAGCAGCACCACGCCAACAAAACACCACCGACCAAATCATGATACGGCCTGGCGGTGTTCTGCTGGCAGCAGCGCCGCATCCCATCTCCTGCCAGAGGACGTCCTGCTAGCAGGTAAGTCGGGTTCTCCGACAGGAGAGGGGGCAGGGTGGTGGTGTGTGCTGGGGTGTTGTGGGGGTGCGGGGGTGTGGGGGTGTGTGTCTGTTTTTGTATGCGTGCATGCGGTGTGAGTCATGTTGAATGTGTGCATGAATGACTGAATGTGAGTGTATATGTATGTTGTGTGTTGTGAATGCATGTGTGTGACAATGTATGCTGGTGTGTGTTGCGGTGTGTGGGTGTGTATGTGTGCATGCGTGGGTGGATGTGGGTATGCATGTGTGGGTGTGTAAATGTGCTAGGGGCAGGAGAGGGAGGGGGAGGGTGGGGGAGAACTCTGGGGAGGGGGCAGGGGAGACCCCTATCAGTGCCAGGGAAAGAATTCCCTGGCACTGATAGTGCCTACCCATGGGTTTCTTGGCGGTACGCTTGCTATGAAAACTATGGCGGTAGGTGGGGTCATAATCCCAAGGGTGGGATTATGACGGCCGCCTGGCCCAGTGGCCGTTCCCACCCTGGAGGTCGGAGTGGTACATTGGCGGTTTGGCAATGTCATAATTTGGGAAAAGGTACCGCCAGCCTGTTGGCTGTACCTTTCCCCAAATTACCGCCGACCGCCAGGGTCGTAATGAGGGCCATAATATGGTGGGGTAGACTGGAGACCATCAAAATGATGATTTCACCTCTAATAAATTTTCTACCCAGCATGATCCAAGCACCATATCTCCAGAATTCTTTCGTAACATTGACAAGACAGTTTCTTCCTTCCTGTGGGAGAGCAAAAAACAAAGAATCAGCCCACATTATGCCATTGGTGGTAAGTCCCGCTTACTGCCGTGCTGACCACCGCCAACATACCGGCGCCGCAGTGGATTACCGCTACCCATATTATGACACACACATACCAATCCATCACTATACAGACCCACACACAAGTCTGCCAGCCCAAAGGTCAGTGATAAATTGGCGGTACCAAAACCCACACCATTATGCCAATAGAACTACACCCACCGCATTATGACCCACAAATCACTGCAGCAGACATTCAACCGTGGTAAACCATTGGCGGTACATACCACCGCGCTCAAAATACACAGAATCTAACAAACCAACACCACATTGGGCAATTCAAAATACACACACCAGACACACATCCACCCACCACACCCACACACCCACAACACTATAAAACACACACACACAATACCCAGAACCCCTTATGATGACAAAATATTGCCAACTGAGAGAGACAGACCAAGAGCACCCACAGAACCAGAGCCACTAAACACCATCACTCATACACCATCCACGCACCTTATAGCACACCCCAACACATCACACCACACAGTGCACCCATGGCACCACAAAGACACCCCAGGTTCTCAGAGGAAGAGCTAAGGGTCATGGTGGAGGAAATCATCCGGGAGCCACAGCTATTCGGATCACAGGTGCAGCAGACATCCATTGCTAGGAAGATGGAGCTGTGGCAGAGAATCATGGACAGGGTCAATGCTGTGGGACAGCACCCAAGAACAAGGGATGACATCAAGAAGAGGTGGAACGACCTACAGGGGAAGGTGCGTTCCGTGGCAGCAAGACACCAGAGAGCATTTCAGAGGACTGGCGGTGGACCCCTACCTCCTCCCACACAACTAACAACATGGGAGGAGCAAGTCTTGGCAATCATGCATCCTGAGGGCCTGGCAGGAGTAGCATGAAGACTGGACTCTGGTAAGTCAACTCTCTATTACTATCACCCCCGTACCTGCAAGCCATTACATACCCCCACCCCTGCCCTCACCCCATCACGCCACCACCTCACATACACCCCACCATCACAACCCACTCATCCCAATACCAGGCTGTCAGGATACTTCAATTTGATTTCCTCAGAAGCAGAAGATAACTCCTCAGTCCCGACCCGAGCTACTCACAACGAATATTAATCCTTCGTGCTGAGTACCCCGGAGGGTGAAAGGGGAATGGGATGGTAGAGAGAATGCCATAGAGATGATGAACGCCAGTACTCAGTCTGCCTCTTCACATCTAAGATTGGATACAGCACCTGCAAGAGTCACAGTCGCAATTACTAGAGACATACAACATCAGTTTTTTTCACTTTCTACTCTCAACACTAAGGGGGTTATTCCAACTTTGGAGGAAGTGGTAATCCGTCCCAAAAGTGACGGTAAAGTGACGGATATACCACCAGCCGTATTACGAGTCCATTATAACCTATGGAACTCGTAATACGGCTGGTGGTAAATCCGTCACATTTGGGACGGATTACCACCTCCTCCAAAGTTGGAATAACCCCCTTTATTCTCTTTAATTCTATGATTTCTTCACTCACCCTGAGTTCTCTGTAGCCTTGCTTCTCTCTATAAATGATAGCTCTTCTTAAAAAAATGCTTATTACTGATTCTGGAAGAACTTCTCAACCTTTGTTAGAGATTGGTTTTATGTTGCTACATATATATATATATATAGTTGGTGATAATGCGTTCTTCAAATCAGCTGATGTTATTTAATTTCTCCTGTCTTATTGTGACTTCTGTCAATACTTGTATTTGTAAATGCTTGTTTATTAAAGTTTGTTTCTCCTTTCTTACTTCGACATTTGTTGATAACTTGTATTTGTAAATGCTTGTTTATTACAGTTAGTTTCTCCTTCCTTACTTCGACATCTGTCGATAACTTGTAGTTGTAAATGCTTGTTTATTTAAGTTTGTTTCTCTTTTAAACTCTATTTTGGTTTATTACCATTATATTTGTAAATGCTTATTTGTTAACAGTTCGTTTCTCCTTTAAACGTGGCCTTTGTTTATAACCTTGACATTTGTAGATACTTGCTCTTTTAAAGTTCGTTTTTTCTTTGACTTTAATATCTTAAACAAGAACCTTGTAAACATAAGGTTAATTCATACATTAACTCTGTAGCCTTGCCGACTTCCACGGGAACGGTCTACTATCAAACTCTTCGAATAAACCTTGACAATATTTATCCGTTTTCTGTAATATAATCTTCAAATGTAATTTTATCACACAGGAGTTTCTGTTCTGAAGCGCGCTCTCTCTCCACACAGCTGATTCCTGTCAGACCTCAGTTGAAGTGCAAGGCTTCCAGCTGGAGAGCTCGTAACCTAGCAACCAACCGATTGCAAGACTAGAACTGTAACTAACCTTCAGGACTCACAGCGGCCATCTTGGATCTTCTCTTCTTGATTCTTCCTTTGAAATAAGCGCAAGATTACTCTGCAAACCTTCTTCCAGTTTGGGCTTTGCTGTCTCCACTGAGGAAATCTCTTTGCTTTTCTCATGCACTTCTTTGATTTGACTTGGCAAGTTTGTGTGGTCATGACACAAGCTCTGCATGTAACACCAGTGCATGGACCTCCATCACAGACCTGCATGGACACACATCACTAAAGCATGAACACTAGTGACAATCACCTAGCCCACGAAATCACTACTCACACAAGACTAAGGGCAATAACAACAACCATAGAGGGCAACACACTCATGCACAAGATGGCACACACAGAAACAATAACACAGTGATGACAGCAGGTCTGCATGCCTGGATCTGGATGATCAACCTGGCCCATCAGGGACCTCCATACATTTGGTAAACCAGGCACAGTCCCATACCACCACAGAGCCTCCCCCTCAGGAAACACCACCACAGCACCCACCCAGCGGGCCCATACCACTGTCCCGAGGACAAGTCAATCAGCAGTGTGTCCACCACTACAGGGAGCCCAGGCCACCCCACAAACACAGGACGATCAGGGACCTGGGGTCAGTGGCAGTGGGCACACAGTTCAGGGGACAGAGGCACAGGACAACAGGGAAGCTGGGAGGACTGCTGTATGACAGTGGGAGGACAGGCCCAGGGAACTGACTCTCCAGGAGGCACTCACCAACATCCTGGGAGCATACCACCATTCCCAGGAGACGATGGGCCAGATACTGGACAAGATGCAGGAGACCCAGCAGCTGCAGGCGGGACAGTACATGGGGATCAGGGAGGACTTGAAGGACATCCACACCACCCTGGTCACCATTGCAGGGGTGCTCGCAGACATGGCCAATGCCATGAGGGAGGCAGTGGCACACCAACGGGCCCCTGACACTAGCCAAAACGATGAACAGCCTTCCACCTCTGCTGCCGCTAGTGGACAGGAGGGCCTGCCACAGGAACAACAGGCCACCAGCACCCCTCCCCCTGCAGAATGAGAACCACCCCGCAAACGGTCCCTGCGACCCAGGCAGAAGCCAGGGACCATTGCCAAGACCCCCGCAAGGAAATAAAACTCTCCTGAATGTCATCCTTGTGTCCCACTCAGTCTCCCTGTCCACCTTGAACTGCCATTGCTCCAACTTCCTATGCCCCCTTGGACAATGCACCTGTGATACCAATAGACTGGACTCTACCCTCGACTTTCCTCCATCAGCAACCCAGCCCATTGCAACACCCCTTCCACTTATTAGCACCTAAATAAACACCCTTGGAACAAATACAAGTATAGAGTCTGTCAATTGATTTAAATATGTACTCGTTTAACAAGCTGTAAACATTGCAATTCAACCTTACAGTAATGAATACATAGGTATGACCAGTAGTTGGCAGCAGTCAACACACCAGGAGCCAGAGTGGGGCACAGATATCTGAAAATAGAGATGCCATAAGTGGCCATAGTAGTGGGAAAATCAGCCTGCCATGTACAATGTCCAACACAAAACTGTCAATGGAAGGTGAAGTTACAGTTTCTTACCTGTGTGTCACTGGAAGTACTGTTGTATGATTGATGTTCTGTTGTCCTCATCCTCTGCCGCCTCTCCGTCACTGTCCACAGGGTCCACTGCGGCCACACACCCATCTCCAGCCTCATCCTCCTGCATAAAAGGCACCATGTGGCGTCTCAAGGCAAGGTTATGCAATACAGCATGCCAAGATGATCTAGCACACCTTCTTGGGTGAGTAGCACAGGGAACCACCTGTTAGAGGGAGGCAATAAAACCTGGACTTCAGGAGGCCGAATGCCATCTCGATTATTCTTCTTGTTTGCCCATGTGCCTCATTGTAACGTTCCTCTGCCCTTGTCCTGGGATTCCTCACTGTGGTCTTCAGCCATGAGGGGTTGGGGTAACCAGAGTCACCTGCAAATATCAATGGATACCTGTTAGCCAAACACTAACCCTTAGGGCCAACACCATACCCGTTCACCAACATATACTGGGTTGGAACCATGGGCTCACCTATTAGCCACACCCAGTGCCTGTGGAGTTGAGCCATCACATATGGGATACTGCTATTCCTCAGGATAAAGACATCATGCACAGACCCAGGACACTTAGCATTGACTTGGGAGATGTACTGGTCCGCCAGGCACATTCATGGAGTGAAAGTGCTTTCGATTTCTGAACACCTGTTCATTTCTCCGGGGGGGACAAATGCAATATATGTACCATCAATAGCCCCAATAATATTGGGGATATGTCCCATTGCATAGAAATCAGATTTCACTGTGGCCAAATCCTCCACCTGCGGGAAAACGATGTAGCTGTGCATGTGTTTAATCTGGGCAGACAACACCCTGGTCAGTACTATTGAGAACATTGGCTGAGACATTCCTGCTGCCAAGCCCACTGTCATTTGGAAAAAAACAGTTGCCAAAAAATGGAGCACCGATAGAACTTGCACAAGAGAGGGGATCCCAGTGGGGTGACGGACAGCAGAAATTAGGTCTAGCTCCAATTGGGTACACAGTTCTGTGATTGTGTCCCTGTCCAGCCTATGGGTGAGGATAATGTGCCTGTCCGTCATTGTTGCCAAGTCCACCAGGGATCTGTACACGGGGGGATGTCTCCATCTCCTAGTCATCTGCAGCGTTTGTACTCTAGAGGGCAAAAGAGTGAGCAGCTGGTTAGTATTCCACATTTCCAAACTGTACACTGTATTGCATATTCTGACAGTAACATTATGTTATTGGATAGGCCCAAATGGTGCCTATGTGTACTGTGACGCAGTTAGGTGCCATGGCCTGCCCCCCCTGAAATGGTGGCCGCCTGTCCTGTGTGGATGGACATGTGGAAATGAGGTAATGCCGCTGACGTTGTGTGACATTGCAGGAGGTGGTCGAGTTCCGCCGTGCAACTCCTCATTGGTTGTCATTGGGCCCTATGGGTTACAGTGGCCAATGGTGAAGTACGCTGGCAGTGACGGTACGCACCGCCGTGGACGTGACCATCATTTTCTATCTGTTTCCTCACTTGCTACCTGACGTTCAACAGGAGAGGACCTACACTACAAGTGCTGCTGTGACCTGTGTCTGGAAGCGACCATGGCTCGAGCCACTGGGGAAAGGGCCCCTGCAATCACCGCTGTGGAGTTGGAGAGACTGGTGGATGGAGTCCTACCCAGTACCGAATTCTCTATTGGCCTCCAGACCAACAGGTGAGTACACTGTGAGCACAATGCATGGGGCATGAATGAATGTAGTGCTGTGTGTGAGGGCCTTCTGTGGGGGGGTTGGTGGAAGTCTCCTGGGCAGCGTGCTGCATGTATGGTGGGCAATGTCTGTGTGTAAGGGGGTGGGAGGGCTGTGGTGGGCCATGAGTGTAACAGGCCGGACGGTATGGCTGATACCTTTTTCTATGTGTATTTTTCCGAAGGTCAGTGCCCATCAGAAAAAGGGCATATGGCGTGCCATCGCTAAGGACGTGCTGACCCTGGGGGTCTACGGCAGGTTGAGCACCCACAGTCGCAAACGGTGGGAGGACCTGAGACGCTGGGCACAGAAGACGGCAGAGGCCCAGCTGGGGATGGCCTCTCAATGATGAAGGGGTGCCCGTCGAATCCTGACCCCCCTGACGTTCCGCATACAGGCGGTTGCCTATCCAGAGCTGGATGGGCGCTTGAGGCCATCACAGCAGCCACAAGGAGGTGAGTACAGTTTCCAAATCCACTAATTGAGCGTGGTGGGGTGGTCTACGGGTGGGGGATGTGGGCCTGTGGGTGCCCCTAGGCCAGGCCGGACATTGCAGGTTTAGGTCCCATGTTGGGCAGGGGCTGATGAACACCACCTCCTACAAAGCTAGTAGGCATCCACTACTGGGCAGGGGTCTGTGGTTGTCAGGTATGCTGCTATTGGCGTTAGGTATTCCTGTCCTTGGGCTGGTGACTACCATTGTGACTGGTAGTGTGTTGCTTAGTACGTAGGCCTGTTCCCTGTGTGAGGGTGCTGTGTACGCCAACGGTGTTGTTGGGGCAGCCACTGACCAAGTGTATCCTTTATCTCTCCCCCCCTTTTTGTTTTGTCATACTGTTCTTATGTGCATTAGCATCACCTGGTGGAGGAGCAGTGGCACAGTCGACGGAGGGAGCTCATCCCACATGGCCGATGAGGCCGAATCCAATGACTGTGAAGGCACAAGTGGGACAGAGAGTGAGGGGAGCACCACGGCGGAGACAGGAAAGGACAGTTCTGACAGTGATACCTTCTCTGATGGAAGCTCCCTGCAGGTGGTGGACACCTCTGTGCCCACCCCAACTACAGATACAGCAGCCACCCCCATACCAGCACCGCCCTCCATGCAGCCCCTCAGCGAGATTCTTGTGCCCGCTCACCCAGGAGAGTGGGCATCTCTTTCGCCCCTGGCACCTCAGGCCCTGCCCCAGTCAGCCCTGCTGCCCTGAGTGAGGAGGCTATTGACCTCCTGCGATCCATCTTTGTTGGGCAGTCAACCATAGTGAATGCCATCCAGGGGCTGGCAGGCCATTTGCAACAAACAAATGCATTCCTTGAGGGCATTCACTCTGGCATGGCAGCCAAATAGAGAGGAATCCAGGCTTTGGCCTCCTTCCTGATGGCAGCCATTGTCCCTGTCCCTAGCCTCTCCCCTCTAACTTCCTCTATCCAGTCCCATTCCCCTCAACCCCAACCTATCCCAAGCACACATTCAGACCAGCATGCACCCAAGACAACACACAGAAGTGGCTCAGGCAAACACAAGCACCACACATCATCCCTCTGGCACTCACACAAACACCATCCAGATGCAGACAAACCAACATCCACTGCCTCCACTGTGTCCCCCTCCCCCTTCCTCCTCCTCATCCACCACCCTCCCCATAGCATCTCCACTCACACCTGCATGCACTACATCATCATAAACTACCCCATCACCATCACGCCTATCACTACACACCCCTCACTGGCAGTCACCACCCCCACATCCATGCACATTTCCCCTGTGTCCTCTCCCACTGTGTCTGTGCCCCCTCCTCCCAAAGTACACAAACACAAGCACTCAGACACCCAACAGCCATCCACCTCACAACAGAATCCAGCCCATGTACCTGCACCCAAACACAGCAGACACCTACTACAACCACTCCCTCTTCCTCCACTCCCAAACCTTCACCCTCTTCCCGCCCCAGTGTCCCTAAGAAGCTTTTCCTCTCTGCCGTTGACCTCTTCCCTACCCCTCCCCCATCCTTCACATCAGGCCAGGGTGATCAAAACTCAGCCGAGCACCTCAGCCACCCAGTCTATGGCCACAGTAGTGTTGGTCGCCACTGCAGGTGTGAGAGGCTCCAGGGAACCAGCCATCAGCACTGACAGTGTGCCTGCACCAGCTGCCAAGGGGAAAGGCAAGGAGGAACCACTAGCTGCCAAGGGGAAAGGCAAGGAGGCACCACCAGCTGCCAAGGGCAAGGGCAAGGAGGCACCACCAGCTGCCAAGGGCAAGGAGGCACCACCAGCTGCCAAGGGCAAGGAGGCAACACCAGCTGCCCAGGGCTAGGAGGCACTACCAGCTGCCAAGGGCAAGGGGCTTGCCCTGCAAGCAGGTAGGACAGGAAATCTGGTGTTGGGACTGATTCTAAGCCTCCAACTCTAACCATGGCAGTTCAGCCGTCCGAGGCTGCAGGGGAAGGGCTGGAGCCTCCCACCACCACTGCCAGTACTGCCACCAGCACCACTGCCAGCACCGCCACCAGCACCACTGCCAACAGCAGCAGCCTCAGTGGGCAGCCGTCCGAGGCTGCAAGGGAAGGGCTGGAGCCTCCCACCACCACTGTCAGCACTGACACCAGCACCACTGCCAGCACTGCCACCAGCACCACTGCCAGCATCAGCAGCCCCAGTGGGCAGCCGTCTGAGCCTGCAGGGGAAGGGCTGGAGCCTCCCACCACCACTGCCAGCACTGACACCAGCACCACTGCCAGCAGCAGCAGCTCCAGTTGGCAGCCATCTGAGGCTGCAGGGGAAGGGCTGGAGCCTCCCACCACTACTGCCAGCACCAACACCAGCACCAACACTACCACCACTGAGCAGTCGTCAACGCCGGCTGGCAGTGTGTAGTCCTGCCTCCATAGAGTGTAGTGCGTCCTGGACCCCGCAAATCCTGTGGGTGTGACACATAGGTGGGAGACTGTGACCTTTCACTCCCCAAGTGCTGCATCACAGGGCACCAGACCCCCTCCAGAACCAGTGGAAGAAGCCATCCACTCACCCCATCCTTGCCAGGATGAAGCACACTGGGAACCAGGCCCCCTCCAGAACCAGTTGAAGAAGCCATCCACTCACCCCATCCTTGCCAGGATGAAGCACACTGCGCACCAGGCCCCCTCCAGAACCAGTGGAGAAGCCATCCTCTTGAGAGACTGTGGCCTTGCACTCCCCAGGACCAAGCAGTGGGCACACCACCCACTTGAGAGACTGTGGCTTTGCACTCCCAGGACCAAGCAGTGGGCAAACCACCCACTTGAGAGACTGCAGTTTTGCACTCCCCAGGACCAAGCAGTGGGCAAACCACCCACTTGAGTTTCTGTGGCCTTGCACTTCCCAGGGAATCACACAGGGCATTTAGTCCCCTCCAGGACCAGTGATGTTGTATCATCTTCTGGCTGAGGTGCCCCCCGTTCCCTGTCCCCCTGAGGTTCCTGTGTATTTTCGACCTGATGCCCCTGCGGTGTTCTCTCCATGTTGTTGCAGGAGTCAAGTGGGGCCTTGGCATATGTGATGTGGCCCTGTGGTACACGGACATTGTGGACGGGGCAGTGTCCCCCCATTTGTATATATGTACATACTGTTTTGATTTTGGAGCACAATTTTCTACACTTTTATCTTATTGCACTCACTTTAATCAATTCCTTTTGTCCTTGCATTATTCCTGAGAGGTACGGGGTGAATATGTAATAATGTTACTGCATCTGATTATGTGTATGGTGTTGGGGGTGAGGGTGTTGCATGTTGCATGTGTGTGTCACTCTCGTTTTCCTCCCCTGTGTGCTAGGCGGCAGTACTCACGTGGTCGTCTTTGCCGGCATTGGTGTTCATAGTGAAGAAGGAGATAAACGAGCATGGGGAACACCTGCAACTCTGGCTCCATGGCAGCGTGGTTCTTCCTTGTGTCTCCAGGGGTGAGACCTTTGCCTTCTGTGTACTGTTTCCGCCGTACTTTTGATGTTGTTGGTACCGCCCCAGAAAATGTGGCGGATAGGCCTGTCATAATAGAGTGGGCGGTACAGTGTCTTCCGCCTGGCTGTTTGAGGTTACCCCAGGGTGCTTGTTGCTACTGCTGTGGCGGTCGGTGTGTTAAAGTGGCTGTCTGTCTGAGCGGTTTCCGCCGTGGTCATAATTCCATTTTTGTTACCGCCGGTCTGTTTAAGGTATTACCGCTGCTTTATCACCGACCGCCAGGGTTGTAACGAGGGCCTTAGTCTGAAAAACCTGAGGACCCCCCTACATCACTAGGAGGTTGTCATTTCCCTAACTGGAACTCATATCAAATGGCCTTCTTAGCTACCCAAAGTGCCCTGGGGTTTGAAACGAACATGCTGAACAAACTTAACTGGCTGGCTATAGAAATCTCTACTTGTCACCCCTTCTCACTGACATGCATCCTCATGATGTCACATATTCCTGTCAAGCAATCTCAGAAAATTATTAAATACACTGTGTCTGCCCTTCTATCTCTAAATTCAAACCTGGATACCAATTTTGGTAAATCTCTCTCCACATCACTATGGTTCAATATAAAGTTACAAACCCTCAACTCACTTGTAATAGTTCCTTCTTGAGCAACCAAAGGTATTTCAAAGATGGCAGACCCACTCTCTAACTCAGAGCCACTATCATTTGCATTCCTCCATCAATCTCTCTAACATCAATTTCTATGACTTTCTCCAAAGTAAAGCTAAGATCTCTAAACTTTGACCTGTCCATAACTCACCGCTAATCCCAAAACTTCAATTACTTCTTAAGAGTAGACACATTGCTTCAAAGTTTTATAAAATACTTACCTCCAATAAAAAACACACACCAACCAACTCAGCACAAAAATGGTCCACCTTTTTCTTGTCCAATGACCTAATCCCTCCCAATCCAGATTTTTGATCAAAAAAAGGACCAAACGTATTGAAACACAAACTAATAACATCCCTCACCCAAACTAAATTCTTTGTGACACACTTTATTTACTGGACCCAACAAAATTATTCTGGCTTAAAATTAAGAGTACTAACACATGTTGGTCATGAGACGTACCCAATGCTGATGAAGAACATATGTTTTTCTCCTGCCCTAACTTGCAAGAGTATTGGTAAGACATAACTACACAACTTCAGGCAATCTTCAAACAACCTTTACATTTATCTTTCGCAGCTATCATTCTGAGACCATTCCTCGCAAATCCCCTCATTGTACTCAAGGACATGGATGTTTCTCTCTTGGACCTTTTACTCACCATTTTCATTAAAGTAATTTTGATGGAATGGAAGTCCAATAAAACCGTTTCATATAACACCTTGTGGGCCTGGGTTAGCTACTTAAAAAGCACCCACATCACACAAATGCATGCCAGAACCCTACAGACTACATCACAATGCATTTGGAAAATGCTTGATCCCTACATGCAAAAACCCACTTCCCTGAGGGAAATCCTTCCCTCCCAGGAAATTTTAAAATCAGCTCATCACCCCCCTGAAAATATTTTGAGGTTAGTATTCTCTTCTCCAACACAACACCCCCCCATGTTCCACTTGTTTATGTACTAGTACCTCAGATCACATCTATAATGACATGTACGATCTACTTCCCTCAATCACAACCACTTCCTAACTCTACCAATATACCTTGTTACCTACTATTGCACACAGTGATTATACAGTACCCCATACCTATAGAATGTTGTGCTTGCGAAGATGTACATGTCTTGTCATTGTCTTTTTTCTTCTGTTTATATCCTTTCCTCCCTGATTCATTAATGCTGCATGTTTTTTGTACCATGTTCTCCAATAAAATTCAATAAAACAGTTTTAACTAAGAAGAGATGTACTGAGAGTCCATTCACAATAAGTGGTTGAAAATTATGCACCAACTTCTTGCTAAATGACTATGATTTAATTAACTGACCTATGTGCTATTAGGTCAGCTCACAAAAACAGCATTTCCAGAGGGTTATGGAACAACCTGTGTAAAAATATTAACCAGGCAGGTCACACTTTGATTGGTTACTAACACAAGGATGGTGGCCAGCAAGGGACTGCGGACCACCTTTCTGGTGTTTGCATTTGCATCTGGGATATTTTTTTTCAGCAGCAGTCAGAGTTACTTAAGGGAACCAGTGCTGCTGTAAACAAAAATTAAATTTGGTTGGCAGTCAGGTTATCCCCGTCCAAGCAAGGACCTTCACTCTAGTCAGGGCAAAGGAGAAACACACCCGGTTAGCCCCCAGGCACCCCCTTGGTAGCATGGCACGAGCAGGCAGGCTTAACTCAGAAGCAATGTGTAAAGTATTTTGTACTAACACACACAGTAATACGGTGAAACACTACAAAATGGACACCGCACCAGTTTCGAAAAATAGGCAATATTTATCTAATCAAACAGGAACAAAATGACCAAAATCCAACATACAAGAGAATAAGAGGCTTACTCTATAGAAAACAATAGAAACAATGATTTTGCACAAAGTACCTGGTTTGCATCAAAAATAAAGCTGCACGGGGTAGTGTGCGTCTGAAAAGTTAGTGAGGCATCAATTCCTTCCTCGCAAGGGAGCCCCTGCGTCGTTTTCTTCTCCTGTCAGGTCGGCGATGCATCATTTTTCTTCCTCGCAAGAGAGAAATGCGTTGATTTCCTGATGGGGAACCTCAGATCCACACAGAGTCAGGATGACTGTGATGCCCAGGGACGATGCGTGGAAAATCTGGTCACAGAGTGTTCGAAAACCACGCTGTGTGGGGTTTGCGTCATTATCAGCAGCTGCAAGCGGGTGTTGCGTGCTGTTTCTCCAGCTGCAATGTGTCAATCTCCCAGGCGCAATGCAGGTGGAGCTTTGATTTCAGCCGCGAAGCCGGCGGCACGTCGTTTATCAGCCGTGTTGCAGATGGTGTATAGAAAATTTCCCCGCAAAGGGTTCTGCACTTGGATTTTGCAGCTCTTGTTTTGCCAACTTCACCTTTCAAGGGTCCAGGTACCGGATGGGGCACTACTTGGCAGGGCAGAACTCTCAGCAGAGAGTCCAGGTGCTGGCAGAGGAAGTCTTTGAGGGCCCTGAGACTTCAAAAAATGAGGCAAGCTCAATTCAAGCCCTTGGAGATACTTCTCAAGCAGAAATCCACAACAAAGTCCAGTCTTTATCCCCTTTCACAGGCAGAAGCAGCAACTGCGGGATAGGCCAATAACTCACAGTCACAGACAGGGCAGCACTTCTCCTCAGCTCTTCTCCTTGTCACAGGTTCCTCTTGAATCCAGAAGTGATCTAATTTTCAGGGGTTTTGAATCCAATACTTATACCCCTTTCTGCCTTTGAAGTTTGTAACCTTCAAGGGGAAGTCTCTCTTGTTTGTAAGATCCTGCCTTGTCCAGGCAAGGACCCAGACACACACACACACACCAGGGAGTTGGAGATGCACTGTGAAAGGACAAGCACAGCCTATTCAGGTGTAAGTAACCACTCCTTCCTCCACTCTAGCAGAGATGGCTCATCAGGATATGCAGGCTACACCTAAACTCCCTTTGTTTCACTGTTTAGTGGGGATTCACAAACAGCCCAACTGTCAAACTGACCCAGACAGGGAATCCACAAGCAGGCAGAGTCACAGAATGGTTAATGCAAGAAAATGCCCACTTTCTAAAAGTGTCATTTTCAAACTAACAATCTAAAAGCCATCTTTACTAAAAGATGTCTTTCTAAATTGTGAGTTCAAAGACACTAAGCTCCAAATTTCTATCTGCTCCAAAAGGGAATCTGCACTTTAAAGTTATTTAAAGGCAGCCCCCATGGTAAACTATGAGAGAGATAGGCCTTGCAACAGTGAAGACTGAATTCAGCGGTTTTCCACTGTTAAGACATGTAAAACACATTAGGACATGCCCCACCTTTAACATACACTGTATCCTGCCCATGGGGCCACCTAGGGCCTACCTCAGGGTTGCCTTATAGGTATAAAAAGGGAAGGTTTATGCCTGGCAAGTGGGTACACTTGCCAAGTCGAATTGGCAGTTTGAAACTGCACCTACAGACACTGCAGTGGCAAGTCTGAGCCATGTTTACAGGGCTTCTCATGTGGGTTGCACAACCAGTGCTGCAGGCCCACTAGTAGCATTTAAGTTACAGGCCCCAGGCACCTCTAGTGCACTTTACTAGGGACTTACTAGTAAATCAAATACGCCAATCATGGATAGCCAATTACACCTATATTTTACACATGAGCTCCTGCACCTTAGCAGTGTTTAGCAGTGGTAAAGTGCCCAGAGTATCAAAAACAGCAAAAACAGAGTCCAGCACACATCAACAACCTCGGAAGCAGAGGCAAAAAGTTAAGGGAGACCACGCCTAGGATGCCAAGTCTAACAATCCCCATTTGGGAAAACATCAAGTTGAACAGGCAGTGGTCCTTTGGAACATTGCCTACTCCCCCCAAGTCTGCCAATGTGTTTACCAGAGGGGATGGAGTCCCAAAGGGATCCCTTCCTCTTAACAAACCAGTTACCTCCTCTTTTCAGGAATCAGTAACTGGTTAATGGTTTGCAACAGGAACTGCAGTTTAAATCTTAGCACACACTACACCAATTCACAATTTGGAATGATAGTCCCTTTCAGGACCCTTTCACATTCATTCCAAATTTGGAATCAGTATAGATTACAACTCTCATTTTCTGAGTCAGAAAGGCTTATATGACTCATAAAATGGGCTTTGTGCATTGGAAATAACATTGTTTGGTCAAACCCCTGTGATTTTTTGAATTGCAGGATTTATGACTGCAAAAATTGCCTAATACGCCTAGTTTGTCATTCCCTTTGCAGTAATTAAAACTGTTTCATAGATGACACCAATAGCAGTGAAACAGGGGATCTCATCTTCTTCAAGCCAAGACTGGAAGCCAGAAGCCAGAGTCTTTTAACAAACAACTCCAGTAGAAGCCATAGCTTATCCTCCTGGTAAGGAGATGGCGTACTTTTACTTATTTTATGTAGATTTTTATGTATGAAAGTTTAGGATTTGTAGCCAAACTTCAACTTCTACTGCTCATGTTTATTCTTTGAGTGGCATGAACAAGCCCATTCCTTACTCTCAGAGGTCACTTGGCTAACTGGAAGTAAAATTTAATTTGCTCTGCTGAAAAAGTTTGGTCTTCAAATCACATAATGCTATTGTTGATTTTAGAATTTACTATCTCTAAAATAATGTTGATTCACTCTGGGCTCTCCTGCGTATATCCTGCATAAGAAACATATATGTATAAATATTTTATGACTCACCGCACATCCCTTCTCTACAATGGTGATGGGCCGCACTTCACATTAGCAGGAGAAATGACAGTGATGACCCTAAAGCCTTATGATAGCTAGCATGTCTTCTGCTAAGGCCCTTCTGGGACAGCATCATCTGGTACAGACATTGAGGCTCATGCATTTAAACCGGGGGGTCAGAAGAGTTCCAGCAGAATGTCTTCAGGAGGTAACTTAGGACCATATTTATACTTTTTTAGCACCGCATTTGCGCCGCTTTTTGACGCAAAAGTGGCGCAAACTTACAAAATATAGTTGTATTTTGCATTTTGTTAGTTTGCGCCATTTTTGCTTCAAAAGATGACGCAAATGCAGCACAAAAATGTAAAAGTATGGACCTTGGTATTTTGGCCTGCTAGTGATTTAGCACACAGGTGGAGAATGATCTAACAAAGATCGCAGGCCAGAGCGCAGGGAATTTCAAAACAATGAAGAGATTATTTTGTGGCTTGGTCTTTGATACTTGCTCTTGTGGAATTTGAGCAGCTATTGTTTGCTCAGCATGGATTTTTGTTAGCAACAAATAATTATTATTATGGGTGTAATTTAAGGATTTCTCTGTTATGTTTTCCAGAGGGAGCAATTAATTCCTAGCATAGCTTGTAGTTTAGCTTTGTCATCAGCTATATATCAGCGAATTAGGAATCTGCTTTTTAAGGGGGTAATGAGCGTGACGTCCTTCCAAGATGACACCTTAGCATTTAAAAGGGACTGAAGGAACATGATACACATTGGAAAGAGTGTTAATAATCTTGGAGGGAAGCAGAATAATAGTGAAAGGAGAGAAAAGCAATTCGGGGACATTTGAGTGTATTACTTGGGGCACCATATCAATGATAAAGGAGTTAAACCCAAAGAGAGATTGGCGGCTGTTATGATAGAGGCACATTTTCTAAACGATAAAGAATAGTTATGTTCTTTCCTAGACTTGCTGAGTGCTACGGTAAATGTATAAATGGATTTTCAATATAGATAAAAAGTACTGTATGAAAAAGGTGATGGGAAAGAGTTTTTTGCAGAGTGAGGAGTAGGAGAAGGATTTTTCCAACTTGAAACGTGGGTTACGGGCACTTTATACAAGATGCAAAGCCATTTTTGGGATTGGTGCAATCAATCATGGCTTAGGTGCTTCTTATGAAGAAAAAAACTGAAGGAGTAAGATGTGATCAATGATTGTGCTACAAGGACAATGAAGGGAGCTGAAGACAAATACTCAGTGGTGGACAAAGAAGCACTAGGGTGTTCGGAGGTGGTGGTGTACTTCTGACAGTGTATTCTGGGCTCTGAATTCTTTGCACCCCAAAACCAAAAGCCATTATTTGATCTGTTGATCATCCATGATGCTTTTAGAGCCACACTGAGAGAAGCTAAGCGGCTGTTCCTTTTGTAGCCATTTGTGCTTAACATAGAGTACATGCCTTGAGTTGAGGACATCAAGAAATGCTAGTATAGTGTGGAGTCAAGTAGACTGGAGCAAATGTAGATAATAAGAGTTTGGCTGCAGGTATTGAAGAGGTAATGAAAAACAGTTTATCCAGAGCAGTGAGGGAGAAAGAGTATTTGGAGTATAGTATATTGAAAATAATAGGAGAGTATATCATAACTTGTAGCCTAGCAAGGGAACTTTATTGGATAAGGAGAAGATTTACTCTAATGTGGCCTCAGTGTTGTCATTGCACATTGTTTTGTTGAGGCCAGGAACTGTAATTATGGTCCCGTCAGGTTTTTACGGGACATTCTGGATCTAGCAAATGAAGGTCGTGTTTGTGTGAGTGTTACAAACATGAGGAAACAAACGGATCTGTGGTGGCCTGGACACAATATGGAAATAGAACTCAGGGTGTTCATGTACACTGTGTGTGCATCGAGTAGCAACACTCAGAAGAAAACAAAACGGTAACTTGTGAAAGTACTCAAACCACCACGTCCAAAAGAAAGAATTGCATTAGATATATCTTGGCGTTTTAAAACTCAAGATTATTTTTTGACGTATACTCTTGTTATTAGAGTTTATTTTACCAATGAACCAAAAGCAAAATTTGTGAGTCATGTAGAAAACAAAGTGGTCATTACATTTTTGGAAAAGTTATTCCTAAATTACTTAGTACTGTCAGAGTTAGTGAAGGACTCTGGTGTGCAGTTGGTGTTTTGGAAGAACGTGCCATGCGTGATGCTCGGTCTCTTAACCCGATGTTAATGGTCTATGGGAAAGATGGAATAATTTTTTTAAGGAACAGAACTGACACTTTGTGTACATGTGAATTTTAAGAATTTGGGGCCATATGTACGAACACATTTTCCCATAGACACAGAATGGGTAAGATCCTTTCATACATCTGGCCCTTGGTGTGGGCATATTGAATTTACTCCTGATGCAGAAACTAGATGGAATCTCATGAATTCATAAGAGGATCCTATACTGAATGCTGGATCGCGATATCAGACCTGGGGAGAATGAGAATGCAAATGTACACACTGGATTATTCAGTGAATGGGACTGGGTGGGTGTGAAATATCTGTTTGGTTGAAGAACGAATTATCAAATTTCTCAAATCCGTTACAGGTTGTACGTGTGAAAATGTAGTGCACCTGAGGTATTACTCGAGGGACAGAGTAACACTAAATTTGTTCACGGTGCAGTAAAATTATATGTTGAAAATTATGGATCAAACGTTAATAAAGGTGTTAGGGAATGGCCTTGGTGGATGCAGGAATATGAAGTATCTTAATGGCTCATGTGGGATATTGTGGCAATTGAACTGTATTGTTATGGGCATAATTCCGATTCATATGATAGACTGATTTCATTATGAGTTGTTGGTTTATCATATTAAGTGTTGGAGATAACCTTGTTAATTATTCCCTTCGGTGCAATGCAACTTTAATTTGAATATATTTTCTTGTTCAACCCATCATTAGCCAAAGTTTTATTTTTTTACATATTAAGGGAGGAAAGTATGTACCTCTCCCAATTCTAATGCAGGCCTCTATGGCTCATGGATTCCTGGAATGCATGTACGGGTTTCAGGGTGTTCAGTTAACCTATTGCCAGCTGGTACTCTCCAGCATGTATGCTGCTTACGAAAAATAAAGGATATAAATAGTTTATGACTCATAAGGCAACCCATTTCTACACTCTTGTGGAAAAAAACCTTCATAAGATCGTTTGGTCTTTTTGAACCATGAGCCATTTCCTTCAAAATAACAGAAGTCACAGAAAATTCCCAAATGTCCTTATATTAGGTACAGCACAACCTACTAGACACGACTGAGTCTGGATTCTTACCAGCACACTGCACAGAATAATTTCTAGATGCTAAATTAGGTGACATTCCAGAAATATTGGACGCTGAAGGCAGCCTGTTCTTGGTAGTATCTATCTGTCTACAGCTGTTCACGCTGTCTTGGATGCTATTTTGGTCTCTTGAGTGAAGGATTGGGGAGTGGGACATCATTCCCTTAGATGGATGGAATTCCTCCTCAAGGCCAAGGAACATACTCTTTGATCATCATTTCCCAGTCTTCCATACGTCATGTCTCACTAAGGCCTATGCTATTTAATTTCTATTTGCCTTCTGTGGACAAACCAATTGGGGTCTTTGGCAAGTCCCTTTCTGCCCTGCAAACATTTGAAGACTGCATGATGGTAGTGTCAATGAACTATCAGTTTACATTTAAGCAAGGTATGACATCAAATCTTATTCTAAGAGGTTCTACTTCTCTCTCATCCAATTCCTAGTGACCCCAATATTTGGGTGCTCTGCCACTGCCACCTAGGAATTTAGGCATCAGTTGTCATGATAAATAAGCCTTTAAATCTCAGGTTGCTCAATTGGGGCCTGGTTTAGAGTTTGGCAGACAAGTTACTCTGTCACAAACGTGACGGAAATTGTGTCCACGGTGTTACAATTTCCATAGGATATAATGGAATTGTAATACCCGTCATGTTTGTAATGGAGTAACCCCATCAGCCAAAATCTAAAACAGGCCCTTAGTGTCTATCTGTTAGTTGGTGCTCAACACAAAGGAAGATTTGTTTTCACTTTTGCCATGAATGCTTGGAACCGAGCCACACAAGTCATGTTATTCTGACTTGATTACTAGATTGCAGTCTGTTTAGGATTTCCTAACTATGTATTATGTCTCCATTAAGGGAGTCAGTGAATGGCAGCAAAACTGATGCAGTCCAATCACGTAAATGCTGACCAAGGTGAAACTCAAAGTTTTATTTTAAGAGGCTCCATTTCTCCCTCATCCAATTTTTGGGCCCATCATGCTTGCCAGCAAGTCAGGCTACACATTTAGGCACCATATTTATTAATATTTTAATCTTTCAACTTCAAGTTGCTACCTTAGCCTCTTTCTATTTTAACTCTGAACAATCACAGTAATTATAACACTCATGCCCATTCATGCCAATGAATGCTGAAAAATTAGTGACTCAAGTCATGCTGTCTTTGTGACTTGATCAGAAGGATATAGTCTATTTAAGGCATCCTAAACACTTATCACATTACTAATAAGTGATCCAGAATTTGTCAGGCAGCATTTGTTTGCTGGGCCTTTCTGTGAGAAATGTCCATACATCTCACCATTCTACATTAACTCCCTGTGAGAAAGTGAATACTATTTAAATATCTTTTGGAATCTGCCATTACGATCAACCTTACAGAGCCCATGCTTGCTTCAGCATATTTTATCACAACGTTACTTCTCATACCTTAAGATCATCAACTCTCTTGATGTTATCTATTTTTATATAGGAAAGTCGTGTATTGGAGGAAGAACTTTTCATCCATTACCGGACCAAATTCCGAGTTTGTTTTTAGAGTAATTGCACAAAATTCTGCATAATTTTTCAGACACTTTACATAATTAAACAAAAGCAATTTACAAATTACGCAAACCCCTATTCAAAACCACCTTGCATTTTATCATGCACTTACAATGAGAGGCTCGATGTACAAAGTTTGCTTACATTTGCAAAAGGTCAGATTTGCAGACTTGAATCATTTGTGCTTGCAAAACGAACTGTTGGTGTGTAAGAACCCAAAATACAGAATCAGTATTTGGGAGTGGCGTTTTGGTATAGGATGTCCCAATGTTTGCAACCAAAATCTGGTTGCAAAACATGAATGCTTTACTGACTACACCAATGTAGTGGTAGGCCATTCGCAAACAGGAAGGGAATCCCCATGGGAAATGGTTGAAATAAATATTTTGTAAGAGCAGGTAGTGGTGCCAGGAACCACTGTTAAAAAAGTTAGATCAAATTAAAAATATTAAAAAAAAAAAAAGCCCTATTTTCCTTTTAGGAAAACTGCTTTATTTTAAAACAATCACAGACATGGTGGTCTGCTGACCTCAGCAGGCCACCATGTCTGTGATTGCTGTGATTCACAGAAGGTCTTAATTTGCGGCTTACCTCCTTAATATTCATGTGGTAGGTCAAGTTGTGACCACCTACGAGTGAATATTGTGTGCACGACCTATTAGAACAAAGGTCACTTTGCAAAATAGCACACTGGTCAAAAAAAGACTGGTCGCACATTGCGACCACTATTTTGTTACCAGTGCTTTATACATCTGGCCCTTGGCCTTTTAAGTCCAGCCTTGAAATCTGAGTTTTGCCCTTCCTGTAAGGTGCTGTCTAGTGATTCCTCTCTTCTTTCCTGTGATCACTTCTAAGCACCTGGAGACGTTTTTCAGCTTAGGGCGCTGGGGTAAAAGTTGAATTAAAATTGAAATCCTACTGAACAATAAAACCACATTCAGAAGACGTAAGTGGCATATATTGACATCACATCTTGTATTTGCTGCAACAGTTCCATCTAGAGGTCTTTCACTCATTCCGGGAAAGGCAGTGTAATTAAAACTTGTATGGCCATGGAAAACAGCTGGGCAAGACTCAGCAAATCCGGGAGCAATGGAGTTAAGAGAACTGATTATGACTGAACAAGCCCTAGCTCTGGTAATATGTGATTTGTCATGTCTGATTGGCACACCAGGATGCCCTCGAATGCAAGTGGTACCCCATAATGGCCTAAAAGTGTATATGTTTTTTGAAAGGTCGCATCCTGCCCTGGAATGTTTCAAGGATAATTTATTTTATGCAGCGTAATCATTAACATACTTTAGAATTGTTATATTTTTAAAACTATTGTCATGGCTGACTAATTAGTTAGTATCTAACTCAGTGCAAGTATTTATTTATTTTGTATTTATTAACAATTTTTATATAGTGCCACGGACAAAACCGTCACAAAATCACCATGAATGCTAAAATGTAATAATTCAATCAAATGTTTAATTCTGCCACAATCTTGAATTGAACTAGTAGATGTGGGAAAACATGGATTTGTGGACATAAGTGGCCGAGGTGTCACCAGAAACTGCAGTGTGGTGTACAAAGATTACATTTGACGTTTTGCAACTGCAATCTGATTTAAGAACCGACATATGTACAAATTAGTCAGTTCACAAAATACTGAATCACAGGGATCACAGAACAACCAGGCTATTAATGATTCTGGTAGGGAAGCTGCAATTTGTGAACTCCTGTGATTTTCTCTTATCACAGGGAGGGTGGCCTGCAAGGGACACCTTCAATTGGTTTACACTGTGGTTTACAAATTTATTTAGCAATACACAAAGATATTATCTAATTTTCTACAAGAACTTCATTTCAAATTCAGACCATCGATTATAAATAAGGTGGTCCTAGCATTGTGATGGCACAGTGCAAGTGAAGAAGTGAATATAAAGTGTGCAAGTGCTACACTAAATGCAAATATAAATGTGACTGATAAGGATAACTGGATTTAACAAATAGCACTTCCTATAGGGATGTGGAAATCATAAGTCAAATTGAAAACAGTCCACTGTATGAGTTGTCGACATTTCAATCCATAACCAAAATCATTTAGATAAGGGTCATCATTAGCATGAGATCATATAAAGGAGACACCAGAGAATTGTGCCAAGAATCCTACAATAAGGAATGTGTTAATTGGTCTTCAGAGAAACATCATCATGGCTTACTTTTGATTCAGCAAGAAGCTATGGCATGTGTCCAAGTGAACATGAGTAGCATTTCAAAGAGCTGACTAAAAAAAGGAGTAATGCATGCCACTTTGCCCAAGCACTCTAGCACATAAGCAAGAAGCGCCTATTGTATATGAGCCCCGGTTTGTGCCATAAAAAGATAGACCAGGTGTGAAGCAGATAAAAGCATTGTCTCTCTCTGCTACCACCAAGTTAACAATACCAATAGTTTTTGAAGAATCCTTGATCAGAACAATTCCTTCCAGCTAGCACAAGGTTAGTGGTGACAGTAGTATTTGAGGGATTTCTACAACGGCATCACCTGCATACTAGCACCATGTTAGTGATAACAGTAGAATTTAAGGATCTGCATTATGACTTCCCCGTTCATCTAGCATCAGGTAATGATAACAATAGCATTTGAAGGATCTCTGACTAGTACAGACTCTGCCAGCTAGCAAAGGTTGGCAATAACAGCTGTGTTTGTTGAATCTGTGATCAACAAACACCTGCTAGCACCAGGTTGGTGATAACAATGCTATTTGAAGGATCAGTGATATGACATCCCCGGCCGTAGGGCTCCAGGTTAGTGATACAAGCTGAATTTGAGGAAGCCCTAATTAAGACATTCCATGACCCTCATATTGGGTTGGTGAGAAAGGCCCTTCTTCAAAAAAGTAAGAAGAAACAGTTGACTGCGATTGACATCTCCCACAGTCCATGGACCACAGCTTGCCTTTCTCCAAGCAGGCCTTGTCAGTATCGAAGTGCCCTGTGCGAGGCCTCTTTGACCTTGATGGACATAATATGCCACAGCGGCGCACATGCTTGTGTTTTTTATACTACTGTGGAATGATTAAGAAAATGGGATGAGTGTGTCTTATAGAAGAACAGTATTGATCCTCTTTCTGATAGAACTCCTAATTGGTAGATTCTTTGACATTTCAAACACTCAGATGTGTGCATATGTGTCCTCTTTGACCACAGCCCAAGACTTAACAATGATTTCAGCCAGTACCAAGTTAGAGCTAGAATTGTTCCATCTGAATTCCTCTCATTCGTCATGTCAGCCTGCAATGTTGGGTTGTTTTTGTCCATTTTGCGCTCAAAATATGCCAGTACTTGTTTCTTTCATTCCTGTTAGTTCTCTACGCTTATGGTGGCAACAGTTATGGCGACAAGCGTGTCTTCTTCATATTTGCTGGTGAATCTTTGAATGCTTATGTGCCAAACAAATGCTAGGTATATAAACCTAGGGAGAAATATGTGGTCCAGTATCAATCTCCCTACACAAACCTTTAACTTAATTAAGATGCACCGTTCCAAAAGAACATACTTCATTCCATCAATTAGGGTAGGGATCTTTTCAGACACCACATGCATTAGCCTTACAGGAACAGTAGCTCTCACTCACCACTGGGTGACATGCTTCATCATCGGGCCATGCTCCTCGTCAGGCGGGCACTACAATGCCTGGTGGGCCCTACTAGAGGATTATTTGCCAGAGACCTTTTAAAAAAATAATTCTGGTAGTAAGTGGGTGTGAGAGGGGCTGGGAAAACTGGCAAAAGTGGCTAAATGTGCCCAAGAAAACTAAACTATCTTTATTAAACCTGGCACCCCTGCCAAGGTTAAAAACGAAAAAAGGGGATACACAGAAAACAATTATCTGGTTCCTTACCAACAACTAAGTGTATGTCTACCACTTTAATTAGAGATTTAGATATTATGGACCTGTGTGTGGGTATTCTATCCTTCAATGCTTATACAAAGGAGGGTAGTTCTGCTGACTTCCGCTGGTGCGCCACCACCTGCAACTTCGACAAACACAAGAAATACAAAATCACCCAAACAGAGGTAATGGAGTTTAATGTTTAATGCACTAGGATTTCTCTGTAATCATCACAGACAGGCTTGTTCTTGTTTGGAGGTCCATAAAAGCACAGAAAATTATGAAGTACACACTATTTAAGGTTGATGTAAGTGATGCACAAGAAGTTAGTGGTTTGCCCAAGATCACTACTGCTGTCATTGATGGTCTTAGAGCTTCTGTGAACTTGGCTTAGATTTTTTTGCGTTTGCACTGAAGAATCGTCATAGACATAAACAGTTGCTTCACCTTTCTCAGTAGTAAATTTTCTGATTTGGACTGTCATGCAATATCTCTGGCTCCTGAGGACTGAAAGCATATGGCCTAATGGTGTTTAATCAGAGGGAGCCATATTTGGTAAATTATCACATGGCACCCTCTTTGAAATATAAGTGTTCAACATGGCACCAAGCAGTGCTTATGTTGAGCTGGTGATTGCAGGTGTGGCCACTAGCACTCTTTTTGGGAACTGGCATATATTTGATCTCATCAGGCTTTGACCCAGAGCAAAACAGTGTAAAACAAAAAAGGGGAAAGAAGGAGGAAGAGAAAGATGGAAAAAATGCTGACAAAAGGAGATGACAGGATGGGAAATAACCTACGAGAGTGAGATAACCTATGCAGCCCTGACATTTGATATTGCCGGACACTGGCTTCTGAGCAAGCCTCTGACCTGACACTTAGGACCAGATGTACAAACCATATTGGTGATAGATCACAAATAGCACGATTCACTGAATTGGGCCGTTTGCAACAACAAAATATTTTTTTAGAAGTACAAAAGGCAAAATGCGATTCAGTAACTTGTTACCTAATTGCAAATTTCATGTGCAGTTCGGTATTTGGAAGGGGTGTGTTTAGGGTGCACCATCAAATACCAAATTAATATGGTATGTGTTATTGTTTTCGGACTGAATTATGGTTGCAAAACAGTAATACTTTACCTCTAGTTTATAACTGGTAATAAGTCATTTCCAAAGGGATAAGGGTCCCAAAAGGACCCCTTCGAGAATTTGAAGAAAAAAAAATTAAGAGCAGGCAGAGGTCCCATGGACCACTGCCTACTTTTAAAAAACAAAACTGAAAATGTTCATTTTGTTTTCTAAATGCAACCCAAGTTGCATTTAAAAAACAGGTTTTATTAAAAAAGCAATCACAGACATAGTGGGCTGCTGATCTCAGCAGGCCACCATCCCTGTGATGTTTGTGAGTCCTAAATGGTCACAAATTGTGACCTACCTCATTAATATTAAGGTTGAATTATGTGGAGTTAGGGATAATAAATCTACTCTTACCTAGACATACATTTCACAATATTTTTGTGGTTGATATTGTAGCTACAGTATTTTTGTTCCATGATATTTCAAATGTGATATCTAGAGGCATAGCTTCAGGAGGGGTAGTTTGGGGTGTTACAGTGCCCTTATAAATAAATTTTCTGCTAAATAGTTGTGTACAGATGCTTTCAGTCGGGTATGATGAGATGTCTGTTGGATTTCACAAGGAATGTTTACATACACTCAGACAAAAACATGCACACGCACTATCCCTCACGGTTCTGATAGTCCTACAAAATATTGGTTATTTTGCAAAATGTTGTGTTTCCTCAGTACTTCTACCAATCCACATCCCTCCTCCCACTTTCCACTGCCCCTTAGGCCCCTATCATCCACCCTGCTTCTAGTATAATGTATTTGCACAATATATGTTAGCCCATCCCCCCCATACACATACACTCTTGCTGACAGAGCCACGTCCCTGATGATATTCTTATAACGTTCCCCATCCAACTACTTTTGGGAATAGGCTAGTCAACCAACCTACTGTTTTCACTAAAAGTGTATCCTGGAGAATTATGTTTGGAATTTACATTGGTCAGGTGACCTGAGCTAAACCAGAGTCTGATGATGATGCCAGAGGAGTGTCTGAACTCTGTTACTGTTTGTATAATTTACTGTGTTAGACTTTTCATCCTTGGCGTGTTCTCCCTTAACTTTTGCCTCTGTTTCCCATGTTGATGATGTGTGTCTGACTGTGTTTTTGCTGTGTTTGTCACTGTGGGCACTTTATCACTGCTAACCAGTGTTATAGTGCAAGTGCTCCTATACAAAATGTGTATGTAATTGGTTCATCCATAATTGGCATATTTGATTTACTGGTAAGTACCTAGTACAGTGCAGTAGAGGTGCACAGGGACTGTAAATCAAATGTTACAAGTGGGCCTGCAGCACTGGTTGTGCCACCCACATTAGTAGCTCTGTAAACATGGCTCAGGCCTGCCACTGCAGCGTCTGTTTGTGCAGTTTTAAACTGTAAATTCGACTTGGCAAATGTACCCACTTGCCAGGCCTAAACCTTCTCTTTTCTTACATGTAAGACACCACTAAGGTAGGCGCTAGGTGGCCCCAAGGGCAGGGTGCAGTGTATGGTTAAGGTAGGACATATAGGCGGTCATTCCAACCGCGGCGGGCGGCGGTCGCCGCCCGCCATGCGGTTACCGCCGAATGACCGCACCGCGGTCAGAAGACCGCGGCGGCCATTCTGGCTTTCCCGCTGGGCCGGCGGGCGACCGCCAAAAGGCCGCCCGCCGGCCCAGCGGGAAAGACCCAGCAACGATGAATCCAGCTCCGAATGGAGCCGGCGGAGTTGCTGGTGTGCGACGGGTGCAATTTTCCTACATCTCACCATTCTCCATTAACTTCCTGTGAGAAAGTGAATACTATTTAAATATCTTTTTGAATCTGCCATTACGATCAACCTTGCAGAGCCCATGCTTGCTTCAGCATATTTTATCACAACATTACTTCTCATACCTTAAGATCATCAACTCTCTTGATGTTATCTATTTTTATATAGGAAAGTCTTGCATTGGAGGAAGAACTCTTTATCCATTACAGGACCAAATTCCGGGTTTGCTTTTAGAGTAATTGCACAAAATTCTTCATAATTTTTCAGACACTTTACATAATTAAACAAAAGCAATTTACAAATTACTCAAACCCCTATTCAAAACCACCTTGCATTTTATCATGCACTTACAATGAGAGGCTCGATGTACAAGGTTTCCTTGCATTTGCAAAAGGTCAGATTTGCAGACTTGAATCATTTGTGCTTGCAAAAAGAACTGTTGGTGTGTAAGAACCCAAAATACAGAATCAGTATTTGGGAGTGGCGTTTTGGTATAGGATGTCCCAATGTTTGCAACCAAAATCTGGTTGCAAAACATGAATGCTTTACTGACTCCACCAATGTAGTGGTAGGCCATTCGCAAACAGGAAGGGAATCCCCATGGGAAATGGTTGAAATAAATATTTTGTAAGAGCAGGTAGTGGTGCCAGGAACCACTGTTAAAAAAGTTAGATCAAATAAAAAATATTAAAAAAAAAAAAAAAAGCCCTATTTTCCTTTTAGGAAAGTGGCTTTATTTTAAAACAATCACAGACATGGTGGTCTGCTGACCTCAGCAGGCCACCATGTCTGTGATTGCTGTGATTCACAGAAGGTCTTAATTTGCGGCTTACCTCCTTAATATTCATGTGGTAGGTCAAGTTGTGACCACCTACGACTGAATATTGTGTGCACGACCTATTAGAACAAAGGTCACTTTGCAAAATAGCACACTGGTCACAAAAATACTGGTCGCACATTGCGACCACTATTTTGTGACCACTGCTTTATACATCTGGCCCTTGGCCTTTTAAGTCCAGCCTTGAAATCTGAGTTTTCACCTTCCTGTAAGGTGCTGTCTAGTGATTCCTCTCTTCTTTCCTGTGATCACTTCTAAGCACCTGGAGACGTTTTTCAGCTTAGGGCACTGGGGTAAAAGTTGAATTAAAATTGAAATCCCACTGAACAATAAAACCACATTCAGAAGACGTAAGTGGCATATATTGACATCACATCTTGTATTTGCTGCAACAGTTCCATCTTAGAGGTCTTTCACTCATTCCGGGAAAGGCAGTGTAATTAAAACTTGTATGGCCATGGAAAACAGCTGGGCAAGACTCAGCAAATCCGGGAGCAATGGAGTTAAGAGAACTGATTATGACTGAACAAGCCCTAGCTCTGGTAATATGTGATTTGTCATGTCTGAATGACACACCAGGATGCCCTCGAATGCAAGTGGTACCCCATAATGGCCTAAAAGTGTATATGTTTTTTGAAAGGTCGCATCCTGCCCTGGAATGTTTCAAGGATAATTTATTTTAGGCAGGGTAATCATTAACGTACTTTAGAATTGTTATATTTTTAAAACTATTGTCATGGCTGTCTAATTAGTTAGTATCTAACTCAGTGCAAGTATTTATTTATTTTGTATTTAGTAACAATTTTTATATAGTGCCACGGACAAAACCGTCACAAAATCACCATGAATGCTAAAATGTAATAATTCAATCAAATGTTTAATTCTGCCACAATCTTGAATTGAACTAGTAAATGTGGGAAAACATGGATTTGTGGACATAAGTGGCCGAGGTGTCACCAGAAACTGCAGTGTGGTGTACAAAGATTACATTTGACGTTTTGCAACTGCAATCTGATTTGAGAACCGACATATGTACAAATTAGTCAGTTCACAAAATACTGAATCACAGGGATCACAGAACAACCAGGCTGATTCTGGTAGGGAAGCTGCAATTTGTGAACTCCTGTGATTTTCTCTTATCACAGGGAGGGTGGCCTGCAAGGGACACCTTCAATTGGTTTACACTGTGGTTTACAAATTTATTTAGCAATACACAAAGATATTATCTAATTTTCTACAAGAACTTCATTTCAAATTCAGACAATCGATTATAAATAAGGTGGTCCTAGCATTGTGATGGCACAGTGCAAGTGAAGAAGTGAATATAAAGTGTGCAAGTGCTACACTAAATGCAAATGTAAATGTGACTGATAAGGATAACTGGATTTAACAAACAGCACTTCCTATAGGGATGTGGAAATCATAAGTCAAATTAAAAACAGTCCACTGTACGAGTTGACGACATTTCAATCCATAACCAAAATCATTTAGATAAGGGTCATCATTAGCATGCGATCATATAAAGGAGACACCAGTGAATTGTGGCAAGAATCCTACAATAAGGAATGTGTTAATTGGTCTTCAGAGAAACATCATCATGGCTTACTTCTGATTCAGCAAGAAGCTATGGCATGTGTCCAAGTGAACATGAGTAGCATTTCAAAGAGCTGACTAAAAAAAGGAGTAATGCATGCCACTTTGCCCAAGCACTCTAGCACATAAGCAAGAAGCGCCTATTGTATATGAGCCCCAGTTTGTGCCATAAAAAGATAGACTAGGTGTGAAGCAGATAAAAGCATTGTCTCTCTCTGCTACCACCAAGTTAACAATACCAATAGTTTTAGAAGAATCCTTGATCAGAACAATTCCTTCCAGCTAGCACAAGGTTAGTGGTGACAGTACTATTTGAGGGATTTCTACAACGGCATCACCTGCATACTAGCACCATGTTAGTGATAACAGTAGAACTTTAAGGATCTGCATTATGACTTCCCCGTTCATCTAGCATCAGGTAATGATAACAATAGCATTTGAAGGATCTCTGACTAGTACAGACTCTGCCAGCTAGCAAAGGTTGGCAATAACAGCTGTGTTTGTTGAATCTGTGATCAACAAACACCTGCTAGCACCAGGTTGGTGATAACAATGCTATTTGAAGGATCAGTGATATGACATTCCCGGCCGTAGGGCACCAGGTTAGTGATACAAGCTGAATTTGAGGAAGCCCTAATTAAGACATTCCATGACCCTCATATTGGGTTGGTGAGAAAGGCCCTTCTTCAAAAAAGTAAGAAGAAACAGTTGACTGCGATTGACATCTCCCACAGTCCCTGGACCACAGCTTGCCTTTCTCCAAGCAGGCCTTGTCAGTATCGAAGTGCCCTGTGCGAGGCCTCTTTGACCTTGATGGACATAATATGCCACAGGGGCGCACATGCTTGTGTTTTTTATACTACTGTGGAATGATTAAGAAAATGGGATGAGTGTGTCTTATAGAAGAACAGTATTGATCCTCTTTCTGATAGAACTCCTAATTGGTAGATTCTTTGACATTTCATACACTCAGATGTGTGCATATGTGCCCTCTTTGACCACAGCCCAAGACTTAACAATGATTTCAGCCAGTACCAAGTTAGAGCTAGAATTGTTCCATCTGAATTCCTCTCATTCGTCATGTCAGCCTGCAATGTTGGGTTGTTTTTGTCCATTTTGCGCTCAAAATATGCCAGTACTTGTTTCTTTCATTCCTGTTAGTTCTCTACGCTTATGGTGGCAACAGTTATGGCGACAAGTGTGTCTTCTTCATATTTGCTGGTGAATCCTTCAATGCTTATGTGCCAAACAAATGCTAGGTATGTAAACCTAGGGAGAAATATGTGGTCCAGTATCAATCTCCCTACACAAACCTTTAACTTAATTAAGATGCACCGTTCCAAAAGAACATACTTCATTCCATCAATTAGGGTAGGGATCTTTTCAGACACCACATGCATTAGCCTTACAGGAACAGTAGCTCTCACTCACCACTGGGTGACATGCTTCATCATCGGGCCATGCTCCTCGTCAGGCGGGCACTACAATGCCTGGTGGGCCCTACTAGAGGGTTATTTGCCAGAGACCTTTTAAAAAAATAATTCTGGTAGTAAGTGGGTGTGAGAGGGGCTGGGGAAGCTGCCAAAAGTGGCTAAATGTGCCCAAGAAAACTAAACTATCTTTATTACAACCTGGCACCCCTGCCAAGGTTAAAAACGAAAAAGGGGGATACACAGAAAACAATTATCTGGTTCCTTACCAACAACTAAATGTATGTCTACCACTTTAATTAGAGATTTAGATATTATGGACCTGTGTGTGGGTATTCTATCCTTCAATGCTTATACAAAGGAGGGTAGTTCTGCTGACTTCCACTGGTGTGCCACCACCTGCAACTTCGACAAACACAAGAAATACAAAATCACACAAACAGAGGTAATGGAGTTTAATGTTTAATGCACTAGGATTTCTCTGTAATCATCACAGACAGGCTTGTTCTTGTTTGGAGGTCCATAAAAGCACAGAAAATTATGAAGTACACACTATTTAAGGTTGATGTAAGTGATGCACAAGAAGTTAGTGGTTTGCCCAAGATCACTACTGCTGTCATTGATGGTCTTGGAGCTTCTGTGAACTTGGCTTAGATTTTTTTGCGTTTGCACTGAAGAATCGTCATAGACATAAACAGTTGCTTCACCTTTCTCAGTAGTCAATTTTCTGATTTGGACTGTCATGCAATATCTCTGGCTCCTGAGGACTGAAAGCATATGGCCTAATGGTGTTTAATCAGAGGGAGCCATATTTGGTAAATTATCACATGGCACCCTCTTTGAATTATAAGTGTTCAACATGGCACCAGGCAGTGCTTATGTTGAGCTGGTGATTGCAGGTGTGGCCACAGCACTCTTTTTGGGAGCTGGCATATATTTGATCTCATCAGGCTTTGACCCAGAGCAAAACAGTGTAAAACAAAAAAGGGGAAAGAAGGAGGAAGAGAAAGATGGAAAAAATGCTGACAAAAGGAGATGACAGGATGGGAAAGAACCTACGAGAGTGAGATAACCTATGCAGCCCTGACATTTGATATTGCCGGACACTGGCTTCTGAGCAAGCCTCTGACCTGACACTTAGGACCAGATGTACAAACCATATTGGTGATAGATCACAAATAGCACGATTCACTGAATTGGGCCGTTTGCAACAACAAAATATTTTTTTAGAAGTACAAAAGGCAAAATGCGATTCAGTAACTTGTTACCTAATTGCAAATTTAATGTGCAGTTCGGTATTTGGAAGGGGTGTGTTTAGGGTGCACCATCAAATACCAAATTAATATGGTATGTGTTACTGTTTTCGGACTGAATTATGGTTGCAAAACAGTCATACTTTACCTCTAGTTTATAACTGGTAATAAGTCATTTCCAAAGGGATAAGGGTCCCAAAAGGACCCCTTCGAGAATTTGAAGAAAAACAAATTAAGAGCAGGCAGAGGTCCCATGGACCACTGCCTACTTTTAAAAAACAAAACTGAAAATGTTCATTTTGTTTTCTAAATGCAACCCAAGTTGCATTTAAAAAACAGGTTTTATTAAAAAAGCAATCACAGACATAGTGGGCTGCTGATCTCAGCAGGCCACCATCCCTGTGATGTTTGTGAGTCCTAAATGGTCACAAATTGTGACCTACTTCATTAATATTAAGGTTGAATTATGTGGAGTTAGGGATAATAAATCTACTCTTACCTAGACATACATTTCACAATATTTTTGTGGTTGATATTGTAGCTACAGTATTTTTGTTCCATGATATTTCAAATGTGATATCTAGAGGCATAGCTTCAGGAGGGGTAGTTTAGGGTGTTACAGTGCCCTTATAAATTAATTTTCTGCTAAATAGTTGTGTACAGATGCTTTCAGTCGGGTATGATGAGATGTCTGTTGGATTTCACAAGGAATGTTTACATACACTCAGACAAAAACATGCACACGCACTATCCCTCACGGTTCTGATAGTCCTACAAAATATTGGTTATTTTGCAAAATGTTGTGTTTCCTCAGTACTTCTACCAATCCACATCCCTCCTCCCACTTTCCACTGCCCCTTAGGCCCCTATCATCCACCCTGCTTCTAGTATAATGTATTTGCACAATATATGTTAGCCCATCCCCCCCATACACATACACTCTTGCTGACAGAGCCACGTCCCTGATGATATTCTTATAACGTTCCCCATCCAACTACTTTTGGGTATAGGCTAGTCAACCAACCTACTGTTTTCACTAAAAGTGTATCCTGGAGAATTATGTTTGGAATTTACATTGGTCAGGTGACCTGAGCTAAACCAGAGTCTGATGATGATGCCAGAGGAGTGTCTGAACTCTGTTACTGTTTGTATAATTTAAACGTGTTAGACTTTTCATCCTTGGCGTGTTCTCCCTTAACTTTTGCCTCTGTTTCCCATGTTGATGATGTGTGTCTGACTCTGTTTTTGCTGTGTTTGTCACTGTGGGCACTTTATCACTGCTAACCAGTGTTATAGTGCAAGTGCTCCTATACAAATGTGTATGTAATTGGTTCATCCATAATTGGCATATTTGATTTACTGGTAAGTACCTAGTACAGTGCAGTAGAGGTGCACAGGGACTGTAAATCAAATGTTACAAGTGGGCCTGCAGCACTGGTTGTGCCACCCTCATTAGTAGCTCTGTAAACATGGCTCAGGCCTGCCACTGCAGCGTCTGTTTGTGCAGTTTTAAACTGTAAATTCGACTTGGCAAATGTACCCACTTGCCAGGCCTAAACCTTCTCTTTTCTTACATGTAAGACACCACTAAGGTAGGCGCTAGGTGGCCCCAAGTGCAGGGTGCAGTGTATGGTTAAGGTAGGACATATAGGCGGTCATTCCAACCATGGCGGGCGGCGGTCGCCGCCCGCCATGCGGTTACCGCCGAATGACCGCACCGCGGCGGCCATTCTGGATTTCCCGCTGGGCCAGCGGGCGACCGCCAAAAGGCCGCCTGCCGGCCCAGCGGGAAAGACCCAGCAACGATGAAGCCGGCTCCGAATGGAGCCGGCGGAGTTGCTGGTGTGCGACGGGTGCAGTGGCACCCGTCGCGATTTTCAGTGTCTGCAGTTTCTGTTAGGGGGCCCCTGCACTGCCCATGCCAGTGGCATGGTCAGTGCAGGGGCCCCCAGGGGCCCCACGACACCCGTTCCCGCCATCCTGTTCCTGGCGGTAACAAGCAGCGCCGCCATGGAGGATTCCCTGGGCCAGGGGAAAACCGGCGGGAAACCGCCAGTTCCCCTTTTCTGACCGCAGCTTTACCGCCGCGGTCAGAATGGCCCAGGAAGCACCGCCAGCCTGTTGGCGGTGCTTCCGCGGTCGTTGGCCCTGGCGGTCGGTGACCGCCAGGGTCAGAATGACCCCCATAGTAATGTGTTTTATATGTCCTGACAGTGATATACTGCTAAATTCGTTTTTCACTGTTGCAAGGCCTATCTCTCTCATAGGTTAATATGGGGGCTCCCTTTAAATATGATTAAAGTGTAGATTCCCTTTGGGAGCTGATAGGCATGTGGAGTTTGGGGTCTATGAGCTCCCAATTTAAAAGTACATCTTTTAGTGAAGTTGATTTTAAGATTGTTTGTTTGAAAATGCCACTTTTAGAAAGTAAGCATTTTCTTGCTTAAACCATTCTTTGCCTGTTTGTGGATTCCCTGTCTGGGTCAGTTTGACAGTTGGGCTGTTTGCATCCCCCTCTAGACAGTGACACAAAGGGAGCTGGGGTATAGCCTGCATATCCTGATGAGCCATCCGTGCTAGGGGGGAGGGGTGGAGTGGTCATTCACACCTGAAAAGGCTGTGCTTGCACTCACACAATGCAGTCTCCAACTCCCAGGTGTGTCTCTTGGGCCTGTCCTGGGCAAGGCAGAATTTCACGAACAAGAAAGACTTTTCTTTTAAATAAGCCTACTTCAAAGGGCAAAATGGGTATAAGAAGGGCACCCAAAACCACTGACTTTAGAACACTTCTGGAAACCAAGAGGAACCTCTGCCTGGAGAAGAGCTGAAGAGCTGAGGAAGAAAAGCTGCCCTGCCTGTGACTGTGCTTTGTGGAGCTGGAGCTATCCTGCAGTTGCTGCTTCTGCCTGTGCTAGAGGACAAGGATTGGACTTTTTTTTTCTTGTGAAAAACTCTCCAAGGGCTTGAATTAGAGCTTGCCTCCTGTTGTTTGAAGTCTCAGGGACAGCAAAGACTGTTCTCTGCCAGCACCTGGAGCCTCTGCTGAGGCTCCTGCTCTGCCAAGTGGTGCCCATCCAGTTTCTGGGACCCTGAAAGGAGAAGCTGGCAGAACAAGAGTGAGAAATCCATGCACCAACCGCCGTTCTGGGAAAAGATCGACACAATTCGAATCCACAGCTGAAAAATCGACACAGACCTGCAGCGCGACTGACACATCGACTCACGTGACTGCCGAAACGACGCGCAGCATCGCTGATTGAGGCTGGTGAGATCGCAATCTGTGCTGCGTGGTTTTCATTTCATCATGCAGTAGGATTTCCGCCGCAAACATCGCTGGGCGTGTAAAAAAGACGCAAGGCCTGCCCGGAACCGAGAGTGCGGTTCCAATCGATTAATCGCTCTCCTGCGGAGAGCAAAAATTACGCATGCCGACTCAACTGAAGGAGAAACGACGCACGGTCTCGCTTGTGAGTGATATTGTCGCTTCGCAAAACCTTTTTGACACACACTCGCCCGTGCAGGATTATTTTTGACGCGCGCAGGTACATTTTCATGCTAACAACGTTAGCGTTGTGATTAAAATTACATTAAGACTCTTTTTGTTTTTTAATTGATAACTTGACTTGTGTATTGTGGATTTTTTTTCGTTTTGCTCTGGTTTTGTTTAGATAAATATTTCCTATTTTTCTAAACCTGTGTTGTGTCATTGTGTAGTGTTTTCATTAAGTTACTGTGTGTATGTTGGTACACATACTTTACACCTAGCACTCTGAGTTAAGCCTACTACTCGTGCCAAGATACCAAGGGGGTGAGTGAGGGTTAGCTGAGGGTGATTCTCTTTCACCCTTCCAAGAGAGAGGGTCCTTCTTGCACAGGGGGTAACATGACTGCCAACCAAAGATCCTATTTCTAGCAATGCTTGCTTAAGTTTCTTTAATATATTTTTGTAAAATAATCTTTAGGTACGATTTGAATGCATTGCTTGCAAAATGTGCAAAAATCCTTCTTAAACAGTGTTTATTCTGTTATATTTAAATTCATAACTTGTAGTACAGGTTAAATGCATTCGAACCTATGTCCTCTTTTTCTTAGCACCAGGAAAATGCCAATTCCGCTGAGTTATGCATTAACTTGGTGTGTAAAATACGTCCAATACTCCAGAATACCAGAGGAAAATAAGGAAATAAATACAGAAACACGTTTAATGCCGTAAGATCTATATGCATCGGAGATATCCCGCATATATTCGCCTGGAACATTTCAACAGATTTGACCTGCAGACATTTTTCAGGGGGAATTTGCAGGGGTGCATGGCTTACAACAAAACTTAGAGTTCTAATTCCTGTACAAACTCATGTTTGAGTACTGAGTTTGCGTACTGGAATTCACTGTCTCATAACAGTGCCAAGGGGAGATTTTATATGCACCTGGGAATGTTGCTAATACAAGTATTAGTAGCAAAAAACACTTTTTTGTTAATGAATTTATTTATTAAGGAATTTATTTATTATTCCTGTTATTGTTATCTGTAACGTGATCATTACATCTTGAAGCCTATTGGAAACGATTTATTTTGTTGCAAGTAGTGTGAAAGTGTACAGTATATTTTACAGTGTGAAAGTTGTGTGAAAGTGTAGTGTATGTTTTGAATTGTGAAAGTACTGTGAAAGTGTAGAGTATGTTTTAAAATGTGAAAGTAGTGTGAAAGTGTAGAGTATGTTTTAAACTGTGAAAGTAGTGTGAAAGTGTACAGTTTATTTTAAAGCGTGAAAGCAGTGTGAAAGTGTACAGTGTTTTTACACTGTGAAAGCATTGTGAAAGTATGTTTTGCGGATAGAAGCTTTCATTTCAAGACATGATTACAAGCAATATGAAGAATAGAACGTGAGGGTCTCCAGTCTTCTCTTAAACTTCACAAGGCATACTTCTAAGCAGAGTAATATAATTAGAGAGCTCGTACTAGTGGAGCCACATCTGTGAAGTCTTCTTTCCCCATCATATAGGAAGAAACCAAATGCACATTGGGAGATAGAATTTAAGCTTCAGGAAAACTGTTAAAGTGAGATCTGTTTGCACATATTAAGACCCCATTGAAAGTATACTCGTAATGCTGATTAATAAAATACAGGAAATGACCTTGAGAATCAGAATTATGAGTGATGCAGAACAGTGCATTGCTATATTCTCACCAAGTCATTTCACCTGCAGGAAGAAACGGGCTACCAAAGGGAAATAACATTGAAGACTCATTGCAAAAGCAGAAGTTCCTGCATGGTAGTCCCTATTTATCACTGATAATGTTTACAGGCTTGGGTTTCCTGCAATTGGAATCTGCAGTATGTTATTCCTCTAACAGGAGTTACGAGCCTAACTGATATTGCAAGTTTTGTGGTAAAACAGCATCTCCCTTTTAGTCAATCAGATATTTGACCAAGAAGACCCTGACAAAATATATGGGTAAAAAAGACCTGGTGTTATTGAAAACAACGCAATAAATTGTGAACAAGTACTGATTCCTGAGAAAATGTGGTATCAGTAAATTCAGATGCGGCAATACCACATGGATATTCCCATTCATCTCATAATAATGGCCTCCAAGAACTTTGCAAGAAAGTGGACGTCAAAGCCTTCCGAGCACCTAGGTTTTGGGTGGTGGCCATGCTGGTCAAGTGACATTTTCATTGTACCTCAACTGATTCATCTAGTTTGTCGCACATGCAAATGTGAAGCAGTCATGAGGACGTGGAAACTGTGTTTGTAAGATGGCAATGGCTTTTAAGATGAAACCGTCCTTACAAGTCATAATTTGATGGTTACCCACAATGCTCTATACATAAAGTTGTTTTATGCTTAGTAATTCAAGAAAGTTTATATACACATGGATCTGTGTAAATCTTGAAATTTCAAACAACCTGCCTGACCTAATTTCGAAAATTGAAGAACATAAAAACTAGGGCCCTGATTTATACTTTTTGACGCAAACCTGCGTTAGCGCATATTTACATCAAAAGGTTTACCACTGATTAGCCCCATTCCTGGACACTAGCCGGGCATCATATTTAAGGGATGACACTAGCCGGTGGTAAGGCCCGGTTAGCCGCAAAATAAATGACGCTAACCAGGTGAGGTAGCCGTAGGGGAAACAGGAGGTTGTACATCAAAGAATGGTGCTAGTCAGGTTAGAGTCAGAAAAAATGACGCTAACCTGACTAGCGTCATTTTTTGATGCACAACCCCCATGGACATGACTCTTGTCTTAGTAAAGACAGGAGTCATGCCCCCTTGCCCAATGTCCATGCCCAGCGGACTTATGTCCCCTGGGCATGGCCATTGAGCTCAATGCCATGTAGGGGGCCCATGTTAGGCCCCCCATGGCACTTATAAAAAAAAAATGTAATACTTGCCCAGATTTACTCTGGATGGGTCCCCCCAACCTTAGGTGTCCTCCAGGTGTTGGTGGGGGTGGCTGGGGGTGTCCCTGGGAGCAAGGAAGGGCACCTGTGGACTGCTTCCATGGTCTCTGACCATGGAAATTATCCCACAGGTCCCCTAACACCTGCCCTGACCCAGGTGTTAAGTAATGGCACTAAACAGGCTTAGCACCATTATTTAAGGCCCTCCTCCTCCTGTGCGTGATTTTTTCACAGTAACATAGATAAGGCACAAAGGCCTTTGAGTCATTTTTTGCCCAGGAACGCCTACCTTGCATCTCATTGACGCAAGGTAGGTTTTTACGATAAAAAAATTATGTTAACTTAAATATTTTGATGCTAGACAGGTCAAGCGTCAAAATATAAATGTGGAGTTAAGTTTGTGCCGGATTTGCGTAAAACAAAAGGACGCAAATCCAGCCCAAACAGAGTATAAATATGCTCCTAGAAGGCTAAACAGTACAGTAAGTAATGGCAGTTTTATGAAGTCAGGCCACAACACTGGTTTGTTTTCTCGATGTAAATCCACATGGCCTTGTGCATGAATATAGACTTAGGCCCTCATTTGGAACATGGCGGTTCGGCCCTCCATGCCAGCAGTGGCAGCTGAAGCCACCAGCCGGCATGTTGGGCCGAACCGCCATATAATGGAGATGCAGCATCTGGCGGTGGGTTGAAACACCATCTGCCAGGGTAGCTGCGCTACCCCCTGGGGGCCCCTGCACTGCCCATGCACTTTGCATGGGCAGTGCAGTGGCCCAGGTGCAGAGCCCCGTCGGGCAGGTCGGGCAGTGATCTGCGCGACAGGTGCAACTGCACCTGCCGCACAGAGGCATTGACGGCGGTTCCATGTGGAGCCACCATCAATGTCCCAGCCGAGCCTTTCTGTGAGCCGGCGGGCGTAAACAAGGTTTCCGCCCGCTGGCTCACATAAAAGTTCATAATGTGTCCAGCAGGGTTCCGGGGTAGCTGGCGGTCAGTGTTTTGACCGCCAGCATGAACACTGCGGTTCTTTCCGCTGTGTTCATAATGACCCCCTTAGAGTTGAACTGCATAACCTTCTTGCATCAGACAGAATCTACCAAATCAGTGGGGATGCAGGAAAAATAGTTCAATAATTTGCAACAAAGCATCAAACCAAATACACATGTTTTTGAAAGACCCTTAGTTCAAGTTGTACTACAAGTTGATGTTTTCCAAACACAACCCAACTAACGGGCATACTTAAATGCCCCTAGCGCCACAAGAGTGTAACTTTTTGTGACACTCCGGTGGCGCTGTGCACTGCATCATATTTACAAGGCGGCACTAGCCCACTTTTTTGTGGCTTAATGCTGCCTTGTAAATATAGGCCCTCCGACACAGTTTTCTGCAGCAGAGGGCATGCAATGGGTGTTGTTATGGGCGTTCCACTGCAACACCCATTGCCCAAGATTTACAAGAATTCCTATATCTGAGGCAGTGTCAAAAACTAATGCCACTCCAGGGGTGCATTAGCATGGCACAACAAGAAGAAATACTTTTATTTTTCCTTGTTTTTGCTTTTTCTATATGTGCTGCATTCTGCAGTACACATTGAAAGAGCAAAAGGGCATGAATGATTGTTTATGTGCAGGAAGGTGTGCCTTCCTGCACATAAACCATCATTCAGTAATGACGATTTGCTACTTCTATGTGTGCTGCATTCTGCTGCACACATAGAAGTGCCAAATCGCCATTGTAGATTGTGTATGTGCAGGAAGGGACACCTTCCTGCAGGTAAACAATCATTCCTTTTAACACAGACACCTTGCTCGTGGTGAAAGGATGGCTGCGTTGGCTCTGGCATGTAAATTTAGCACCAGAGCTAGAAGAAACAAAGGGGTGCACATTATTTGTGTAAATATGGCACATGGCGCTGCCAATTGTGCTGCAGCACTGCGCTGCTCCACTTCTGTGTAAATATGCCCCTAAATGTACTGGACTGTTTTTCAAATTAAATTTGACACTTATCCTTCACAGAAAACTCTCAACCAAACCCATTTGAAATGTTAAAATATGTACAATTTTTTATGTAGGAGGTGTTATTAAGCAATGAGTCACGCTTATGAGAAGCATTTTAGCGTGGAGACCTGGAGACTGTGGTTGTTTCTGAAGAACAGCTTTGCTTGCACATTTTGGGGAAAATATTGGCATTTTAAAAGCGTTTATTTTTATACTTTAATAACAGCACGTTAACGCCACCTCCCATTCTTACCCGACAGACTTTCTCCTAAACTGTTTCATAATATAATGTTTTATCTGTTCGCTTTGTTGTGGTTCACCACATTTCCTGTGCATGAACACGGTTTGCGAAATTATATATAACTTTTTTCCTTTTTTTAAAGAGCGTAACGGATTCACAATACAAAAAGAGCTTATCTTGTTTGTTCAGCCTTGTTAAAGCAACTGTATGACACCAAGAGCTGCATGAGGCGCAGGCCCTGTGTTATCTTTCGCTCGGGTATCAGGCACCGACTTTATAATTCTGTTGACCGTTGGCTTCGAGGTTGTCGCACAGGTGTTTTGTCTGTTGGTCTATAATCAATACAGCCATAAAGGGGGAAAATGGCCACTGAAAGAATAATGAGTCACGAGAACAGGGCAGGTCAATAACCGGTGCCAAGGTCATGTGTCTCCACACACCTGCTTTTTCTCAGAAACACCTGCTCTGAGTCACAAACAAAAAAACAGGGCAAGGCATCCTTTGATCACGTTCCCTGACCCGAACTGCTTGGGGAGGTGTGACCTTGTACTGTACAGTGGCTTAACTGAAGGCAATAAAAGAGGAGCGGTTGTACCATCTCTCGTAAAGGTCAGCCTTTTTCCTCTCATCTCAGCTCGATAATCACTACCAGCTTAATTGGGCCTAAAAGATGTGCTAAAGCCTAGCACTGTAAATGCTAACCCTTACGTGGGAGCATGGATGTTGTAGAGAGCTAAAGAAGGCATAAAAGAACGTTTAATGAACAGAAGGTGGAAGCCCTTCTTGTAAAAACTCCTGTTTATTGCAAATGTTCCGGAAGAAAAGGTGAGGAGTGATGCCCCGACTGTGGCATTGACATTGGCAGCAAGATCTTAACCTAAATGTGTTCTGATATTTTAGAAAGTTAGAAATGAATATGCTGTTTGTTTTTTTTAAAACACTTTATAGAGCCTATAGGTGTGAGTTACAAATAAGTGTACTGCTCTTCCACTTCTTGCCCTGCAATTTAATAGTGAGGCTTGTTTGGAAGGCTGCTTTGGGACACAGTATGCTTATCCACAGGGCTGTAACATTAAAACTCGGACCTCATTTACAAGGCCTGTGGAGCAGGGAGGCGCTGCAAGTGTCTTGCTGCGCTGCCCTGCACAGCTGGGAAAGGACAGAAATGCGCCATATCTGCAAGATACAGCATATTTCTGTCCTCTCACTCTGCACTGGCACACCAATTGCTGCCATGGGCCAATTTAGGCAACCTCACAACTGAAAAAGATCATCATCTACACAAACAGTTCCCTTTCCATCTTACCGCCTTATCTACCCCATAAAAGAATTAAGACAAAAAGCCTTAATCCAGCATCCATTCCATTAGCAGAGCTTCTAAGAATCAAAGAGATCTTAATAGATTGCCAATTATGGTTTGCGTGGTCCACATTGTTTAAGGATGTGCATGACTGCGTTCAGACTTGCCAAACATTTTATGAAGACAAGACATTCCACTTATCTCCTCCAGGCTATACAAGATCCTTACCCATATGTCCTTATCCCTGGCATGCCATCAGCATACGCCATCAGCATGGAATTTATTAAAAACTTTCCCAACTCCAATGGCTATAATAGTGTTTTGGTAGTTATTGATCTTTTCTCCAAGATGACACATTTTATTGCCCTTAAAGAAATATCTACTGCCAAAACTCTTGCCATGCTGTTTGTTCAATACATCATGTGGTTGTGCAGGCTCCCATTGGTCATTGTGCCTGATAGAGGCCCTCAGTTCTTTTTACGATTTTGGCGCAGTCTTTGTACATCATTGGACATTGAAGCTTGACTCTTGTCTGCCTGTTCCCCATATGCTGATGGACAGATAGAGTGGGTAAATCAGGTTTCAGAGCATGCGCTGCAATGCCTTGTGACTCTACTCCTGATTGTTGGGAGTCCTTGTTACTGTTCACTGAGTTTGCCTACAATAACACACCACATTCAGCCCCTGGGATCTCCTTCCTCTCCTTCTTTAGTGAAGCTGGCATACATCCATGTATGTTACCTGAAAACTTTGTTATGAATTCCGAAAAATGTACCTGCAATACAAGACTTTGCAAGGTACCTCTCTGACTCCCCACAAGAGGTGTTACAATGCTCACAACAGGCTAAAGTGAATATCAACAAAATTGGCAATAAACATCATCAACATCCACCAGAGTACAAAAGCGGAAGTCAGGTTTGGCTTGTCACAAGAAACTTAAGACTACATAATACTCACAAATTGCAACTTTAATTTACTTATATGTTTCCAATTGAAAAGGAAATGCATCCTGTAGCAGTTCAGCTCTGACTGCCAGTTGATTTCCCTGTGCACCCTGTGTTCTATGTTTCCATTCTCAAACCATATCACGACCAAACCCATCCGGCTCCTGCTTTTCCACCTGTAACCACTGATGATCACCTAGGGTGTGAAAGCAAAAGGATTCTACATTCACAATGTTTTCAGGGTTATTTGTTCTACCAAGTTGTATGGAAAGGGTTTGGTCCTGAGGAAAACACTTTTGCACCAGTCAGTAAAGTTCATGTCCCTAGCCGGGTCAGTACAGTTCATGATCCCCACCCTGACAAACCACGTCCAGTAGGGGGAAATTGTCACAACTCCATCTTGTGCTGTATGTGCTGTCGGTTTTACTTGCTGGGCTCATGTCAATCGTCCCTTTTGCCACCTCCCTATCCTGAGCACTCCAAGTCATTTATCCCTTGTGGTGCCTTCCTGTCTCGAGCTCACCATAGTCCCCCTCCAAGGAAGCCTAAACCATTGGCTATCCTGTTCTTTTTCTAAACAAGTTTAGTTTGTGTGCACCTGCAGATTATCAAGTGTCTTCTAGGACAAGCTACACTGGCCACTGTTTCTCATTGAATTGTACCATCATTCACTTGGGGTTCCGTCATACTTGTTGACTATTGCCAATTACCATTTGCACCTGCCGCCTGCAAGGCCTCATATCCATTGTATGTAAAACTTGATCTTCCCCAGGTTCATTGGAATATTCCACGCTTCCACGTGGCACACATGCCTTCTGGAACACTCTTTCCTTCTAGCATAAACACCCCCTTTGGTCCTGCGTCAGCACTTGGCCTCATTCCAGTTCTGTGCAAACATCGTCCCTGGACTCACCTCCTGAATCGCCCAGAACTTCCAGCTCTCCAGCTCCCTACGGTTCAAGTTCCTTTGGTGATTTCCTAATCTCCTCCTCCCGCACAGATCTTCTTGTTCAGCAGTGAATTCAATTGACAAATTCTTGAGACCTTCTTCGAACTCTGGATAAATATACGGACTTGGATAAATACTTGATATCAGGTTGGTGTGCACTAATTCGCTCATAGTAGTAAGCAGACCTGGGTATCAGCATCTTCAAGACTATAGACTTGTCTCCAGTCCCTTCTCTGTGATTTTCTCCAGCACTCTTAGCCTGTTCATACTCCGGACCCTCCCTACAACCTTGGAATTGGAACTGCTAGTACAGAAGAACTAGAGACTTAGGGCCAGATGTAGCAACTTCCCAAATTGCGACTTGCAATTTGCGAGTCCCAGCGACTCGCAAATTGCAAGTTGCAATTTGGGATGCAGAAAGGTGTCTCAGACACCTTCTGTGAGTCGCTATGGGGTCGCAAAGACCCACCTCATTAATATTAATGAGGTGGGTCGCATTTTGCGACCCCATAGCGATTCAGGGCCCTCACGGGGATGGAGGCCTGCTGGGAACAGCAGACCTCCATGTCCGTGACTGTTTTTAAATAAAGCAGTTTTTTTTTTTCAAAGTGCAACCCGTTTTCCTTAAAGGAAAACGAGCTGCACTTTGAAAAATAAACCGAAACCTTTTGTTTCGGTATTTTTCAGGGCAGGTAGTGGTCCATTGGACCACTGCCTGCTCTGAAAAATTATTTTTTAGTCCAGTCACAAAGGGGAAGGGGTCCCATGGGGACCCCTTCCCGTTTGCAACTGGGTTACCATCCACTTCAAGTGGATGGTAACTGCGAGTCCATTTGCGACCGCTTTCACGGTCGCAAATGGAATTGCATACTATAGCAACTCGCAAATAGGAAGGGAACACCCCTTCCTATTTGCGACTCGGAAATGCATTTTGCGAGTCGGTTCCAACTCGCAAAATGCATTTCTACATACCAGATGGGCTTTAGCGACTCGCAAACGGCATTTTTTGCCGTTTGCGAGTCGCTAAAGCTTTGCTACATCTGGCCCTTAGGCCCATATTTTTAAAAGTGGCCCGGTCCGCCGGGTGCATCACTTTTTGAGATGCATCAGCAGCACAGGCTGCTCACCCATATCTACAAGGCCATGCTAAGCCACTTTGCATGGCTTTTCATGGCCTTATAGGTATTGGAGTAAGGCAATGAAGCGGAAATCTCTGCATTACCTGCCTTTACATCAGGGAGGCGTTTCAATGGATGTTGCATGGGTATTCCCTCGCAACATCCAAGGATTTCGATGAATTCCCAGATTTAAAAGGTTTTGTAAATTGGGAATGCATCAAAAGCCCATGCCACCACAGGGGTGGTGTCAGAGTGACGTAACAGGGAGAAATATATTTATTTCTCCCCTTTTTTCCTCTTTCTATGTGTGCTGTATTCTGTAGCACACATAGAGGGAGGAAAATGACTCTGAGAGAGCGTAATCCAAATATTACACATGTTAAACATGAAGTGCTTATATAAATACCTAACAATGCTGCATATAAAAACGACAATAAATATTAGTTGCTTAATGTGTATTTTGAATTATGATTATAAAACGTGAAGTTACTATTGTGCACACGAACTAAAGTCTATTGTAAGAAATAATTGCTTGCACTATGATTAATTGAATACATTAACGCTTACGAATATTGCATTTGTATTAAAACCCATAGGCCTTAAGTTAGCGTGAGTTGAGGATTTTAGCTGTGTAACATTCATATTAAAGCATATTTTCTGTTTTTCAGTGTGCTGACTCGTAAAGGGCCATGACCCAGCATTTGTTCTTTTCCTTCGTTTCATGTATCCAACTTCATCCTGTTCCCATCCGCATGCTAGCTGCCTTAGTATAAGTTTTATACTGATTTGAAACAAAAGTATACCAAAAGAATGTACAAGGACATTTGACCATGGATAAAGAAGCTCATGACCCGAGAGACGTGCCAAGATGATGACAAAACACCCCGGATGTGCCACCTATGAAGACGTCAATTATGAAGACCAATCAAAGTGTTATAAATTATCGTGGGGTGACAATTTGGATTACCTAATGTATAATTTGATAGGTTAAAGATAGTGGGGTATAGCGAATATCCAATAGAATTTTGGGGGAAGGTATTGCGAAAAAGAGATAAAAACTCATGACACAGAAGGGTCGTTGGAACTAGGTAGGGAATGCTATTGAATTCATCCAGAAACTCTGTCACTCTGTTTGGTGACTTTGAGACTTAATAAAATATCCTCACCCATAGATTGCCTTTATGCTTCTCCTCCTTATGAGGGAAGTGTCCCCTCTCCATTAGACTAAGTTAGACTGATGGCGATACGACTGATGTCCTGAAGACGAAGACTGATCCTGTGTGCTGACTCAATCCTTGGAGGGTACTTATGACAATGCTACTGTAATTTGTCTATTTGCTTTTCCTTTCTAGGTACCAACTGCTGTATTTTTGATAAGAGACCATAGTTTAGATGTTTTCTAAATTGGTGTTCTAAATTATTTTGCATGAAGTCCAACATGCTGATGCTAATTAGTGGCTAGGTTAGGTGATCACCCTGACTGACACAAATAGACGAGACTGACATTGTACTATGCTGAACTAAGACTCGCATGATATTTTATGTGTTCCGATCTATGTTTACTTTATGTTATGCTCTTATGTTTGTGATCTTTACATTATTAAAGACTTACCACAGTTGCCATATTGTGACTATGCTCTTATGCTTTTTGGTCTTGAGATTGACACTTCTGCTAGTAGATTGTAATCAATAGGGAATAAAACTCAAAACAATTCTATCACAAGGTGTGGTTATTTATGGCTGAAAGGTCATGGTTGCGTTGATAATTTGATTAATGTCTTTATCCAAAGTAAAGTGTATTGTGGTAATAAATATCGGTGACCTTATTGATATATCACTTGACATATTGATTAGTTATCTCGTCCGCTGAGATAGGTCAGTCGTCGAGAGGGGTCGCGCACGGATTGGCTGCCATCCGTGAGAGACAATAGGTTGAGAAAGGCGGGTGAAGAGTATCCTGGGAACTAAGTCACTTTTGATTAATACAAAACTAACAGAGAAGCGCAAAATGAATTTTGTTAAAGCATTCAAAAGTGCTCTAAAGGGAGATGTGTATATCGTAGCAACCGATGGGGAACCTACACCACCCGAGGGTACTCCAGCCTATATAGTCATGGAAGAAAAAGGTGTCGCGCCTTGTTTATGGATGAAACAGTGGCGCAAATTAACAGAGAAGGAGGGATGTCTAGCGTTCCCAGAACATGGAACATTCAATCCAAAGGTACTAGAGAATTTGAGGTGGATGTTAAGTACACAGAAACCACCTCCAAGACCAGCTCAGTTTGAGGCGTTAGCAATCTGGGACTTGATGGCACTTAAACATAGACAAGAAAGGTTTCAGAGAAGATTGCGAAGGGCAGAAAAATCCTATGCAGAGGCTAGGTGGGACAATGAGAACAAAATGTGGAGATGGGGAATTGTAGACGGATTAAAATTGTTCCCAGCAATAGCACAGGGAGAAGAGACGCCAGGAAAGAAAGCTTCTTGCAAAACAGATAAAGACTTGAACAAGTCTAAAGAGAATAAAAGATCTTGGGAAGAGGAAGATGATTCAGATGATGAGGAATTTATGGACAGATTATTACATGATCGTCCGCCACTTTATGCAGTGAGCGACAATGCTCCAAGTACTAGTACAGACCCTGGGAACCAGACGCAGGAAAAGGGAGTTACTGATACGGTACAGACTAGTGATACTGTTTCGATACAGAATGGTGTCAATGTACCCATTGCACCAGACATGCCGATACAGTTGCAGCCTCCACCGCAGATACAGAGAATCTACCCAGATGTCCCAGTACTTGAGACGACTACAAATCTAATAGTGCCACCAGACCCGATTTACACAAAGCCAAAGCTAATACAGATTGAATCAACTCCGAAATTGCTATCGCAACCACAGCCACAGCCGATACCAGGGTATAACCCAGTGGCTGGACCGCCATTAGTACCTGTCCCGGGTACCTTGGAACAAACCTATGGAGTTACTGCTCCACGGAGTCTGGGTCCGGGTCAAACACCTGCTGCCATATCATTACCAATTACTATTGGTCCACCAGTACCATAATATGCACAGGACAAAACAGGCATGCGTGATCAGCGAGTGATGACTCAAAATGTGATAAGAGGAGGGTCGAAGGGAACTCCCCAGATTATGGCTCCGGGAGAGCAAGCAGTTGAGCAACCAAGGTTTTTAATGGACCTCAGTCCAGTGGGAGCACCCCTCGAAGCTATGCGTCAAGCAGGGTTAGGAGTTTTGACTCCACAAACAATGAGTACGAACACCTCACATTCACCAATGATGCATGCAGGGAACATTTCATTGCAGGGTTACACAGTCCAGCAGTTAAATGAATGGTTAGAAAAGACCTATACCTCACAAAAGACTGCAGCGGTTACAATCGAACCAGAGAAAGAAAAACAAGATGAATACCTGAACTTTGTAAGACTAGGGGCAGAAGCTGCTGAGTTAGAAGAAGGAACAATGGGAGTAAATAGATTGGAGTCATACACTGAGGCAGAATTGAGATACTTATGCCCTAAAATTACCAAAGGAGTAGGCAAAGTACATCAGAGATTAGCGAACTTGGCAGACAAATACAATATCGATATCGGAAACATTAAACATTTGGAAAGAAGTTTTTGATTAGATTTCAATTAAAAAGATTTTGAACACATGAGGTCTGCAGGAATGAAGGCACATTTGAGAGAGTTGTTGCAAAGCGCACAAATTTGGGGGGCACTGGAAAAATGGGAAGGCAGATGGGCAAAGAAAAGAGACAAGGGAAAGGGAGATAGCCCAGGATCTAATCAAGCCAAGACATCACCTGATCTGGAATCTGTAAAGATATTACCTATGAGATAAACAGCTAGTGGTGTCCTAGTTCAAGTGCCATGGACCAGAGGAGACATTTTATCCTTTACTAACAATTATCCCAGATTGAGAGAGAGACCGATCGAGTGGTATCAGCAGACAGATAGGTTTGTGAAACTCGCGAAATGCCTCTGGGAAGACTTGAATACTTTGTTTGAGATCATTGTTCTGCCTGATTTGTGGCTTGAGTGTAAGAGAGGAGTCGATTGGCCGACAAAGGAACCAGCAAGGGATAAGGTGACTGGGGCACCTTCTGAAGAGGTGATGAAGTATTATCATAAAGTGATTGAGTTTCTGAAACAAAAGGTGTCGCCGAAAGTGACTGATTGGCAGAAAATCGACCGGACCTCTCAAGAGGTTAAGGAATCAATACATGCATATTACGAAAGATTGTTAAAGGCATTTAAACATTACAGTGGTACTGAGACTATTGAACCAAAGGATATGAACCATCTCGTGTTTCAATTTGTTGAAGGGCTGAGACCAGAAGTCAGTCAGATGATTAAGAATCATTTGATCTGTTGGCAAGCTAAGTCGATTGATGAGGTGTTGCAGTATGCAAAATACTGCAGTGACGAGATTGAGTTGAAACAGAAAAAGTTGAAAGAAAAGGTGATGGTGATGCAGATAAAGGCTGCACAGGCAGGAATACAGGGAAATGGAGTCCAACAGATGATACAGCAGCAACTGCAAATGAATGGTGCGTTTCAGGCACAACCTTGAGGTCGAGGCAGAGGGTTTGTAAACCGTGGTTCAGATTTGAATACGGTTGTAATTCAAAATGACATCCAAGGGGCGAAAAAGATGTCACCATGTCACGCGTGCGGGGGCGTGGGGCACTGGAAACGGGAGTGCCCGAATATGGTGCAGGATGGTGCTGTTCAGCAAGGTACTAATGTTGGTGCATTACAAAATTCACGAGGTCCGAAAATAAGACATCAGAACCCGAATTTTCCGAACAATCTGTTGCAAGTGCAAGGGGTACAGCCCATGCAGCAGATGTAAATGCTGCGTTTTCAGTCAATACAATTGCAACCAGTACAGCAGCAGATTCCTATGGTGCCTAGACAGCAAATGCAATTACCAATGGCTCCGATGGGACAGCAACAGGTGATGCTTCCTCAGCAGGTCACAGGCCAGGTAACAAATCAAAATAATACTGTACAACAGTTCCCATTACGAGGCGAAAATGGCATGAATGAAGATTGGTCAGAGGACAGCTCAGACAGTGAAGAGTGCAGGCTTGCAGCATCCTTAAAGGTGGATTAGAGAGGCCCATATGTAGAGGGAAAGGTGATGGGGTATAAGGTTTCATTTCTGGTTGACACAGGAGCCACACGCTCCACAGTTAGAAGTGCAGAAGTTCCAAGATTGCCTCTCTCAGGACGTACTATAAGAGTGGTTGGAGTAGCAAATCAGTATTTGACTAACCCGATTACAGATCCAGTGCCAAGTTGAGATTGGGAACTTCCAGGGGCTACATAGGTTTGTAGTCTGTGACTCGAGTCCAGTATCCCTACTGGGAACAGATTTGTTGTGTAAAACAAAATGTTCAATTACCTGTACCAATGACGGAATTGAAGTACAGACAAATAGTGACGATGAAGGAGATGAAAGTCAGTTTTTAGAGGAAGAAACGGGAACAAATGAAGACTACCCTCTGATTACTTTATTCCCAATGCATACCTTGATTGACCTGCCTGTCGAACTACAAGGGATGGTAACAGAGAAAGTATGGGATCTGACTGGGAAAGAAGTAGGACTTATAACAGGGGTGGAACCAGTTAAAGTTCAGGTAAAGCCAAATGCAGTGTTCCCTCAAGTGCCACAATACCACATGACCCAAGATGTTCTTATCGAAGTGTCACAAATAATTGCAGACTTTCTCAGGCAGGAAGTTCTGAAAGAAGTTCTAAATAGTCCATGTAACTCTCCCATAATGGGTTTAAAGAAACCATGTGGAAAAGTTCGAATTGTGCAAGATTTGAGGAAAATAAATGAAATTGTAATAAAATGTTGCCCCGTGGTACCCAACCCAGCAGTAATAATGTTTCAGGTCCCCTGTGATGTTGAATGGTTTACCGTAGTAGACCTATCACAAGCTTTCTTTTCGATACCTCTTCACGAGGACAGCCAATTTTTGTTCAGTTTCCAATTCCTGGATGAGGTGTACAGTTGGTGCAGAATTCCTCAGGGGTTTTCTGAGTCACCGGCCATCTTCAATCAAATACTGAAGAAGGATTTGGAACCATTGGTGCTGCCTTTTAATTCAACCCTTGTGCAGTACATTGATGATTTGCTAATTGCATCCAAAACAAGGGACAGTTGTAAATATGATACCATTGCATTACTGAATCATCTGGGAAAGAATGGACACAAGGTGTCACCCAGAAAGCTACAATACTGTCAGAAGGAGGTGAAATACTTAGGACATTTGATTGAGAAGGGTTCCAGGAGAATATCAAAGGAAAGAATAACAGCTGTCTTGCAAATGAACCCCCCAACGACAAAAAGAGATGTCAGGATGTTTTGGGGATTGGTGGGCTACTGTCGCCAGTGGATACCCAACTTCTCGATCATTTCAAAGCCATTGATAAAACTGACAGGTAAAGAAATCAAGAATGAGCCATACACTATAACATTGTCAAAGGAAGAGCTTGAGTCATTTATGGAGTTAAGAGAATGCATGTGCAGGTCACCAGCACTAGGAATGCCAGATTACGAGAAACCTTTCCTGTTGTTTTGTCATGAATGTGATGCTTGTTCTTTGTCTGTCTTAACACAGGTCCACGGAGATGCAAATCGGCCTGTAGCATATTTTTCAGCTACCTTGGACCCTGTCGCAGCAGCCTTACCTGGTTGCCTGCGTGTAGTTGCAGCACTTGGTCACAGCCTTATACATTGTGAAGGCATAGGGGATACCCTCTAACAGTAATGGTTCCACATTCAGTTGAAATTCTGTTGACTCGAACTAAGACTCAGCACATGACAAAGGCACGTCTCACTAGGTATGAGACAATTATACTGGGGTCACCAAATGTCACGCTCAAGAGATGCAGTGTATTGAACCCGGCAACCTTACTTCCTAATGAAAATACTGAAACCAAAAACGAGGAAGAATTTGAGCATGATTGTCTTGAGGTAACAGAGCTGTGTACCAAACCCCACCCAGACATACAGGACACCCAGTTAAAAGAAAATGATTGTATTATGTTCGTTGATGGGTCCTGTCTAAGAGATTCTGCTGGAACACTGAGAGCTGGCTATGCGGTATGTACTATAACTGGTATCGCTGAAGCTTCCTGGCTCGAAAAAGTGTTTCATGCACAAGTAGCAGAATTGATTGCCCTTACTAAGGCATGACACGCAGCCGTAAATTTGAGATACGGATTCGGAATTGTACATGATGTTGGCCAACTTTGGTCACAGAGAGGTTTTATAACCTCATCTGGTTCTCCTGTGAAAAATGGTGAACAAATAAAGGATTTGTTACATGCAATTCAGTTACCTCTTGAAATTGCTGTGGTGAAATGCAGAGCTCATATTAGATCACAAGACCTTGTGTCCATGGGAAACGGTTATGCAGATCAAGTCGCAAGATTTTGCGCATTGAATTGTATATCGTTCAAGGAGCAATGGGAATTGTTACCACAAACTGAAAATGACACATGTTTGAACCTAGCATTGCGGGTGGTTAATACATTAGATGAGTTAAAAACATTACAGAACCGTGAAAGCAAAGAAGAGAAAAGCTCTTGGCAAAGAATGCAATGTGTACAGAGGGCTGATGATTTGTGGGTCTCAGAAGAACGGAAACTAGTTTTGCCAAACAGTCTTCTATCCCAATTTGCCAGGCTCTATCATGGACAGGCTCACCTGGGAAGGGATGCCATGATCAGGTCATTCAAAATTGATTGTTTTAACCCAATATTCAGACATGCCGCAGAAATTACTTGTCACAGATGCATCATCTGTCAACAGATGAATGCTGGGAAAGGAACTGTGGTAACTTTGAGCCACATTGGGAGAGCTGGAGGTCCATTTAACAAGATGCAAATGGACTTCATTGAAATGCCTGTTTGTGGAGGACTGAAGTATGTGTTAGTGATCGTGTGTGTTTTCAGTCATTGGATTGAGGCATATCCCACACGCAGAAATTACAGTCTTACAGTCTCAAAATTACTACTTAGGGAACTGATACCAAGATTCGGGTTTCCGGTTTCTATAGAATCGGATAGGGGTAGACACTTCGACAATGAGGTGATTAAACTTTTGTGTGCTGCACTTAACATCGAACAAAAGCTGCATTGTAGGTATCGCCCTGAAGCATCAGGACTAGTAGAACAAATGAATGGTACTTTGAAATCGAGAATGGCAAAAATGTGCGCAGCAACTAACATGAAGTGGCCAGATGCCTTGCCTCTAGTGCTGATGTCAATGAGAAACACCCCAGACAAGAAAACAGGACTATCCCCCCATGAAATCCTCATGGGTAGAGCTATGAGATTACCAGCAGTGCCTGTAAATGCGCTAGTGAATATTACAGATGATATGGTGTTGGATTACTGCAAAGGTTTGGCTGATGTGATTCGCTCTTTTTCTCACCAGGTGGAAGCTAACACATTGCCACCGATTGGCGATCCAGGCCATTCTCTACAAGCTGATGACTGGGTGGTTGTCAAGAAGCACGTGAGAAAATCGTGTCTAGAACCACGTTGGAAAGGGCCATATCAAGTAATCTTGATGACTACTACTGCTGTAAAGTGTGCCGGAGTTCCCAAGTGGATACATGCTAGTCACACAAAAAGGGTAACGTGTCCTGTTGAAGAGGAACTTGAAGTTTCCGGCACAACAACTTCAGAAAGAGAAGTCTGAGGGCTAGAAAACAGTCAATAAGGAACTGAGACTACCGGAGAGCCCACTGAGAACAGCCTTGTCCCTCAAACAGTCAATGAGTTTGAGAGAGGTGACAGAGTGCCTATCTCAGTAGAGGCGGCAGGAGAATTAAATCAAGAAGAAGTTCTCCCAGAAGTAGACAAGTACGGGTTAGAACTCGAACCCGGCACAGAACCAGAAGAAGAAGAAGAAGGAGAAATTATAGAGAGAAATCAGAACGTATCAGAGTCTCCTGAGCCAGCTGCAGGTCCATCAAGAGAAAACACCATATCACAAGAGGAGGGTGCAGTCCAGCGTTCTGAAAGAAAACATCAAGAGAAGACACATAAAGGTGACAATTGGCCAGATAAACCACTCCTCAGGATAAGAGACATATCAAATGACACAATAATAGAAGAAAACAACACATCTCGAGTGGAAGAACTGAGTGAAGGAGAGCAACAGGGTGAACGAAGGCTGAAACGAAAAAGAATCGCAAACAGAAGATATACAGGTCCTGAATGCTACAACATCGGAATGGCAACAAGAATTCCTAGATGTCTGTTTTGATCGAGAAGTACCAGGCCAATACTACAGTACCTGAACGAATCTGAGGAAGGCTTGGTTAAAATTTTGAAAATTTGAAAACTGTAAAGGGACATTATAAATTACCGAATGTGACACTAAAACCGGATTGACTTTAAAACCTGATTACGACAAGCTGCTAACCTGATTTGACAAAAGGGGTCATGGAGTGAGTGAAGACGCTGTAAATACATGCAGAAAGTCAGAGAATTTGAACCATCCTCTAGTTGATTGTTGCTCTACTATCTGATTCTATACAGACATGGCTTACAATAGAGGTAGTAGCAAGAGAAGTAAAGTGTGTGGTTGGCTAGGACTTAATAATAGGTGTTGTGTGCGCAGTGATAATTGTGGGAGTGATTGTATGAATGCCATGGATAGAGAAAGAAACTATTAAGTCTACTTCAAAACCTGAAACTACCACACTAACACCATGGGAAAGATTTGAGCAGGATGCAAGACATATGCATGAGGGAACTAATGCAAAAGGGGAACTATCTACTAATGTCTTCTATCGCTTACTAAATGAGTATGTGGAAACTATGGATGCGAAAGATTGTTATGTATGTACTAAAATTCCTTCATCTGTGAGGGAGGGAGTTACATATCATAGCCTCCCTCTTACTTACGGAATTAGTTGCAGCTTGCTGCTAACAAGATTCTATAATCAGGAGCATGTGCAATATTTCTATTCAAACTTGGATGTTGTGTTTTCCTTTGTGCCTGTGATTGAATTTTTAAACAAGTTAGCTAAGGAACATGATATAAAATTAGTTAGGGGATTCTTTGAGCCGATGCTTACATTTGGAACTGCCTATGCACATCGCAATAATTTAACTTGCCTACTATCGCCTGTAGAGAAAAGTTTTTTTAGATCACACAGATGATAGACGCAAGCATTAAAAGAAAGATTAGAAAAAGGATTAGAGAAACGCACATACGCAAATGATTATGCTTACACTGCAATCAAAACACAAGGCAAATTAGCTATAGATGCATTACATGTAGGTAGGCTTTGTATATATAGGCCAAAATCCGAGCAGGACAATTTGTTTGTGGGAATGAGTGAATGCAGGCATGTGTTTTTGTTTCACAGTAAATGGACCTTTATGCTAAATGGACAAGATCCAGCGATTCCTGGAATCTATTACATCTGTGGGCTAAATGCTTATTACCGTCTCCCTAAGGGATGGTATGGGACATGTTATTTGGGAATAGTATTCCCAAAGATTTCCCAAATTGATGACTTAAAACAGATACCTAAGACGTCTGAATTACAACATCCCAGACAAAAACGGGAATCAGTGGCGGCTGTCATTGGTGATATGTTTGGAGCCATAATCCCATCAGTAGGGGTTATCTTGAATTCTATGAAGATTCAAAAGTTGGCTACTACAGTGGATAACATGCTGACAAACTTTACAGGGGCTATACTCCTGATGGATACTGAACTTGCTGCAGAAAGAGCTATGACTCTTCAAAATCGGCGGTTCCTATTGGGAACAGGGTCAAGACTGATTTGCATATGGCTGGGTCTAAACTTGAATGGCATGGGTAGCAAAAAAATGATGGATTTAGGCCCAGATCTCTGTACTGTGGTTGAATGTTTGATATTGTTCAGCATTCCGTCCATCACTTGTTCTTTTTGTAACCTTGGAAGTGCCAGTAACTTCAACCTTTGTTCTGCATATAACTTTGGGAATGTCAGTAACTCAAACCATGTTCTGAGTACAACCGTGGGAGTGTCCTTAACTGCAACCTATGTTCCGAGTATAACACTGGGAGTGCCCGTAACTCCAACCCATGCTCCAAGTGTAATCGTGGGAGTGCAAGTAACTCCAATCTATGTTCGAGTTTACCCAGGGAGTGTCAGAGGTTCTGACAGAGTGGGTAACTGGTGTGATGAACAGGTGGGGGCATCATGGGCTAAACCAGCTAGCCAGCAAAGATAATTGTACTCTAGCCCTTATGATGTTATATAAAATCTAAAAAATAGTTGTTCAACAGCTACATATGATTATGTCATGGTATAGTAAAAGTGTTTCCTGGACTGACAAGGAAGTATTCAATGTACCTTGGATGCTAGGTGGAAGTAAGTTGTACTGACTTCTGGGGCTGACTTGAATAACCCCATAGGTTTGGCGGCCTGGAGGGTGTGGACAAATAGTGTCAGTTGGTTGTCTGTGATTGTGGCCATGCAAAAACCAGATTAACCCATTAGGTGCTTCGGATGGCATGGAGTCATCTTCTGCCACGGTGGGCGTGTGCGGAGGATGGCTTCATGCTGTCTGAGCACTGACTCATGTTGGGAGCACCTGAGCTCCCTCGACGGGTCCCCCGTCACGTGGCTCTATTAGGGGGCAGCAGAAGTGCTTCTGCTGCCGCCCCTCCACCATGACAACCTGATGACATCAGCATGCACGCCATGTGCCAATGTAATCGAAACAGGCCGAGATACACTGGAAGCCGTTTGCTTCTAGGGCATAGGAGGAAACAGGTAAGTTTTCCTCTAGGCGGGATCGAAGAGGGCAGAGAGGCACCGGGGGAAAGGAAAGAGTTTTTCCTTTCTCCGAGTGTCTCTCTGCAGTGCATTCCATATGTGGGATCATGGGTGGGTCTGCAATCATGCAACAGGAATGCTACCACTAGTGTCAGTGATTTCATTTTCAGGTCACTCCCCTTGATTAGGGCACTTATTTTGGCTGTTTTCTTCCCCCATGGGAGCAGATATGCTATATTTTTAGGTTGATCTGCCCCCAAGGGGGGCAGAGAACCACTAGACACCACAGAATAATTTATGTACATGTCAGAGAGCAGTCCCTTGGGCAAGGATCACTCCTCAAAGGTCATACTTCATAGTCCTTTGCAATGTCAACTGTTTAATTTCTTGTCATCGTTTGCATTTGTGAACTTACCATTTTATTTCTCCTTTTTATTCTAGTGCAAGGCTTTTCATTTCCTTGGTAGCAACTCCTGCTTGTGGTTTCAGCACTGGCAGATCTGCAGTTTGTGTGTTTGCATGTGTTTGAGAACAGAACCTTTTTGTACTGTTTACCTCATTGAGTAATATTGCCCTGCATAAAATAATGTAATAATTGCAGCACATTTAGCTTCTGTTTTATTGTGTGTGAAATTCCCTTGCATTTGTGCAAGATGTGTATTGCGTTGTTTTGTGTGTAATTATCTTGTGTTTTTCCTTTCTAGTGGGATATTGTTGGTGCTAGCTGTGTCTGTGCAGACTAGGTGCAGGTGATCCTCAGTCTAGCTGTATCTGGCAAGTAAGGTAAGGTGGTGCACGTGGACTGGTGCTTGGCTGATGTTGTGTGTGGACTGCCACCTGGCTGGCTGTGTGTGTGGACTGGCACTTGGCTGTCTGTGTGCAAGAGCTGTCATTTGGCTGCCGGTGTGTGTGTAGTGATTTGCCGCTGGTCACTACACACACATTGCTAGTGAAATGTCAGTCCACATACTCCTTCAGCTGCCAGATGATGTGATTGCTGTGTCAGTCCTGTGGCCGTAAGAAAGTGATGGTCCCTTGGATGGCGCTGTTTGTTGATGTGAGTGTTGTAATATGTTGTAATGTGCTGGGCCCCCGGGTGGCGGTGTGAATGGTTTTGAGTGTGTCACAACTGAAAGATGTGTGAATGCCATGTATAGCGATTGGTGCCTTGTTGTGGCATTACAGCTCACAAGTTGTGAGTCATTGGTTCAGTATGTGTGTGTGTACTTGAAGTATATATGGCTGTAGAGTAATATTTCCCTTTTCTGTCTTTGTCTGCCAGGGCGTACATTGTCTCTAGGAAAAATCTACCAACTCCAGATTTTTTCATATTCCAGACACCAGGGGGACTCCAGGGTGGCTCCCTCAAAGTATGGGAATCTGCTGGGAGCCTCAAAGTTCCTGCCACCAATATTTCCTACACATCTCCTGATAAAAATGGTGCTCCACCTGTGTGGGTGAGCCTAGTGCCCACAAAAGTGTAGGGTCCAAGACGCAATGTGGGAACATCAACAAAAGGGATAGCTGAAGTTTTTGGCATTGGTTCGGAGGTTACTCAGGAAAACCTATCAAACTCAGGCATTTCTTAAAACTAGACACGCAGGGGAGAAAGGGGTGGTGTCCCTCACGTGGACCCCATGCAAGAGCCAGCAGTTCCACTACCTGGGCAGAATACGCTCCTCAAAACCAGGAAGCTTCAAGGTACCTGTAATTGTTCATACAGCATATCCTGCTCTTAGTGCCCCTGTGTTGTCTCTTAAACAAGAACCATCAACAAAAGCAATTTGATTATTCTCTTCCAATCGTGTATCTCTAATGTCAGGTCTAGGTTTTGTGCACAGCTCAGTTACTTTGAGACAATCAGGTTCAACAGCTTCCTCTTTCTCAATTTCAGTAGTATCACTTGGAAGTAAAGTTGCGGGTTGAGCAGTGTACATCTTTTCAGTGTCATGTGTGGTGCTCCCAAAATACTCGTCTCATACCTAGTCAACCTAGCACCAGTCAAGTATTGGGTTTTTCGTCCTTGTCAGTAAATTTTCAATTGAGTGAGGGACCATTACAGTCAGGGGATAATCCATCATCACGCCTACACTGTGTGAGACTCTGACCAAATGCAGCAACTGTACGCAAACAACCTGGTAGGGCTGCTGGAAATGGGTCCAAAGTAGCTGAAAAATATGCTACTGGGGGATGAGCACCTCCATGGACCTGAGTCAGGATAGACAATGAACATGAATCACACAATACGAAAGGCGTTGTGTAGTCAGGCGTACCCAACGCTGGAGCTCTGCACAAACTCTCTCTCAACTCAGTGAACGCTCTCATTTCATCCTGATCTAACACTATGGGACGTATAACATCCTTATGGGTCAACTTTTGCAATGGTCTTGAAATTTCTGAAAAATTCGGGATCCATTGGCGACAATAGCCCACCGCTCCCAGGAACATCCTGACACCTCTCTGTATAGTTGGGGGACTTATCTGCAGTATCATTGTAATCCTTTCCCTGGATATTTTCCTTGACCCTTTCTCAATCTGATGACCCAAATATTTTACTACCTTCTGGCAGTACTGCAATTTCAGTGGTGACACTTTCTGACCATATTTTCCCAAATGGTTCAACAGGGCCACCGAGTCATACTTACACTTGTCCCTTGTCTTGGACGCAATCAATAAATCATCAATGTACTGTACCAGAGTCAACTGGAAAGGGAATTCTAATGACTCCAAATTCTTTTTCAAGACCTGATTGAACGAGGAAGGTGATTCTGTGTACCCTTGAGGAAGCCTGCACCAACAATAGGCCTTATCCAAAACCTTGAAACAAAAGAGAAATTGGCTATCTTCATGAAGGGGCACAGAAAATAAATCCTTTGACAAATCAATGACTGTAAACCACTCTGCATCACATGGAATCTGGAACATTATCACAGCTGGATTGGGCACTATAGGACAACACTTGACCACAATCTCATTTATTTTTCTCAAATCCTGAACAATTTGAACCTTCCCACAGGGCTTCTTCAAACCCATTATCAGTGAGTTACATGGACTGCTTAACACTTCTTTTAGCACTCCCTGCTTCACAAAATCTGCAATTATGTTAGCCACTTTCATCAGGACATCTTGTGTCATGTTGTACTGTGGAAGATGCAGAAACAGTGCATTCAGTTTTAAGGTAACCTTGATTGGCTCCACTCTTTTGATCAACCCTACTTCTTACCCTGTCAAATCCCACATGTTCTCCTGTACTGTTCCCTGCAAATCAAAATGAAGCTCTTTCACTGTGGACATCGGGAAAAACTCAATCAAGGGGTACTCCTCATTTGGGGCTGGGTCTCCCTCATCATCACTATTTGTCTGAATCTCAATTCCATCATTTGAGCAAATAATCAAACACTTTGTCTCACACAACAAGTCCCTTCCCAGTAGGGATACTGGACTCGAATCAGAGAATACAAATTTATGCAGTCCCTGGAAGTTGCCAATCTCAACTTGCACTGGATCTGTGATCAGGTTGGTCAAATACTGATTCACTACCTCCACATCTGAACTGTTCGACCTGAAAGGGGAAAATTCTGACCTTCTGAACTTCTCACTGTAGAGCGTGTAGCTCCTGTATCCACCAGAAATGTGGCTCTGTGACCCATTACCTTTCCCCTTACATAAAGTCCTCTCTAATCTACTTCTAAAGAGGTCGCAAGCACACATGGCTCCTCATCTGAACTGTCACTCATCAATTCACCATTTATTTCATTCTCATTGTGTAACGGGAATTGGTGTACTGTTTTACTACGTCTGTCTGACCTGTTGAGAAAGCATCATCTGTTGCTGCTCCATCAGGGCTTGATGTATCGGCATTTGCTGTCTAGATACCATGGGAACCTGCTGCTGCATTGGCTGCAACTGGGACACTTGTGCACGGGGCATTTGCACCTGCTGCATGGGCTGAAAATTCTGCACTTGATTCACATTATTCAGAAAATTTGGATTTGAACCCCTTAATCTTGGTCCTGTTGCATTCTGAAATGTATTGATGTCATTACCTTGCAGAACAACACCCTCCTGCACCATCATTGGACACTCCTGCTTCCAGTGTCCCATGGCTCTGCAAATATGACATGACAATAGCTTCTTCATCCCCTGCACATCATTCTGAACCACTACAGTATTTAAATCTGGACCACGATTCATATTGCCTCCAAAACCCCTACCTCTCATCTGAGGCTGAAAAATGACATTTCCCTGCGGCTGTGGCATCTGCTGCACAAAATTTCCTTGCACTCCTGTTTGAGCTGCCTTAATCTGCATCAACATCGCCTTCTCCTTGAACTTTTTATGCTTCAACTCATTCTCATCACTACAGTATTTTGCATGCTGCAACACTTTATTAATCGGCTTTGACTGCCAGCAAATCAAATGACTCCTAATCATCTGACCTATTTCAGGTCTCAGTCCTTCAACAAATCTGAACACAAAATGCAGCATGTCTTTCAGCTCAATTGCTTCTTTGTCTTCTTTGTCACTATACTCCTGAATGCTTTCAACAATCTCTCATAGTACTCGTGTATCAACTTCTTTGCTTCCTGCACTGTCCTGGCAATTCTCTGCCAATCAATATTCTTGGGCGAAATCCTTGTTTTCAGAAACTCAATTACCTTATAGTAATATTTAATTATCTCAGTAGACAGTGCACCTGTATTCTTATCTCTCTCCAGTTCACTTGATGGCCAGTCTACAGTCCTCTCGCACTTGACCCATAAGTCAGCTGGAACCACTATCTCCAGTAATGTGTTCAAGTCGTCCCACTCTACTGGCTTCTCTCTAAATTTTGGATAATCATTCATAAATGATAGAATGTCACTCCTACACCGAAGAACATGAACAAAATGTCCCCCTGGTATTTCCCTCACTGGTAAAATCTTCACTGGATCTTTGTCCTGTTATACATTCTCAGTCACTTGTAGAGAATCTCTTTTCCTCTTGTCTCTTTTCTTTGCCCATCTGCCTTCCCATTTCTCTAATGCTCCCCAAACCTGAGCACTCTGCAGTAATTCTTTAGGATGCACCCTAATTCCAGTTTACCTGATGGGTTCAAAATCCTTTGCCTCAAAATCTAATCTGTAAATTCTCTTCAAATGCATCTTTTTCTCAATTTCTATGCCATGCCTCTTTGCCAAATCTGCTAATCTCTGATGTACCTTGCCCACTCCTCTTGTAATTCTTGGACATAAGTATCTCAGCTCTGCCTCTGTGTAAGACTCTAATCTATTCACCCACATTGTTCCCTCAACTAGCTCACCTGCTTCCATGCTTAATCTGGCACAATTCAATTGCTCCACACCCTTAGAAGCATTCAGTGAGGTATTCAGCTTGTCTAACCATTCAGTTAACTGCTAAGCTGTCAGTCCCTGTAACAAATTGTTATTCGCTGGGACCAGTGGCACCTGCTGTACCACTGCACTCAGTGTCTGTGGTGTCAATAAATTCAAGCTCTGACCTGCATTTGGTCCAATTACAGCATCTGGTAGCACAACAAGTGGACTAAGATCTAACAGTGATCTCGATCCATCAAAAGTCTGACCCAAGGAAGAGACTACCTGAACTTGTTCACTTGGTCCCCTCCTCATTAGACTCTGAGACATTGTTCCCTGTTCACTCATAAGTGTTTTCTTTTACGCAAATAATGGTACCACTGGACCAACAGTAATCAGCAGCAATATTGTATCTGGGGCTGCTCTAGCACACTACTCTGAAGAAGAGTGGCTCCCATACTTTGATTCATTACCTGAGCCACATCTGACTGTGTCCCTGTCAATGGCGTAAATCTCGGCATCATCTGTGGCTGCACTTCGGGCAACAAACTCGGAGTCGGCTCAATCTGGACCAACATTGGTCTCGGAACTACCTGCTCCGTAGGCACCACTAAGTTCGAAGTTGCCTCTAGAATAGGCACATCAGGATAAATTCTCTGTACCTGTGGCAGCTGCATCTGTCTCTGAACTCCAGGAGTACTAAACACATTAGGACTACTTTGCACTGCACACTGTGTCAGATTAGCATTAACCTGTACCGGACTCCCTGTCCCCGCTGGCTGTGCTGGGGCTGTTGGATCCACACTAGTACTCAGACTACTCTCATGCACCGTATACGGTATCTGTGTAACAAGATCTTCAGCATCTGATTCCTCCTCTACTATGAAAGACCTTCTTGCTTCCTTACTCTCGGACGGGCTTCCATTAGTCTTTCTAGTCACTTTCTTTCCTTCCATCTCATCCTCCTGCGTAATCACTGGAAACAACTAAACATCCTGCAAAGTCACTGATCTCCATTTCTTCTGTTCCCAATCACATCTCACTTCCGCTAAAGTATTTTGTACCCTTCTCATTCTTTTCTCGAATTTCATGTGCTGTTGCTGCCTAGCTACCAGCTCCCAAACTGCTAACACCTCAAACTGTGCTGGTCTCAGAAGGGGCTTCGGTTCATACAGCGCCATCTGCAATTGCTCCAAAATCCTCAAATTAAACGTCCCATTTTCAGGAAATGCTAAACTCCCATTTTTCTCTGTCAACTTGCAAGATTGCTTTAACCAACACCTCGCTCCTCCATTACAATGTAAGCCGGTGTACCTTCTGGCTTGGTAGGCTCTCCTACACTCACTCTAATGTACGTATCTCCCCTTAGGGCAATTTTCAACTCCTTGAAAAAAGTAATCTTTTCTAATTTTGTTTATTCAAAATCAAATCAGGAAATGACTTTTACTCCCAAGATTCCTTTGACCCACGATCCCAACCAATCACTTTTCATGGACGGCTACCAATCTGTGCGCGACCCCTCTCACCAACCAACCTATCCTAGCGTGGCTCCAATGACGTCACACTGGTACTGCGGCTGACAAAGTCTTGTGGCTCGTCCTCCCAAACGCCAATCCACTCAAAACTAATGCAAAATATGTGAGCACTAACCAAAAACTAAAACCAAATCTGCTGGTTTACTACAGGAAAAGTAACACATTTCAGAAACCTTACAGATTTTCACTGAAGGCCCTTTCGCTCATGCAACTATTCCTCTTTCTCGGTCTCCCAGATTTGCAAGCAAAATTCGACCCGGAAATTTTACTCTCAATTGATCAATGAGTCTTTCCTGGTGCACATAGAACTTGCCAAATCTCAGTCGAAATTTTCTCTCACCCACTTTTAACTCACTTACTGACTTGTTGACCACGCCCATCAACCTACTAAACCAACCAGATTACAACATATAGCCAAGTGTCTCATACACTTTTCAATATACTCCGGAATTTTTGACCATGCAAGATTCGTACATCAACAACCACGTGGACAATTTGTTAGCACAAAGCGCCACACACATGTGAAGTTCGACGACTTCCCTACTCCCACACTGCGGAGTATGCACACTCCTACTAAAACTTCATTTGGAGTACGCAAACTCCCTAAATTGTCATATACATTACAATTCACCTGTGATTTGCATAAGCCGTGCAAGCACAACCTATCTCTCCCACTCTATCACTAGAACGCCGAGAACATACCCAGGATCTGGGAAAGTCATTACTAGGCTTAAGGGGACATCATTTTCTGTACAAATGTCATTTTGTCACACCTGTTACTCCATACCAAATGTCTATGGCGAGCTCCTAAAGAGACAAACCATTAGTCTGCTACCATAACTGTTAGTGCGTCTGACCTTAATAAGTAAACTTACAAGGGGACGCGAATAGGTCGATGAACCTTTTGACTCGTTTAAGATGTTCTCACCATAGCCTCAATACATGAGCAAAAATCAATAATCAATACACAATAAGCAACAATCATTTGTCAAAATCAATAATCAGTGTAGTCAGTATATATCATGCACCATGACCTTTCAGCCATGAATAACCACACCTTGAGTATAAGTTTAGTAAGTTAATTTCCCTTATATTAACGATGCTAAAGTCATGTAGATTAATCTCACTATCAAATGAAACACATATAAGAACAATACTGGTTGACCAAAGCGGCGGAAGAAGCGTAATCTAATCAAACCTTGAAGCACAACACATTCTAAGGCAACAGTGCAAATCAAAAGCAGCGTCAGCTGCAATAACGATGTGTGATCCATAGAATTCAGCAAGATAATGAATCAATCATTTGTCTCTGTAATTCATCCGTCATCATATGAATAGCCTCAACTAACCCAGATTATCATCAGCATGTTGGGCTTCATGCAAAACAGTTTAGAACATCTAGCTAGGGAAACTGTCAAGACAGTGCAGTTAGTACCTAGAAAGAAAAGCCATAAAAACGCAAATTAAGTCACATTGTCATAACTACCTATTCACGGTATGGGTCAGCAAGCAGAATCAGTCTTCATCCTCAGGTCATCAATCGATCAGCAAAGCATCAGTCAGTGAGTATGAGCCCAATGACAGAATCTCGAATCTCGAATCTCTTCTTCTCTCAAATCGCATCTCATAACGGGGTAAGATCTGAAGTCTTTTCCCTCTGCCGCGTTGCTACATCAAAGTCACCCAAACCATTCCCCAATTCTCCACTGGTCAGTCAATCACACGTTCACACAATATACAACAACATTTCTATAACAAATCTATGAATTCCAACACTTTGTCCCTCACATGAAGTTGACTGGCCCACCCTACAATGTCCTCATCATCTGGCTTGCCAGGCAACAAATTTGTTGCATCTTCATCTCCAGTCAGCGTCTTCATAGTTCACGTCCTGGGAAAGTACATCTCACACACACTACACACAAGTCGTTACATTACTGGGGACATCATCTCCTGTCCGTCGGTTCCCACAGAAAGACTCTGGCAAGCACTTCCAACAAGTCAACTGACCTTTCACAGCCCAGTTCACTCTGTCAGCATTTTATTAAACACCAAGAAATACAGCCTCCGCATGAGGCCTGTCAAAATTAGGCCAAGGCACTCGCCAAGTTAAGGACTGCAATCATTAAAACAGAGCATACTTCATAACCCTAAATATGACATACTACTACATTAATCCAATACATTTTCAACATTTAATCAGCATTAATCATTAACCAGTACACTTCGTGAACACGGGTGGCCATTCTCTGAGGTCACATCCCCAAACGTGTGCATCATTCCTCTACGCACCTCATCCTCTACATAATTAAATTATCCAAATCATACAAACACTCATTAATAATTTCTAGTCAAGACACCTGCTTCAGCAAATATTGTTGCCAAGATAATGTTCGACATTGCTATTGTGCATAAATGTTGTTTACAAAAATGTCACCTCATTGGATTTAATAGCTGAACATATATGCCCAGTGGAACAAAATTTAGTAAACAGTTATTAGGACACAATGTTTATGTCAGATGATATTTCTACACTACAACTCAGAGAACATCTAGTCGGGCAGCATAATGACACCAGGGCAAATATGGTTTGTGAGTAGGGCATGGTTTTGTTAGACCATTAATCATCTGCTTAAATTGTGCAATAATTTCAAAAAATTAGATGATATTCTGGCATACAACATTGGCATGGGGAGCCAGCAAAGTTCCATCATGGGGTACATCATGTACTCATATTTCTTCACACTCTTGAAGAGGCAAGTGCTGGTGTGTAGGATGCTCTTAAGGGATGGTCTTTTAAAATCCTATGAAATTAGATGCTAGTGCCTCAACAGGTGCTGCCAAAAGGGGCTTCATATGTACTCTAGCTCAGTAGACAAACATTCACAGACAGTCATAGCTCCTTATGCATTTGGAATCTCAGGCAGAGACACTAGTGAATCCTGAAGACCAGATGACGAACAAGTATGATGCTTCTCTGTTCGTGAAACCTAGCAGGAGTACTGATTCCCAAGAATTCTCCAAGTTCATCAGATGACAGGAGCTATTGGTGTCCCATGCACCACTCCAGCGACCTTCTTGATGTAATGTAAAAACAAGGAAGTGACCACCCAGCCTCAAACGTAGTTGTTCTTGTAAATTTCCTTTCTTTTTAACTACATGTCAGTTATTGCAAAGGCAGTGGGAAGACCCAAAATCTGATATCCTACCAATGGAAAGGATTTGGGCCTGTAATGACAAACATTAATGTATGTAGTGCCGATGGCTGGGGTTTTACATGATGAATACTAGTGTATGCATCTTGAGGGTCCAATAAGGACACAATTCCTCTTCAAGATGAATGATCAGTGCTATTCACAATTCCATGGCAATCCACTCCAAGACCATATCACATAATTTCATTAGAAGAAACTATAACAAGCATAGCTCTTCTCAAGACACCAGGTGTAGCATCTCCAAGGAGTTCAGTTTGAACTGCTGCACAAGCCGCTCTCCTGTTTCGGTAGAAATGTGAAGCTCAAAGAATAGTTTATAACTGTTTGGTAATCGCACACACTTCCTGTGACTCGTTGCATACCAGAATGAACATTTTTAATGTATGTGCACATGCTGGTAGGGTTGCTCAGTGTGCTAAATATTCACCTGTCACAAAATTGCAATATTTTGGAGATTAAGAGATTCGAAATGGCAGACTCAACCTTACATCCATCTCAGATGGGTAAATTGAGTACCGTAAATTGTGTGATAACACCATCTGTCATTTACACTACAGTGCGTAGAAATGGCAGGAGCATGAATTTCGCTCTATTTTAAAAAGCTGTTATATTTGTGGGATTCCTCTACAGTTGTGACATATGTCCTTATTTTCGACCGTACAACCGTTCATTCTTTAAAAGAAGGTTGGAAACATGTGCGAATGTCATTTTTTGATGTGCTCTCTTTATTTATAAACATAATAATATATATATATATATATATATATATATATATATATATATATATATATATTACACTTTGATACATCTGGGTTGTATGGTGAACGTTACAACATTCTGCAAAGCCTGAGCCAAACTTTTGAAACCAGCTTTGTAAACCACCCCCCCAAGTGTCTTCTATACATTTCCTGATCTTGAATTTCTGTAATTTTCTTTAGCGGTAACCCAAGTTCAATCAAATACCCCGTTAAAGACATTTATGATTGGCAACTAATCTAAAGTAGCTGAGCAGTTTATTCGACCACCAAACACCCCAAAGGCACCGTGGCATGAAAAAAATCACTAGCGAGCCCTAACCTTGCAGCACAGAGTTTTTGCTAAAAATATATATTAATAATATATTATTGAACGGGCGTAGATGAAGGAGGCCAGCGAAAGAGTAAGCAATAAGAGTGCGAGCAAGGTCAGTGTTCTTTGCCCGAGGACTGCACAATCAATAACATCTGGTCAATAGCTGCTTTATTACTACACTACCACTGCAAGCAAAATCATTTTTAAATTAAGAATATATTTTGCAAGACTGAATTAATAATATTGAATATTTTGGTCTTTGGTACGACTGGCCTTCAAAAGCAAATTAGGAAATATGTGAAAAAAATTATAATGACTCTTTGCTTTGTTAACTTCCTTCTTTCTCCTTTGATTCCTCCGCTTTTTCTTCTTCTTTCTTTCTGGTTTCTGTCGTTCTCTTTCTTTTTTACTTTATCTTTCTGTCTTTCCAATCTTCTTCTTCCAACAGCTCCCTTTGTTTCTTTCTTCCTTCTTTTGCATTTTTCTGTCATTCCGTCCCTCTGTTTCTTTATTTAAATATGCCACTACCTTTTCCCTCACAGTATTTCTTTCTCTCTCTCGCTCTCTCATCAAGGTACACAGAAGTGGAGTTAATATCATAAAATGTTACGCAGCTATGTCCAGCTGCTCTCACGAGACCTCCAAGATAATTTTGCAGGATGAAACATTTGGCATGTGATATTTTCACATATAACCCATGAAATGGGTGCAATATGGGTGCAGTATCAATAATTTATCATTTCTCAGGAGACCCTCGGTACATACTCGGGGCCAAACTTAATAGAAAATGACAGAGCGCGACGCTGTGCCAAATTTGGTAGAGTCACGCACCTTCATTTTCCAAACACAATGATGCACCGTATTTACTACAATACAGCACACCCCTGTGTTTCCGCCTGTGTTGGCTCTAAATTTGCTGCTGTGCCCCAACGCAGCAACCCTTGCACCATAGTGCAAGGATGGCTGCGTTGAGGGGGAGATTGTATTTGTGCAGGAAGGAACACCTTCCTGAACAAAAAAAATCTTAAATGGCGATTTGCTTTGTCTATGTGTACTGCAGAATGCATTCTGCAGCACACATTGAAAGAGCAAATAACAAGGACAAATTAAAGAATTTCTCCTTGTTGCGCCATGCTAACGCCAACCCTGGAGTGGCGTTTGATTTTGGCTCTGCCTCAGGTTTACAAAAACTCGTAAATCTGAGCCAGCGTCAAAATGCAATGGGTGTTGCTGTGGCAGGCCCATAGCAACGCCCACTGCACGCCCCTTCAACCCAAAGTACTGCATGTGACAGGGCTGTATTTCCAAGGTGGCGTTAAGCTACAAAAAGTGGCTTAACACCACCTTGTATATATGGCACATGGCATTGCGTCACCAGAGTGTCACTTTTGCTAGGGGCTCTTAAATTTGCCCCCAAGTGTTCTGTTGTATTCACACATCCCAGATGTCAGAGGGTGCGGAAATATCGCACTAACATTCCTGCACCACTCATATTGGTGACAAAGTAGTGACTTGGTATTCACCCGTATTCCTAATAGCGTATGTTACTTTCATAACGCAGTGCACTTTGCTTGTTAAAAACAGTCACAGTAAATGTGCAATCAAGATAGGAAAGTACCCCAAACACTCTCACCTTTTCTGGTAACATGTTGACAGCCAGGGTTTGTACCCCCATGTTATATCTCCAGGTCACTTTGGTAATATAGAAGGGACAATGATTGGCGTGGCCTCCTTCTGTAATATGGATGGTGCAAGTGCACACTTTGAGCTTGCTTGATGCCAAGTGGACCATCCTTAATTTACACTAGAGAGTGTCCCATGCAAATGAGAGCATGCCTGTGAAACTACACCTAAGCATTATTCCATATGCCGATTCGTGGGCAAACATGCCATCAGGACGTGCACTGATTATGCCCTGCTTATGGCACAAATTGTGCCCGTGGGTGCTTCAGGGATGGGTACAGATATCCAATGGACAATATAAGCACCCCAAAATAGGCAAGTGCAGTCACATGCTGCACCTCCCTTCTGAGGATTCCTGCACAATCAAATGCAGACCAGTCTCCTCAAACTGAAAGTTGGACTGGCAGGTTTAACCTGCTGATCTGATTTTCAAGGCTGCGCTGTCTCCAGTGCAGGGGGCAGCACTTTTTATTTTTAGGGCTGAGTCTCTGAGCGTTTGTGCTAGCACACGCGCCTTGCTTGTGATACTCTGTTGTGGACAGTAAAGGGATTGGAGCTAGCCTGTCACTTACCATGTGTTGGCTTGCATGGCACTCTACTTTAGAGCCTCGTAATTCATCACTGCAGGCTAAGCATCATTCCTCTCTGTGAAGAAGGGACCAAGCACTGATTGATTCAACTTAATCAGTGCCCCTCCGCACTCCAACGTGATTGAGCTACCAATTTGTTTGTTTGTATTTCTAACTTCCAGTGCCCTGCAAACAGAAGGCTTGTGACTGGCACAAACCCTGCCCAGCAGCACAAACAAAATTGCAAAGTTTTATTTATATAGCTAACCAAGCCAAGTCATATTTTCTCACTTTGCACTCATGTTTTCATTTGGTTTTGCTCATAAGTGCTGTTCTCAAAAGATGACAATTATCTTGTTCTAAATATTGCAAAGTGTCAATGTCTCTGTATTAAGTGTAATTTCTAAAATTATGCTATAATGCATAATTTTGTAGTACACCCCAAGCCACCCCACTCCAATCAGCCCTACTACAATCTACCCCATTCCACCCCACCGCACCCCACACCAATCCAACCCACTCCAATCAAAACCACTCACCTCAGTCCAATCCACCCCAGCCCACCCCAGTCCTCCCAACCCAACCCAGTCTAATCTGTCCCACTCCAATTCGTCCCACTCCAATCCAAAACAATCTGCACCTCTGCAAAACAATTTGCCCCACTCCAATCTGCCATACTCCAAACAAAAACATATGCCCCACTCCAATCCAAAACAATATGCCCCACTCCTATCTACCACACTACAACCTGCCCCAGTCCAATCCGAAACAATATGCCCCACTCCAATATGCCTCAATCCAAAACAATCTGCCCCACTGCAATCTGCTGCACTCCAATCCAAGACAATCTTCCCCACTCCAATCTGCCCCTCTGCAATCCAAAACAATCTGCCTCAGTCCAATCCAAAACAATCTGACCCACTCCAATCTGGCCCACTTTCATCCAAAACAATCTGGAGGCGGGCTCCACATTGGAGTGGGGCAGATTGTTTTGGATTAAAGTTGGGTTGATTGGAGTGGGGCAATCTGCCCCAGTCCAATCCAAAACAATTTGTCCCACTCGAATCTGACACAGTACAATATGCCCCACTCTAATCCAAAACAATCTGCCCCACTCCAATCCAACACACTCCAATCTGCCCCACTCCAATTCAAAACAATCTGTCCCTCGCCAATCCACACCACTTCAGTTTGCCCCGTTCCAGTCCAAAACAATATGCCCCACTCCAGTCCAATCCATCTCACTCCAATCCAATCTACCCCACTCCATCGCAATTCGCCCCACTCAAATGCACCCCTCCCGTCCAATCCATCCCACTAGCGTCTAATCCACCCCATACCAATCCAATTCACTCCAATCCAATCCAACCCACCCTACTCCACTCCAATCCAATCCACCCCCATTCCAATCAGGTTCAGGCTACCAGATCCACGTCTCTCCAATCGAATGCAGCCACACCACCCCAATCTATCCCACTCCATTACAATCGACTTTGTTCCACCCCACTCCAGTCCAGTCCACATTAATTCACCCTACTCCAGTTCAATCCACCCCACTCCAAACTACCTTACCCCACTTTAATCCAGTCCACCACTCTCCAGTCAATCCACCCCACACCAATCCAATCCACCCCATCCCACTCCAATTCACTCCACTCCAATCTACCCCATCCCACTCCAATCCACTCCAACCCTCTTCAATCCAATCCACCCCGCTCCAGTCCAATCCACCACAATCCACACCGTCCAATGCACCGCATCTCACTCCAGCCCACCCCATCTAACTCACCCAAACCCAATCCAATCCACCAACCCTGTCCAAACCACCCATCCAATCCACCCAACCCTACCCTAATCCAACCCACTCAATCAATCCACCCTACTCAGTCCAATCCAACCCACTTAATCCAATCCACTGCATGCCAATCCACTCCACTCCAATCTGATTCACCCAATCTGATCCACCCCAATGTATCCCACTTCACTACAGTCCACTCCACTCCACCCCACTCCAGTCCACTTACTCCAATCCACCCCACTCTAATCCACTTCACCCAACTCCAATCCAGACCACCTCACCTCAATGCAATCCACCCCACTGCAATCAACACCACTGTAATCCACCCAAATCCAACCAACCCCACCCCACCCCACTCCAATCAAATCCACCCCCTCAGTTCACCCCACCCCAATCCACCCTGACCCATTACATTCCACCCCACCCCACTCTAAACCAACCCACTACAATTTATCTTACTGCACTCCAGTCTACCCCACTCTACCCCATTCCAATCCATTCCATCCCAGTTCCGCCCAATCCAGCCACCTACCACACTCCAATCCACCCCACTCCAATACACCCACCCCAATTCAATCTGCCCAATTGCCAATCCATTTCACTACAATCCACCCCACTACAATCCCAACCCACTCCATCCCAGTTCAGTCCACCTCACTACAATCCAATCCAATCCATCCACCCTATCCAAAATACACCCCAGCTCATTGAAATCCACCCACTCCAATCTACTCAATTCCAATCCACCCCAATTCAGTCCAATCCAACATGCCCTATTCCGATCTAATCCAAACCACCAAACTCCAGTCCAATCCATCCTACTGCAGCCCACCACATCCACATCCAATCCACCCCACCTTATTCCAATCCACACCAATCCAGTCCCATGCACCCCACTCAACCTAACCCCAGTCAAGTCCACTCCACTCACTCCAATACCCCACAATCACTGAAATCCACCACTCTTACTCCAATCCACCCACTGTATTCCAATTCAATCCACCCCATTCCATCCCAGTTCAGTCCAGCCTACTCCAATCCAGCCCACCCCTCTCCAACCCACCCCACTCCTATCCAATCCACCTCACTCTAATCCAGAGAATCCACTCTACCCCACTCCAATATAATCCACCCCACTCCAGTCCAATCTAATCCACCTGACTCCACCCCACTCCGATCCACCCCATCCCAATCCAGTCCACCCGAGCCCTATCACTCCAAGCCAAACCACACCACCCAATCCAATCTAATGCACCCCACTCAAATCCACTCCAATTAAATCCACCTCACCCAATTGCATTCCATTCTACTCCAATCCAACACCAATCCACCCACTCCACTCAATCCACATTACTCTACCCCAATCCAATCCACCCCACTCCAATCCAATCCACCTCACTACCTCAACCCACTCCAACCCACTTCACCATATTCTGCCTCACTCCACTTCGGTCTATGACACTCTCTACCATTGAAAGACTGAACTCTACTCGCCTCTACCTGACTCTTGAACTCTCTACTCCCCCTACTCCAGACTATGACACTCTACCAAATCCACTCTGTGACACTCTACTCTCCTACTCCACTCTGATATTCCACACCAATCACTTTTAGCCATACTGAACAGCAGCCACATGGCAAAACATTACGAAAGCCAACAGCTCTTGTATGGGCAAGACCTATTGGCTTTGCCAGTGCTTGGTATGATATGGTGCATGGTTCTGGGTTCAACTTTGTGCCAGGCTCACCTTCACAGGGCAAGCCAGGACCATGTGTCATGTTAATAATATGGGCCCAGGAGAACAATCATAAACTCAACTAGGAAAGGAAGGAACAATACAATCACATAATTTTATATTCCCAGCAATAGTTCTTGGAAGGCAATGAATCCCAAGTTGTAACTATGGGTATACGATAAATAGATATACTCATTGTGTGTAGTGTCTGAACTAGTTTCCCAGTGATTCTACAGCGTCGCTGTTTCGTGAACCATAACAATTGTATGAAAATATGCATTTAATGCATAGCTTGACAGGACTTCTGCTGTGCCCAAAATACAAATTGAAACAGGTCAAGTATGAACAAAGAAAGTATTTTGCCCCTAACGGACACACTAAGATAATATAACCAATATAGCCAGATGTGAAACATGTCCTAATCTCCTTCTGAGAAGTTTCATTTTATAGCATTTAAAATTAGGAGCACTGAAACATGAGTAACATCTATGTAGTTCATACCCTTGGCAAATGGGCGGTCGTGTAATGAAGAAAAGGCAAAAGGAAGTTGACCCTTTCTTCTATACAGGTTTGTGTTTGTTTATACGCAAAACAATCCATATAAACAGAGTGTAAATAAAAAAATCTGAATTTAGAATCCCAAATCACGTTTTCCGCCTATATTCTATGATTTGTTATAGTCCATTTGTCGCTGTTATTTTTCGACACCTCCCCTTCGTACTTTTCGGTATTGTCTAGTATTAATTTATTTAACTTTTGAGGTATGTTCACTAGAGGTAGTTGTTTGTGCTGCGCGTATTTCTACAAGCAGGCAAACCCGGAACATCCATGTATTTTTTAGGACTGAAGTTAATTATACATGCTTTACATTTTATTTAATACTAGAGGTCGTTGAGCCAAGTTCAGCTTGTGGTAGAGCTGCATTGATCGTTTTTGATTAAATCTAAACCACAGAAAATGTCATAAATTCTCCTTCATGACTACATCAGTGGGGCTGCGTGCGCAGGGGTGGGAGGGATGTTAGAGGGGTAAGTGGTCTGGGGAGAATATTCTGTATAAAAATAAGCCTCATTTTTGCATTTATTTATGGCTTCAGAAAATTGCTAAATATAATGTCATCTTACAACAGCAGACAGCAAGATTTATTTCTCGTGAAAAATAGTAATGATAGATTATAGTCCGAGGTCAAGATGAGGGTGAAAATTGCACACCTAACTAGCGCTAGAACAGGGTCCCTAATTAGCAGATGTGCAATTTGCAATTGGGGAATTACATGCAAATTATTTCATCTATTAATGGTATTTTGCACTAGTTGTTCCTGCAATTTTCAGAAGATTTCTATACCGCTGATGCAAATTTCCACTTTGCACACTTGTGCTGTGGGCCAACTCCTGGGGTTAAAATCCTGAATGTAACTAAGGCCTATTCTTGAAGTTAGGGCAAATGGCTGGATTGCGTAAGCATTTTTGTGTTGCAGTTTTTTATAATTTTTTCAGTGATTTGGTCATAACATATAAACATTAGTAAAAGCTGTCAACGGTATCTGAATTCGTGTAAAATTCAATGTTAATGGCAACAATATAAATAAATCTTATGAGGCAATATGGTGCTAACACGACGCACTGCACAATTCACAGCCGACATAACAGAGCCAACATTTACCATTAAAAAATTAAAATACCAGATCTATAATATGTGATTCTGCCTAATATGCTGCCAAATTCAAATACTGTTGACACAATGGAATTAGTTGGGTATCATCATTAATTGACTAGGTATGCAGTTACATTAGAAGGCTGCTCAAAAAGTAAGGGAGGGGTCTTGCATATACAAAAAGTATTAGACAATACTGTGGGTAATGTGTCACGTTCTCAGTGGCATTTCCGACACAAGACACGCACATAACTTGATGAAACGAAGGTGCACTTAAGGTGGGAAAAGTGGACTATAAAACCCATATTTTTGTTTTGAGTGGTGTACAGGAATTGTTTTCTCTACGATGAGAAATAATTGATGCGGTCCTCCAAAGAGGGATGAAATATATAAATGCACATTTCTTGTCCCCCTAAACCTGTGTATTGCCAATTTGCAGACAATCCACGTGGATAGCAGGGGCGGCTTCTCCATTAGGGTGGAGGAGCGTCTCCCCCCGCCAGCTGCAGAAGCTGCAAACCTTTCAACACGAAGGAATAATAAACTATGAAAGGGGCCGGGCCATGGAGATGACGGACAGTGAGGGGAGTGCACACAGCACTCCCCTCAGAGTGCATGTGTGTTTCGTTGGCTGTCTCGGGCCGGCCAAACACACAGGCACAGTAGGCTCTCTTCAGCCAGGCACTGTGTTGCCAGGCTGGATAGAGCCTGCACAGGGTCCCAGTCTACCTGGAAGCGCTCAGCCATGGTGCTCCCTGCCAATCCTGACACTGCTGCGAGCAGCATCAGGATTGGCTGCAGTGCAGGCTGGGATCCTGTGCCTACCTGCAGCAACTTAGAGGGAGAGAGGAGTAGCACAGCAACGGATGAGGTACGTTTTTTTAATGTTTTAATTAAATGTTACCACCCCCCCACGCACTGTACCCGCCCGCCCCTTTAAAGGTCAGTGAGCCGCGACTGGTGGATAGTTCTGAGGGACAGAGGCATATGCATGGAAAATAAGTGATGTGATAGACCAAAACCCACCTAAATGTGTTTATCTTTAACCAGTCTCAATCACACAACATCTTAGTAAATGAAGAGCCACTCATACAAATTTATGATAATCAATAAAGTATATTTATATTAAATTGGGGTTATGAGTATATGGGTAAGAACAATACTGAATTAAAGCAGCAATTAACATAATTTACCTCTCTCTCTCTGTTTTTCTCACTTTGACACACACAGTTGCTCCTCTCTCACTTTCCTCCTCTGCCTTTCACTGCTATTCTATCTTTATTGCTTAATCTGTCTCGGTCTGTACACCTCTCTCTACATCATTCTTCGCTCCTATATCTTATGTTTTTTCCCCGGAGTGAAAACCTTTTGTGAAGTTTTCCATGTCTGTCTGGACTTTCAGTAGGTAAAATGAGTGGACTTTCATTCATCATTTCTTCTCTGCTTCTGTTCTAGGATTGTTACTGTACTGTTCTGTCACAAACCTTGATGCACTCAACGATGCCTCAGCCAGATAATGTCAAAAACTTTCTTGCACAAAATACAAGATTTCCATAGCAGTTAATTTGGTAATCCACACTAATTATTACTGTGCAATGGCATCAGTAAGTTGGTCAAAGAAAGGGTTAGGGTGGGGACTTGTATACACTAACATGTTAGACAATATTTTATTCAGCAATTATTATTGTTCTACACGCTCAGTAGTATTTGCAGGGAATAGAATGGTGATCATAGGCCTTGTTTAAAGTCAGGGGGATTAAGTATGTACCATCATCATGGCAAAGTACTTTACTACAACCATGATGAGAGCATGCCACCCACCAAATTTAGAGATGTCTGATGACCCAGGAGATATCTCTTGCATTGACAGGAACCGTGACGGGGAAAGTTGACGGACAGCTCAGTCGACATGGCAGAGTCGTACTTCAATATTTAAGAGTACAATTATTCCCATAAGTGCTTTAGGGCCGCATTGAGTTTTGTTAGATGGGTTACTGATGGAGTTACCTTTCTGCCAAACTCTAAATCATGGCCAGAATCTTGGTAGACAGAGAGTGCTGGCATTTCAAACCTATTTGTGTCGGGATTGCCGCCGGAACAGAATAGTGGACTACTTTCCCATGTCAACATTCTGAGAGTCAGGAAACGCAGCGTGTATGCTCAAATGCAGCGCGTGATAACGCTGCCATGTTACAAGAAAAAAAAAAAACTGCAGCGTTATCACGTGCTGCATTTGAGCATACACACTGCGTTTCCTGACTCTCGGATTTCTGGAGAGTGCAGGCTGGGTCTATTTTGGGCCACCTACACAGAGTTATCCTAATTACGGTTACACTTAACGCCTACAGTCCATACTGTTTTGGAAGATTACCTCTTTCCCTACACTGCAAGGGACGGCTCTATATTCTGCTGGATTACTCATTTCTGTTTGCCTTGAAGAAGTCTGTGTGGACGAAACACGTGTTGGCTGTTTCTGAACTCTGATATGCCTTTTCTAACATGTGGACAAGATTATCATTGAGCACTTATTGGATTTTCCCAGCACAAAGGATTAAAGCATTTCCTGCAACTTTATTTACCTCGGACTTATTATTTTGGAGTGCCCTGGTTGCTCTTTTTTCTTGCATTTTGTTTTTAGTTAGGCCCATGTTTTAGTTTGCGTTATCAGTGCCACCGCGCTAAGGCATCAATATCAAACAACAAAGATAAACAAACTGTAGGTGTTCACTTGAGGTACTTTTCCTCTTCACGCTTTTGAGGGAATTGTCATATAAATTACTGTCCCAAGCATTCCTTGTTATCTATTTTTTGGGAACAGACCTGCATCAGGAGTCCAAGCAGATCTGTATAAATACACCTCACTTAAACAGATAGTCAGAGGGATTCCGACCAGATGCCATCGCTGCTATCGATGCTGCACGTCGCCTTGACGCCGACCCAGTCTTCATGTCCTTACGGAGTCTGAGCTAGACACCTCATTACAAGGTAATGAGGGTTGGAGGGCTCTTCTTATGGACATTGCATTAGCAGATTAGGTTTAACACAACTAGCTCTCTTTTAGGTTGGAGGTTAGGCCTATCATGCTAGGGTGTTAGGACATATTTCACACTTCATATCTTTTCATGTTATTGCAAGATGGTGGGGGCTTTGTATTAATGACTCTTGTCTTTACCATTCTGTTTCTTGCACTGTTCATTATCCTAATCATTGCAGCCCATGCAACATATCGTAGATTGCAGTTTATTGAAACTTTACTGCATCTTCTTCATTGTCTGTGTTTGATTGAGACATGTCGTTATGTGAGAAAGGGGGAGTCTCCGTTTAACCACAACACTCCCGGAGATTTCACACTTTTAAGTCCATATGTAAAGTCCGTCACAAATCACCTTTCACTGTTTGGGTTTCTGGTGAGGTGCTGCTTGTGAGCCGGGAGGGTTGGGACGACAGTTGCGACTTGTTGTAGGACTGGCATAGTTGCCTACACACATAAGTACTCTCATCCTTAAACCAGCAGTCTTGACTAGAGAAAGAGTCCAACTACGACATGGCACCACCAATGAACCAATTTTTGGATACCCTGATTATCACTGTCTCACAGACAACAGGTACCTTAAGTACCAGTATATGGAGACGTCCAGGGTATTGGAAAGATCCTCCTCAGCTGAACAAGGACCACCTAATTAGGCTGTAGGTTGTTCGAGCTCGAAATAAAATGACTTTACTCCCCATTTGGTGTTTCATCTCTTGTACACATTATACAATATGGCTAACGGCATAGACATTCCTGAGAATGTTAGACATGCATTAACTTTACATTTAGTAAGAGAAGAGGGAGGGGAATAGTGGAAGCTAGTGAAGCTTACCAAACAGAAACATTTTATTCCTGGGTACACTTTCCCAAGGAAGTCAACACTACATTCATATTCCACACATACAGAATTGCAAACCAATACAGTACCAAGCATACCAGTATCATGAAATACCGCTCACTTATCAGGAGCATCAGAACTGGTTTGAAGGCACCCTACCACATGTAATACAACCCATGAGATGAGGTTCCTTAGGTAATGATGGATCAACGTGGCCTATGTTTGCCACATATACACCTCACCCAGGCATACAAAATATGCAGGCAGCAGACCTGCAAGACTTATATCTTGAACTAGTAACCCTTTACAGATGACTAGTTCAGTTCATAATGCGAACTCTGAACACTACACCGGCGCATCCAGCACCACCAGCACCTGTTGGACTCCAATTGGCTACTGGGATTAACCCACAAACAGTGCATACTATCATGGGTAAGGCACCCACAGAATGAGAAAAGACCTGTTCTGGATAGCCCAGAAAACAAATCAGCTGGAAGCTGTGTTTTCCCATATGGGACCACAGGAGGAACATAAAATTCACACAATGTGCTGGCCTTTCTGGATGGTTCCCACAGTGGATGGCTGCACCACATGGGTTACAGTCTTTGCTGCAATTTATACTACCACACATGGTACCCGACACTTGCCAATTTGCTGGAAGTTTTAAAACAAATACAGAATGAGCACAGGGCTGCTCCAGCCCTAGATTTGGGGATTAAATTAATGCCTAACTTTGACGCAGTCTCCTCGGCTGCCAGCAGTCATACTGTAGCAGTCTGCAGACCTCCAGCACCTGCGGTCTAGTGGCGGGTTTGGCTTTGGCGGTCAGGCAAATTGACCACCAAAGTCAAAATGAGGGCCTTAATCTTTAAAAATTCATATCTCCACTTCTACTTATTTGATTTTTGTCATTTTGGTCTTATTTTACTCAGATACATATTTTCTATTGTTTCTAAACTGGTGTGGAGCCTTTTTGTGGTGTATTCACAGTGTTACTGTAATTTAAGGGTTGCACAAATACTTTAAACATTCCCTCTTAGGTTAAGCCTGACTGCTCTGTGCTACACTACAAGAGGGTGAGCACAGGTTGGTGTAGGTTGTGTATCTCACTTACCCTGACTAGGATTGTGATCCCTACTTGGACAGGGCACATACCTCTGCCAACTAGAGACCCAATTTCCAAATGGGTTTAAACAGACAAGCATAGGTTAAACTTAGAGGAGCTGTCGTATGTGGCAGGGTTTCCTAATACATATGTTAGATTCCTGCCAGGACTGGTTGTATGTAACATACAGGGCACTAACATTTTAGAGTGAGTATGTAAGAGGCTTATGGCTTGCAAAAAAATGGTCTGAATGGGGATGCTAACAAGGGCGTGTGAGATTGCTGTATTATTTTAGCTGCAGGTTGACATTAGTCACACAAACAAAAGTAACATGAACATAACAGAAAATAAACTTTTTCTCGCCTTCCAGTGTGCTTCTACCAGTGGCATTGTTCACAGATCCAGGAAACTGCACAGATACTCCCTCCTCCCACTGCCAGAGTGATTAATTGGATTGAAAGTTATAAAGAGACTCAGGGTTTTTGGGGGAGGAAACATAAAGACTGATTGTCAGAGGGGACATGCAGGAGTGCTTTTCTGAAGTATGAAGGGCTAGTAATGTGGATTGACAGGTAAGGATATATATATATATATATATATATATATATATATGAAGGGAACTGGGCACATCTTTTAATAAGAGTAGGGAAGTGTGATGCAGGATACTTTAAGTTTTTCTAATATTCATTTTGGTTTATATAGTGACTTCTGTGTTTACCCTAATGGTTTACGTCATGGTGAAACAAAGATTTATGTGCTAAAAGTACATAAGAGATAAGCTACAATTGTAAAATACCAACATCTGTGTGTGTCTACTGTTTCTGGGAATCAGGGTGAGGGTCATTGACATTTAAATTCTCCTGTTGGTAGGAGTTTCTGTCAGGGTTGTCTGACTCATAACAATGTGAAACTGGATGAGGCTAACTTGTCATAGAGATCTGTTGGAGAAACTTGCCAGTTCTCCTTTTCTCTGAAGGGGGTATGACATGCACTGGCCCTTTGGGGTTTGGAGGTTTAACTAGGTGTGGCCCTTCCAGAAGGAGAGAATCGCAACATGTGCACTATGGGACATGAACCTTAAGACCCCATGATGGCCTGACTCTAAGACAGGTTGCATGCACAGAAGCTAACTAGAGATGGTCTGAGATATTTTACAATCCTCCTCAGAGACTGTAGAGGTTCCCTAATCCTATTGGGATTGATTAACGGATGCAAAGGATTATCCCATACCATCGCTGCTGTACTGTGACTGAGTTTTTCAGTAATAGCAGGGGGATCATAGGAGATTACACTAGAGGTGGTTGAGATTCTGGAGAATTTTCAACTAGTCCTTACTGCTCATTCAATAGCAAGGAAATTTCCATTAAGTGGAGGCAAATATGTGTTAGTGGCTGGAGCAGAGCCAGTATGTACAACAGAGGTATTTACTCCCGGTTTGAATTAGATGATGTACGTACGTATGTAAAAATTGACCTTCCCTCTATTGTGTAGCCATTTTAGTAATAGCTTCGTGCACATTATTTTAACATACTAGGCCTGCCGTTGTGCACTATAACCTAGATATATTTTATTCGGCTTCACTTTAACCTAGATATATTTTATTCGACTTTGCTTTATTATTGTTTCAATAGCCACTTTTATGGTCTTGTTTTATTTATTTCTATCTACCTGTTTTGCCCAGGCCAGAACTCTGTTCTCAAACAAGACATTCTTGTTCACTCTGTGCTTCTTCCAAGGCTGCAGTGAGATCGATCGCCTGTGAACGTGGTATAAAGTTTTATCTCTGATATAGAAAACACGCATCCTTACATAGGGACGTTTTCTCTAAACATCAGTTGTTTTATTATAAAGAACACTTCCCTGTCCCTTCCACGTTAGAGGGAGATTCCAGCCAGAGAACCACAACTGAATGCAGATTGCTGCACGCTTCGCTACAGCTGCTTTTGCAGACTTCAGGCCTTTGCTCAGGTATGGGGGATGATGTCTTCCCAGGGGAACCTGAAGGGCAGAATAAGAGCTTAACATGCTGTGCTCTATTATAGCCTGCGTAGGAATTAGTCCATAGACTCTAGTGACAATATGGTAGCATGACTTCTATGCTTCACTCTCCTAGTCACAATTTTAATCTTGTCATGCTGTACAGTCCTGGTTATTGCAGTCCATGCTTTGCTATCTCAGATGCAGTCGCTTCATTAAAATATTATTGAAACATATACTGCCTCTGTTTGTCATTGTGTATGTGAAACTAATGTAATTGAGAGAAACGGATGAGACCAGAGTGACCAAGGTTTCCCTGAGGAATCAGTTATGTCATGCGCTTTAAATAGTGATTCAAAGCAATCCTTAACAACCAGAGTCTTGGGTACAGGTCGTAGTTGGCTTAATCACCTATTTGGAATCCAGAGAGCCCGTAACAATCTGCCTAGAAGGTCCCTGGGGGGTCGTATTTTTTATGAGTGCATGTTCGGAACTCAAATGTATGTTCCAGATCTTGATGGTCCTGCGTGGAGGCAGCAGAAACTAATTTTGACATAAATGAACGTGTCACTCACAGTTCTGTGACGACAACGCTTCTGCCAGTGTTGCCTCCACAGGAATTAAGGAGGTACCTGTAACGCCTACAGGCTGGATAGCTAAAGTTGGGGATCTAGTACGTGAAAAGGTTGCTGTGAAAAAGGAATTTGGTCCTTCTTCTTGTGCACCAGTCCCAGTTTTGGGAATACACGGTACCAGAACTGTCATTCTACCACAGCTGGCAGGTGCCAAAGAAAATCATTTTGTTCCATTGACAATGTCAAACTACACCATGTGGCTGATCCTGCAGAACCGATCAAAAGGAACAGCCAGTAGTTCCCGAATCCCTCTCACTACTGGTCAAGAAGTTCCTCCGCAAGTTGTAAGCAGCAACACTGACACCTCTCCGAGCTTGAGGAGGGTGGAAAATGATCTTGCATTAGTTCCACTGACATCAAACAACACAGAGATGATTGATCGATTTGACACAACTTAAACACAACTTTGACACAGATGGGTGGTGCTTTTTATTCTGTGCCACCGGGGGAATCACCAAATCCACCACCTAACACAGCTCCAGATTTTGCATGAACTGCTTCAGGTTACTTTGCCGACATCAACAATGACATTTTGGACTCATTCGCCTCTTCGACACCTGAACTGTCAAAACCACGTAAGCTGATTAACTGGCTTAAAGAAACTTACTTTATTCTTCCATGGAGCTATCTGTGGCTTTCTTTGACTATATTAGCTTTCCTACTTTGGATTGTTTTTTTTATAACATTCTTTTTATTAATACATGGTCATTTTCTTCCTGAAAAATCAACAGTTGAATATGTGAATGAGGTCCTCAAACCACATTTTTCTTCCCACAAGGTCTGTAGAGACTTGTCTTTTGTGAACATTTCAGCCATACCAATTCCTGATGGGATTGTTTGGGACAAAGTAATATTCAATATATACGGCCCTACTGAGGTCATTCAAATACCATATGTGTTTAAACTTTCAATGAATGATTTAATAATACCAGTAGTTGTGTCTGATGAGTGGGATGTGAAAACAGTTGATTCTATGATGACTGAATTGCAGTATTATACTGTATTTGAAAATGAAGATGGTTATCAATCTAAAGAGAATTATGGTGATATGCTTTGCTATAATTATTATGGGCACCATTTCATCCACAGAGCAAGTACCCCAAAGACTGTTTTTAATTACATGCAATGGGAAAATTGTCCTACTCTCCCAGAAGGGAGTTCTAAAACGTATTCTGAAGAGTTTACATATTTTTCTGGGCATGATGTTAGAAATGCTTAGTCGTATTATTTTTAATTGCCACCTACAGAAAACATACGCATAATATTGACAAATACGAAATGTATATATTCGGATTCCTTTGTTTCCCGGTTGACTATAGAAGGCTATGAATATTGGCTGAAGTCGATTGACTTGAAAAGTGTGTGGGGAACTAGACATTGGGAAATACGGGGGAAGGAAGCTTTGTTTAGAGCATGTCTGTTACTTGTTCAAATGATATTTTTAATGAAACTGTACAACAAATGAGTTGTTTAGGCTTAGCGAAGATTAAGGAATTGAACACACCCATTATACCTGCCCCTGCTAGATTTTATAAATGGCAAAAATATATCACTGCAACTGAAGACCATGAATGGGTCCAGAATCGCACGTTTAATGTTTCACTGTCACGTCCTGCTGGGTGGTTATTGTGGTCAATACATACCAACGGGTGTAATAAACATTTCATAAACTCTATGGGGGGTTTTAGAACTAGTAGGCCGGACTCTCACCAAATATAATCCAAACCTGCGGGTATAGTCACAACATACAGTGTAGGGAAACTATGCCAGCAATGGTTAAAGAGTTGCTCACTAGACGCAGTTAGAGTACACCTCAGTCTCCTATCTAATAACACTGACTTACAGGATTTTCTGTTAGGCCCCAGGAAACAATGTAGAAAGCGCTTCTTATAAGAAGTATATAATGAAATTTGGAAACTTTCCCAACAAGAAGCTGCTGCCCGGTTAAGGCAAATAGATCAAGACAACTTACAGAAGGCATTAGCTGTTGTAGACAATGGGATTAATACCCTGTTCAACCGGATATACACTTTAAATAACATTGTTTCTTCTGCAATAGACAGCATACAAACAGATGTGCCTTCATTACACCATGACAGAGTCAACTAAGGTACATTATGCAGTTGGGTTGGACACTTCAAACGCTGAAGGCGGGTCCCGTTCCCTGGCAGCACATAAGCGCAAGGGAAATATTTTCCACCTTTAATTTAACGTGACAACAACAACTAATGGCTAAGAAAGAAACAACTTATGTCATACTAAACATTGAAAAGTTTGAAAAGTTGCCTTTTACTGTGGCTGAAATACCATACGCTGAGTGGTTCAGACACGGGGACATTAATCTGCCTCTTTCCACACTTCAATTCACCTCCTGTTTAAAACACATTCCGGTAAGTAGATATGAAAAGCTGGTTACATTCATGAGGTGTGGGAGCTACCCTTCACGTACAAATGTCTCAGGGGCATGAAAGAAGTCTTTCTTAGCGGTAGTGAATGAAAGACTTCTGTCAGCCATTTGATGGTTTGTAAACAGCTGTCATTGCATGGGGTGTGTAACGCATCTGCAGCAAACTTGGCTTGTTATCTGAAGGGAGTTCCAATCCCCTTGATTTGACCCATGTCCCAGGTGCTTTCAAACAGCAGCTATGTCCTCCTCAATGGTGAAGATTGTTGTGGGATCCAAGCCGGAATAGTTTATGTTGTTTCGATCTCTAAGATTGTTACATGCTGCTGGAACGTTCTTTTTCCTCCCACTAAAATAAAAGAGGTAGCGGACATTTGGCCTCATATTGCTACTTCTAATGTGAATTTTGACAGGTTGAGCAGACTCAAGGATTTATTGTTTCAAAAACATGTGGCTCTCGCATCTGCAAACAAGACCTACGCACTCCAGGTGGCAAGGTCGTCAGCAGAGATACAGTCCCTTTTAAGTACCAACTTTCCAAGACACTTTGGTGAACTTGTGGTTTCATTCACACCTTCTCCTCCATATTCAGTTTAATACCATCAGCCATCCACTCAATTTTCTCCAGCATTTTTGGGGGATTTCCGATAACTTTGGCTATAATTGTTGGCATTTTGCTGTTGCTATTTTTTATGCGCAATGGCTGCCCTGCCACACCGAGGAGAAATGAAAGCCCTCCCATCAGCACAGCTGTGTCATGAACGCATGACGCAGTACTTTGGAGCAACACTTCTGGAGCAATTGAAGTGTGATTGGTCTCTGGCATTCGGACCGGTTTTATATTGAGTGCAGCCCATGTTTCGGTGCCGCCAGTGCTTTGTCGAACATGCACTGGAAGTTTGTCTTGCCACGCAGCGCAAGCTTTCATTGGACAGTGATCTGTTGATGTTCTCGCTGAGGGCTCATTTCCAGACATGCGCGTGAGGGTGCGTTTGCTGCGGGAAGCTACTTATGAGTTGCCCTTCCTGGAGGATGCGGCTTTTAACTCATTATTGGGCACACCACGGAATTCCACCTTGGCTGAGCCTCAGGCTATGGAACATGAATGCTCCTTGGTCCTTCCCCCTCGATGCCTTTCTGACTTTAACACCTGCTGAAGTGGAAGATTTCCTGTTCTCCATTGCCCTGAAACAGATTGGAAATTCTAAAAATAACTCTGACTCTTGAAATTTTGTCTTTTTATGCCACATGTTAACAGTTTTAAATTGCCCTTTTATGCGCTCATGTTTCCCTTTAACTTGTCATTATTGACATTATTGACATTTTATATATATATCTCTTAGGTTGAGTTTTAGTAGCTTTTATGTATATTTAGGCTTTGAACCCCCTTCAACCGACAAGGGCAGGGTGTTGTGTAGCCATTTTAGTTATAGCTTCATGCACTTTATTTGAACATACGAGGCCTGCCGCTGTGCACTATAACCTAGATATATTTTATTCGGCTTCACTTTTAAACTAGATATATATTTTTTGCAGCTTAGCTTTATTATTGTTACAATAGCCACTTTTACGGTCTTGTTTTATTTATTTCTATCTAACTGTTTTGCCCAGGCCAGCACTCTGTTCTCAAACAAGACATTCTTACTCACTCTGTGCTTCTTCCAAGGGTGCAGTGAGATAGGTCGTTGGTGAATGTGGTATAAAGTTTTGTCTCTGATATTATAGAAAACACACATCCTTACATAGGGACGTTTTCTCAGAACATCAGTTGTTTTATTATAAAAACACTTCCCTGTCCCTTACACATTAGAGGGAGATTCCAGCCAGAGAACCACAAATGTATGCTCATTGCTGCACGCTTTGCTACAGCTGCTTAGGCAGACTTCAGGCCTTTGCTCAGGTATGGGGGATGATGTCTTCCCAGGGTAACCTGAAGGGAAGAATTAGAGATTAAAACGTGGTGCTCTATTATAGCCTATGTAGGAATTAGTCTATTGACTCTAGTGACAAAATGGTAGCATTATTTCTATGCTTTACTCTCCTAGTCACAATTGTAATCTTGTCATGCTGTATCATCCTGGTTATTGCAGTCCATGCTTTGCTATCTCAGATGCAGTTGCTTCATTAAAATATTATTGAAACATATACTGCCTCTGTTTGTCATTGTGTATGTGAGACTAATGTAACTGAGAGAAACGGATGAGACCAGAGTAGCCACGGTTTCCCTGAGGAATCAGTTATGTCCTGCACTCGGCCGCCCAATCATCCCTGCCCCTGGGTGGGGATAAGGCACTGCTAGTTAGCCGAAGTAAAACCCGGATAGGAGCAACAGGTGTCACCTGTAGTGAGTCAGATGCAGTCTCCCACACCACAGGCAATTCTGCCGCTCAAAATCCAATAGTCTCATTAGAATAATGAGAGCCTAGGCAACACCTCCTAATATGATCCATTTTTTTTAACACTGGGTGACTTTGAAATTAACATAAATTGAACATTTACCATTGTTTCAGGTAAAGTCCCCACAAGTAGTGCAAAGGATACTCTTAGGACCTAGCCAGTGCTTACTGCATACTCAACACGTCCAGAACAAAACCAGCTCCCTATTGCAAAAATTAGGGGGATGATCACAAGGTTTATAAACATACACCAAAAGTTGAGAGAGTGCATATGAAAACATATGCTAAACCAAGCTGGATTAAATATTGTTTATGTTAAGTGGGAAAATCTATTACTCAGAATTGGGAGTGCCTCATTCAACTCAACAGTATAAATACCAAATTTGGTGTATGTGTCTACTGATGGCCATGATACCAAATAAATAACATTGTTAGCAATGGGGAAGTGCATTTGTTATCCTGTACATGACTACACACTGTATGTCCTCAATTGCTGTATCACAAGAAGAATTAAAACTGATACAAGAAGACCATGGAGCAGCACATGTAAGAATGAAGGATATAGGTACCATAACATTGGCACAGTAGTAGAGATAGTTCATGGTATTATTAAAAGTGATGAAGTGCTTTTGACAATTTGATAGAGATATGCTGCTATGAGCCAAGATCAGGAAGAAATGGAGCTGCCTAAAATAACATCTCAAGTCTATGTCTCCATGAGGAGAGATACCCTAGGGGCAAAAACATTACAAAAAAAGCATTAGCAACAACAAGGTATTGGCAACCAACACCAGACTTAATCCATAGGATTGTGTGTCACAGTTTCTTTCACCCACCGCCCACTTCAGCCATTGTCTGACTTCATTGTTATTTACAACATGCTTCATGTTTATAATGGCCACATCCAAACACAAAGTAATCCCCTTCAGTGACAGAGACTAATATGTGAATGTGTGTCTTTTTGGACCAAAAAATAGTTTTTCCTTCACTCAATTTTTTTTAGATTGATGGGGACCTGGCAGCTTCACCAACAATAAAGCTTTGCAGAAACAATGACAGAACAAAACAAGAATTGTCCAGCTCAGAAGATGGGCAGCTAATGGCTGGCCTCTTGGCCTGACAATTTTTTATTTATTTGTAAATTAAACCCCCAACCCCTATCCAAGAAAAGATAAAAGGAAAATCTAGGGGCATATTTATACTCTGCTTGCGCTGAATTTGCGTCATTTTATTTACACAAATTCAGTGCAAACTTAACTCCATATTTATATTTTGACGCTGGACCAATCTAGTGTTAAAATATTGGATTTAAAGTCATTTTTGGATGCGCGAAACCACCTTGCCTCAATGAGATGCAAGGTAGGCGTTCCCATCCAAAAAATGACTCAAAGCCCCGTGCACCTTATTTATCCTCTTGTGCAAAAAAGGTGCACGGGGGGAGGTGGGCCTAAATAATGGCACTAAACCTGCTTAGCACCATTATTTAATGCCTTGGTCAGGGCAGGCGTTAGGGGACCTGTGGACCTGTTTCCATGTTCAAACACAATGGAAAGAGCCCAGAGGTGCTCACCCTAAGTCCCAGGAACACCCCCACCCACACCAGAGGGACACCAGAGGATGGGGGGCCCCATCCCAGGTAAGAAGGGTAAGTAGAGGTAAGTAGTTAAAAAAAAAAAAAAAGTGCCATTGGGGGCCCTGGAATGGGCCCTCCTACATGGTACTGGGTGCAAAGGCCATGCCCAGGGGACCCTTGTCCCCTGTACTGGCCATTGGGGCGGTGGGCATGACTCCTGTCTTTTATAAGACAGGAGTCATGTGTTATGGATGGTTTGCGTCAGGAAATGATGGTAGGCTGGTTAAAGGCATTTTTTTGGCCTCTAACTAGCCTAGTGCCATTTTTTGGTGCAAACCCCCCTTTCTCCATACTGCCACCCCACCTGGCTAACGTAATTTTCCCAGACACTAGCCCACCCTTTGTACAGGTTTGTGCGATTCCATAAATTTGGGGTCCATCTGGCGCTCTAGAATGACACAAGCCGGCACTATACTTTTTGACCCAAAACTGCATTTGCACAGTTTTGTGTCACAAAGTATAAATATTGGCCTAAATTCATGCAGTTTAGCGATGGCCCAACCATGCACATAATATGAATGTCCGGCAATATACAGATCTACAACGGTAGGCTTAGAGAAAACGTACCATAAATTTACGTTTGGAAGTGGTGAAGGTGGTAAGAACAGGGCTCGTGCCCGGGAGATTTTTGAGCACTGGGTAAATAATCGTTAATGCCCCTTACTACCTATTCGTACACACACACGTCTGTAAATTGGTACCGTCTTTGTTACACGAACTATGAGAAATTAAAAAAAATCTAAACCGCACGCACATACTTGCGCTTGAAGAATTACACATTCTGTCACAAAAATGCTAAAATATTCCAAAATAATTTACAATCAGAAATCCAAAGGTTCGTCATTTATGCTGTTCCACGCCCGAGTATGGTTCTTTCGAGAGTTAACGATCAATTTGTTAATCTAGCGCGAAATGTATTTTGTACTGACCGCATTTTGCCTACAAAAAAAAAAAGCTTGTTTCGCTGGCGCGAGACAGAGGGTGCTTCGTCCGCGCAGCCACAGAGGCCCTGATTTCACATACTGTTTTTCCCTACGCTTTCTGGAAACAAATACAGTGTTAGAGCATAATTACTGTATTTTGTACAGTTAACATTTCATACCGTGACATCTCTACACAGAGGTAACCGGTTTAGTTGATTACTATTTGTTTATAGTGCTGGAGAAACCTGTAATCAGCGAGCACATAAAAGGGTTGCAATTAGATCTATTGGTTGAGAGCTGCACCTTGGTGACCCGCAGCAAAATACTTAGCACTGCGAAAGAGATAATGTGTATTTGCAGCTGGCAACATCTGTACATACAGTAATAGCACGGGCTAATCTCACACAGCCACAAATACAGATGCAACCCGTGTGCCTGGGAGCAAAGGACTCTGCCCCCACCCCAGTTCTTCAAGTTGTTAGCTTGTATGCTTGTTTTAGACCGGATCCCCTATCACTGTAACAGCAGAACCCTGTGTTAAGATCCCTTAAGAGCACGCTTTAAAACAAGGAAGACTTGATTTAGATAGTGTTGACTTTTTTTTCAGTTCTGCTCGTTCACAATTTTATTAGCATCCACTGCAATGTGCATTTTACTAAACCTGTGCTCAAGGTCACTGGAATCGTGCCACAGTTGAGAACAGAATTATGTTGACTCAATTATACGGCAGGAAAAGTAAAATTATGCGGCAGGATTATATCTCAGTATTGTCCTTTTAACACATTAATACTGAATGAGAAGATGTTTCAGCACAACAGTACCAGTTTTACACCTGAACACATCAAATTGCAACTCGACTCTGAACTGAAAAGGGTATGAACGCTCGGAAATATCAGGGAGTGTTTGTGAGGAGCATGCGTATGCGAGAGTGTATGTGTGTCGTGTCGTGTCGTGCCCTACAACCATTCCTACTCGTCCCACACAAACCGCATATATCAGGATCAGAAGGTGGATGTGGTCAGGAAAGTAGCTGGGAGCAGTGAAAATCTCTTTCAGCTCTTCTTCCAGTGAGACCTACTCCACAGTACTAAGCAGAGGATTTGATAGGAGATTGGAATGGGGCATCTGTTCTCCTTTACCTCTTTGCCTCCAGTAATCATTCATAAATGCAAGGTCCCGGTTTGTACACAAGTGGTAGTTCCCAATTTGCATACTTTACAATGTCCAAGGTCGCACATACATTCAAGTTCAAACTCTGCACACCCTTATCACTTCCCTGTTCACACGACCCAGCCAGTTCCTATCACGTGCGCGCACACATACACACATACACACATGTGCGCGCAGGTAAACTGGTGGATCCTGCCCATTCATCATAAAATCCTATTTACTCCGAAACATAAACACATGTCTACATTCACTTGTTCCCACAAACACTATGGAGGCCATTACAACCCTGGCGGACGGTGTTAAAGCGGCGGTAAGACCGCCAACAGGCCGGCTGTAAAAAGTTTGGAATTACGACCGTGGCGGAAACCGCCAACAAAGACAGCCACTTTAACACTCCGACCGCCACGGCGGTACAAACAAACAGCGCGGCGGTCACTGCCAACAGACAGGCGGAGGACAATGTACCGCCCACACTATTATGACAGGCCAATCCGCTACCTTTTCCGGGGCGGATACACACGATACCAGATCAAAACAGAGAGAACACTGCAGGGGCATCAGATAGAAATACAACAGGCACCTCAGGGGGAAGGGAAGGGGGGGCACCTCAGCCGGATGAGTGCACGACGCCAGATCAACGAGGGGGCTCCATGCCCATTGATGTATCCTGGGGAGTGCAAAGCCACAGTCTCTCAAGTCTATACAGTGGGTGGGTTGCCCACTGCTGCATCCTGGAGAGTGCAAAGCCACAGTCTCTCAAGTCTCTACAGTGGGTGGTTTGCCCACTGTTCAATCCTGGGGAGTGCAAAGCCACAGTCTCTCAAGTCTCTACAGTGGGTGGTTTGCCCACTGCATTATCCTGGGGAGTGCAAAGCCACAGTCTCTCAAGTCTCTACAGTGGGTGGTTTGCCCACTGTTCAATCCTGGGGAGTGCAAAGCCACAGTCTCTCAAGTCTCTACAGTGGGTGGTTTGCCCACTGCATTATCCTGGGGAGTGCAAAGCCACAGTCTCTCAAGTCTCTACAGTGAGTGGTTTGCCCACTGTTCAATCCTGGGGAGTGCAAAGCCACAGTCTCTCAAGTGGATAACAGTCTCCACTGGTTCTGGAGGGGGACTGGTGCCCAGAGTGCTTCATCCTGTAAAGGACAGAGGTAGTGGATGCATGTCTCCACTGGTTCTGGAGGGGGACTGGTGCCCAGAGTGCTTCATCCTGTGAAGGACTGACAGAGTGGATGCATGTCTCCACTGGTTCTGGAGCAGGACTGGTGCCCAGAGTGCTTCATCCTGTGAAGGACAGACAGAGTTGATGTAACTCTCCACTGGTTCTGGAGGGGGACTGGTGCCAAGAGTGCTTCATCCTGTGAAGGACAGAGGTAGTGGATGCATGTCTCCACTGGTTCTGGAGGGGGACTGGTGCCCAGAGTGCTTCATCCTGTGAAGGACAGACGGAGTGGATGCATGTCTCCACTGGTTCTGGAGGGGGACTGGTGCCCAGAGTGTATCACGCACCCCGTCATGGTCCCAGTTGCGTCAGTGCCCCTGCCGCTCATGGGCTAGCGGTGCTTGAGTTGGCAGTGCCTTGTTCAGCGGTGCTTGAGTTGGCGGTGCCCTGTTCAGCGGGGCTTGATTTGGCGGTGCCCTGTTCAGCGGTGCTTGAGTTGGTGGTGCCCTGTTCAGCGGTGCTTGATTTGGCGGTGCCCTGTCTAGCGGTGCTTGATTTGGCGGTGCCCTGTACACTGTGCTTGAGTTGGCGGTGCCCTGTTCAGTGGTGCTCGATTTGGCGGTGCCATGTTCAGAGGTGCTTGAGTTGGCGCTGCCCTGTTCAGCGGTGCTTGATTTGGCGGTGCCCTGTTCAGCGGTGCTTGATTTGGCGGTGCCTTGTTCAGCGGTGCTTGAGTTGGCGGTGCCTTGTTAAGCGGTGCTTGAGTTGGCGGTGCCTTGTTCAGCGGTGCTTGAGTTGGCGGTCCTTCATTGCCCAGCTGGGCTGGGGCTGGCGGTCCTTCATTGGGCAGCTGGGCTGTGGCTGGCGGGGCCCTCCTGGGCAGTTGGGCTGTGGCTGGCGGGGCCCTCCTGGGCAGCGAGGATGGGGCTGGCGGTGGCCTCCTGTGCAGCGAGGATGGGGCTGGCGGTGGCCTCCTGGGCAGCTGGGCTGTGGCTGGCGGGCCCTCCTGGGCAGCGAGAATGGGGCTGGCGGTGGCCTCCTGTACAGCGAGGATGGGGCTGGCGGGGCCCTCCTGGGCAGCAAGGATGCGGCTGGCAGTGGTCTCCTGTGCAGCGAGGATGGGGCTGGCAGTGGCCTCCTGGGCAGCTGGGCTGTGGCTGGCGGGGCCCTCCTGGGCAGCGCGGATGATGGCGGTCTTTCCGCCGTGCTGCTCCTCCCAGACTTGCCGGATTTCTTGTGCCCCTTCCCCACCTTGGGAGGAGTCAAAGCTGAGTCCACACTCCCCCTGGGACCCCTAGGAGCGGCTTGGGTAGCTGGAGTCTTCCCCCTCTCCTGCCGGAGACTGGCCAACTTCTGGTGCTTCACAGGGGGGTGACTGGCTGTGCTGTGGCTCAGTGCCACACTGGCTGTCCTGGTGGCCGGTGCACTCCACATACCTGTGACAACAGGCACCACTGGTCCCGGAGATGTTGTGGCTGAGGTGCTACTTCGGGACCTATGAGTTGGACGGGGGGCGGGTGGGAAATAGGTCAAGGCTGGACAGGAAAAGTTTTTGGGACACACTGGGACGGGTAGCTGGAGGGGGTTTGGGAGTGGAGGAAGAGGTGGTGGCTGTAGGAGGTGTTCGTTTAGTGGCTTTGGGTGCAGGTGCATGCGCTGGAGGCTGTCGTGAGGTGGATGGCTGTTGGGTGGGTGTGTGCCTGTGTTTGTGTAACTTGGGAGGGGGCGTCACAGACACACTGGGAGAGGACACAGGGGACGTGTGTATGGTAGTGGGGGTGGTGACTGCACGTGAGCGGGGTGTGCTGGTGGGTGTGCTGGTGATGGACGTAGTGGCTGTAGAGGTAGTGCATGCAGGTGTGAGTGTAGACGAGACTGGGAGGGAGGAGGGAGACGAGGAGGAGGGGGACACAGTGGAGGCAGTGGATGTTGGTGTGTCTGTATGTGTGTGATGCCTGCTTGAGTGCCTGTGGAATGTGTGGTGCTTATGTTTGCCTGAGCTTCCCTTGTGTGGTGAGGTGTGTGCAGGCTGGTCTGATGGTGTGCTTGGGATAGGCAGAGGTACAGGGGATTGGGTCTGGGTGGAGGAAGTTGGAGGGGGGAGGCTAGACACAGAGACAATGGCTGCCATCAGTGCTGAGGCCAGAGTTTGAAAGGCTTGGTGAAGGGCCGCCTGACCAGAATGAATGCCCTCCAGGAATGTATTTGTTTGTTGCAACTGCCTTTCTACACCCTGGATGGCATTCAAGATGGTAGACTGCCCAACAGTGAGGGACCTGAAGAGGTCAATGGCCTCCTCACTGAGGGCAGCAGGGGTGACTTGAGCAGGGCCTGAGTTGCCTGGGGCGAAGGTGATGCCCACCCTCCTGGGTGAGCGGGCACGGGGCGAAGGCAGAGAGGCTGCTGGGAGGGCGGTGCTGGTAGGGGGGGTGGTGGCTGTACCTGTAGATGCGGGGGACACAGATGTTGCCGCCACTACAAGGGAGCTCCCATCAGAGGACGAGTCCGTGTCGCTGGTTTCAGCTCCTGTCCCCGCCTTGGTGCTCCCCTCGCCCTCCATCCCACTGGTGAATTCTGAGTCCGTAGTGTGGCCCTCCATGGCCATGTGGGATGCAGCTCCCTCGTGCTCCTGTGCCACTGTTCCTCCGCCTCATGATGCTAATGCACACAAGAACAGGGAGACCACAAAAAAGGGGGAGTGAAACAGAAGAAAGACATGTTGAGTGCATGGATTACCGCTACCGTTGGGGGACAAGACAGACACAGAAGCCCCCTGCACTACATCGCGCTCTTGGGCTCTACAGTGCAATTCATGGGAAATGGCCTACAAGGCTAGGGACGACATCTGCACACATAGATGACACAGGTGCATGAATAGCTGTACTTGGCACTCTACAGAGGTGGGGTGGGGGGCCACAGGGCCATGCCTTACGGAGGGGCCTAGCCTACGGAACTCACCCTGGCCTAGGGAAACCCACAGCCCTCCTCCCCCACCCAGACACCTCCACTGCGCGCAAAGTCAGCTGAATGAGAGTGTACTCACCCCCTTGTGTCTACTGTGATGCCCTCAAGCGCCCATCCAACTCCGGGTAGGCCTGCCAGGATCCTGAACATCAAGGGGGTCATGGTTCGACGGGCACCCCTCCCTCGTTGGGAGGCCATCCCCAGCTGAGCCTCCGCCATCTTCTTGCTCCAGCGGCGAATGTCCTCCCATCTTTTACGGCAGTGGGTGCTCCGTCTGTGGTGGACCCCCAGGGTCCGGATGTACTTGGCAATGGCACGCCATATATCCTTCTTCTGGTGGGCGCTGACCTACATGAAATGTACAGGGGAAGAAGAGAAGTCATTACCAACTGCGCCGTCAAAGTGAGTGGCCCCCATCCCTACCCTTGCCATGTGGCACATGCACCCAACGTCTTTCATGCAAGCAGAACTCTGCCCCCTTCCTTCTTACAACCAGCCCTCTCCACACAGGCATAGCCCATACAACATGCTCCCTGTGTACTTACCTGTTGGTCTGGAGGACCGTAGAGTAGCGTGTACTGGGGGAGGACCCCATCGACGAGCTTCTCCAACTCTTGCGATGTGAAGGCAGGGGCCCTTTCCCCAGACGCACGAGCCATTGTCTCTTCCAGACCGAGGTCACAGCAGCACTTGCAGTGTAGGTCCTCTCCTGTCGAAGATCAGGTACCAAGTGATTATACAGATAGCAAATGGCGGTCACGTCCGCGATGGTCACGTCCGCGGCGGTGCGTACCATCACCGCCGGCGTACATCGTCATTGGCTCCTGGGACCCATAGGGTCCAATGTTAACCAATGCAGCATTGCGCCACGGTCTTCAACCGCCTACCGCGATGGTGTACAACGCCAGCACAGTTACCTCACATCCCATTGTCCCACTTTACAGGTCAGGCAGCCGCCATTTCAGGGGCCCACATGGCTTCATTTTCAACTGCGTCACACATACCTAGGGCAAGACTCTACACACATACAGGCCATCTTTTGTGTATGAATGGTGTTCTGTGTAAACTGTGGGTACGTACCTCGGAGTTGTTTGACTCTGTGCTCACTGTTGTCCTTCATAGGCACCGTCCGCTGGGACATGTGAGGAGATGGCGGCATCCTCCGGTGTACCGACCGTTGGTGGACCTGTCGACAATGGAGGAGCGACATATGATTATCACATACAGGCTTGACCGAGCCACAATCCAGGAACTGTGTACCTAGTTGGAGCCAGACCTGATGTCAGCAGTCCGCCATCCCACAGGAATCCCCCCTCAAGTGCAGGTGCTGTCAGTGCTCCATTTCCTTGCAAGTGGGTCTTTTCAAACAACAGTGGCCATAGCATCAGGGATGTCCCAGCCTATGTTTTCCAACGTATTGTCCAGAGTGTTGTCTGCCCTGCTGAAACACATGCGGAGCTACATCGTTTTCCCTCAGGTGGAGGATTTGCCTACAGTGAAAGGTGACTTCTATGCCCTTGGACATATCCCCAACATCATAGGTGCCATTGATGGGACCCATGTGGCTTTGGTCCCCCCCCACAGGAGTGAACAGGTGTACAGAAACCGGAAGAGTTATCATTCGATGAATGTACAGATGGTATGTTTGGCAGACCAGTACATCTCCCATGTGAATGCCATGTTCCCTGGCTCAGTGCATGACGCCTACATCCTGCGGATTAGCAGCATCCCTTATGTGATGGGTCAACTCCAGAGGCACCGTGTGTGGCTATTAGGTGACTCTGGTTACCCCAACCTGTCATGGCTACTGACCCCAGTGAGTAATCCCAGGACAAGGGCAGAGGAACGCTACAATGAGGCACATGGGCGAACTAGGAGGGTGATCGAGCGGACATTCGGCCTCCTGAAGGCCAAGTTCAGGTGTCTGCATATGACAGGTGGATCCCTATTCTACTCACCAAAGAAGGTGTGCCAGATCATCGTGGCTTGCTGTATGCTTCACAACTTGGCTTTGCGACGACAGGTGCCTTTTCTGCAGGAGGATGGTCCAGATGGCGGTGTTGTGGCAGCTGTGGAGCCTGTGGACAGTGATGAGGATGAAGCAGAGGAAGAAGACATGCAGAACAAGTGATCCAGCAATATTTCCAGTGAAACACACGTGAGAATACATTCCTGCCTACTACATGTACTTTTACACTTCTACCTCTCTCCTGTCTGTCGTTTTCAGCCAGTGTATGGTCACTGAGTTGTCACTTTCGCTTACGGTTTCACAGATGTGGGTCCCAACGTGTCTCATCTGCTTAGATTCCTCATGGACTAGAGATGTGACATAGGTATGTTGACATTAGTATTTCAAGATCATTTTGTCACTGTAATTGCAAATACACTATTTCGAAATCACAGACATACTCCAGATCTTTTGGTGCTTTAGGTGTGTTTATTTAAATACAAAATATTGGAGGGGTAAGTTAAATGGTGAGGGGTGATGGCGCAGGAGTGTCCATGGCGGAGTCCAGTCTATTAGTCTCACAGGTGCATTGCCCATATGGGCATAGGAAGTGGAGCTGGGGCAGTTTCAATATGGACAGGGTGACAAAGTGGGACAGTGGGATGACAATCAGGGTGGTCTCATTTTTTGGTGGGGGTCTTGGTATCGTGCTCTGTCTTGTTCCTGCATCTCAGGGACCGTTTGATGCGTGATTCTCCGTCTGCAGGTGGTGCGGTGCTGGTGTGGTGGTCCTGTGGCGGTGCCTCCTGTCCACTAGCGCCGGCAGAGGTGGTGGGCAGTTCATCATCCAGGCTAGTGTCAGGGGGCCCTTGTAGTGCCACAGTGTCCCTCCTGGTGTTGAGTACTTCCTTCAGCACCCCTACGATGGTGCCCAGGGTGGAGCTGATTGTTCTGAGTTCCTCCCTGAACCCCAAATACTGTTCCTCCTGCATCCGCTGGGTCTCCTGAAACTTGGCCAGTACCGTTGCCATCGTCTCCTGGGAGTGGTGGTAGGCTCCCATGATGGAGGAGAGGGCCTCGTGGAGAGTGGGTTCCCTTGGCCTGTCCGCCCCCTGTTGCACAGCAGCCCTCCCAGTTCCCCTGTGTTCCTGGGCCTCCGTCCCCTGGACCGTGTGCCCACTGCCACTGCCCCCAGGTCCCTGTTGTTGTTGGGGTGGTGGGTCATCCTGGGTTTCCTGTAGTGGTGGACACACAGCTGATTGACGTGTCCTGGGGACGTAGGTATGGGCCCGCTGGGTGGGTGCTGTGCTGGTGTTTCCTGAGGGGGGAAGGTCTGTGGTGGCCTGTGCCTGTGTAAGGGGAACTGACTGTCCCGAGGCCCCCGATGGTCCGGGCTGGTCATCTAGATCCTGGTGGACAGAGGTGCTGTCATCACTGTGGGCCTCTTCTGTGGGTGGAGTGGACATGTCTGGACCCTCCTGTCTGGTGACGTTGGGTAGTGGTCCTGCAGGGGTGGAAAGGCATGATTATTGCATCTGTTTGTGGCATGGTGTGCAATGGGTGGGTGACCGTGTACCCCAGTGCTGGCATTCCTGTGTGTGAGCTTCTGTGATGATGGTTTAGGGGGGTGTATGGGTATGTGCAGTGGGCATGCTTTAGTGATGGGTGTCCATGCGTTGTTGTTGAACGCAGGGCTTGGTGTTTGGATGTGTGGTTTGTGATATTGGTATATTTGTGAGGAGTTGGAGTGATAGGGGTGAGGGCGAGGGTGGGGGTATGTGATGGCATGCAGGTAGGGTGGGGGTTGTAATAGTTAAGATTTGACTTACCAGAGTCCATTCCTCCACCGACTCCTGCGAGGCCCTCAGGAGGCAGAATCGCCAAGACCTGCTCCTCCCATGTTGTTAGTTGTGGGTGGGGAGGTGGGGGTCCGCCGCCAGTCCGCTGAACCGCCTGGTGGTGTCTTGAGACCATGGAAAGCACTTTCCCCCGTAGGTCGTTCCACCTTTTCCTGATGTCCTCCCAATTTCTTAGGTGCTGTCCCACTGCGTTGACCCTGTCGACTATTTTTCGCCATAGCTCCATCTTCCTTGCAATTGAGGTGTGCTGCACCTGGGATCCAAATAGCTGTGGCTCTACCCGGACGATTTCCTCCACCATGACCCTGAGCTCCGCCTCCGAGAACCTGGGGTGTCTTTTCCGTGTCATGGGGTGGTGTAGGTGATGTGTAGGGTGGTGTGTGTGGTGATAAGTGTGGTGATATGTAGTGGTGTGTTGTGTGAGGTGCGTGGAAGTTCTGTGGGTGATGGTGTTGTGTGTCTGTGGATGCTGTTGTTCTTGCTGGTGCTGCCTCTCTCTGGCCTTCTTTTGGAATTTTTTGTCGTAGGGGTTTGTGGGTGATGTGGGTGTGTGTTTTATATTGTAATGGGTGTGTGGGAGTGGTGTGTGTATGTGTATCAGGTGTGTGTATTTCGAATTGTCCAATGTGGCTGTGTTTTGTAAGAGTGTGTGTATTTTGAGCGGGGCGGTGTGTACCGCCAATGGAATACCGCGGTTGAAAGACCGCCGCATGGATTCGTGAGTCATGATAGTGTGGGCGTTTTTCTGTTGGCGTGACGGTGGAGGTTTTGTTTTTGGCAGTTTATCACTGACCTTTGGTGTGGCGGACTTGTGTGGGTGTCTGAATTTTGGCGGATTCCGAAATGTGGGTCATAATAGCTGTGGGGGAATTCGGCGGCCGCAGCGGTGTGTTGTCGGTCTTCTGCACAGCAGTAAGCGGCTTTTACCACCAATGTTGTAATGAGGGCCACTGTCTTTTCCAATGCCCAATTGCCCCGCAATTATGACAAGGTAACACTTTCCTCCTTTGCTGCTCATCCTGTATTACCACTGAATTCAAATTCACATTTCTATTGACCACTGGAAGCATCATTCCACCTTGACCTCTGCCCTCTACCTTGACTCTGAAACATGCTAATCCCTTGTGGATGTTGCTGAAAATTTCCCTGTAATCCTGTCTGTGCAGCCTCAATCTGCATCACCATTGCTTTCTCTTTCAACTTTTTCTGCTTCATCTCAATCTCATCACTACAGTATTTGGCATACTGTAACACTTCATCAATTGGTTTAGCCTGCCAATAAATTAAATGATTCTTAATCATCTGATTAATTTCTGGTTTCAATCCTTCAACACACCTGAACACCAAATGATTGATTCTTTCTTTCTCAATTGTTTCCACACCACTGAATTGTTTCAACATTTTCAGCAACCTTTCATGGTATGCGTGGACTGATTCCTTCTCTTCCTGGGCTGTTGTATCTATACGTTGCCAATCAAGGTTTTTCGGCAAAACTCTCATTTTCAGGAACTCAGTCACCTTATAGTAATATTTTATTACTCCTGGAGATGGTGCACCTGTCTTCAAATCCCTTTGCGGCTCACTTGTCAGCCAATCTACACTCCTTTTGCATTTAATCCACAAATCTGTTGGAACAACAATATCAAAAAGTCTATTCAGGTCCTCCCACAGTCATTTGGCCAGCTTCACAAACCTATCTGTCTGCTGATACCATTCTACTGGCTTTTCTCTCAACCTGGGTAATCATTCATAAAACTCAAAATATCACCCCTACTCCAACGTACATGTACAAAATTTCCTCCTGGTGTTTCTCTCATCTGCAACATTTTCACTGAGTCTCATGCCTGTGCCATGTCTTCTTTCTTTGGTATTTCTCTTTTGTTGACTTATCTGCCTTCCCATTTGCCTAATGCTCTCCAAATCTGCACTCTCTCAAGTAATTCCATAAGATGAGTTTTCATCCCTGCATACCTCATGTGTATAAAGTCTTCCTCGTCCATATTTAATCTGTAACTTCTTTTCAGGCTTTTCATTTTCGTTAGGTCAATGTTATACTTATCTGCTATTTCCTGCACAGCTGGTGTACTTTCTCTGCTCCCTTTGTAATTATTTTACATAAATATCTTAATTGAGCTTCAGTATATGACTTGTCTATTCACTCCCAGGGTCCCTTCAAGAAGTTAATTTCCTTCCATTGACAACCTCTTTCTGTTTATTGTATCTTCCTATCTGTTCCTCCTCTATAAGGTTTTTGAATTGCTCAAATCTTCTAACCACTTTGTTATCTCTTGTGCAGATAGACCTTTCAAAGAAACCTAATTAGAGTGTGCACCCAAATCTTGTGCTATGCTCACACCTTGTTGTGGAGACATTAATCTCTCCCTCTTAATATTGTAGGATCTGGTCCCAGAGTTTCCAACAGGAGACACATCTATTAAAGAAATAGTCTCATTCAGGGTCTGTTCTTGTCTAAGAGTTGATTTTTCCAATATCCCATTCTGAACCTGAATCAATGAATTCACTCCACTATTGTTAGCCTGTGCATATAATGGGGTAAGCGGACCCATCGTAATAGGTACAGAAATTTTGTCTAAACCAACAAAAGATCCAATTTTCTGTGTCTGCACTGTTCTCATGCTCTGCATTTGTATTTGAACAGGCTCCATTTGAATCATACTCAGCCCTTGCTGACTTGGAGACAACACTAAATTAGTAGTCGTCCTTATGACCTGAGCCTCCGGATGAATTTCAGGAATTTTTATCTCTAGCTGCTGTCTGTTGTTCAATGAATCATTGAAACTACTCTGCATCTTAACTTGTTCCTTGTTCAGAGTGATACCTCTGATGTGGGTGGTGCAGTAGGAATTGTACTACTAATCCCACTCCCACTCGCTCCACTTTCACTAGTTCTCTGATCTCCTTGACTTGTGTTCGTGGTGGATAAGTCTCCAAAATCTCAGAAACTATTTCATCATCATTCAACTCATTGTCATCATGAAACATGACTCGTTTTAAGTCTTTTAGTTTCTTTTCCTTAGTTAACGAAGAACTCTTTTTCTTTCCATCTTTTGACTCATCCTCATCACCTTTTATTCTTGCAGGAGATAATCTGAATCCCTGTAGAGTTGCCACTCTCCACCTTTTCTGCTCTTCATCCCATCTAGCTTCTGCCAGCGTCTTTTCAATTCTCCTCATTCTTTTCTCAAATTTCAATGCTTGTTGCTGTCTGGCTACCAGCTCCCAAATTGCTAAGGCTTTATACAGTGCTGGCCTCGAAGGAGGTTTTAGACTGTACATTTTGTGCTTTAAATTCTCCAAAATTCTCAAATTGAATGTTCCATCCTCTAGAAAAGCCAAACATCCTTCTTTCTTTGTAATGTTAACCCAATGTTTCAACCAAGGGCACGCTCCTGCACCCTTCTCCTCAAACAAAATATATGCCGGAGTATTTTCTGGCAGACAAATTTCTCCTTCCAGTGCCGGAATGTATTCTTCCCCCCTCAACGCTCTTCTCAAAGCCTTGAAAAAGTTCATTTTCGATTGAATTTTATTCAAAACTGATGTCCACAACAAAAATTATTTTTCACGAACAAAATTTAACTAAGCAAAATAAATAACGAAATCTGTTCAAAAACAACCAATCAGAAAAAGTGACTATGATCCCACATTTCTTTTTGACACTCTTACCTTCCAATCACATTACATTAATATCAGACTGATTGACAAATCCATGTGCGACCCTTCTCACTAATCCACCAATCCCAGCGCGGCACCACTTACATCACACTAACACACACACCCATTCTCAGCGCGATCACTGAGACACTGAAAAAGTCTTCAGGTCTAACTTCTTCACAACTCACACATCAAGTCACTGCAATATTAATCCGCAAGCAAACCTTTAAACAAAATAATAAAACAAATTTGCCCATTTACTACAGGTGGGGTACTACAATCGCTTCAGGAACCTTCACAGTTCCCCTTATTTGCGAGAAAAATTTGACCTCCAAATTCTACTTCTCAACTGATCATTGGACTGTTGTCCTAATGCACTTAGTACTCACCAAATCTCAGTAAAATTCAATAATACCATTTATCTCACAACCTCGATTTACCAATCACGCCGGATTGGTCTACTAAATTACAACGTATACCAAGTGTCTCACTACACTTGTCAATATACTTCAGAGTCTTAGACCTCTATCCTTAGGTCCATTATCAACAACCACGTGGATAATTTTAGATGCATTAAGCGCCACACTCAAATGAAGAACGCCACTTCCCTATTCTCATACCTATTGGAGTACGTCCACTGCTTCTAACATCTATTGGAGTATACCCACTCCTTCTAAACTCATAAATACCTCAATCATCTCCAAATTAGTTTAAGCTGTGCAAATCCCCTCACTCAAAACACCGCTAAAAAACATACCCTTCAACCTAGAGTGTCTCTAAGAACTGGGGAAAGTCACTCAAGGCAACTAGCAACTCATTTTATCTGATCCGTATAACATTTCAGAAAAAAATAACAAATCTATTCTTAATAGAAATTTTTCACAAACTATATTATTTTCATTATGACATCAGCAAGCGATGACGTAACGGTAATCCGCTACCGAAAACCTGCTGCAGCACCACGAAATCCTGGCTACTACTTTAAACTGAATAGTGGATTTTGCACCATAGGCCAATGGATCGACTCAACATAGGCTTTGAGGGGATGTCAATAATGAGTGCGATAGTCATCAACAATAGTCAATATATACAAAGATTTAAACCTCAAACGAATAACTACACCAGTTTATGAGAAGGATTGAGAATTTATTTCCCTATATTAACAATGCTAATGTCACGAAAATAACTCTCAAACATAAATGATAAGCATATAGAATCAATAATGGCTGATTAGTAAGTCTTATATATCTGAGTTTAATCAAGGAAATCAAACAAATTATCTCAAGTATCATAACACTGATTAATAAGACTAGAATTGGCAACAATGGTAAAGTATACAGTCATGCAAACGATCAAAGAATGTCAATATGAATCATGAGCATGTGAAGATAAATTCCCTCACTAACCATAAATTAGCATTAACATGTTGGACTTCATGTAAAAAGAATATAGTAACACAAATTTAGAAAAATCACACTAGCTCGGGTTATTATAAAAAAATCATTATTATTATTATGCACCAATTAAACTATAACTATAAGTTGCAGCTGGTATCTGCAAAGCAAAAGAGACACATATATCAATGCAATTTCATTCATTACCCAAAGAACAACAACATGCAGTCTACTTCAGCAAGGGGACATCATCGGGATCGGGCCTACCTCGACAGCTAAACCCACATCACCTATATGACTCGAACCACCAAAGGATAGCAAAATCTCTTTCTCTTCTCTCTCCTACACTACTCCACTACTCTGCTACTCCGCTACTCCACACCCTCGAACAGATGACAGATCGGTAAATTAGATTTAGTAAAGTCTATGATTGGTCAGTACATGGGCTGGTTTACAATTCGGCCAATAGCCATTTATTAGTTAATCAAACGTATGTTGACGTAAATGTTAACTAGGACACAATCACAACAGCTGCTCTTCTGTCTCGTCTGTGACTCCATTGTTCCATCTCGTCTAAACTTCTCTTCTCAGGAACAAACGTCTCGGTTTGCAACATCTGCTTCCATCCTTGAGGGAGAAACCATGTATTAGTGACAATTTCAAACAATACAACATTCAAATTTGGGTAATGACTTAATAAATCTGACCTTGTAAGACACATTTATACACTCTTGTAAGCTATTCATCACAATCTTTTCTGCAAACATTGAGCAATGGAAAATAACTACGATTTTAACTGAAGTTTTGCTTAGAAAGGGAACAAAAATGAATTATGTGACCATTTACAAAAGTCACCCGTTTTCACATGTTAATTCACCAACGATTAGTACATTATTAATTAAAAAGAAATCACTCCTGCACCAGCAGCAAAACTTTCTGGAGTTTTGGAGCCGAAAAGGAATAGGTTTTCCTTGGGTGGATTCTCTCTGTTGAGATGGGATAAATAGAATGTTCATCAAGCCAGAAAGGATGAATGAGGTGAAGAAAACCACCTCAATGTGTCCAACGTAAAGGAGGACCTCTGGAATTAAAAACATAGAGGCGGTCATTCTGACCCTGGCGGTTGAAAACCGCCAGGGCAGAGTGCCGCGGAAGCACCGCCAACAGGCTGGCGGTGCTTCATGGGCAATTCTGACCGCGGCGGTAAAGCCGCGGTCAGAAAAGGGCAACCGGCGTTTTCCCGCCGGTTTACCCCTGCCCCAAAGAATCCTCCATGGCGGCGCTGCTCGCAGCACCGCCATGGGGATTCCGACACCCTTCCCGCCATCCTGGTCCTGGCGGTAAAAATCGCCAGGAACAGGATGGCGGGAACGGGTGTCGTGGGGCCCCTGGGGGCCCCTGCACTGCCCATGCCAAAGGCATGGGCAGTGCAGGGGCCCCCTAACAGGGCCCCATAATGATTTTCAGTGTCTGCCTAGCAGACACTGAAAATCGCAACGGGTGCCACTGCACCCGTCGCACACCAGCAACTCCGCCGGCTCCATTCGGAGCCGGCTTCATCGTTGCTGGGGCTTTCCCGCTGGGCGGGCGGGCTGCCTTTTGGCGGTCGCCCGCCCCCCCAGCGGGAAAGTCAGAATGACCGCCGCGGTCATTTGACCGCGGTGCGGTCTTCTGGCGGTCTCCGCCCGGCGGGCGCGCCCGCCGCCCGCCGGGGTCGGAATGACCCCCAGAGTCCCTTGAATAATATCTTGATTTGTATATGCTCTTCAATGGGCAGTAAGTGCTGCTCACAAAAGTTAAATAAGATGTGGTTTCAAATTGTAGTGCCAACAAGCAACCAAGGACCAGATTTCTCAAGGAGCTGTAACACTTAAATGATGTACATTAGCGTGTTAGCCAGAGTGAATTATTGAAATCAAATCAGGACTGTGTTGTTAAAATTACTAATGAGGTTTGTTTGACAAGGGAGGGAAATAGCAGAATAATGAAGGAAGGTATAGTTTGGACAAGCACAGGCTGACCTAGATTTTAAGTGACAGGAGCACATTTAGTTCAGAGAAAATTCAAACATGTTGGTTTGTCACCAGATAGCGCCATAGACATACAAATGAGGGTGCTTCACCCACACATTTAGATTGGTAGAATTTTTTATTTTTTGGATTTCTTCTTTGCACCACATGCTCTGTCGAGAACTGATCCCACATGTACTGTTTTCCAACTTCTGCATATTATAATTAATACAAGCCCCTGTGTAGGAAAGTGCCCTCTTTCTTGGTATGGCTACCCACGTTTTTTCCTGTTGTCAGTGTGTTTGACTGTGTTCACTGGGATCCTGCTAACCAGGACCCCAGTGATTATGCTCTCTCCCTTTTAACTTGGTAACTGATACCGTTTTCACCCTGCATTTAGCATACTGGTGCCCCCATGTAAGTCCCTAGTATATGGTACACAGGTACCCAGGGCATTGGGGTACCAGGGGAATCCCCATGAGCTGCAGCATGTATTATGCTACCCATGGAAAGCCCATGCAAAGTGTCTGTAGGCCTGCCATTGCACCCTTTTTCACCATAGGTCACTGCACCAGTTAACTATAAGTAACCCCTATGGGAGGCCCTCCTAAGCCCAGAGGGCAGAGTGCAAGTACCTGTGTGTTAGGGCACCCCTGCAATAGCAGAGCTGCCCCCACAAACTCCATTGTTATTTTCATTGACTTCGTGAGTGCAGGGGTGTCATTTTACACGTGTACTGGACATAGGTCACTGCCTATGTCCAGTTACATAATGGTAACTCTGAACCTAGGCATGTTTGGTATCAAACATTTCAGAAACATACCCCAGTACAGTTGCCAGTATTGGAAGTATGATTCATGCACTCTGTAGGCTCCTTAGATGACCACCAACATTGTTCCTACCAGTCTTCCAGGGTTTTCCAGGCAGTCCAAGCTGCTGCCACCCCTCAGACAGGTGTCTGCCCTCCTGCTGCTTGAACCACTCAAGCCCAGGAAGTCAGAACAAAGGATTTACTTTGGGAGAGGGGGGCAACAGCCTCTCTCTTTGTAAATAGGTGTTACATGGCTTGGGAGGGATAGCCTCCCCAAGCCACTGGTATGCTTTGGAGGGCCCATTTGGTGCCCTCCATGCATAAACCAGTCTATACTAGTTCAGGGAACTCCAGTCCTTGCTCTGGCACGAAACTAGACAAAGGAAAGGAGAGTGACCACTCCCCTGTCCATCAACACCCTCAGGGGTGGTGCCCAGAGCTCTTCCAGAGGGTTCCTGGCTTCTGCCATCTTGAATCCAAGGTTGGTAGGGACATCTGGGAGCATCTGAGTGGCCAGGCCAGGGGGGGTGACGTCAGAGCCCCCTCCTGATAGTTGGTCACCTGGCTAGGTGACCAATCCCCCTTTCAGGGCTATTTAGGGTCTCTGTCTTGGGTGGGTCCTCAGATTCAGCTTGCAAGGTTCGAGTAGAACTCCTCTGCAACCTCCACTTTGACTTCTAGCCACTGGAACTACGACTGGACCTTCCAGGAACAGACAATATGCATCCATGAAGAAGACTCTTCTTGCAACATTGCTTCCACCGCTCCTTCCAGCTTCTGCAACATTTCCCCGTCTGTCCATCCTCTGTGGCTGGCAAGTCTTCAGTCTGCATGAGAAGGAAGAATGAATCTTCCTTTGGAGTGAAGGAGTCACTCCTCTGCATCCGCAGGCACCTACTGCTGGCTGCGTGGATCTCCTCTCATCATGAGCTGCATGGATCCTGCCTCATGGGTAGCAGTCTGGAGTAGTCCTTTTGGTCCTCTCTGCCAGCTTTCCAACTTTGGTGTGGTAAGCCCTTGTCTTCCCACGCAGGACAGTACCTCTGTGCACTGCGTCTCTTGCAGCTGCCAAGGCTTGTTTCCATCTTCTCGAAGAGTCTTTCAGGTTATGTGAAGCTACAGCCCCCAGCACTCTTTCTTGTGATGCACAGCCCTCTGCATGGTTCTCCGGCAGCGTGGGATCCCTTTGTGTAGTGCTTTGTGGGCTCCTTCTGCAACTTCTGTGTCCCCGTCCTGTGGGGGCTGCCTTTGCTCCTGTTGACTCTCTGTGTCGCTGAGGGTCCCCTTTGACAAATTTGCCTTCACCAAGGCTTCTCGGTGGTATTCCTGCACCGACGATCTGCAATCTTCATTCTAGCGTGGGACATCTTCTTCATTCCTATGGAACTCTTCTCTGGCTCCAGGGCTGCAGTGCTGACCTGTTCTTCCTCACTGTTGACCTACTCCTGCAAGTACAGCCGGGTGGGTAGTAGCTCCTACTCCTCCTGGACTCCACTGATACTTTTGGACTTGGTCCCCCCTCTCCACAGGTCTTCCTCTCTAGGAATCCCCCACTGTTTTCTTGCAGTCTTGTCTGGGTGTCTTCTTTTCTTCTTTTCCTTCCTTTTGGATGGTTTGGTAAAATTCTAGTGATTTACTCCTCCTTTTCTGGTTGCTGTGGGGGTACTGTATTACTTACCTCTGTGGTTTTTCTGGTACTCCCAGCTCCCCTCTACACATTCCACTTACCTAGGTGGGGGTCTTGTGTTCGCATTCCATTTTTCCACTATTGGTTATTTACATATGGTTTGGGCTACCCCAGGGTCACTATTGGTTATTTACATTTGCACTATTTTCTAACCTTTCCTATGCCTATTACTGTTTAATAGTGTATATAATTAGTGTATTACTTACCTCCTATTGGAGAGTTGCTCTTCTAGTTCTTTGTGGTATTGTTTGAACAAAAATAAAGTACATTTATTTTTTTTCAGGTGTGTAAGTGCTTGTGACTACAGTGGTTTTGCATGAGCTTTGCATGTCTCCTAGATAAGCCTTTGCTGTTCATCCACAGCTACTTCAAGAGAGCTTGGCTTCTAGACACTGCCTACACTTCACTAAGAGGGGATACCTGGACCTGTCATAAAGTGTAAGTACCTTAGTACCACACCAGCTTCCTACACCCTGTCTTCCATTTTCCTGTTACTTTATTTGCAATTAAATAGTAATACTTTCCAATTGTTCTCTCTGGAATTCCCGTCTAATTTTTAAATTGCATTGTGTGTATTGTCAATGTCACTAAAAGGGAACCCTGCACTGAACTGCTAGACTTTTGGAGAAGCAAGGTGATCTTGTGGTTTTTAGACAACCCTTTGTCCATCTGGAGTATTTTCCAAAGTGCTGAGTTCTAGATGTTTAAATACCTACTCGGTCTGGTATTTTTGAATAGCTCATAGTCAGTCAGTAAACAGACTGAAAATCTCCACAAATCAGTCAGACTCCCGTCTGCGAAGGAAATGTCAGAACAATTTGGAAATGTTACCCTAGACTACCAAAAAGCATTGCAATGGCATGTCAGAAGCAGATCGTACACTTTATAAAAACAAAAGAAACAAAAACAACAAGCCCTAATTACAAGTAGAACGGAATATTCTGAAGGGCTTAATTAACATTCATCAGGCAGGTCGTTCCATGATAGCCTGTGAATGGAGGTTTTGTGACTTGACCCATTAGAACATCGATGCGTAATTGTCACTACGGACTACTCTTAGTACGTCTGGCCCAAATTTTTCAGAATAAATCACGCATGCCCTTCTTCATTGGAAGATTCCTAGTAAGACATATTTTCCTGCAAGAGTGTGCTGATATGTATAAGTTTATGGTGAGATCAGTATGCAAGGAGTTGTGACTAACCCATAAAGGACAAATGTTTATTTGTCAGCAGCGCCTGTATGTGGTGTAACCTATTGTGGGTGTGGAGTGAGCTGATGTGAGGGAGGATAAAGGAATCATAGCTTTCACAATGTATAGTGATTCAGCAAACATTGTTGGTGGTACATAAGACATTAGGTAAATGATTGATTACCAATAACAGAGATCAGTGGATGTATGTGTACAAGGGACCCGCATACTGACCACAACTGAGCTACAGAACAGTAGGTCAGACCTAGATTAGCAATTAGCTTCCAAAGCAGCAGCAGGAAGGTCAAAACAAATGGTCATTATGGACTTCTGTATAACTCACTTTCAATAGACTGTATTTTTAAAGGGGTATTTTCAGCAAAGTGCTAATTCGATACATTAGTTATTGGGGACTCTGAAGAAAAGGATCTCTGTTGGAATGCTGTTTTAAGATAAACAACACAGTTACAATATTTACAATGCCTTTAACATGATTGTGAAAATGTAAGTCCTTCCACCCCAAGCTTTCCTGACATGTTCGATCTTCAAAAGGCAAAATTGGGTGAGCCAAACAACGGGGACATAACATACACTAATGAAAATGTCGTCATAGGCCCTACACACTTACAGCTTACAAAAACTGCTCCCTTACACCTCAAGTGGAAACCTCAGTTCAAGCCATGCCTTGACAGAGGCTTGGCCCAAGATCCCATGCGTAAAGTGAAGGGGCACCTCCCTAAAGTGTGGAGTACCTGGAATTCTCTAGACTAACCCCACTTGACCTTAAACTGCTTTGCTTAAACAATCTGTCTATAGTTCTGAAACAGGGAATGGGTCCAATGCATGTTTGTAAATAAATAAATGAATAATTGAGTACAGCTGTCCAAACCTTTTTAAAAGCCTTCTATGGTGCTGTGTATACAAGCTCAGCGGGATTTGTAAAACAATAAATAAATAAATGCAGTGACTCATAATTTTTTTAAGAGACGTATGGTGTTGCTGCCTAATGCCAGGGTCAGGGGTGTAACTTCAAGGGGGGTGTCTGGGGTATTACACCCCCCCAATACTTGTATGTTTTGATAAATATTTGAATGCATGTGCTTTCAGTCAGGTATTGTGAGGTGTCTGTCAGATTTCACCAGGAACCTTTACACACACAGACTAAAACGAACACACTCTCCCTTTCTCTTTGAAAGACTTCCAAAATGTTGGATTATTTCACAAAATAATGTGCTTTCTCTCACTTAATACACCTACCAATGCACCTACCAATCCGCATTCCTCTCCCTTTTCACTGCCTCCTAAGCCCCTCTGGTCTGCCCCGCTTGTATTTAACGTCATGTGCCGGCATGATTGTCGGGAAATCTGAAGCTAACACCCCCTAATCTTACTGACCAAGCTATGCCCCTGGCCAGGGCATGAAGCTGAATACTATGAGTGTCTAGTCCTGATTCCACCTCAGGCTTCTTTCTTCCACTACCCTGCAATTCCTATCTCTTTATTAGGTTTGGCCTGGAGACCAATGCAAACAGATGAATACATCAATACAAGCAAAGTCAATAAGTCTGGTGTTGGCTACTGACTTTTTGAATTTGCTAATGCTTATTTTGTTTGTGAATGGCTTTTATATAAAGAACACAACACTGGGAGAGCTGCCTGCACCCTTGCCTAAGTAAACCAAGCACTGGATAATCAAAGCATAATATGTATACCCATGTGTGCCATTCTGTATGCTATGGTGAAGAGAAGCACAATGTAAACTGCTGTACATCAGACAGTAGGATGAATAGGGCTGACTGAAATTTCCTGAGATTAAACGTGATTAAACGTGTAGTATGATATTTTAATTAAAAACAAGAGGTTTTGGCTAACTTTAGACCTTAAAATGCATACATGTATGCAATCACTGAGGGGGTTTGAGAGAACCCTCTTCTTCCACTGATCGGGTCAACTCTCATTCACACTTTGTTTCTGCCCATAACAGCCTAAAACTTGTGGCAGTCGGTTAACCCAAGTCACCCACATGCTCAATAGCACTGTGCATGACTGCAATTTGTCTAATCACTTGTGCACATCTGCTTAAAAACACTACGGTTTGTTGGGACAGTATTTTACTTTGCTAATGTTTTTTTTTTTCATTCCATTCATTATTATTTTTATTCTCATAGTCACTCTTGTGTGTTTAAAATATGTCTTGAGATTAAAGACACTAAAACCCAACATTACCTTTTCTTTATGCCAAAGAAGTCGTATATCCTGCGATGTGCGCGAATCTATAACGGGTTTAAATGCCTTTCCTAACTTTAACTGCCTGCTGGAAGCCACCAAACTATTCTTTTAAAATTGGGTGCAATGGCTAACCTCTTAAATGTAAAAGTTTTAGTACAAGCACATGGCCGCTATGTTTAAGCAGCATCGTGTTTATTTTTTTTATTTTTATAGATGGCACTTGCAGTAAAAAAAAAAAAAAAAAACTGTAACAATTGCACTGGGGCTGGCCTGATGCTTGGAAGTTCTTTTTCATCGTTAGGTCCCCCGTTTGTGTCATTTTTACCTTCCACTTCCTTCTTCTTCCTCACTTTTCTGGCCTTCTATCTTTATCTGGTTAAAATCTGATGTTGAAAAATAAGTTCTGGTCCTCAAAAATAAGTGCCAGAACCCACAACCTGCAACCACTGCCATAAATCAAGCTCTGAATTTCCAGCAGGACTTTATGCCAAGCGTTTTACACAAAGCACATTCTTCAACTGAAGGCACATCCTTGGCACCTCTTCATCGTATATTTTGACTGTAGAGACCAGATCCACAGTTTCTGAATGAGTGTCTTTCAACAACATCACCAATACTGAGGAACAGTTGCCTGTCAACAGAGTTTCTTGATGTACCTCTTAGTGTCTTTTAGGCGACGTTTGTGTTCTATGAAACAAATGAGTAAACAAATAAAATGTTTCTCGGTGCACAGTTTTTATTAGTGTTGCCTACAGACAGCTTTTAGCTGTCTCGTTTTAAAAGACATCTTGTGGACCAAATCAAAAATCTCCATTGGTTGTTTTTCTTGTCATTCCTCTTCTTTTGCTTGTCCCTCACTTGGATCATAGCTTTTGTACCATAACTTTTAGTGTTTGGCTTGTATCCCTTCACTCTCCACATTTAGGGAATACATGTTTTCTTTTTCTTTAAACTACAGGAGAATGACCGTGTTTGCTTGCTCTCTCGTGTGCTTTCACCCCTCAAATAGCTGCCTTCTGTGTGCTTCTTATTCCTGTCTCTTTGCCCACTTGCTGTCCCACTCATGTGCTGCTTCTCCAAGACCATATACATGTACTCATTGTTGCTTCCAACTGCTTCCACCCCGTCCATTACTTCCCTCACCCGAGCTAATTTTTTTTTTTCATTCCGCATAGCCTAGTGCTAGCCCATTTCTCTTCCGCCTACTCCAAAACATTTTGGAGGGTGCTTGAGAGCTCCCATTTGCAGCCATACTGCTCCACTCGCAAAAAAGCGCTTCTGATCAAACAAAACATTTTTTTTTTAATGTACCGCTCTGTGGTGTCCACCATGCTCTATCAGTAAATAAAAAAAAAAAAAAATGCATGTAATATCCTACAGAGTGACACGCCCATCAGCAGCGTCATGATGCACATGCACGCCATCAAACTTTTTTTTCACTTTATTGGCAAAACCAGTAGGCCAAAATGGTGCTACCTATTTGCATTGCCGATGTTTGTTGAATATATGTGATGCTGACACCATCCCAGCAAAGACTGTACCACGTCTGCAAACAGCACTTAGCCTTCTTCTGACTTGGGACCACACATTTACAACTTGGCTAACTGTCATGAAGTGCGTACAATGAAGTGTGAACATGTGTGAGTGGCCGCTGTATGGTGCATCCCCATAAAATGTGCATGGCACACAGTCACTCCACAGCACCATAGCAAATTATTTTAGCTTGAAATTATTGCGCACTCAGAATGTGTGGTATGTGAGACTCTCACAGAGAAACACCCGCCATTTATCATGGGATTCCAAGGGGAACAAAATACGTTTTTGGATTACCACCTTAACATGAGTCTGTCTGTTAATTCAAGAGGTTAACCTTGAAATGTTGTCAGAGTCTCCTATGCGTAGTTTACATTTTAGAAATTCTTACAGCGCGTGCACTGGTCTTGCAAAAACAAGTAACTGTAAAAGTTCACTAATTTATTGTGGGTCAGCAGAAGCTCGGGCCAGAGGTCACCACGAGGGGAAATATCATGCTATACTCGTTCAACAACTATAATGAACAGTAAACGGCAAATATGAGTTCATAGTCTGTCATTTTATTTCTGGGAAAACGCATTTCTGTTTCTTGGAATTAGTAGACAAGTACATTGTTGAACGGTTTCGCAAAATACATACGTTTTAAAACCCACCTATTTGTTTGAAAAAGAAAGGTAGGTAACCTATTTTAATTGAAAAAGAAGGGTAGGTACGAAATTGAGTTTAAAAACTGCCACAACTCAGGCATTCATCAAACTGTACTGAATGAGAAGGTGCTTCAGAAGAGCCTTGCACTGTGTAGATGTGAGAGCTGACCATTATCGAGGATGCATCATGGGACAAACGAAAATGTGTTTTAGTGGACAATAACACATAGGAAGAATTAACACAGGGCGGTGAGATATGGGTAGAAGGGTAACAAATGCTACCTCTTGCTTTCCTGTGTTTCCCCCTAGTGCTGCCCTTGATACCACTTGCGTTAAGGGTAAAGAGGCAGGGTCAGAAAGTAAGCAGGGCATATTGTACCAGAATATACTGTCCTAAATAAAGTCTGATAAAAATATCACACTCTAACAAAACCAACAAAACACTACCTATAGTTGATAATATCAAATCTACACACAGGGGAGCAATATCTTGGCAAACTATATTTCAACCACTTATGTCAGGCAATATTCTTGTTAACAATGTTTTGCCACCAGGGGGGTAGCTTGGTCAGTAAGATTGAGAGGTGTGAGGTTTAGATTTTCTGACAATCAGACTGGCATGTAAGGTTTAAACACATTATAGGACAAGCAGGGTGCATGGGATGGGCCTTAGGGGCAGTGGAAAGCAAGACGAATATGGACTGGTATGGGTACTAAGTGAGGGAAAACACAATATTTTGTCAAATTATCAAATATTTTTGATGACTTTAAAAACTGGGAGGGAGAGAGTATGTGTGCATTTTTGTCTGAATGCATGTGAAACTTCCTGGTGAAATTCGGCGGACATCTCACCATACCCAACAGAAATCATCTGTACCCAAATATTTATCAGAAAATACAATTATTCGGGGGCTGTATCACCCCACACACCCTCTGTGAAGCTACACCCATGTGTTCCACAACCAAATATTAGGGTCCTAGAAGCCACGTTTTTTTCTGTAGTTTCTATTACTTGCCCATTCTTAGCTGTTTACCAGCAAATAGGAGGCTGTTGAGGGGTTATGGGTAGAACAAGAGGTTAGCCTTTGGATGTCAACGGTGTTTAAAAAAGTTGCATGATTTTGCCTCAACTACCCTGTCATTTCAATGAATTGATGCCCATGTTAGTAATTTGCCAGAAATGCACCTCTAGCGAAGTGCCTCTCTGCAGACGTTACTCAACTGGGCGTGAAGTGCAGAATATCATGAGGCACAAACATTTCTGACAAAATATTAAGGGACAAAATATCAAAAGGTGACTTTGTACTGGTTTTACATACCTAACTCCATCTCTTTATCTTGAAGGCACATACACCTTCAAAGTACATTGATTTGAAGTTAAGAATAGTAAATCTATACTTCCCTCTGTGCACCTACCTTTCGATATTTTGTCCCTCGATATTAGTATGCCACAATATTCTTGTACTTGATATTCAAGAGAACAATCATTGAACTAGTCTCACAATGTCACTTGCTGTGATGGCATCTGAATTAAATGTCAAATGACCTTTTTCTATAATGTCTCTAGAACCAAAAATCACATGATGTCACTCCCTGTGAAGCTCTACTAGGGTCAAAACAAACATAAACCTACATCCAATGGCATAGGTTTGATGAATCAGCATTTGTGCACCTGCCCAACATGCACAATAGCGATGGTCTCTCTCTTGACAGACTTGGTTGATAATTGTTTTCTGGGAACAATTCAGCAGATTTGCATGTTGATGCCACTGTTTTTAAAGTGATACTTTCTTATGGGATTCAATATTTATAAATAATAATAATAATATTACATAATTAGAACGTGTAGGAGGCTGGCCTGGCTTGTAGTGGGTACCTGAGGTACTTACACCTTGTGCCAGGTCCAGTTATCCCTTATTAGTAGAATAGAGGTGTTTCTAGCAGCTTAGGCTGATAGAAGGTAGCCATGGCAAAGCAGCTTAGGCTGAACTAGGAGACATGCAAAGCTCCTACTGTACCACTTATATCATGTGCACAATATCATAAGAAAACACAATACACAGAGTTACTAAAAATAAAGGTACTTTATTTTTATGACAATATGCCACAAGTATCTCAGTGAGTACCCTCAGTAAGAAGGTAAGTAATATACACAAGTTATATGTACACAAACCACAAATAGATAAGTAAGAGTCAGAAAAGTAATGCAAACAGTGTAGAATTACAATAGGTTGCAATAGGCAAGCATAGGTATAGGGGCCTCACAAACCATATACTCCAAAAGTGAAATGCGAATCAGAAATGGACCCCAGACCTATGGGAGCTTGTAGAGGGTCGCTGGGACTGTAAGAAAACAGTCAGGGTGTCCAAGATACCCCACCCCAAGATCCTGAGAAGTAGGAGTAAAGTACACCTACTACCCCAAGAGAGCACAATAGTCGTGATAGGGGGATTCTGCAAGAACAACAAACACCAGCAGTGCACTGACAACGGATTTCCAACCTGAGAACCTGCAAGGCAAGGGGACCAAGTTCAATAGTCGCGACAGTGTCCAGGGGGGGCAGGAGCCCAGGAAACCCCAGATGAAGGTGCAAGGAAGCTGGCTCTGGATGGAAGAAGCTTGGATTTCTGCAAGAACGAAGAAGACTAGGAACATCTCCTTTGGAAGACATATGTCCCACGTCGCGATGAAGGTTCCAGAAGTATTTCCATGCAGAAATACTGCAAACAAGCCTTGCTAGCTGCAAGGGTTGCGGTAGAGGTTTTTGGGTGCTGCTGAGGACCAGGAAGGACCAGGATGTCGCCCCTTGGAGGAGGAGACAGAGGGGGCGCTCAGCAAATCAGAGAGCCCTTACGAAAGCAGGCAGCACTCTCAGAAGTACCCCATCAGGCACTTAGAAGATTAATGAACCGGAGTCCACGCGAAGTTACAAAAGAGGGTCCCACGACGTCGGAGGCCAACTCAGAGGGTTGTGCACTGCAGGACGGAGTGCTGGGGACCGATGCTAGGCTGTGCATGAAGGAAATCCTGGAAGAGTGCACAGGAGCCGGGGCAGCTGCAAATAACACAGTACACAGCTTTGCAGTGTAGCGTGGGTAGGCAAGGACTTACCTCCACCAAAATTGGACTGGAGAGTCACTGGACTGTGGGAGTTACTTGGACAGAGTTGGTGTGTTCCAGGGACCACCCTCAACAGGATGAGAGGGGACCCAGAGGACCGGTGATGCAGTCTTTTGGTGCCTGCATTATCAGGGGGAAGATTCCATCGACCAACAGGAGATTTCTTCTGTGCTTCTGGTGCAGGGTGAAGGCAGGCAACCCACAGAGCATGCACCACCAGGAAACAGTTGAGAAAGCCGGGAGGATTAGGCGCTACAATGTTGCTGGTAGTCGTCTTGCTACTTTGTTGCGGTTTTGCAGGCGTCCTGGAGCAGTCAGCGGTCGATCCTTAGTAGAAGTCGAAGAGGGAGATGCAGAGGAACTCTGGTGAGCTCTTGCATTCGTTATCTGAAGAATTCCCCAAAGCAGAGACCCTAAATAGCCAGAAAAGGAGGTTTGGCTACCAAGATAGGAGGATAGGAGAGGTAAGAGCCTATCAGAAGGAGCCTCTGACATCACCTGCTGGCACTGGCCACTCAGAGCAGACCAGTGTGCCCCCAACACCTCTGTTTCCAAGATAGCAGAGGTCTGGGACACACTGGAGGAGCTCTGGGCACCTCCCCTGGGAGGTACTGGTCAGGGGAGTGGTCACTCCCCTTTCCTTTGTTCAGTTTCACTCCAGAGCAGGGCTGGGGAATCCCTGAACCGGTGTAGACTGGCGTATGCAGAGATGGGCACCATCTGTGCCCATCAAAGCATTTCCTGATGCTGGGGTAGGCTACTCCTCCCCAGCCCTTCACACCTATTTCCAAAGGGAGAGGGTGTAACACCCTCTCTCAGAGGAAATCCTTTGTTCTGCCTTCCTGGGCCAGGGCTGCCTGGACCCCAGGAGGGCAGAAACCTGTCTGAGGGGTTGGCAGCAGCAGCAGCTGCAGTGGAAATGCTGGAAAGGCAGTTTGGCAGTACCCAGGTTCTGTGCTAGAGACCCGGGGGATCATGGAATTGTCCCCCCAATACCAAAATGGTATTGGGGTGACAATTCCATGATCTTAGACATTTTACATGGCCATGTTCGGAGTTACCATTGTGACACTATACAAAGGTAGTGACCTATGTATAGTGCGCGCGTCTAATGGTGTCCCCACACTCACAAAGTCTGGGGAATTTGCCCTGGACGATGTGGGGGCACCTTGGCTAGTGCCAGGGTGCCCATACACTAAGTAACTTTGCACCCAACCTTCACCAAGTGAAGGTTAGACATATATGTGACTTATAAGTTACTTGTGTGCAGTAAAAAATGGCTGTGAAATAACGTGGACATTATGTCATGCAGGCTGCAGTGGCAGGCCTGTGTAAGAATTGTCTGAGCTCCCTATGGGTGGCAAAAGAAATGCTGCAGCCCATAGGGATCTCCTGGAACCCCAATACCCTGGGTACCTCAGTACCATATACAAGGGAATTATATGGGTGTACCAGTGTTCCAATGAGAATTGGTAAATTTATTCACTAGCCTGTAGTGACAAATTTAGAAAGCAAAGAGAGCATAAACACTGAGGTTCTGGTTAGCAGAGCCTCAGTGATACAGTTAGGCACCACACAGGGAACACATAAAGGGCACATACTATGAGTACTGGGGCCCTGTGACACAAGGACTAAAACAACATACATACAGTGAAATATGGGGGTAACATGCCAGGCAAGATGGTACTTTCCTACACAACCCCCCCCCCAAACGAAGGATAATAAGACTAGCCATGACCTGATGAGTCTTCATTGTCTAAGTGGAAATATCTGGAGAGTCCATCTGCAATGGAGTGGGTACTCCCAGGTCTATGTTCCACTGTATAGTCCATTCCCTGTAGAGATATGGACCATCTCAACAATTTAGGGTTTTCACCTTTCATTTGTTTTAGCCAAAGTAGAGGTTTGTGGTCTGTCTGAACAATAAAGTGAGTGCCAAACAGGTATGGCCTCAACTTTTTCAGTGCCCAGACCACAGCAAAGGCCTCCCTCTCTATGGCAGACCTACACTTTTCTCTAGGGGTCAACCTTCTGCTGATAAAAGCAACTGGTTGATACTGGCCCTCAGAATTCAGTTGTGATAAGACTGCCACTACCCCTAATTCAGATGCATCAGTTTGAACAAAGAATTTCTTGGAGTAACATGGGCTTTTTGGGACAGGTGCAGAGCACATGGCCTGTTTGAGCTCCTCAAAAGCCTTCTACAGCTAGCAGTCCATAACACCTTCTTAGGAATTTTCTTACTTGTGAGATCATTAGGAGGGGCTGCAATGGAGCCATCATTTTTAATGAATCTTCTGTATTACACTGGGAGGCCTAAAAAGACTCTCACCTGGGTCTGAGTTGTAGGGGGAACCCAATCCATGATTGTCTGGATTTTCCCCTGTAGTGGTGCAATCTGTTCTCCACCTACCAGGTGGCCCAGATAAACCATTTTCCCCTGCCTTATCTGGCACTTTGAGGCCTTGATAGTGAGGCCTGCCTTTTGCAGGGCCTCCAAAACTTTCCAAAGGTGGACCAGGTGCTCATCCCAGGTTGGGCTAAAGACAACAGTATCATCAAGATATGCTGCACTGAAAGCCTCCAACCCTTGCAGGACTGTGTTCACCAACCTCTGAAAAGTGGCAGGTGAATTTTTCAAACCAAAGGGCATCACTGTAAATTGGTAGTGCCCTCCTATAGTTGAAAATGCAGTCTTTGGTTTAGCATCTTCTGCCAATCTGATCTGCCAATACCCTGCAGTCAGATCAAAAGTGCTAAGATGCTTGGCAGAAGCCAGTGTATCAATGAGCTCATCTGCCCTGGGTATAGGGTGAGCATCAGTTTTTGTTACCTGATTGAGACCTCTGTAGTCTACACAAATACTCATCTCCCTCTTTCCATCTTTGGTGTGAGGTTTTGGTACAAGCACCACTGGGCTAGCCCTTGGGCTTTCAGAAGGTTCAATCACTCCCAGATCCAGCATTTTCTGCACCTCTTGTTTAATGCAGTCTCTGACATGGTCACGCTGCCTATAAATTTTACTTTTGACTGGCAGGCTGTCTCCAGTGTCAATTGCATGTTCACACCAGGATGTTGTACAAGGCACAATTGAAAAGAGGTCAGAAAATTGTCCTAGGAGATTGATGCAGTTGTCTTTCTGTTCTGCAGTCAGACAATCTGCTAAAGCTACTCCCTCCACTGAGGCATCTGCTTCAGTGGTGGAAAAGAGATCAGGGAGAGGGTCACTCTCTTCTTCCTGTCCCTCATCCGTTGCCATGAGCAGGGTGAGATCAGCCCTGTCATAGTAGGGTTTCAGGCGGTTGACATGAATCACCCTAAGGGGACTCCTGGCAGTGCCCAGGTCTACCAAAAAGGTAACCTCACCCTTTTTCTCAACAATTACATGGGGTCCACTCCATTTGTCTTGGAGTGCTCTTGGGGTCACAGGCTCCAATACCCACACCTTATGTCCTGGTTGGTACTGGATCAGAACAGCCTTCTGGTCATGCCATTGCTTTTGCAGCTCCTGGCTGGCCTGAAGGTTTTTACTGGCCTTTTTCATGTACTCAGCCATTCTGGATCTTAGGCCAAATACATAATCCACTAAGTCCTGTTTAGGAGCTTTTAAAGGTTGTTCCCAACCCTCCTTCACAAGAGTGAGTGGACCTCTTACAGGGTGTCCAAAGAGGAGTTCAAAGGGGCTGAAGTCTACTCCTTTCTGGGGTACCTCCCTGTAAGCAAAAAGGAGGCAAGGTAACAGGACATCCCATCTCCTCCTGAGTTTTTCAGGGAGTCCCGTTATCATAGCTTTGAGAGTTTTATTAAACCTCTCTACCAGTTCATTAGTTTGTGGATGGTAAGGAGTGGTTCACTTGAAGGTAACACCACACTCCTTCCACATTGCTTTCAAGTATGCAGACATGAAGTTGCTACCCCTGTCTGATACTACCTCTTTAGGAAAACCCACCCTGGAAAAGATTCCCAGGAGGGCCTTTGCCACTGCAGGAGCTGTAGTGGTCCTTGGAGGAATTGTTTCAGGATATCTTGTGGCATGGTCCACAACCACCAAGATAAACCTATTGCCTAAAGCAGTAGGAGGGTCAAGGGGGCCAACTATGTCAAACCCTGCCATTTCAAAGGGCACCCCAACCACTGGAAGTGGAATCAGAGGGGCCTTTGGAGTGCCACCAGTCTTGCCACTGGCTTGGCAGGTCACACAAGACTTGCAAAAATCTTTGGTGTCCTGGCATCCTAGGCCAGTGAAACAAGGGGACAAGTCTTTCCCAAGTTATTATCTGGCCCAAATGCCCAGCCAAAGGCATGTCATGTTCAAGAGTGAGAAGAAACTCTCTGTACTGCAGGGGAATGACCAATCTCCTGGCTGCTCCAGGTTTTGGGTCCCTTGCTTCTGTGTACAAGAGGTTGTCTTCCCAGTATACTCAATGACTGTCACTGACATCCCCATTTTGCTGCTTGACAGCTTGCTGTCTGAGACCCTCTAATGTGGGACAGGTTTGCTGTGCCACACTCAGCTCTTCCCTGGCAGGCCCCCCTCCACCCAAAAGCTCAGCAGTGTCTGCTGTCAGCTCATCTGGTGAAGGTTCTGCAAAGGGAGGAAATTCCTCTTCCTCAGAAGGGGAATCATCTGTAAAGGGAGGGATAGTGGGTAGGGATTTACCCTTGCTACCCCTAGCTTTAGGGAGCACTTGGCCCATTGTTCCAGGATCCAAGTTACCCTGTCCTTTTTGCTTTTTGGCCTGAGCCCTGGTTAAAGCAAAAATATGCCCAGGAATGCCCAGCATTGCTGCATGAGCCTCCAACTCCACTTCTGCCCAAGCTGATGTCTCTAAATCATTCCCTAGCAGACAGTCTACAGGTAAATCTGAGGCAACAACAACTTTCTTTGGACCAGTAAACCCCCCCCCCAGTTGAGATTCACAACAGCCATGGGGTGGCTAAGAGTGTTGTTATGAGCGTCTGTCACTTGGTACTGCTGACCAAGTAGGTGTTGTTCAGGGTGGACCAGTTTTTCTATCACCATAGTTACACTTGCTCCTGTGTCCCTGTAGGCCTGAACCTCAACACAATTTATTAGGGGAAGTTGCTTGTACTTATCCATATCCACTTGTCTGCCTTCTTTCCCAATTCTTGGGAGAGGTCAGATCCGAGTCCACTAGGTATTGGTGCAACAAGTCAGACACACAGTTGTGCAGAATATGCTCTCTCAGAATAAGATTATACAGGCTTTCATAGTCAGATACCTTACTGCCATGTAACCACCCTTCCAGGGCCTTTACTGAACAGTCCACTAAATCTGTCCAGACTTGAGAGGACTCTTTTCTGGTGTCTCTAAACTTAATCCTGTATTGTTCAGTGGTTAAGCCAAATCCATCCAAGAGTGCATCCTTCAATACTGTGTAGTTGTTAGCTTCACTTTCTCTAACAGTAAAGAGCCTATCCCTGCCCTTTCCAGTGAAAGATAGCCGCAAAATAGCAGCCCACTGCCTTTGGGGGGCCATCTGTACCATACAGGCCCTCTCAAGTGCAGCAAACCACTTGTTGATGTCATCCCCCTCCTTGTAAGGGGGGACTATCTTGTGCAGATTCCTGGAATCTTGCTCTCTAACAGGATTACTATCAGGAATACTGCTGCTGCCACCATGGGGTCTTAACCCCAACCTCTTCCTTTCCTTCTCAATGTCTAGGGATTCCCTATCTAAGGCCAGCTGTTGCTGTTTAAGCTTCAGTCTGGTCTCTTCAACACTCAACTTTTTGAGTTCCCTTTCTAACAAGTTATCCTCAGGGTGGGTGGGTTGGGAATGCTTTGACACAGATGACAAATTGGAAACTTCAGAGGGGGACCTGTCCCTAACTGTCTGGACCCTGGTAACCTGGCCTCTAGGAATAAAGGATGCCCTACTGTGATGGGAACCTCTATCACTACCAGCATTACTAGGTGCCCTGCTAGGGGGAAGACCCCTATCAGAGCCGTCCCCAGCTTCCTCAGGGGGATCCTCTGAATCAGACTGGGAAGCTTCTACTAACCTCTCATTCGATGGGCCAGACTGGTTCTGGTCATCCACCATAAGCATGTTAAACAGAAACTCTTTTGTAGGTTTCTTTCCTATAACTAAACCTCTATCTAAGCATAGACTTCTTAAGCTCTTGTAGTTCAACATGTCATAAGTAGCATTGACAGTTTTGAGAGTAGAATCTACCACAGACATGATAGTAAAAGGTTTAGAGATAGAGAGAAGAGAGAAAACGTTTTTGAACTTTTGAAAGCACAGAGAAAAAACTTTTTCTAACTTTTAGAAAACTTGTAGAAGTTTTAAGAACTTTTCAGAACTTTGAAAAACAAGTTTTAGGATAGAAAAGCAAACTTTTTGGGTTAAGTGTACATACACTGAACTGTTTGGTATATTATTTTCTTATGAAAAGTACACAATGACAAAGTGGTAAAGCAGTTACAAGTACTTATCCCACCGCTGCACCACCAATGTAGGAGTCTGGCCTGGCTTGTAGTGGGTACCTGATGTACTTACACCTCGTGCCAGGTCCAGTTATCCCTTATTAGTAGAATAGAGGTGTTTCTAGGAGCTTAGTCTGATAGAAGGTAGCTATGGCAAAGCAGCTTAGGCTGAACTAGGAGACATGCAAAGCTCTTACTATACCACTTATATCATATGCACAATATCATAAGAAAACACAATACACAGAGTTACTAAAAATAAAGGTACTTTATTTTTATGACAATATGCCACAAGTATCTCAGTGAGTACCCTCAGTAAGAAGGTAAGTAATATACACAAGTTATATGTATACAAACCACAAATAGGTAAGTAAGAGTCAGAAAAGTAATGCAAACAGTGTAGAATTACAATAGGTTGCAATAGGCAAGCATAGGTATAGGGGCAACACAAACCATATACTCCAAAAGTGGAATGCGAATCACGAATGGACCCCAGACCTATGGGAGCTTGTAGAGGGTTGCTGGGACTGTCAGAAAACAGTCAGGGTGTCCAAGATACCCCACCCCAAGACCCTGAAAAGTAGGAGTAAAGTACACCTACTACCACAAGAGAGCACAATAGTCGTGATAGGGGGATTCTGCAAGAACAACAAACACCAGCAGTGCACTGACAACGGATTTCCGGACCTGAGGACCTACAAGGCATGGGGACCAAGTCCAATAGTCGCAACAGTGTCCGGGGGGGCAGGAGCCCAGGAAACCCCGGATGCAGGTGCAAGGAAGCTGCCTCTGGATGGAAGAAGCTTGGATTTCTGCAAGAACGAAGAGGACTAGGAACTTCTCCTTTGGAAGACGGATGTCCCATTTCACAATGAAGGTTGCAAAAGTGTTCCCACGTAGAAATACCACAAACAAGCCCTGCTAGCTGCAAGGGTTGTGGTAGAGGTTATTGGGTGCTGCTGAGGACCAGGAAAGACCAGGATGTTGCCTCTTGGAGGAGGAGACAGAGGGGGCGGTCAGCAACTCAGAGAGCCCTCACAGAAGCAGGCAGCACCCGCAGAAGTACCCCAAGAGGCAATTAGAAGATTAGTGAATCGGAGTCCATGCAAAGTTACAAAAGAGGGTCCCATGATGTCGGAGGCCAACTCACAGGGTTGTGCACTGCAGGACTGAGTGCTGGGGACCCAGGCTTGGCTGTGCATGAAGGAAATCCTGGAAGAGTGCACAGGAGCCGGGGCAGCTGCAAATCATGCAGTACACAGCTTTGCAGTCTAGCGTGGGGAGGCAAGGACTTACCTCCATCAAACTTGGACTGGAGAGTCACTGGACTGTGGGAGTTACTTGGACAGAGTTGCTGTGTTCCAGGGACCATGCTCGTCAGGATGAGAGGAGACCCAGAGGACCGGTGATGTAGTCTTTTGGTGCCTGCGTTAGCAGGGGTAAGATTCCGTCGACCCACAGGAGATTTCTTCTGTGCTTCTGGTGCAGGGTGAAGGCAGGCTACCCCCAGACCATGCACCACCAGGAAACAGTCGCGGAATCCGGCAGGATTAGGTGCTACAATGTTGCTGGTAGTCGTCTTGCTACTTTGTTGTGGTTTTGCAGGCGTCCTGGAGCTGTCAGCGGTCGATCCTTGGCAGAAGTCGAAGAGGGAGATGCAGAGGAACTCTGGTGAGCTCTTGCATTCGTTATCTGAAGAATTCCCCAAAGCAGAAACCCTAAATAGCCAGAAAAGGAGGTTTGGCTACCAAGTTAGGAGGATTGGCTACCAAGAAAGGTAAGAGCCTATCAGAAGGAACCTCTGATGTCACCTGCTGGCACTGGCCACTCAGAGCAGTCCAGTGTGCCCCCAACACCTCTGTTTCCAAGATGGCAGAGGTCTGGGACACACTGGAGGAACTCTGGGCACCTCCCCTGGGAGATACTGGTCAGGGGAGTGGTCACTCCCCTTTCCTTTGTCCAGTTTCACGCCAGAGCAGGGCTGGGGGATCCCTGAACCGGTGTAGACTGGCTTATGCAGAGATGGGCACCATCTGTGCCCATCAAAGCATATCCAGAGGCTGGGGGAGGCTACTCCTCCTCAGCCCTTCACACCTATTTCCAAAGGGAGAGGGTGTAACACCCTCTCTCAGAGGAAATTCTTTGTTCTGCCTTCCTGGGCCAGGGCCGCCTGACCCCAGGAGGGCAGAAACCTTTCTGAGGGGTTGGCAGCAGAAGCAGCTGCAGTGAAAACCCCGGAAAGGTAGTTTGGCAGTGCCCGGGTTCTGTGCTAGAGACCCGTGGATCATGGAATTGTCACCTCAATACCAGAATGGTATTGGGGTGACAATTCCATGATCTTAGACATGTTACATGGCCATGTTCAGAGTTACCATTGTGACGCTATACATAGGTAGTGACCTATGTATAGTGCACGCGTGTAAAGGTGTCCCCGCACTCACAAAGTCTAGTGAATTTGCCCTGAACTATGTGGGGGCACCTTGGCTAGTGCCAGGGTGCCCACACACTAAGTAACTTTGCACCCAACCTTCACCGGGTGAAGGTTAGACATATAGGTGACTTATAAGTTACTTATGTGCAGTGAAAAATGGCTGTGAAATAACGTGGACGTTATTTCACGCAGGCTGCAGTGGCAGGCCTGTGTAAGAACTGTCTTAGCTCCCTATGGGTGGCAAAAGAAATGCTGCAGCCCATAGGGATCTCCTGGAACCCCAATACCCTAGGTACCTCGGTACCATATACAAGGGAATTATATGGGTGTACCAGTGTGCCAATGAGAATTGTTAAATTTAGTCACTAGCCTGTAGTGACAAATTTAGAAAGCAGAGAGAGCATAACCACTGAGGTTCTGGTTAGCAGAGCCTCAGTGATACTGTTAGGCACCACCCAGGGAACACATACAGGGCACATACTATGAGCACTGGGGCCCTGTCTGGCAGGGTCCCAGTGACACAAGGACTAAAACATACATAAAGTGAAATATGGGGGTAACATGCCAGGCAAGATGGTACTTTCCTACAGAAAGAATAAGACAAAATTAATAATGCTTACATTTGTATAGCGTGGCTAATCACCCATGAGTCTATCCTGCCACATGATTTGCGCAGAATTACAGGATGTTAAGCTGACGTAGAGACTCAAACCCAGATCCCAAGCTCCAAGATCCGCAGCTCTGGTTGTTGCAAAAACACTCTATCCTCTCATGGAAATCAATACTTATTGTAATCTTTTTCTCGACTAGGGTGATCACGTTAATCCTGGAACCATTTAAACGCTGCATCCAGACCCCAACTTTTCACCAACAAAAAATAATTTCACTTGTGTAAGACTCATTAGTTCAAATAAGGCAGGGCAAGACTGCCGCACGTAGAGTGCAAAAGTCCAGTATTGAAACTAGTGTCTTTAATGAGCTATGGAGAAGTTGTCTCTCTATTCTCAGCCATGTCACCCTGAGTGCTAGTACAACACGGTACCTATGCCTGTAAGACAACTCTATGATCTATGTTTTGATGTTCCTTGGTAACGGCACCTGTTTTAGTGGTATTTTACGTGATTTACCATGTGAGCCTTTGCTTCGTTTGAGGTGTGTCCTCTCATTTAATATGCATTTTATGCTAGCTCAACCAGTTACTTTGGGCATCCTTACTTCTCTTGTAAAGCACATTATTGTGATTTGTTCCTTTTGATTTCAGATTGCAGTTTTTTATTGTGGACAGTTGCCAAGGTCTGTCACATTATGGATTACTTCGTTATTCGGTGGAACAAGCTTTTGTAGGGATAAGGCTTCAGTGAATGATATGCAATCCCTGGGGCATATTTACGAGCCCCCTGCACCACCGTTGCATCACTTTTTGTGATGCAACGGTAACGTAAACCACCAAAAAATATTTACGAATGCAAGCAAAGCCACTTTGTGTGGCTTTGAAAGGCCTCAGAAATATGGAGTAAGGCAAGGCAGTGCAAATCTCTGCATTACCTTACTCTGCGCTAGGGAAGCATTCCATGGGCGTTGCAGTGGGTGTTCCCATGCAGCACCCATGGATTTTGACACATCTCCAGATTTACAAGACCTTGTAAACCTGGGGATGTGCCAAAGCCTTAAACTTCCCCAAGTAAGGCACAACAAGGAGAAATATCACTATTTCTCCCTATTTTGCCTCAATTTCTCCACTTTCTATGTGTGCTGAATTCTGCAGCAAACATAGAAAGAGGAAAAAGCCTCCCACAATTGTTTTTGTGCAGGAAAGTGTCCATTCCTGTATAAAACAATCCTGCATTCAACACCTGCATAGGTGCTAGGCAGCCAAAAAGGCACCAGTGCAGGGGGAAAGGACAGGAATGCGCTGTATTGATTAAATACAGTGCATTCCCACCCTTTTTGTTTGACGCAGGGCAACACAGCAATGTGACTTGCTTCACTGCCCTACACAAACATTTCAGAAATATGACCCTTTGTCTTTTGCAAGTGGATGGCTTCATGGCGTTCATTTTCTGTCACAATCAGCGTGCTTTGATGAAATCCTTCTGCTGCCTGTGATATTGCTAGGCTCAACTAGCCTAATGGAGTGGTAATGGGCGATTGTTCACCTTTTACACTTGAAAATGTATTGCATGAGTGCAACCTTTGATTAAGTTTGTGAGACAAATTATATTTTGTCCCTGGATATGTGAATCTGTGCTAGTCCTAACACTGGTTTTGGCACGGTGTTGTGTCAAATCACATATATTGTTTTTCCTAGTCAGTGTGTTATTGAAATTTTAATTAGTGGCTTGAGCTTGCTCTCTGGGGTTTGCAGTTTGTGTTTCAGTTACCTGTTAAACATTGGGGGCCTCATTTACAAGGAAATGATGCAGAGTTTAGTTAATGATGCACTTTAGTTAAGCGTGGGGGACACTCACAATGGCACTCAATAGCTTTGAAATTTGAGAAAGCCTCCTGTAAAAAATTGGAGAGACAAGGGCGTAAGATTCATGAACAAGCTGATAAAAATGATGTATCAAGCAGCTTTAAAGAGCTATTATCACACTACTGGGAAAGCCCAAAAAAGTTACAACACTAACCAACTTAGTCAGGCTGACATGTCTTCCAAAGAAATATTCAAAATACTCAATGCTTTTGCTAACCCTCGGACTTGCTCACAAGCAAAACCTGCATCTCACAAACTCTGCAATTCTCTGACTGACCATTTTTAGGAGAAAATTAATCTAATTTATCAGCACTTTCCAGACTCGACAACTCAAATTAGTGAATAGAATAGTCTGCTATCATCTCCTGACAATGGCAAAGCCAACCTTAGCAAGTTGAAGATTTTCACTCCTGAGTCTAATCAGAAAGAGCTTGAATTGATAAAATATGGCTCCCCGCAGGGCATTTGTCCTCTTAGAGTTGTGGCTACCTTGTCCAATTTGTTTGCCCTCACTATCTACTGCCTTTTCAATTTTTCTGTCAATATGGGATGTTTACCTTTAGCCTGTAAAATGGCACAGGTCAGACCCATCCAAAAAAGGCCAATCTGTCCCCGCTGAATCTAACTATTGACCAATCTCACTGTGTCATTTACTAGGTGAATTGCTGAAAGGCTTAGTTAATCAGCAACTCATGGAATATCTTGAAGCCAACAAGATCTTGGGCCCCTCACAATCTGGGTTCAGGCCTTTTCAAAGCACAGAGACAGCCTTGATTGCAGTCAGTAATTATATTAAATGTGCTCTTGATGCTAATTTATCCACAGCGTTCAACAGTGTGTTGCACTCCAAACTATTACACAGGCTCCAAGAAATTGCTATCCAGGACTCAGCAGTAAAATGGTTTAAGGACTTTCTCACTAGCAGATCCCAAAATGTCCTTCTGAGCACTTTCATATCCTGCACCATAACACTGGATAAGGGTGTCCCACTGGCCCTTCACTCTTTAACATCTACGTGCCCTCTTTGGCCAGGACCATCAAAGCCTTCAGGTTCAAGGTGATAACCTACACAGATGATGCACAGTTAATGATCACCTTTGATGATATCCTGCCAAGGCAAAAAAGCATTTCTCAGCCTGTTTGAAAGCATTTGCAGACTGGATGACAGCAAATTATCTTCAGTTGAACACAGATAAAACTGAGGTCTTGTTGTTCGGGAAAGGCCCAACAGGTCTGGGACTCTGACTGGAGGCCTCATTAACTAGGGGCAGCTCCGATTCCCAAACAATGGGGTGTCTGACGTTACCTGAAAGACCAGGTAACGTCAATAACTGGCACTATACAACAGCAACTAAAGCTCTGGTACAGGCTTTGATAATCAGCAGATTAGATTATGGAAACGCACTCTGCCTTCTGCAAACGAGACACTGCTATCAAAATTGCAAGTAGTACAGAATACCACCACTCATCAAAAACCTACCTTCCTGGGCTCCATCCTCCTCCCCCTTTTATGTTTCCTCCACTGGTTACCAGTCCAGAAAAGGATTATTTTTAAAGTTTGTTGTCTAACACACAAAGCTTTTACAGGGAAAGGCTCCAGCTATTTATCCACCAAGTTTAACTTATGTTGTACAGCCAGATCATTAAAATTGAGTGATAAAGCACCGTTGGTGGTCCCAAGAGTGAAAAAGACTCGATCCGGAGGCAGGTCCTTTTCTTACCTGCCCCCTTATATTGGAATAGGCTACCTCTTTGCATGCGTATGTGTCTGGACCTCTCCCAGTTTTGTAAACTACTCAAGACAGACTTTTTTCAAGATCTATAACTACCACTTGATCTTGAGTAATTGTGCTAACTGCCTTTTATTGCCCTTCCTTATCTTCTCATCGTTTTTTTATTTTTACCCTGGGCAGGGATGATTCGAGCCGGTTATAAGTTACCCAAGCAAAAACCTTACCCTAATAATAGGCTGATATAACATTAAAGTCCAGAGGTTAGATGTCCTAGCAGTAATAGGTGTCTGATTTCTGTCTTTGTATGTAGTCTGTGACTTAGCACGAGTAAGACACAGGCCTTCTCATCCTGCTGAGCTATCAGCCACTTCCAATCTCACCCGTCATATCTAGGTAAGTGAAACCAGAATGGAAGGTAACAAATAGCGTAAAAATCCCCGTAGCAACACTTTTCCCCTACATCTCTTCTGAGTCAGGCCCCAAATGTGATAGGAACTTAAATGAAAGTTGTTCAAGTTGTTCAAAACTGTGATCCCATACCAGTTTCTGTACAAACAGACTAACTAGCTCTTTCAGTGCACATTTCCTGGCTTTGTCTCAAGATCATACCAACCTCCTGATCCCCCGACCAGATGCCCCCTGAGCACCTCTTCCATGACCCACTTTTCACAAATATACTCATGAAGACCCTAAAAAGGGCCTGACTCCAGCTGTCAGCTACACTCTCTATAGACCCCAGAATCTTTGAATTCTCAGAAAGATGCTTTCCCTGTGCACACAGTGGGCAGTGATTGACGAAGGAAACACAGATGACTTACAGGTGCACATGGTCATAATTGTGTGCTTTTCAGGATGGTAAGCTTGCTGACATGGTAATGTTTGCTATTCAAATGCCTTTTATATCGTTTTGTCCAGTTAAGCTCCAATCATTGTTGGAAGTGTGAGCAACTGTTTTACAGGATTGCTTTTAGCCAAGGAACTGCTTTCCAGTCTTTGATTGATCTATGCATGCGTTCTGCTACTGCTGAACCAACCACCACATGATTCTACAAGCAATTCTCATGAGAAAGTTAATGCTGCAGCTACATTTCTGGTCAACCTTCAGTTAGAATAATACATCTTTACTTTCTACACTTGAGTTCATAATTTTTATTCAGACATTGCAGTTTAATATGTGACTGAGCAATACTAGGCCCAGACCTTGCTAACTTAAGGCCTACAAATATTCAAACAAAATATATAGCATTAAGTCATTAGTATGACACATTAATGCAAAATTATCATTCACATATATTCCTTAATAAACATTAGTACACATTTAGTACATTAATACGTTTTATGATGGCCACTCAAGTGGGCACATTTTCCAAATTGCACATAATTCTCTATGTTAACTAATTTATATGCAAATTCTTTACTCACAATACATAATTTCATCAGTAGTAAGTTCAGAATTCACAATCCCTCCTGTGATGACTAAATATGTTGTCACACTTAACCCTTTTACCCCACTTTTTTGTTTTAACTAAAATTTTATTTCCCTCTATTTTCTCTTATTCCTTTTAACTTTTCTTGAATTTTCTCTAAATACCCTTTCCATTTCAAATTCTTCCCTCCTCTTATCGTTTTTCAATTTTCTCATCCTGATTATATGATACAATTTATAAATTCCTCATATTCCTAATAGACATATTACAATAGCTGGTACAACGTGAATTATTTTCATAATTCATCATTTCCCTAGGTTGCCAAGCCAATTTCCCACAGAAGTAACACCTTTGCCAACTTTTTTCCAAACTCCAGGTTCTTTCAGCTATTTTAAATCAGTGCTTTCATTTGTCAAATTGTTAAGTAAGCTGTGTCATTCCCTTACTATTATTCAGAATAAAAGTGCAACAATGTTGCAAGTTCAGCATTTTACAGAATCCGCCCTCCTTTGCTAAAATGATGTTTAAGGCAAGTCGATTTTGAAGAGTCATAGATCTTACCGCAGCCATTTCTGTATCCATTAGGATTATAGCTCCTGAAAACTTTGTTATCCACAATAGAAGACAACTTTTTAATTTTTACAGAATTCAGAATCACTCCTACTGAAGGAACCATTGCACCAAATATATCTCCCACTTTACTAGAGAACGTCTCTCTCTTTTGTCTCACGTGATGTAATTCAGTCATTTTTGGTAATTTATTCAAGTTCTCAAGTTGAAATATCTTTGGGAAAACTATTCTCAAGTAACATGTGCCATACCATTCTCTTGGAAGACGGTAATGTGCATTTTGTCCACAGAATATATTCCTGGAATTGCTGGGTCTTGTCCATTTAACATAAATGAGCATTTGCGCTGAAACAAAAACACATGTCTACATTCACTCGTTCCCACAAACAGCATATCAGTACTTGACTTCGGTCTATATACACAAAGTTTCCCCATATGTAGCGCATCTAAAGCTAGTTTCCCTTGTGTTTTAGTGTCAGTAATGCATAGTCATTCCTATATGTTCTCTTTACTAAGCCCTTTCCTAATTTCTCCTTTAATGCTTTTCTCCTATCATCTCTCTGATCTAAAAAGCTCTTTTTCCGAAGGTGTAAGCAAACATGTCAAATTGTTACGGTAGGCATATGCAGTTCCAAACAGTAACATCGGCTCAAAGAATCCTCTCACTAATTTTATTCATTTTCCTTACCTACTCTACTCCAATATTTCATTATAGGAACAAATGAAAATACAACATCATAATTAGAAAAGAAATATTGAATATACTCCTGGTTATATAATCGTGTTAGTAACAGACTGCAACTTATGCCATAAGTAAGAGGCAGACTATGGTAAGTAACTCCTTCTTCTACTGATGAATGAATTTGGGTGCACACATAACACTCTTTTGCATTCATCATCTCAACATACTCACGCAATAAGCGATAGAAAACCTTTGAAGAAAGATCCCCTTGGTTGTCTGGATGCAAATATTCCTCATCTAACCTAAACTTCCCTATTGCTGTGAGCGTGATGGTTGTTTCTGAAGCAGTGGTATGGTTGGCTACAATCTTATCAAGCAACGCTATACTCACAATCAACACCAAACATCCTATCATACATACAATCGCCACACCAATACCTATGTATTTACAGCACCTTTTGTTCCTACCTTGCTGGCTTTGGTTTCTCATGATCTGTAAGGAATCAAAAAGTAGAAGGAAAAAAAGAAAATTATATAGCAATGCAGCAAAAACCAAAACCAAAAACAAAATCTTCAATCTTCAATCTTTGATATCCTAATACCACTCAGAAAAACTAAACAAGACAAAAGAAAACCAACTCCTTGGAGAAACACAGAACTTAAAAAGATAAAGCAACAAATCAGAAAGTTGCAGCGGACCTGGCTCAAAACAAGCAACAGTCAAGACAAACTGCAGCTACACAACCTTAACAGAACATATAAATCATCAATCAAAAAAGCTAAAAAATGTACTACTCAGACAGAATTCAAAATGCTCAATCTACAACCAAGGAATTTGATAAAATTCCCAATGAGTTTCGAAAACCTACATACATGGAAGGAAGTCATCCCACTACTCAAGATTTCACAAACAAATTGGCAAATCACTACACAACCAAGGCAGACACATTGGACTCCTATTTAAAACAGAAGAAAACCATCAGCACCAACCCCTTTCCTAAAATACCCTCTAAGAATAAACCAACCCAGCCTCTACAGTCGTTCCAACAAATATCCCATGGTGAATTTATGGATTTGGTCAAAGCAAGCAGACCTTCTGGTTGCCCTTCTGACCCTTGCCCACCACAAATCTTCAAGAACATTCTTCTATCTACTTCTGCTGCCACACCTGTAAGAAGAATCAAAACTCTTTAACTACGGGAACTTTTCCTATAGACCTGAAAAAGGCACTCCGACCGTTATTAAAGAAAACAAATCTAGACCCGCAAGACCCCAACAACTACAGACCAATCACAAATGGACCTTTCCTCGGCAAATTGATAGAAAGAGCAGCATTCGCCCAGATGTCACAATTCATTGAAGACAATTCTATACTTTCAGACTTCCAAACTGGATTCCACCTAGGAAGAGGCACTGAATCGGCACTCATACCAATCTGGGATGATCTTAAAAACACAGTCGACCGCAATGGAGTTGCTGCACTACTTCTCTTGGACCTCTCGGCTGCCTTTGATACGGTTGACAATGACACCCTAATTCAAAGACTCCACGAAGCCGGCATACAAGGGACTGCTCTCGTCTGGATCACTTCCTATCTTCTAAAAAGATCTAATATCATCTACTCACCCCCCCTTCTCGTGCAAACCCTACCTCACAAAAGCAGGGGTCCCCCAAGGATCAATCATCTCACCTTTGCTTTTCAACATCTACATGATATCATTACCAGAACTGATCAATGATTTCCATCTCACATGTAACAACTATGCAGATGACACACAAATATTACTTAAATTAGAATGCCCCAAAAACATTGAAAACTCAGAAATCTTCAGTTGCCTCAGAGCTGTGGATCAGTGGATGAGCTGGAGCCATCTCAAACTAAATACCTCCAAAACAGAAATACTCATATGTGGTGACTGGAAATGTTATGACCCTCTGTGCGTCTGTCCTGACGATCTCGGACCACCTTCTCAAATTATCCAAGGAAGTTAAAAACCTTGGAATCACCATGGATTCCAAGTTAACTATGAATGCCCAAGTGGACAAATTAGCACGAACAAGCTTCATCACCTCGAAGACTCTACGACGCATCTTCCCCCACCTCGGATTTCCACACAAGGTGCAAGCTACTATCTCGCTTGTACTATCCAAACTGGATTATGCCAATGGCCTCTACCATGGATCATCTCTATCTATTATGAAAAAACTACAAGGTATTCAGAACTCTGCAGCCAGGCTACTATTACATGTAAAGCCGCAAGCCCACATCTCCCCTGCCTTGAGAGCACTACACTGGTTACACATGGCCAGAAGATGCACTTTCAAGCTGCTTTGTTTCACCCACAAAGCTATACATGGGACAGGAATGTTTTTTATCAGAAACAAAATAACCAAATACATCCAACAAAGAAACCTCGGCTCAAGATTGGCACCCCGCCTTAGAACACCCCCATACAAGAAAAAGACTATAGGTGGTACATCCTTCTCCGTTCAACAGCCAAACTATGGAATTCATTACCCCCAACAATAAGAGCCACAGATAACTTTCTTGTCTTCAGAAAACTACTCAAGAGTTGGCTCTTTCCTTCTTAAACACCATATTCAAACAACTATGGACTGCATATGCCTATGTTGATACATATTTGTTCTGATTATATGTCTATTTCTAGTTATGTATAGTTCTTTAGAAAATATGTATCACTACTATGTCATAACAATTAAATACACACACACTCTTTAAACCTGTTTGAGTATATTTACCCATGGTTCTAATTATGTATTGTATGTACATATATGTGTGCATATGTGTGTGTATTCATGTGTGTTTGTATGTGTGTGTGTATGTGTGTATGCATATATATATATATATATATATATATATTTATATATATATATACATATATATGTATGTATGTATGTATGTGTATATGTTGTTCTGTGCTTGGCATGTTCGTGGGTCATTGCATGGCTCCTGGGTGGATTGTTATACTAGTTATCTATGAACCCCTGCTCTCATCTTATCACACTTATCTACCCATCATCATATGTCATGTCTCTATCAATCTATCCTCCATTCCCACTCTGACTCATCCCCAATCCATTCTAATACTTTCATCTCCTAAATAACTCTGCCTAACCTCTTCCCTCCGCTTCCACATCTAACTCACCAAAACTCACTCTACTACGATGACCTCCCAAACAACCCTACTAAATTCTCCCTCATTTATCTCACCCTGCTACTATGATCTCCTTAACCCTTCCCTCCTCCATCCCCCTTTACTCATCCCAAGCCTTTGGGATGAGTAAATGAGGGATATACTCCCAATTAACACTTCTGGATTTCTTTCCTCCTCCACCCCTCCATTACTCCAGTCAATCTAACTAACAAACTCTCATATCTGCGGCTCAAATTAACTCATAATAATACTAAAACTGTACTCATATTTCCCGATACTAATCCATCACTAATTCTTGTTGGGTTCCGGAGTAGCGCGCTACTCACCGAAAATCGCTTCGACGCCTCGTCAGGGGTAGTAAGCGCTATATAATTACTATTATAATTACAATTAAAATCTTCTTCTAGCAGTTATATACAGCTCCCAGTTTTTTTCCCAATGCCTTTTGTCAAAAATAGGAAACTTTGTCAAAATCGGTTTAGCAGCTTTGTCAGATCAGGTTCAAAAGGTCTCTTTCAGTGAAATTCAATAATCTCTTTTCTTTTCTCAGTTTACAGCTTTACACAGTTTAATTCACTGACCTCCTTCACATGCCATAATATTGTCCTGAAGTATCTAGATCAAAACAAAAAGACAAAAATTCATGCTGCCATCCTCTTGTTGTTAAATACGGCCATTTAGGACCAGCGCATCTTCGATTTGAAACCCGTTTTCCTTTCAATCTGCAATCTCCATTCAACTCTCCATCACATAAGTCCTCTTTTCTTGTTGTGTCTCAATTGATGTTTCTGTGATTGCTTCTTTTCTCTTTGGTTGTGATTTTGGCCACGCATCACCTTTCAGTAGTCCTCTTGTCAATGCTCTTTTCAGGATTGGACTGGTTATTTCATTTAATTTGCAAGATTTCCTCTTGATGTACCTGCTTCTGGTTCCGAAGAAGTCAGATCGTTTAGGCTTTGACCCACCTCAACTCCTTCACCATCAGGGCCTGCTGTTTGCTCTATTTGCCTTTCAAGATCATCTGCTTCTGGGAGAGCCCTCCTCTGACTAGACTCTCCTGTTACCTCAGTCAAGGCTGTTCCACTGTCAACCTCCTGTACCCCTTCTGATTCATCTCTTACAGGAGCATTTGGACCGATTCCAGTTTATTCAGAGTCAATCTCGGCTTCTCTTTCCCCTGTCTCAACAACCCCTCTTCATTATCCAGAGGGTAGCGTACTCTCCAAGTATGGCTCACGTGGATCCAGTTCAGAACTCCGGGGTACTTCACAGCTGTGTTAGTAACTAGAACTACCTGGTAGGGACCCTTCCACCGAGGTTCCAAGCATGTCTTTCTCACATATTTTCTGATCACAACCCAATCACCACCATTCAGGTTGCGGCTTTGATCTTGCAATGGCTGTAGAGTGGTGGCCTCCACCTGATGAGAGAAAGAATAAAGCATGTCAGCCAGGCCTTTGCAGTAGTTCAATACCATATCATCTGTCATGTTCACAAAAGCATTTGCAGGTACCGCCGGCAACCTCATTGCTCTGCCCATGAGGATCTCATGCGGCAACAATCCAGTTTTTCGGTCGAGTGTGTTTCTTATACTCATCAGAACAAGCAGTAGTGCGTCTAGCCATTTCAGGTTTGTGGATGCATACATTTTTGCCATTCTTGATTTCAAAGTACAATTCATCTGCTACACAAGCCCTGACTCTTCAGGGCAATAACTACAATGCAGCTTTTACTAAATATTCAAGGCTAAACATAGCAATTTGATTACTTAATTACTGAAGTGGCTTCCCCTATCTGATTCTAAAGAGACCGGGAAACCAAAACATGGTATTAGTTCCCTAAGCAGTAACTTTGCTACTGTGAGGCTGGCATTTCTTCGTGTAGGGTAAGCTTCGATCCAATGGCTAAAGATGCAAACAATCACCAACACATATCTTAATCCTCCACACACTGGCATCTCAATGAAATACATATCTGCATTCTGCTAAATGGACCTTCTGCTCTTCCTATGTGGATCATGTTAACCACAGTACCATTTCCCACATTCATTTGCTGGCAGATGACAACCTGTCTAAATTTTGGATTGTACCAGAACTGTCAAAAAGTACAGATCATCGCATCCTTCCCAGCATGTGTCTGGCCATGATAATATCTTGCCATTTGAGTCAACATACAATTCGGCAGAATACTGTCCCTCTTCTAATATCCACAAATTATCCTCCCGCAAGACACATTTCTGTTTAACCCAGTTCCTTTTCTCTTCCCTGTCTGCCTATTCTTGCAGTGCTTTCAGCTCCTCTAATTTATCAATTACATGTAAAGCATAATTTGCACATTCTTTGTTTTCTTGCAACAGCTCCCATTTGTCTTTAAATTATATACAGTTGAATGCACAAAACCCTGCAACTTGATCCGCATATCCATTTCCCATAGATACAAAATCTTGTGATTTCGTGTGTGCACTGCATTTTACCACAGCAATCTTTTCAGGGAGTTGTATGGCTAGCAGCAATTCATGTATTCTTTCGCTATTTTTGACTGGTGAACCAGAAGAGCCCAGGAAACCTCTCTGTGACCACAGCTGGCCAAAGTAATGGACTATTCTAAATCCATACTGGTTTCGGTGTAGATGGTAACTTTAAGCTGTGCAGAAACATGGCAGGCTCTTGTAAGAGCTCTAACTCAGCCACTTGTGTGGGATACACTCCTTGAAACCTGGACACTTCAAGAATTCCAGAAATTGTGCACACAGCATATCCCGCTCTCAATGTTCCCACACCATCTTTCAAACAGGAACTATCAACAAAGACAATTTAGTCATTTTGTCCCAACTGGGTACCGCGAGTATCAGGTCTTGGTTTTGTCCACAAGTCAGTGCAATCATGCTCAATTTCTAAGCAATCACGCCCAATTTCTGTTGATTTGTCACTTTCAGTAATTTCATTTGGGAGTAAGGTTGCTGGGTTAAGCACTGCACACCATTTTATAGTCACATTAGGTGACCCCAAGATGACGGTTTAATATTTTGTTAATCTGGCATTGGTCAGGTGCTGTCTCTTGGATCTTGTGAGCAAAACCTCTAAAGAGTGAAGGACCACGACAGTTAAAGGATGTCCCATCACAATGCTCTCACTCTGAGTAAGGCTCTGTCCAACTGCTACTACTGCCCACAGACAACCTGATAAGGCTGCTGTGGCAGGATCCAAAGTAGCTGAAAAATATGCTACTGGGTAGTTTACACCACAATGGACTTGAGTCAAGACAGAAAGAGAACATACATCTTGCTCATGACAAACTTGAAGGTTTTTGTGTAATCAAGCATTCCCAAAGCTGGGGCTTGGCACAGACTCTCTGTCTCAACTCAGTAAAAGCTTTCATGAACTCTAGGTCTATGGGATTGGCAACCTACTTGTGAGTCAGCTTCTGTAATGGTTTTGAAATAACTGCGAAGTTGGAAATCCACTGACAACAATCGCTCACCTTGCCCAGAAACATTCGGACATCTCTCTGTGTGGCTGGTGGATTCATCTGCAATATGGCTGTATCCCTTTCTCTGGAGATTTTTCTAGCACCTTTCTCAATTTGGAGACCCAAGTATTTCACCTCATGTTGACAATACTGTAATTTGGCTGGGGACACTTTGGGGGTTATTCTGACCTCAGCGGTAAAAGTCGCTTACCGCCGGCCAGAAGGCCGCCATAACACCGCCACGGGCGCGGTAAACCGCCACGGTCATTCTGACCCGCAACTGGCAAACCGCCAAAAACCCGACATCCACAATATTTCGCCACACCAAAGGTCAGCGGGAAACTGGCGATGACCAAACCTCCACCGTCACGCCAACAGAAATACGCCCATGCCATTCCGACCCACAAATCCCCGCAGCGGTCTTTCAACCGCGGTATTCCATTGGCGGTACACACCGCCGCGGTCAAAATACACACACCTTTACAAAACACATCCACATTGGATAATTCAAAATACACACACCTGAGACACATACACACACCACTCCCACACACCCAATCCAGTATAAAACACACACCCACATCACCCACAAACCCCTACGACCACAATTGCGAGTGAAGGACAGAGAGAGAGAGAGCACAGCATAGAGTACACCATCACACAGAGGCAAATCACAACATCACCCACACACTTTCCACGCACAAAACACCATACACCACCACACTCACCACACTCTACAACACATACACCACCCCTCACCTCATCCACACCACCCCATGGCACCCCAAAGACACCCCAGGTTCTCTGACGCAGAACTCAGGGTCATGGTGGAGGAAATAGTACGTGTCGAGCCCCAGCTCTTCGGGGCACAGGTGCAGCACACCACCATTGCCAGGAAGATGGAGCTATGGAGCAGAATAGTGGACAGGGTCAACGCTGTGGGACAGCATCCACGCAATCGGGACGACATCAGGAAGCGGTGGAACGACCTACGGGGGAAGGTGCGTTCCATGGTATCAAGGCACAACATTGCGGTGCAGAAGACTGGCGGCGGACCCCCACCTTCTCCCCCAGAATTCACAGCATGGGAGGAGGAAGTCTTGCACATCCTGCATCCTGAGGGCCTCGCAGGAGTAGGCGGAGGAATGGACTCTGGTAAGGCAAATCTTCACTACTTCATTCCCCCCACCCCACCTGCATGCCAAATCATACCCCCACCCTCGCCCCCACCCCCATCACACCAACTCCTTGCTAATGGCTCACCATCACAACCCACCCATCCCAAAACCCATCCCTGCATGCCTCCCCAAAGCATGGACACCCATCCCCAAAGCATGCCCACTGCACACACCCATCACCCCCACAAGCCACAGTCACAAAAGCCCCCACAAGGGAATGCCAGCACTGGGGGACACGGCCACCCACCCATTACATGAAATGCCACACACAGAAGCAATAACCATACTCTTATACCCCTGCAGGACCTGAACGCCACCACACCGCCACGGAGGGTCCAGAGATGTCCATCCCACCCCCAGAAGAGGCCCCCAGTGATGACAGCAGCTCTGTCTCCCTGGACCCTGATGACCAGCCCGGCCCATCGGGGACCTCGGGACAGTCGGTTCCCCACAGACAGCCACAGGCTACACCAGACCTAACCCCCTCTGGGAACACCAGCACAGCTCCCACCCACCGGGCCCATGCCTCTGTCTCCAGGACACGTCAATCAGCGGTGTGTCCACCACTACAGGGCACCCAGGTTGACCCACCACCCCAACAACAACAGGGACCTGGGGGCAGTGGTAGTGGGCACACCGTCCAGGGGACAGAGGCCCAGGGAAACAGGGGAACTGGGAGGGCTGCTGTGCGACAGGGGGGGGACAGGCCCAGGGAACCGACTCTCCAAGAGGCCCTCTCCTCCATCATGGGAGCATACCACCACTCCCAGGAGACAATGGCTATGGTACTGGCCAGGTTCCAGGAGATCCAGGTCATGCAGGAGCAACAGTACATGGGGTTCAGAGAGGAACTGAGGAACATTAGTTCCGCAATGGGGACCATCGTCGTGGCCCTAACCCAGATAGTCACCACATTGCGGGACCATGTGGCACCACAAAGGGCCCCTGTCACTAGCCTGGACCAGGAACAGCCTACCACCTCCGCCGGCGCTAGTGGACAGGAGGCCCCCACACAACGACGGGCCACCAGAACCCCACATCCTGCAGAAGAAGAACCACCCCGCAAGCGGAACCTGAGATCTCACAAGAAGACAGAGTAGAATTGCAAGACCCCCGCCAGCAAACGATACCCCCTGATGTCATCCCACTGTCCCACATTGTCACCCTGTCCAACCTTGAACTGCCCCTGCTCCATCCTTCCACAGGCATATGGACAATGCACCTGTGCGACTGAGAACTGGACTCTGCCATGGACATTACTCCACCATCACCCATCCCCGTTTTACAATCATGTTCCATAAATTTAGCACTAGAATTAAATCACTTTTTGCACAAAAAAAATCTGGAGTCTGCATGTAATTTGAACAAATGTATTAGACATAATGGTGCCAAAATGTTCAGTTACATTGTGATGACAACATACCACTGTCACACAGCTGTAGTCCATGGGCAAACAAAGCAGAGGTCAAGCAGTGGGGCCCACAGCTCTGAAAACGGAAGGGAAAGTCACAACTCAGTTAACAGGAACTGGGGGGGAACTCAGATAGTAGAGAGGCAGGAGACTTTAAGTAAATGTAAAATGGCGTGGTTGATTCGTGCCTGTGTGCTACTGAAAATACTGTTGTATCACTGTGTCCCTGTTGTCTGTGTCGTCCCCGTCGTCCTCCTCCTCTTCACTCTCCACAGGCTCCACAGCTGCTACAACACCACCATCTGGACCATCCTCCTGCAGGAAAGGCACCTGGCTTCGCAAAGCCAGGTTGTGAAGCATACAGCAGGCCACGATGATATGGCACACCTTCTTTGGTGAGTACATTTGGGATCCCCCTGTCATATGCAGGCACCTAAACCTGGCTTTCAGGAGGCCGAAGGTTCTTTCTATAATCCTCCTAGTTCGCCCAGGGGCCTCATTGTAGCGTTCCTCTGCCCTTGTCCTGGGATTCCTCACTGGGGTAAGTAGCCACGACAGGTTGGGGTAACCAGAGTCACCTATTAGCCACACACGGTGTCTCTGTAGCTGTTCCATCACATAAGGGATGCTGCTATTTCGCATGATGCTATTTCGCGTCATGCACTGACCCAGGGAACTTGGCATTTACATGGGAGATGTACTGGTCAGCCAAACAGACCACCTGGACATTCATAGAATGATAACTTTTTCTGTTCCTGTACACCTGCTTACTGCCACTGGGGGGAACCAAGGCCACATGTGTCCCATCAATGGCCCCAATGATGTTTGGGTTATGTCCAAGGGCATAGAAATCACCCTTCACTGTAGCCAAATCGGCCACTTCAGGGAAAACAATGTAGCTCCGCATGTGTTTCATCAGGGCAGACAACACTCTGGACAAAACCTTAGAAAACATAGGCTGAGACATCCCTGATGATATGGCCACTGTTGTTTGGAATGATCCACTTGCCAAAAAATGGAGTACTGACAGAACCTGCACCAGAGGGGGAATCCCTGTGGGTTGGCGAATGGGGGACATCAGGTCTGGCTCCAGCTGGGCACACAGTTCATGTATAGTGGCTCGGTCAAGTCTGTATGTCAGTATGACATGTCGTTCTTCCATTGTCGACAGGTCCACCAGCGGTCTGTACACGGGAGGATTCCTCCATCTCCTCGCAAGTCCCAGCGGACGGTGCCTAGGAAGGACAACATGGAGCACAGAGTCAAGCAACCCACAGGTACGTAACCACAGCTTGCACAGTACACGATTCGCTATGCATTGAATGGCTTGTATGAGTGGCAATGCAAGGCCTAGACCTGTGTGACGCCGTAGAAATTCAGCCATGTGGGCCCTTGAAATGGCGGCTGCCTGACCTGTGAAGTGTGACAATGGGATGTGAGGTCAATGCGCTGGCGTGGCACACCGTGGCGGTAGGCGGTCGAAGACCGCGGCGCAAAGCAGCATTGGTTAACATAGAACCCTATGGGTCTCAGGAGCCAATGACGATGTGTGCCGGCGGTCGCGGTACGCACCGCCGCGGGCGTGACCGCCATTTTCTAACTGGTTAATCACTCGAGACCTGATCATCCACAGGAGAGGACCTATACTGCAAGTGCTGCTGTGAACTCGGTCTGGAAGAGACAATGGCTGCTGCGACTGGGGAAAGGGCCCGTGCCTTCACGTCTTAGGAATTGGATAAACTCGTTGATGGGGTCCTCCCCCAGTATGCGCCACTCTACGGTCCTCCAGACCAACAGGTAAGTACACTGGGAGCACGTAGTATGGGCTATGCCTGTGTTGAGTGGGGTGAATGTAAGATGGTGGGGAGGGGAGCGTATGAGGATAGCAACGCACAACAGATGAGAGCATGTGCCACATGGCAAGGTTGGGGAGGGGGGGGCCACTCACATCGACCATGCAGAAAAGTGATGATATTTCTTTTTCCACCCTGTCCATGTCACATAGGTCAGCACCCATCAGAAGATCGTCATTTGGCGTGCCATCGCCAAGGACGTCCGGGCCCTGGGGGTCCACAACAGACGGGGCACCCACTGCCGCAAGAGGTGGGAGGACATCCGCCGCGGGAGCAGAAAGACCGCCGAGGCTCTGCTGGGGATGGCCTCCCAATGTAGGAGGGGTGCCAGTCGTCAATTGACCCCCCTGATGTCCCGGATCCTGGCGGTGGCCTACCCCGATTTGGATGGGCGGGTGAGGACATCACAGCAGACACAAGGGGGTGAGTATCAGCACATTCTGCTATATTAGCGCACAGTGGAGGCATCTGGGTGGGGGAGGAGGGCTGTGGCTATCTCTAGGCCAGGGCGGTTTCTGTAGGCTAGGCCCCTCCGTTAGACATGGCCCTGTGCCCCCGCCCCCCACCTCTGTAGGGTGCTAAGTACAGCTATCCATGGCCCGGGCTCACCTATGTGTGCATTTGTCGTCCATAGACTTGTAGGCTAAGTCACAATAATTGAGTAGTGTACCCCGAGTGCGCGGCGTAGTGCAGGGGGCTTCTGTGTCTGTCATCTCCGCCAACGGTGACGCCAATGCATGCACTCAACATGTCTTTCTTTCTTCTCTCCCCCCCTTATTTTTTGGTTTTCCTGCTCATGTGTGCATTAGCATCATCAGGCGGAGGAGAAGTGGCATCGGCGCAGGAGGGAGCTGCATCTCACATGGGCCCGGAGGGCCCTGCAACCGACTCAGACTTAACCAGTGAGACGGAGGGCGAGGGGGGCTCCACAACGGGGACCCGTGGAGACGTCAGCGACACCGACACGTCCTCAGAAGGGAGCTCCCTTGTGGTGGCGGCAACATCCGTGCCCACCGCAAAAACAGGTACAGCCGCCACCCAGCGCACCAGCTCTGCCCTCCCAGCAGCCCCTCATCTTTCGCCCCGTGCCCGCTCGGTCAGGAAGCCGGCCATCTCCTTCGCCCCTGGCACCTCAGGTCCTGCCCCAGTTACCCCTGCTGCCCTCAGTGAGGAGGTCATTGACCTCCTCCGGACGCTCATTGTTGGGCAGTCTACCCTTTTGAATGCCATCCAGGGGGTGGAAAGGGAGGTGCATCGGAGCAATGCATACCTGGAGGGCATTCATTCGGGTCAGGCTGCCCATCAGCCATCGTTCAACGCTCTGGCCTCAGCACTGACGGCAGCAATTGTCCCTGTGTCTAGCCTCCCCCCTCCAACTTCGTCAACCCAGTCCCACTCCCCTGTTCCTCTGCCTATCCCAGACACACCTACAGACCAGCCTGCACACACATCAACACCCAAGGGCAGCTCATCCAGACATAAGCACCACAGATCACACAAGCATTCACCCAAGCAACATCCACATGTAGACACAGCAACACCCACTGCCTCCACTGTGTCCCCCTCCTCCTCGTCTCCCTCCTCCCTCCCTGTGACGTCTCCACTCACACCTGCATGCACACCACCATCAGCCAGTACGTCCATCACCACCACACCCACCAGAACAGTCCGAACACGTGCAGTCACCACCCCCACTACCATTTACACGTCCCCTGTGTCCTATCCCAGTGTGTCTGTCACCCCCTCTTCCAAACCACACAAACGCAGGCAGCCACCCACCCAACAGCCATCCACCTCACGACAGCCTCCGTCACAAGCACCTGCACCCAAAGACAGCACACTTGACTCTCCTACAACCACATCCTCTTCCTCCACTCCCATACCCACTACAACTACCCGTCCCTGTCTTTCGAAATTGATTTTCCTTTCCAACCTTGACCTCTTTCCAACAACTGACCCACCCCCTCCATGTCGTAAGAGTCCAACCAGCACCTCAGCCACCACAAGCCCTGCACCTACTAGGACCATCGTTCAGGGCTATTGGAGTCCACCAGCTCCTAGGGCAGGAACATCGGCCAGCAGCAAGGGGACAGCCAGCCCACCCCCTGGGAAAAGAAGCAAAAAAGTGAAGGGCCGGCGCCACAGGCCTGAGACGGCTGCCCCCAAGGACACCAGCCTTGCACCGTCACCTGGCCCATCCACCAAGGGAGGCAAGGGCCCCAGAGATACTTCCAAGGGAGGCAAGGGCCCCAGAGATTCGTCCAAGGAGGGCAAGGGCCCCAGAGATACTTCCAAGGGAGGCAAGGGCCCCAGAGATTCGTCCAAGGAGGGCAAGGGCCCCAGAGATACTTCCAAGTGAGGCAAGGGCCCCAGAGATTCATCCAAGGAGGGCAAGGGCAGCAGGGCGAAGAAGCCCGGCAGCAGGCGAGCTGCCCAGGAGGGCCCCACCAGCCCCATTTGGGGTGTGACGGAGGACACCCACGGGCCCAGGAGTCGAACACAGGAGGGCCCCGCAAGCGATAGGTCGGATGGCGACTGAGTGGGAATGATTGCCCAGATCTGGTTCCCTAGGAACACAAGACAAGCACCGCTAAACAGGGCCCCGCCGTGAGAAGAACCACTGAACATGGCCCCGCCGTGAGAAGCCCCGCTCCGCTGGGCCCCGCCGTGAGAAGAACCGCTGAACAGGGCCCCGCCGTGAGAAGAACCGCTGAACAGGGCCCCGCCGTGAGAAGAACCGCTGAACAGGGCCCCGCCGTGAGAAGAACCGCTCCGCTGGGCCCCGCCGTGAGAAGAACTGCTGAACAGGGCTCCGCCGTGAGAAGAACCGCTCCGCTGGGAACCGCCGTGAGAAGAACCGCTGAACAGGGCCCCGCCATGAGAAGAACCGCTGAACAGGGCCACGCCGTGAGAAGAACCGCTGAACAGGGCCCCGCCGTGAGAAGAACCGCTCCGCTGGGCCCCACCGTGAGAAGAACCGCTGAACAGGGCCCCGCCGTGAGACGCACCGCTCTGCTGGGCCCTTCCTGTCAAGCACCGCTCTGCTGGGCCCTTCCTGTCAAGCACCGCTCCGCTGGGCCCCGCCGTCTCTGCACCGCTCCGCTGGGCCCTTCCTGTCAAGCACCGCTCTGCTGGGCCCCGCCGTCTCTGCACCGCTCCGCTGGGCCCTTCCTGTCAAGCACCGCTCCGCTGGGCCCCGCCGTCTCTGTACCGCTCCGCTGGGCCCTTCCTGTCAAGCACCGCTCCGCTGGGCCCTTCATCTCAAGCACCGCTCCGCTGGGCCCGCCGTCTCCTGTCAGGCACCGCTCCGCTGGGCCCTTCCTGTCAAGCTCCGCTGGGGCATTCCAGTCAAGTACCGCTCCGCTGGGCACTGCCGTCTCTGCACCGCTCCGCTGGGCCCTTCCTGTCAAGCACCGCTCCGCTAGGCCCTTCCTGTCAAGCCCCACTCTGCTGGGCCCTTCATCTCAAGCACCGCTCCCCTGGGCCCCGCCGTCTCCTGTCAGGCACCGCTACGCTGGGCCCTTCCTGTCAAGCACCGCTCCGCTGGGGCCTTCCTGTCAAGCACTGCTCCGCTGGGCCCCGCCGTCTCTGCACCGCTCCGCTGGGCCCTTCCTGTCAAGCACCGCTCCGCTGGGCCCCGCCGTCTCTGCACCGCTCCGCTGGGCCCTTCCTGTCAAGCACCGCTCCGCTGGGCCCCACCGTCTCTGCACCGCTCCGCTGGGCCCTTCCTCTCAAGCACCGCTCGGCTTTTCCCTTCCTCTCAAGCACCGCTCCGCTGGGCCCTTCCTCTCAAGCACCGCTCCACTGGGGCCTTCCTGTCAAGCACCGCTCCACTGGGCCCCGCCGTCTCTGCACCGCTCCGCTGGGCCCTTCCTGTCAAGCACCGCTCCGCTGGGCCCCGCCGTCTCTGCACCGCTCCGCTGGGCCCTTCCTCTCAAGCACCGCTCCACTGGGCCCTTCCTCTCAAGCACTGCTCCACTGGGCCCTTCCTCTCAAGCACTGCTCCGCTGGGCCCTTCCTGTCAAGCACCGCTCCGCTGGGCCCTTCCTGTCAAGCACCGCTCCGCTGGGCCCTTCCTCTCAAGCACCGCTCCGCTGGGCCCTTCATCTCAAGCACCGCTCCGCTGGGCCCCGCCGTCTCCTGTCAGGCACCGCTCCGCTGGGCCTTCCTGTCAACCACCGCTCCGCTGGGCCCTTCCTCTCTAGCACCGCTCCGCTGGGCCCTTCCTCTCAAGCACAGCTCTGCTGGGGCCTTCATCTCAAGCACCGCTCCGCTGGGCCCCGCCGTCTCCTGTCAGGCACCGCTCCGCTGGGCCCTTCCTGTCAAGCACCGCTCCGCTGGGCCCTTCCTCTCAAGCACCGCTCCGCTGGGCCCTTCCTCTCAAGCACCGCTCCGCTGGGCCCTTCCTCTCAAGCACCGCTCCGCTGGGCCCTTTCTCTCAAGCACCGCTCCGCTGGGCCCCGCCGTCTCCTGTCAGGCACCGCTCCGCTGGGCCCTTCCTGTCAAGCACCGCTCCGCTGGGCCCTTCCTGTCAAGCACCGCTGGCCCATTGGCAGGGCCGGATCTGTGTCGGGCAGGGCTTCACGAAGCACTCTGGGCACCATGCCTCCTCCATAACCAGTGGAGTCTGTAATCCACCAGATGGACTGTGGCTTTGCACTCCCCAGGATGGTACAGTGGGCAATCCACCCACTGAAAAGACTTCTGAGACTGTGGCTTTGCACTCCCCAGGATGGTACAGTGGGCAATCCACCCACTGAAAAGACTTGTGAGACTGTGGCTTTGCACTCCCCAGGATGGTACTGTGGGCAATCCACCCACTGAAAAGACATGTGAGACTGTGACTTTGCACTCCCCAGGATGGTACAGTGGGCAATCCACCCACTGTAGAGACTTGTGAGACTGTGGCTTTGCACTCCCCAGGATGGTACAGTGGGCAATCCACCCACTGTAGAGACTTGTGAGACTGTGGCTTTGCACTCCCCAGGATGGTACAGTGGGCAATCCACCCACTGAAAAGACTTGTGAGACTGTGGCTTTGCACTCCCCAGGATGGTACAGTGGGCAATCCACCCACTGAAAAGACTTGTGAGACTGTGGCTTTGCACTCCCCAGGATGGTACAGTGGCAATCCACCCACTGTAGAGACTTGTGAGACTGTGGCTTTGCACTCCCCAGGATGGTACAGTGGGCAATCCACCCACTGTAGAGACTTGTGAGACTGTGTCTTTGCACTCCCCAGGATGGTACAGTGGGCATGGAGGCCCCTCGTGGATCTGGCATCATGGACTCATGTGGCTGAGGTGCCCCCCCTTCCCTTCCCCCTGAGGTGCCTGTGGTTTTATTATCTGATGCCCCAGCAGTGTTCTCTCCAATGGAATCGGGTTTTGTGTGTGGGCTTTGCCCATGTGTTTATGCACATTGGCCCACGGACAAAGGCATGTAGCCAATATGTGCCGGACTTTTGGACTATGTTCATATTCTTCATGTTGTGATTTATTTGTTTTAATAATCTAATATTTCACTTAAGTTCAAATATGCTTTAATATACTTCTATTTTAATGATCATTTTATTTTGTCTTTGAATTATTCCGGGGGGTTTGGAGGGTGTAAATCTGACTTGTTGCTCTGCATTGGTGTGTGGGGATTTGGGGGGGGGTGGGTGTGTCGCGTATGTGTGTCCCCATAATCTTTTCTCCTCCCCTGTGTCGTAGGTGCAGTACTCACCGTTGTCTCCTGCGGCGGCGTTCGTACTTTTGGTAGAGGAGCAGGTAGACAATCGCTGGTAGGATGTTTAATTTGGGTTCCATGCTGTCCAGATTCCTCGTGGAGTGTATAGAGGTGAGCGTTTTCCCGTTTGTGATCTGTTTCCGCCGTGTTTTTATCGGCGGGGCTCCCTCCCCGAAAAAGGTGGCGGATTGGTGGGTCGTGATAGGGTGGGCGGTACATTGTCTGCCGCCTGTCTGTTGGCGGTGACCGCCGCGCTGTTTGTTTGCCCCGCCGTGGTGGTCGGAGTGTTAAAGTGGCGGGCTGTGTTGGCGGTTCCCGCCAGGGTCTGAATTCCATTTTTTTGACCGCCTGCCTGTTGGCGGGTTGTCCGCCGCTTTAACACCGACCGCCAGGGTTGGAATGACCCCCTTTATGTCCATTCTTCCCTAAGTGATTCAATAAAGCAATAGTAGTTTGCTTGCATGCCTCTTTGGTCTTTGATGCAATCAATAAGTCATCAATGTACTGGACTAATGTCGATTGGAAAGGTAATACCAATGACTCCAAATTCTTCTTCAAGATCTGATTGAAAATGGATGGTGACTCTGAAAATCCTTGAGAAATTTTGCACCAACAGTAAACTCGATCCAAAAATTTAAAACAGAAGAGAAATCTACTGTCCTCATGAAGAGCTACAGAAAAGAATGCTTGTGACAAGTCCACGACCATGAACCCCTCAGCATCACATGGAATCAGAAACAAAATGACTGCTGGATTTGGCACCACTGGACAGCATTTGATCATTATATAATTTACTTTTCTCAGGTCCTGAACTATTCAGAACTTCCTGCATGGCTTTTGCAAACCCATTATCGGTAAATTACATGGGCTGCCCACCACTTCTTTCAAAACCCCTTGGTTCACAAATTCTGCAATTATGGGAGCAACTTCCTCAGTTACATCCTGTGTCATATGATATTGGGATACCTGGGGGGGAAATTGCATTGGGCTTCATTGGGACTTTAACTGGTTCAACCCCTTCGATCAAACCAATGCCCTTCCCTGCTAAATCCCATACTCTCATTTTGACTGCTCCCTGTAAGTCAGAAGGAGGATCTCTCACTGTGAAAACAGTAAAGAAACTAATCAGTTGATACTCTTCTTTCACTACATCACTTTACTTCTCAGTATTCAAATCTTCTTCATCATCACTATTTGTCCGAACGGCAATTCCATCGTTTGAGCAAGTAGTCAGGCATCTCGTTTTGCACAGTAAGTCCCTTCCCAGTAAGGATACTGGATTTGAATCACAAACCATGAACAAAGTCCGTCAAAGTTACCAATTTTAACCTGGACTAGTTTTGTAATGGGATTTGTCAAATACTGTTTAGCTACACCTACAATCTGCACTGTTTTCCTGAAAGAGGTAAATTTGGAACTTCTGTTGATCTCACAGTAGAGCGTGTAGCTCCAGTGTCAACTAAGAATGAGAATTTGTGACCCATCAAGTTACCCTTCACCTCTGGACCCTTCAGATCTACTTCTAAGGAAGCTGCTAACACGTGCTTCTCTTCATCTGAACTTTCATTTCCCCAGTCATCCTTTGCTTCCTTCTCACTGTGTAATGGGAATTAGTGTCTGATTAAACCTTTGACTCTTGACTTGCTGAGGAAGCATCACAGGTTGCTTTTCAACTGGGGATTGAAGTATTTGAATTTGTTCTCTAGGTACCATTAACACTTGAGGCTGCATCTGCTGCACCTGTGGTACAAATTTTGCATTGGATTTAGATTATTCTGGAAATTCAGATTTTGGCCACTCAATTTTGGACCTCTTGCATTTGATAAAGAATTGACTTAATTAGTTTGCTGAACAACACCCTCCTGATTTAACATTAGACACTCCCATTTCCAATGTCCCAGGTGTAGGAAGTTGGCTCTGTATGTGCTATTTCAAAGTAAGGAATAGCATGCACAGAGTCCAAGGGTTCCCCTTAGAGGTAAAATAGTGGTAAAAATAGATAATACTAATGCTCTATTTTGTGGTAGTGTGGTCGAGCAGTAGGCTTATCCAAGGAGTAGTGTTAAGCATTTGTTGTACATACACATAGACAATAAATGAGGTACACACACTCAGAGACAAATCCAGCCAATAGGTTTTGTTATAGAAAAATAGCTTTTCTTAGTTTATTTTAAGAACCACAGGTTCAAATTTAACATGTAATATCTTGTTTGAAAGGTATTGCAGGTAAGTACATTAGGAACTTTGAATCATTTCAATTGCATGTATACTTTTCAAGTTATTGACAAATAGCTATTTCAAAAGTGGACACAGTGCAATTTTCACAGTTCCTGGGGGAGGTAAGTTTTTGTTAGTTTTACCAGGTAAGTAAGACACTTACAGGGTTCAGTTCTTGGTCCAAGGTAGCCCACCGTTGGGGGTTCAGGGCAACCCCAAAGTTACCACACCAGCAGCTCAGGGCCGGTCAGGTGCAGAGTTCAAAGTGGTGCCCAAAACGCATAGGCTAGAATGGAGAGAAGGGGGTGCCCCGGTTCCGGTCTGCTTGCAGGTAAGTACCCGCGTCTTCGGAGGGCAGACCAGGGGGGTTTTGTAGGGCACCGGGGGGGACACAAGCCCACACAGAAATTTCACCCTCAGCAGCGCGGGGGCGGCCGGGTGCAGTGTAGAAACAAGCGTCGGGTTTGCAATGTTAGTCTATGAGAGATCAACGGATCTCTTCAGCGCTGCAGGCAGGCAAGGGGGGGCTTCCTCGGGGAAACCTCCACTTGGGCAAGGGAGAGGGACTCCTGGGGGTCACTTCTCCAGTGAAAGTCCGGTCCTTCAGGTCCTGGGGGCTGCGGGTGCAGGGTCTTTTCCAGGCGTCGGGACTTAGGTTTCAGAGAGTCGCGGTCAGGGGATGCCTCGGGATTCCCTCTGCAGGCGGCGCTGTGGGGGCTCAGGGGGGACAGGTTTTGGTACTCACAGTCGTAGAGTAGTCCGGGGGTCCTCCCTGAGGTGTTGGTTCTCCACCAGCCGAGTCGGGGTCGCCGGGTGCAGTGTTGCAAGTCTCACGCTTCTTGCGGGGAGTTGCAGGGTTCTTTAAAGCTGCTTCTTGAAACAAAGTTGCAGTCTTTTTGGAGCAGGTCCGCTGTCCTCGGGAGTTTCTTGTTGTCGTCGAAGCAGGGCAGTCCTCAGAGGATTCAGAGGTCGCTGGTCCCTTTGGAAGGCGTCGCTGGAGCAGAGTTCTTTGGAAGGCAGGAGACAGGCCGGTGAGTTTCTGGAGCCAAGGCAGTTGTTGTCTTCTGGTCTTCCTCTGCAGGGGTTTTCAGCTAGGCAGTCCTTCTTCTTGTTGTTGCAGGAATCTAATTTTCTAGGGTTCAGGGTAGCCCTTAAATACTAAATTTAAGGGCGTGTTTTAGGTCTGGGGGGTTAGTAGCCAATGGCTACTAGCCCTGAGGGTGGGTACACCCTCTTTGTGCCTCCTCCCAAGGGGAGGGGGTCACAATCCTAACCCTATTGGGGGAATCCTCCATCTGCAAGATGGAGGATTTCTAAAAGTTAGAGTCACCTCAGCTCAAGACACCTTAGGGGCTGTCCTGACTGGCCAGTGACTCCTCCTTGTTGCTTTCTTTGTTCCCTCCAGCCTTGCCGCCAAAAGTGGGGGCCGTGGCCGGAGGGGGCGGGCAACTCCACTAAGCTGGAGTGCCCTGCTGGGCTGTGACAAAGGGGTGAGCCTTTGAGGCTCACCGCCAGGTGTTACAGCTCCTGCCTGGGGGAGGTGTTAGCATCTCCACCCAGTGCAGGCTTTGTTACTGGCCTCAGAGTGACAAAGGCACTCTCCCCATGGGGCCAGCAACATGTCTCTAGTGTGGCAGGCTGCTGGAACTAGTCAGCCTACACAGACAGTCGGTTAAGTTTCAGGGGGCACCTCTAAGGTGCCCTCTGGGGTGTATTTTGCAATAAAATGTACACTGGCATCAGTGTGCATTTATTGTGCTGAGAAGTTTGATACCAAACTTCCCAGTTTTCAGTGTAGCCATTATGGTGCTGTGGAGTTCGTGTTTGACAAACTCCCAGACCATATACTCTTATGGCTACCCTGCACTTACAATGTCTAAGGTTTTGTTTAGACACTGTAGGGGTACCATGCTCATGCACTGGTACCCTCACCTATGGTATAGTGCACCCTGCCTTAGGGCTGTAAGGCCTGCTAGAGGGGTGACTGACCTATACTTGCATAGGCAGTGAGAGGCTGGCATGGCACCCTGAGGGGAGTGCCATGTCGACTTACTCGTTTTGTTCTCACTAGCACACACAAGCTGGCAAGCAGTGTGTCTGTGCTGAGTGAGAGGTCTCCAGGGTGGCATAAGACATGCTGCAGCCCTTAGAGACCTTCCTTGGCATCAGGGCCCTTGGTACTAGAAGTACCAGTTACAAGGGACTTATCTGGATGCCAGGGTCTGCCAATTGTGGATACAAAAGTACAGGTTAGGGAAAGAACACTGGTGCTGGGGCCTGGTTAGCAGGCCTCAGCACACTTTCAATTGTAAACATAGCATCAGCAAAGGCAAAAAGTCAGGGGGCAACCATGCCAAGGAGGCATTTCCTTACACCAGGCCTCTGTACCTATGACATGGTAACAATTGTTTTGTTCCTTGCACATCACCTTGAACAACCACTGTACCCAAATCTGGACCACGATTCACATTTCCAACTCCACCTCTACCTCTCACCTGGTTCTGTGACCACATATTCCCTTGCTGTTGTTGCGACGGTGGAAAACTTCCTTACATAGCTGCCTGTGCAACTTTAATCTGCATCACCTTTGCCTTTTCCTTCCACTTTCTCTGCTTCAATTCAATCTCTTCACTACAGAACCTAGCATACTGCAACACCTCATCAATCGGCTTCGCTTGCCAACAAATCAAATGACTTTTAATCATCTGGCTGATTTCAGGTCTCAATCCTTCAACAAATCTGAACACAAAATGAATCATGTCTTTTGGCTCAATTGTTTCTGTCCCACTGTAATGTTTGAATGCCTGTACCAATCTCTCATAGTATGCATGTAATGATTCCTTTGCTTCCTGAGCTGTCCAGTCTATTCTCTGCCAATCAATGTTTTTGGGAGAAATTCTGTTTTTCAAAACTTCGATCACCTTTTAATAATATTTCATCACATCAGGAGACCATGCACCTGTTACTGGATCTCTCTGAGGTTCTTTTGTTGGCCAAACTACACTCTTCTTACATTTAACCCATAAATCGGCTGACAATTTCTAACAACGTCTTCAAATTCTCCCACAGGCATTTTGCGAGCTTCACAAGCCTGTGTGCTGATACTACTGCACTGGCTTTTCTCGTAAATGACAATATGTCACTTGTGCTCCAGGGGACATGTACAAAGTTCCCTCCTGGAATCTCTCTCATTTGTAATATCTTTACTGGATCTTCAGTTTGCTGCACACTTATAGTAAGGCTCCCAGAGTCTCTTTTCCTTTTATCCCTTTTCTTCACCCATCTGCCTTCCCACTTGCCTAATGCTCCTCATGTTTGGATGCTCTGTACTAATTCCCTTATGTGAATTTTAATCCCTGGTATTCACATATTCTTTTTAATCAAAATCTAAACTGTAACTTCTCTTGAAGTGCTTAGTTTTCTCTATCTATGTGCCATATTTCTCTGCTAAGTCTGCTAGTTTCTGATGCACTACTCCTGCTTTGTTGGTAACTAGTTGGCACAAATAACGCAGTTCATCTTCCCTGTATGACTCAACTTTTTTCGTCCTACTTGAATATTTGAGGGGGTTCTAAAATAACCTAGATCAATCGATGGACCTGATCCATCGAATGTCGGTTTCATGGGGAGTCATCATTTTAGAATTCTCATTGTATCCTCCCTTTCTATGTTCGGATTTAGAGTTCTTTGCTCATTGCTTCCACTGCTACCCTGGGCAAACAAGGGTATGATGGAACTATAGTAAATGGTACAGATACTGCATCTGGACCTGTTCTATTAATTGACTCTCTCTGGTACATTACTCCTGTGTTCTGATTCATTAGGGCAGACATTTCTGTCTGAGATCCTGCTATCGGGGTTTATCCCGAAACTGTTTGTGCTTGCATTGGAGATATTAAGTTTGGTGTGGACTCCATTTGAACTAGAGTCGGCTTATGGTAAACCTGTCTGTCGGCATGGCTAGATTTGTTTCAGTAGTCACGATTGCCACATCCGGATACATTCTTGGAATGCCTATTTGTGACATAGGCATCTGTATTGCAGAAGCACTCAGAATGCTATGGCTAACCTGTACCTGACTTTATGTAGAATCAACTGGTGTTGGGGCTGTAGGATCTACACTGGTACTTGAGTCTTTCTCACTGACTGCATATGGCGAGGGACGATTTCTCAGTAACTGCAAAATGAATTCAACATCATCTGAGTCTTTGTTGAGAGCCAAAAACGTTCTAGACTCTGGGGGTCATTCTGACCCTGGCGGTAAATACCGCCAGGGCGGAGGTTGGCGGTAGTACCGCCAACAGGCTGGCGGTGCTCCGCCGGGCATTCTGACCGCGGCGGTACAGCCGCGCCCAGAAGCGGAAAGCCGGCGGTGTACCGCCGACTTTCCGCTGCCCATGGGAATCCGCCATGGCGGCGCAGCTTGCTGCGCCGCCATGGGGATTCTGACACCCCATACCGCCATCCTGTTCCTGGCGGTTCGCCCGCCAGGAACAGGATGGCGGTATGGGGTGTCGTGGGGCCCCTGGGGGCCCCTGCAGTGCCCATGCCAATGGCATGGGCACTGCAGGGGCCTCCGTAAGAGGGCCCCACAAAGAATTTCAGTGTCTGCTTTGCAGACACTGAAATTCGCGACGGGTGCAACTGCACCCGTCGCACCTTCCCACTCCGCCGGCTCCATTCTGAGCCGGCTTCCTCGTGGGAAGGGTGTTTCCCGCTGGGCTGGCTGGCGGACTTTTGGCGGTCGCCCGTCAGCCCAGTGGGAAACCCAGAATGACCGCCGCGGTCTTTTGACCGCGGTACGGTCTTCTGGCGGTTCCCGCTTGGCGGGCGGCTACTGCCGCCCGCCAAGCTTAGAATCAGGGCCTCTGTCTGCTCTCTGTCATCAGAAGGATAAAAACCTTTCTTTCTACTGCTCTCTCTAACTTTACTCCCATTCTCTTGGGGAATTGCAGGAAACAACTTAATTCCTTGCATAGTCTCAGTCCTCCAAACCTTCTGTTCACTATCCCATCCAACCTCTGCTAAATACTTCTCAGCTTTTCTCATCCTCCTTTCAAATTTCAACTGCTGTTGCTGTCTGGCCACTAATTCCCAAATGGCTAAGGCTTCGAACTGTGCTGGTCTCAGAGGGGGTCTCAAGACATACAGTACCCTCCTCAAATTCTCTAAAATCCTCAAGTTAAATATTCCATGGGCAGCAAATGCTAAACTCCCATCCTTTTCTGTCGCTTTGCACCATTGTTTCATCCAAAGACATGGCGCAGCACCCTGCTCTTCGAATACAGTGTAAGCAGGTGTACTTTCTGGAGGTGTAAATTCTCCCACACTAGCTGGTATACACACATCTCCTTTTAGGGCACTATTCAGTGCCTTGAAAAATGTAATTTCTGTAATTTATTCTGCTTGCCAATTAACCCAGGAAGTGACTTTCAATTCTAAAATCTCTTTCGACTATTTTATCAACCAATTGCGAGTCACGGTTGTCCACCAATCCATTTGCAACACTTCTCACTAATCAACCAATCCCAGCGCTGCTCTAATGATGTCACACGTACAGCAGCTGACAAAGCCCTCCGGCTCGTCCTCCCAAACCAAGATCTGTACAAAATTAATGCAAAATATTGCGAGCAATAAGTAAAATTCAATACACAAATATGTCTGCTTGATACAGGTAGGGTAACGCAATCGCTACAGAAACCTTATGGAATTTTTACTGACGGCCTTTAGCTCTAACAACTACTCCTTCCTTCTCAGTTTCCCTGATTCGCAAGCAAAATTTGACCAGCAAATTTCACTCCCAAATGATCATTGGGCCTGTCCTGGTGCACATAGGTCTCACCAAATTTCAGTCAAAATCCTTTCACACACTTTAACACTTACTCTCGAGTTTGTCAACCACGCCCGATTGACTTCTTAGACAAATTACAACATAAACTGAGTGTCTCATACACTTTCAATACTCCGGAATCTTAAACATCACAGGGAATGTATACCAACAACCACATGGACAGTTTTTGAGCACAAAGCACCACAGACATCTGAAATTAGACGATTTCCCTACTCTCACACTTCGGAGTATGCAAACTGCTTAAACAATTTCATTTGGAATACGCAAGCTCCCAAAACCCTCACAAACATCACAATTCACCTGAGATTTGCTTAAGCCGTGCAAGTGCAAAATCTATTACACTTACCCTGTCACTAGAATGCAGAGAACATTTTTAAACAAGCATTGGCAATCCCCAGGGATTCTGGAAATTCACAGTAGGTTCTTAGGGACACCTTTTCTCTCCAACTTGTATCATTGAAATTCAAATAATCATAAAAAGGTCTCTATGATGTATCTCCTAGTGAGACAAACCATCCTACTTTGCTACCATTTCTGCTGAAGCTTCGGTCCTTATTTGGTCTTTATAATAATATATAAGGGGACGCCTTGTAGATCGATGAATCTTTTGACTGCGACTAAGATTACTCCATCATAGGTCCCTAACCTCAAATAAGACGTATTTATATAAAACATTAATGAATAACTCAAGACTCAAAATCTTCACACAAATCTTCACCCATGTGGTCATGAATAACCACACCATTTAGTAAAATTAGAATGTTTATTTCCCTAAATTAACAACGCTAAGATCACATAAATCAATCTCAAAATCACTTGCTAGACATACACAAATAATACTGGTTGACCAAATCTTCTAAAGAATCTCAATTTGATTAATGCATTTATAGTTAGGCCTTTCAAGATCACAATAAAAAGCAACAACAGAAATAATTGTGCATTAAATATAGCATGCATTTAGTTCAGCAAATGAATAAAAGGAATTATCCGATGAGACCCTTTCTAGCATCCAGATTAGAATAGCATGTCTGGGCTTATGCAAAATAATTTAGTCAGAATGAATTTGGAAAACATCTAAATATGGCTATAACAAAATCAGCAGTTGGTACATAGATCAACTAAAGCTATTTATGACAAGACAATGACATTTTATACCTCTCCTCAATATAGAACAGCAATCTGCAATTCTCTTCATCAGTTGGGCATCTATCTGGTCTGCATCAGCAAAGGGTAATGAAAGGGGTAGTTCAGACACAGTGGTCTCTACACAGTCTGAACTATAAAGCAATTTTTTAAGGGGCAGCATTAAATTAATCAAAATCTAATAAAGTATTAAGAAGCGGCAACAAAGTAGTCTGAGCAGCAGTCTGCAGTAGTCCTCGTCTGAGTTTTTCCTCTGTGCAGTGCGTTTAAGTTAAAATCGGCTAAAACATTTCCCACTTTTCTATTAGTCAGAAAATCATACGTTGGACTAATCCAATTAAAACTTAAATTGAAATCTTCAATATACCTAAACTATTGTTCACACGTTAATGATTGGTTCTTCTCTTTCCTTTTACTTCATCCGACTCGTCATGTAACTTTCTTGTATCTTTCCATACTCTCGTCAGTGAGTCCATTGTTCGTTCCTGGGAACATTGCTTTCACATGCATTCAGTCCTCGACTGCATCCATTTAGGAACAACATAATTCTATAAGCAACTCTCATGTTAATGCTGCAGCTACATTCTGGTCAACCTTCAGTTAGAACAATACATCTTTATTTTCTACACAAGTTCATAGTTTTTATTCAGACATTGCAAATTAATATGAGACTAAGCAATACCAGGGCCAGACTTCGTTAACTTAAGGCCTAGAACTAATCAAACAAAATACATAGCATGAAATTATTAAGGTGACACATAACTGCAAAATTACCATTCACATATATTTCTAAATAAACATTAGTTTGCATTTAGGGCCACATGTACGAAATACAGGTTTTGCGACTTGCAAATTGCAAGTTAGAGCGACTCGCAATTTGTGAGTCACAAAACCTTATGTACAACACTGTCAATGACACTGTTTGCGATTCGGAAGGGGGTCGCAAATGACCTACCTCATGAATTTTCATGAGGTAGGTCACAATTTGCAACCCCATTGGGAATGGCCTCCCTCACAGGGATGGTGGCCTGCTGGAGACAGCAGACCACCATGTCTGTGACTACGTTTAAATAAAGCCGTTTTTTTTTTTTTACATGCAACCCGTTTTCCTTAAAGGAAAATGAGATGCATTTGAAAAACAAAAAATTAAAAAATGTTTTTGCCGCCATTCACAAAGAAGATTTGCGAATGGGTTAGCACCAGTTCGAAACTGGTGCTAACTTTGATTGTTTTGCAACCGCATTCGCGGTCACAAAGCAATCATACATGGGACTGCGACTTGCAGTTAGGAAGGACACACCCCTTCCTAATTGCGACTCGCAAACCCTTTTTGCGATTCGGTAAATAAATTACCGAATCACCAAAATGGGTCTGTACATCCCAAATTGCATTTTGCAGGCCGTTTGCGACCTGCAAAGTGCTTCGTACATGTGGCCCTTAGTATATTATCATGTTTTCATGATGGCCAATCAAGTGGCCACATTTTCCAAATTGCACGTTATTCTTTATGTTATCGAATTTATATGCAAATTCATTACTCATAATACATAATTCCATTAGTAGTAAGTTAAGCGTTCACACATCCACAACAGAAAAAGTACTTTGAGATTCCTACCTGTCACATTTCCAGAGCAGTGACCAACACTGTGTCGGATTCAGAGGATTAGTGGGTCAATTATTTCTGCCATTTCCTGACACACATGCTTTCTATTTGTGTGCAGGAATCTCAGTGGTGCACCAGGATGGACCACATTCGTCAGCCTTTCTTACGTTCCCAGAGCTTGCATCCTGCACCAACTACACCACTCCGAGGTGCTATGTGTAATTAAAGGTGAACTCTCTTGGAAGTATATTGGTGAGTCCTAAGCCTTCTTACAACCTCTGCAGGGTATTCCACTGCGCTATCAGGTTTAATGTCGTCCTGCAATATTGTAACCAGAATATCAACTACCACAATATGTGAAGGTAGGTACATATAGGTAAGTATAGATTTACTTTTGTAACTAGAGATACGAACATTCTCAATATATACTTATATAAACTTTTTTCACTATATTCTGGTAACTGATAATATTATATAAGGATGATATTTTGTCACTTGATAATGTGACAGATAACCTAAGCAAATAGGGTAAAACAACATAACCTAAGAACAACTCACACACAATGGGGGAAAGGAAATGAAGAAAGGAGGAATAAACTAAAAATAACACATCTAGGGTATTCCCATGCTGGTGCATAACAAAGTGTACTCTCTCATAGAAAAAAAAACAGGTGGAGCTAAGGGTTGAACCCCTTTATTCGGGGTACTCAGCACAGACTAGTGTTTTCTAATTTAGGTGGTCGGGGAGTTAGTTGCCTGTAGACGGCATGGTACACAACTCATTTAGAGGTTTGGGGCCAGAGAAACATGGTGAGGAGGTCAAAAATTCTGTTAAAACCTAGACTGCAAACAACTTAGCTAAGAACCAAGGGGCGCCTTGTTCCTCATTGAAAGAGCCAGGGACGGGTGGTCATGGATCAAACAAATATGCAGGCTGACCTGAATGCTCCACGACCAGCTGCTGCCAGGAGGCTGACTGAATGAGAGCTAGCCCTTGTTAATAAGTAATTAGTGCACCCCAGCTCCAGACATTAGGCAGCGGATGTTTAGCCGATGGTTTAAGGACACCAGGATTACCTGCAACAGGTGGTTAATGGGCACAGAGATAATTTTCGAGACCCAGGCAAAAGATACTTCTCTCGTTTGCAATCCCAGCAGAGTTTAGCTTAAAGGAGACAAGCCGCTGAGCTCAGGCATTTCACATCTGTCGCCTCTGCCAGGTGAGTTCAATCAGAGACTGTCCTCGAAGCAGTGAACTTTGTGATGATCAATAGGAGAGGGCCAGACTGGGGTGAAGATTGCCAGGTCAGCTTGTCACATGTGCCCCCAGCGAAAGCACTTCATCTTTCAAAGCATGTGGCAAATAGGGCACCTTTTTAAGGTAGCCCGACGACACCGAGGGGCAGAACTTTCTGAGCAACTGGCATCCAAAGATGAATTGAAATGTTGCAGCTTTGACATATTTTGCACTGTGTCAAATCACTTCTATTAATAGACAGAAGCTTCAATGCATTCTAAGCAGGAGAAGATACATTTGTCAAGTTAGTGAAAAAATCTCCAGAATATTGGGAAGGTTTGCGAGTCCTTCGTGCGAATTCTTCATTAAATTGTTCACAGCACACCTACTTTCTACCCAAACCGAGGATATTTCCTCGAATTTATGTGAAATAATGAAATCGATGACGTATAGTTCTCAGGGATGGTGATCTCTTCTGATACCTGGCGTTATTTGGTTTCACAAGCAGTCGGTGTGAATTGTTGAGATTATATATCACGCCCTCAAAATGGTAAAACAAAGGTCATTGAAAAAAACGATTCTTAAACAGTTTTCCAAAAATTGAGATAATCGTGTATTTTTTCGAGATTTAAAAAAATATAAAGATATATCATAGCATATGTACATCATATATTTAAGCTTTTGACGCACACAGCAATATTCTTTGATACTTTGCAGTCCATGAATAGCAGATGCAATTACGATTTTCCTTATATAACACGATGAGTTAACCCTCTTGGGATCTTTCTTCACTTCTCAATGTTTGTATATGTATGTATATATGGTATTTATATAGCACAAATGTAGCAAAAAATGTAGTGGAGCACTGTACATGACCAAATTCCAGCATAAAGTCAGTAGATGATAGGAGAGGTAGGTGGTTTGTGTATTGTTAATGCAATGTGATGTGGCGTTCTTTGAAGAAACAAGTCTTAAATTCTTTCCTTAATTGGGGTAGTCCTAATGAACATGGAGATGGTCTTCCAGATCATGGGTGAAGAGGTGGAAAAGGCCTGCTGCCTTGTTTTTACACTTTTTAGTGTGGAGTCTAATAGTATCCTGGCTACAGGTTTTCCGAGAACCACCTGAGAAGGTGAGATTGTCTGCAAGATAAACAGGGGTTCTGGTTGTAATAGCTCTATAAATGATGCAGCTGCTTTTGAAGATAGTGCGGGCTGGCATTGGGAGCCAATGCAGTTTCATTAGGATGCAGTTGAAATCATATTTCTTCTGGATGAGACGCACTGAGGTGTGCAGAATACCCATTTGGGGTGCTAGTGTAGAGTCCGGGATGCCAGCTTCCTGTTGGCAGTGAGGTGATGTGGCAAATTTAAATTTTTCTCAGAAAGACGTTGCAAAGTTAACAAATGCAAACATTGCAAGGTAGTCAATTTCGCTCACTTTGTGTTTGAATTCTTACCTAAAAATCACTTTTGCAGATAATTTACAGCTCAAAATATAAATATGTTTTTATGCATTTTTTGGGAAAATTTGCAAAGACCTATAAGAAACTTCACACATTTCATGCATACAAAGTGTCACACTACTAAGTAATAGGAAGCTAAATGCCTGGATAATTCTGAGAATGCAGAGGAAATATTGGTGAAAAATTACCTAACACTGTGCCTTTCATGTGGGCAACTTACTTTATATGCAAGATTGCATAAATGTTGCAGGGGTAGAAAAATAAAGCAAATTCTCTATTGCACCAAATTTGCTGTTTGAATAATTGACTATCGAAATAGGTTTGCTCCTTTGGACGCTTCCCTCTATGGGTATGGCACACCAGGTGCTGAAGAACAATTTTGTATGATCATGAAGTGTTTGCAGGATAATTGACCAGGCAGAGAAAAAATAAACTAATACTTTTATCAATATTATGGTTGTTTGGCATCAGGTTTTGGGAATGATTCCTTTGTTGGATGTGTCCTTGAAACTGATTCATTCTTGAATCAATAAAGTTTATTACATATTTTGGGAGTATGCCTCCATCTAATGCCTGGGTGAAAATGTATCCACCAAGTCTTACAAGAAAATTAATGAACCTGCACTTGCAAGCACTGGTATTCTGGAAGAAACGTACTTCCCAGTGGTGAATGTTATAGGAATGTTATCATAACTCTGTGTGAATGATGGGCAACACGGCCTCCAGTCAGTAAAATTAATGTATTATATGATATATTATGTTCACTTCCTACTATGGATATCAATTATGATAACCATTAGAGTCTTTGTAAACAATGTTTTTCTGTCTTCTGATTTTAGTTTTAGTAAATGAAGGAAATATTAGTTGAATCCTGGATTGTTCTGGTTCAATGACTCTAAGCTTGAATAAGGGTAAAAATTGAAAATGTTGTGATTCTACATATCTTATTTTTCCAGGATCTGAATGATGAGAAATATGACAGCCTATCAGGTTAGCATTCAGATTAAGCTATAATTGAGAAGGCATCTTTTAATTAAATAACCATTCAACACCATGAATGTGGGAAGAGTTGTGGTACATGATGTTAGTAAAGGAGAGGATCTGATTATGATTTAATAAATGTATAGAGATATGATGATCCCCATATACTTTTATCTTTCATCTCAGTACTAATTAAAAATATAGTTATTTACTTTTTTCCCAAGATGGCTGATTGACCTTTAAAAACCATTTCATGGAACATTGTTATGACTGATGACGTTGATGCGATTAGGACATATTAGTGAGTGGCAACACCAGCAGATACACAGCAGGGACACAGAAAATATAGAGTGAATTGCAAACAATTCTAAACCAATGACTTCGCTGGCTATGGAAATGATGTCACAGACAATTTACCTCCCTCTACTAAGATCAAGAATCCCTTGATTAAAACCAGGAACGTAACCACTTACTAGAATATATTCTTAGGTAGCTATTATGATATTTGATGGGTTTGAGAGGAGCCTTAATGGATGTTTGTGTCATATGGTATGCCAAATATGTGGAACATTTTTCTGCTCACACTCACATATATTTTGAGATGCAGAGTACTAATTGACAGACATCACAAACAACTTATAATGCTCTTATTGGTCGTGAATTTTCTCTGCAAGCAGTACAGGTATGTTCCCTTACGTTTTGGCCCTGAATGAGTGAATCTGGTATTCTGGGTTTTTGGCCCTAACTTTACACTAATATGGTGTGTGCATTTTCCTAGGCCTGCCCCTTGACATAAGTTAGGTCCTGGGCCTGTTCTGTTTCCCAGAGGAGTGTTCCAAGCATGTCTCTGTCTGCTCACAGTAGACTAGTTTCCCTGCGGTGGATTTATCAGGTACAGCTGTGGTGGCAGTGTACTGTGTTTTGCGACTCCATATTTGCACCAGACTATTAAGTCTGTGTCAATGGAATGCAGGCCTACTGGCCCACTCTTGCACAATTCCACTTTTTTGTGCTAACCCAGATCCTAGCACTAACTTTACAAGTGTATTTTGTGTGTGTTTGTGTATGTTACTTGTATAGTATATGCATGGTGTATATGAGTGAAACAGATTGATGGAGATCAGTGGGTTCCATATTCAATGCTCTTGTCTGTTCCTGTGCA